>NC_092815.1:209800072-210400072 GCF_023375885.2 Dermacentor andersoni | reverse complement strand
GTCATTGAGTATGTGCCATCGAGTGTGCGACAAGCGAGGGAACCATGCTCCGTGTTCCTAGGCACCGGCGCACCACGCTTCTCTTCTCGGAGGCATACGCGCACTTCTCGGCAGCGCCTCTAGATGGCGCAGCGTGTCCAGGAAGAAGCACAAGAGAGGAGCCCGGATGTCGCATGACGCGTTTCTCGGCGTTCGCACGCACCGGCGCGCGCCATGCATTTCGGAGGCCATGCGTAAGCTTAGCGGCGGCCGCTCTATGTGGCACCGAGTGTTCTTAAGGAAACGTGAAAGAGGAGTCCCGCTGCCGCAAACGCCTCATACATAACTAATTTGGGCGGTGGCAATACCTCGTGTCGCTATATTCACTAAATGCTGACGCATTACTGTAGAAAGATATCGTAATATGGATTCTGTCACAATTTTTAATACATGATATTTAGGAGAACAGGAACACGCCTTCATCCTGCAGTGGGCAAATAAATAAGCTGATGATGCTGATGACGATGACTTAGGAGAATTTGACACCTTTAGGCGGCACCAGCTGCTTCTTCTCACTTGGCGTAAATATATGCTAAAAATTAAATAACACGCCGACACAAGCCAGCTTACATAAATACAATAAACAGAAATAACTACAGAGACAACGAAGCGTTAAAAAATACATCGCTATGTCTCCGTACATACACCTCTGCTCACGTTGTTTCTTTCGCTACTCAAAAAGCATCCAATTACCCTGGAAGTTCGCGTCGCATACCATGAGACCATTCCAAGTTGCGTTTTATTTAAGCAGAATATGTTAACAGCTACATAGATTGAAAATAAAATACAATTGCATGCTTTCTCGGTGTCCTTGGGTTTAATGAAAGCGATTCAAGAAAGCTTCGCCGAATGCAGATGCCAGTAAGTGTGTTGGTTCCGCCTTATATTTTGTTTCTCCATCTTTCTTTTTTCCTGTTTACAGGCCGAGACATCACACTTCCTCCTATCTTGCATAATGGCAACAGATAATCGTGTTACTCATAGCGAAAAACAAAATTAAGATCACATTGTCAAGCAAGATGTGTGAAACCATACCGTAAAGAAGAGAGCATCACATAATTTTTATACCGAATTTATTCTTGTTTCTCGCGAGCCTTCTACAAGAGCGCTAATCATTGTCCTTCTCAAAGTATTGCGTGGCTAACGGCGAATCCCATCGTTTTATTAAATGAAGTTGCACTGTGTTCCACCTTTGATTTGTGGAGGAGCATGTTGGCGGAATTCGGATCTAACGTGGCTGTAATTGCGTCGTGCACTCTGCACCAGCACCATACTTTCAGCAGTTCTCAAACGACCTAGACTCTATAAGTAAATCGTGAAGTTTGTCATCATTCAAAGAGCAGCCTGAGATGGGCGAAGGAGTCTGTACGATGAAGACGTTCATGCCAATCGAAGAAACTAAACGTCTTGGGGCACAAACATATTCTTGCTTTTTAGCTGTAGTGCGAGAAGGAAGGAATTGCCGTCAGCAGTGGTTCACGAAACGCTGCGTTCATCACTTTGCGATCACTTGAAAGCAACAGCCGAATTTGAAAATCGTCTTTCTTTGCGTCAGAAGTAAAGGACACATCACAGCTTCAACAAGGCATCTTATTGGAGGTTCACTCTATAAACAGGGATGATCCACGCAAACGGAAGAGAAATAGATGCCCTCCGCACCATCCATCAGATTTCCATCGCTCTGCATTAAGTACGACATTCATGAAAAAAAGTGGCGGAAGCTTCGAAGCCACACCGTCACCCAACCTCATAGACCGGCCGGACCTACATGAACTTGCGGCCGCCCGAGGGAGCATCAAGAATACTCGTAAGCGTAGCAGGCGTCCGTTGGACAGGTGAGCGGCAGTTGAACGCTCAACGCTTTTCTCCGCCACTCTCCAAGCAGTCTTCTATGGCCTCATGCATAATGTGCCTTTCGTGCCAAACTCACCTCCACGAGAAAGCGTTCAAAGCGTGAAAGCACAAGAGAATACGAATTATAGCTGCAGAAACCGTATTTTGTCCTTTAGCTGCTCGGCGATTCTCTCGCCGTATATACAGCTCCCTGCGTGGGCCACCTACCCTCCACGTGCGAGTCCTTCAACTTATAACTGATCAAAGGATCAATCGTACTCGTGGGGCTATTTGTGCTGCCATCGTGCCGTCCGCAAGGAAGCCATTGCAGCCATACGATCGCCACACTGGCTGTACGCAACCCACGCCGGAATGCTGTCAACGACACCCGAGCAGATCGCATACTTCCACTTTTTGTCGCGCTCGTTCACTGTTATTATTTCACGTTTTGTAGACCGCTTTAGCAACGCAAGCTGGACACGAGCCCGTAAGGTCGAGGCTGCTGTCGAGCTTCATTTGACGTCCGCAGGTCGTTTCTGTTTCATCGTTGAGTGGGGGCACTCCGCTGGGCGTCTGTAAATCGAAACCGACCGTCGCTATATACGTGCCGACGCCCGAGGCTCTGTCTAAGAAACTTGACATTATAAATGCTGTTGACTTTTGGAAGACGTTGAAGCGCACGTCTGACCTTTCGTCCTACGCATTTTCGTATGCTTCGCGATGACTTAATGTTTACGGCGTAGCATGCTTCCGGCCGGCCTTGGGTTTCCGCACTACGCTAGAGTTCGACGAAACGTTTTTCTGCATCGAATTAGCCTAAAGAACGCACCATCGTTACGATGGCTCTGTTAAGCGGGCATCTTACCAGTCCAGTGCTGAGTCAACGCAACGCTTGCCAAATGCATAAACTGAGTTTTCTTCTTTTATGCGCACAATTCTGCGTGGACAAAACGTTTGCATTTAAAACGACATGTTCGAAGTCCGCACTTATCTTGAACACTGAACATACAATTATCCAGTGATTTGTTGATCGACCGATTGATTGAGTTACCAATGTTATGTCGAATCGACATTTCATGGATCGAGAGGGAATGATAAACATGGATTCAGAAATCTACGCAATTGTCCTGCTACCGGCTTTCTCCCTACGACGTATTACTAAATTATTTTAAACATGCCGCATGACTTGTGTCAGTGCGTTGCAGCAATAATGCAGCTTTAATAACATATGTGGGACTGTGTCGACGTTAAGAGCGTTAGCTGCAGCCGCGCACGGCTCCTGTAACTTGTTTATATGGCTCACTGCTATGATTTTTGAGAATTATTACTATGTTGCTATGGTAACTTTGCACATAGCTCTAAGCCAGGTGACGTTACAGCGCCCACTGTTAACAGTGGGAGCAAGTTCGACTTCTGCGGCTCTTTATTATTTTCTGTCCAAGCATGGCTTCATCGTCCTATGTACGCGCAATCGTGAGCGCGCTATTTTATTCACTGTAGCGCGTGAGCATTTGTTACAACGTGAATGCCTGCGTTACTGACAGAACTGGTTGAAATCATGTTGTTTAACCTAAAATTGTTAAGGTTCGTTTCGGGTTAGGGCTCGCACTTTAGATTTCACGCTTTTCGGTTCAGTTCAAGTTAAGCTCCAGAGAGAAAATTGTAAACGTTCGAATCAGTTCGGGGCTTTACGTACAGGGGCGTATACCCCCGGGGTGCCTTTAGGTTCAAACTGGCTCGAAGAGAAGAAAAAAAAAACGGCCGTGGCTTAGCTTGGTTCAGCCTGGTGATTGCGAAGCAATAGTGTGTTATTCTCGGATCAGCTGGTAGTATGGCTGGTGGTAGCCTTGGGTTATGCTAGTGTTACGGCTTACAGTGAATCATCTAAGCACCAGCACGTCCAGGTGCATCTCGGACTTGAGCCTGCCGTGCACATTGATTATGCATTATTTGAGCGAACAAAAGCAAAATAGTTATTTCGGATTCGGCGCCTTTTCGCCATGAGCCCTCGGCTATTGGTCAAAGGCTTTAGGGCTGCACCCACTTCACCTGCCTGTCACGCGACGTCACAAAACCACAAAAACTCACCGCATCAAAGTGACGTGTACGCGTTAAAGATGTATTAATATGGCGAACAAAACTGATTTTTCATCTGAATAGCCGCAGGCTGCCCCGTTCCGAAAGGAATAAGAATTAAAGATTTAAAAAAATTAAATTATGGGGTTTTACGTGCCAAAACCACTTTCTGATTATGAGGCACGCAGTAGTGGAGGACTCCGAAAATTTCGGCCACGTGGGGTTCTTTAACGTGCACCTAAATCTAAGTACACAGGTGCTTTCGCATTAGGAATAAAAGGAATAAAAGATGGCTGCCGCCCGTCGCCCAAGCACTGGCTACTCGCACCTACGGGAAAGCATGGGTTTATTTGCGTGGCCGTGTGGCATTTTCGAGCACTTTCGGCACGTTTACGACCTCGTTCTGCCAACTCTTCTTTGCTGAGGATCCATTTTAGCGGCATTCTTAACCTTCCGTTGCACGCCGCCGCGATTTTCAACCAGCTACCTTGCATTAAATAAGGGAAAGCGGACCAATCGCAGAGGCCGGCCCCACCCTCTTCGTCCGGTTATCGATTTTCAGTGCAGTGGCTCGGTCTCATCAAACCCCTCTCCACTTTAGCGTGCTCCTCGCCTCTTGTCAGCCAATTTGACAAGACAAGCCACTCAGCGTAGGCAATGTTATTCGTTTTTGAAGCAAACGAAAGTGACCTCCTATGAACGAGGACAGCGTTTGATTGGTCTGTTCAGATAACCCTGCGGGTGACCGCCCAATACTTGCGTCGGCGGTTACGCAAATTTGACGTCAGTTGATTGGAATAAAAACATTTTGCAATAGTTTTACATTATAGGCCCCAGTACTGACAAAAAACTGTTCCAATCTTTATGTTTTTTTTTTCTTTTGGTTCGAGGAATAGCTGCGGAAAGACAAAGAGAGAGAGAAAGGCAAGGGAAAGACCGGGACGTTCACCAGGCGACATCTCCGGTTGGCACTGTAATCATAATATGATACCTAAGTTTTTTGAACCTTAAACAAATCATAAATTATACCATACTTCAACGTGCAGATTTCTAAACGAATGCCAACTGGAGCACGGTTTCTTACCGCAGGGTTTCAAACAAGCGCTCTTCTAGACGACATGGAAATCGGGGTTGTAGGGGTCACGTGTTATCAAGGATGCGTTGGTGCAATGTTTGAAACCGAGTGATAAGCTTCCGAGGACAGGATAAAAGGCAGAGGTGGTGAGAAGGGCACTGCGCATTATGAGAGAAAGCGACGGCTGAGCAGCAAGCTTATTATCGCGTGCCAAATGCCGAGAAGCGTAGAGCGGCAAAGTAAAAGAACGTTATCTGTGGGGTGTGACCAGCTTTCGGCTGCACGGTCACTGCGCGACCTGCAACCGCTGCGCCAGGCCAGCACCTGCTAGAATTAATTCCTTTTTTTTTCTAAATGGCTTTGGCCAGGCTGACTGACGCGTGCATCAGCAGTTTCTGATGCCACGTCTCCACTACCTGCGATTTTCGTGAAGTGTAGAGAAGTCCTTGTAAGCAGACACTACACCAAAATGCCTCGCGCCATTTAGCGCAAGTTTTGCACTGGTCACCTTAGTATGGGACAATATTTAACGATTGCTTTCGCGTTCGAGGAATTGTGGTGCCAAGCTGTAGTTGTGAGCTCACCAGCTATGTAATAACAAAGAAAAAGAAGACAATATAAGACACGGAATTTTTGTGCATGTACTTCTTTAAACTTTGTCACACTCATCCAAACGGTCGAAAGTGAAGCGAAATAACTTCTTTAACGCTTAACTAGCCATGTATAACGTGTTCATTTTCGTCAACATGAATGAAGGTGCCTAATTCAAAGAAAACATATAATGGCATTCTGCAAAGCTGAGCAGTCGCTATGACTTTACAAATACTTTATGCGTCTTTATGAACCTACAATTTTATAGCTCACACACTCAGAGGGGAGAAATGACTGATGTAGGGAAGACACTGAACAAATTTATGACATTTTCACGAAGGTCCGTAGCCGTCGCAGAACTGTTAAGAACAAAAAAATATTTCTGTAGATAAGCTCATTTACAATTGCTTATGTCGACTACACGTATAGAGCGCGAACGCTCCGACCAGAATTCAAATATACATTGTGTTACATATTGAACGGGCTGAGTGGAAATATGTATGGCATTCCTTAATACAACGGTTTGGAATCTCCTTAATTGATCGATGTTTAATACTGGCCGTTTTCCAGAGCGCGCGCGCAGACTGCCGCAAAATACAAAAGAATGTCTTACTAAAAGTGATAAAGTTGATTACTTCTCCACTCTTTTACGCGGAGTAGTAGCTGGATCTATTGACGGAGTGTAAGCGACAGGAGACTGCAATAAGGAGTCTGTGGACATTCTAACCAGACTCTCTGGCGACATCCGTAGTATGGTTCGAGAACATCTGTCACAGCTACGGTCTCTACCATCAGTGTCCATGCAAGACGATGTTCACGAAATGCGCCGGCTTATAGACCATGTACATCAGGTGATGAAAGGGACTCAAAATCACCCCCTGCTAGTTACTCAACAACGACGACAGACATTCTCGTCAAGGCTTTGCCCTCAAATATAGCCATGAGTTAGCATCGTCAGATAGCAAATATCAAGCTATCCAAAGAACCACGCGCTGACACTGACTCTGTATCGGAGACAGCTGCAACTTCAGCGACAACAGGTGTGTGAAATGAAGGTCAAGACCTTCTTGGGCATCCGCTTGAGGTGAGAAGCAGGGAAGTGGCTTGGGCGAACGAGGCAGGTCTGTCGGACAGCATACTACTAACAGGAACGAATCTCAAGTGCTCACTACTTCAGCTTTGTCCGCTTTCCAACACAACAAAGGAGAAAGCGTGCACATTTACCACTCTGAGAAGCACGCGGTTGAAGTTTGGGATTCGTCTTTCTGCAAGGAAGAAGAGCTGCAAGTGCTTACCAAGGATTACCACCGTTCTCGCTGTACTAAGCGTGATCGGGTTGTCGGCTAAGGGTTTACTATGGTTTGCCAACTAAAAGCAAAGTGGGATACGCGTAGCAGCAGACATGTATCACCCATGTCCGATGATCCGACGTGGCAGCCCAAGGCAGAGTAGCCCAGCTACAACATTAGAAGCCAAAAACTTTCAACACCCGAGGACGTGCCTAAAGCATTAGGCCGCAAACCACTTGGCTGTAGCACTTTACATCTCGATAGCTTCGAGCAAAACAAGACTTCCACCACAAGAATGTCGAATTGTGGAAGTTCGCTAGCGTATCTAGTCAGCAGGGCGGAGCGGTATATGCAGTCGAAGCGATTTAAGTGTCATTCTAACGACTGACCCAGATTGCAATAGAGGGTGAATTTGCAAAGAGCATCGAAATTGGACACAGAATTACTGACAAGATTCTGCAGCCACGCATGGTGGTCGTACCCGGAATCAGACTACAAATTAGTGCGCACAGTCTGCACATGTTCATGACGGGAGAAATTAAAGACTAAAGTCATAACTCTAATATGGTGGCTTCTGCTTCAGAGTTTAGATAGTTGCTTCAAGGACCTCTTTTAGTCAACGCTGTCGCCAATGTTGAAATAAACGTCTACGTAATGCGTACCAGCGCAGCAAAAGAGTCAATTGCAGAGGTATTAAGGAAATGCTTGGAACTGGGGAACATGCGTATACAGGATCAACCCAATGGTTGTCAAAACGATGAGATCATTCTGAAGATCCTAAATTGCGCCCCAACTTCGTGAATGGAGTAGGTACGAGGCTGCTCTTGTTTATTACTTTCGGAAATAGAATCACGGTCATCTGGAAGGAAAGAAAGGTGAAACTCTAAGACGAATTGAAACCCTCGGAAAGAAAGTGGTGCGCAGTCTGCACTTCGGCTCAGAGTGCGACAACGTTATCCGCGACTACATGAAATTGGAACACGATGAGCGCGAAGAAAAATTCACTTGCTCATTGTCCGCCCCTCCGTGCGGTACTGGAGAGCAAATATACTACTACTCGAGTCCTAGTGGTTTTGATGCATCTTCGCATGGTACTGGCAGCACTACTCTGAATATGCAACTTGAAGAAAGACCGAAGCTTATTGTAGACCTTGTCCAACTGTTACTCCGCTTCCGGCTGCACATCATCACCCTCACTCCCGACATAGCAAGGGTTTTCCTCCAGATCAGCATTCCAAAGGTAAACAGAGACGCCCCTTATATATTCTTTAGTCCAACTGCCTCGCCTATGCAACTCACTCGGACACGGACTTCGAGATGTGGAGGATGACCAAAGGCATGGCAGCGACTCCGTTTTTGCTAAATGCTATTTGGAGGCACCCCTTCTCGTGAATAAAAGACTCCTAGCAAAACAGTGAGATTTATTGGCGCACTCAATCTACGGCGATTACTTATTAGTGGGAAGATTAAAGGAGAAATATGCTGAAATTGTTTTCCATCGTGCAAATGAAATCACAGACGCTGGAAGCATGCGACTCAGGAAACAGCATTCTAATTCATCACCTGTGAGACAACTTTTTACTGAAAGCGAAGAAATGGCTGATACTGGCTCTGCAAACAAAATTCCAAGACTTGTATGGTACTCCAACAAGGACACAGTATCCGTCGCTACAAAATTCGTACTTGGATCGTTGTTGAAAGAGGCAAATTGAAAGAGCGTGGTGCTGCAGATCGTAGCGAGGACGTCTGACCCATTTGGATTTATTGCATCGTGTACAATACAGGAAGCTACTTTTTTCAATATGTATCAATAAGACTAAACGCAGCCTGAGATGCGGCATGACCGTATGATTTTCAAACACAATTGAAAAGGTGGTGCTCTGGGGCGATTCGCAAACTATTCCAACCTATTTTTATTCCAATCTCCTGACGTCAAATTTGCGTAACCACCGACGCAAGCATCGGGTGGTAACCTGCGGGGTTGCTTGAAAAGTCCCATCAAACGCGCTTCTCGTTTATAGGATGACACTTCTTTTGGTTTCAAAGCGAATAGCGTTGCATACATTGAGAAGTTTCTCTTATCTAATTGGCTGACATGAGGCAAGCAACACGCTCAAGTGGAGAGAGTTTCGATAGGGCCGAGCCAGCACAGTGAAAGTAGATAAAAGGATGAGGTTGGTGGTGCCGACGTC
Organism: Dermacentor andersoni; assembly: GCF_023375885.2. NCBI lineage: Eukaryota > Metazoa > Arthropoda > Arachnida > Ixodida > Ixodidae > Dermacentor > Dermacentor andersoni. Next base: position 210,390,977 of record NC_092815.1, on the reverse strand, counting down.
TGCGATTAGTCCGCTTCCATTTACTTAGCTTGCGGTGGCTATAATGTAATCGCGGCGGCGTGCAACTGAAGGTTAAGAAGGCCGCTAAAACGGATCCTCAGTAAAGAAGAGTTGGCAGAGCGATGTCGTCGTACATCAGAGTTTCAAATCAAATCAGAGTTAATGCAGAGTTATGAGCCTAAAGGTCTCGATAATGTTATGCTGCCACGCAAAATGTTTTATTTTACGCAAATAAATCCATGCTCCCCGGTAGCTTTGAGTAGACAGTGCCAGAGCTATCGGCGGGCAGCCATTTTCTATTCCTCCCGGCTCACGGGGCAGTCTCCGGCTACTCAGCAAAAAAGTTCAGTTTTTTTCGGCATATGGATGCGTCCTTAACGCGTACACGTCACTTTGGTGCGGGGAATTTTCGCGGTTTTGTGACATACATACATCTTTATTTCAGCAGTTCACAGCTTATTACACATATCGTGCCCACATAAGCGCAAGTCGCTTGTGGGCGGGTCACGGCAGACATGAGGTGCTAGCTCGCTGCTAGCAAGAGAAGTATGACGTATATGTTACATATCTCGACAGCTTGGAGAGAATACTGAACAGGAATATTGTACTGTGTTAGTAGCATGATAAAAAAATAATTAGAAAAATAAAATTTCCCTCTATTTCTTTGGGAAACACATAAGAAATAAAGAAAGATCACAATCTTTTTGTTTACAAGACAAAAGTGTAAATAGTGATAGGAACTGTTTCAAAGAACATAAGCACACAATACCTGTCAAGTATTTTGAGGATGAAGTAACCAAGCTTTAATTTGTTGTTTGGCTTCTTTTTGGGAACTCTGTTGAATTATTTCTTTCGGCAACTGGTTAAAATAAAAAGGAACGTAATATTCTCGACACTTCTTACCATAGTTCGTATGTATACGTGGTAACTGATAAAGGCATGTTTTTCTTAGCGTTTTAGGTTTACTCTGTATTATTTTGTAGTGATTCGAGAAAATATTACGAAGAAGTATCACTTGTACAAACAGATCCGAAAAGGACTCAACACCTGCAATATTACTTCTTACGTCATTGTCTGAACAATCGTAAGCGGTACCATACAGTATGCTCGCAGCTATCCTATGCAATAGCTTATCCACTCGATCTACTTTCGTTTGTGAGCAGGAACCAAAAACTGAAATACCATATCTGAGCACAGACTGGCCTAGAGCCTTAAAAACTAACCTTCGCAACTTAACAGGCGTGTTAAATTTAAGTGTGTATAACTGAGCTGCTACCGTTCGTAAACGCTTCATTATGTAGTCAATGTGGACATCCCACAACATACGGTCGCCAAAATGAAGACCAAGGTACTTAACCGTAGAGGATAGCGGTAGAGACAGGCAAGAGCATTTTAAACACTGAGAACCATGTAATTGAATGGACAGGTCTAGGCTAACAGTCTTATGAGGATTTCTGAAACATATCATGGCGGTTTTGTCTTTGTTTAAATATATTTGATTAGCATTTAACCAATCAATCACACGTGTTGCGTCTTCTTTAAGTAGTTTTACGGCTGCAGAATACGATTCGTGCGATATAAGTAGTGCAGTGTCATCAGCGTATTGAAATATTGCAGCGTTCAGTTGTATGTTGGAAATGTCATTTACGTAAATGTTAAATAAAAGAGGTCCCAAGACCGATCCTTGAGGTACAGCATATCTAACTGATGTAAAATCACTATATGTATTTTTTATAGAAACTACATGCATACGGTTTGAAAAATAATTGGAAAAGAATTTCGAATAAGGACCTCGGAAACCAATACTTTCTAGTTTGTACATCATGATATTGTGTTCTATGGTTTCAAAAGCTCTTGTCAGATCTAAGAAAAGGCCAAGCACAATATTATTTTGATCAATATATTTACATATATAATCGTTACATTCTTCAAGCAGATCCACTGTACTTAACCTACGTCTAAAACCGTATTGGGAGCGACTTATAATATCAAATTTATCGCAAAAGGATACCATGCAAGAGTAAATGAATTTCTCCATTACATGCGCTAACACGTTCATTATTGCAATTGGTTTATAGTTATTTTTATCTAATTTACTACCTTTCTTATGAATTGGTCTAATTACTGAGGTCTTTAAGCCCTGCGGGATTACACCTGTTTCGAAACATCCGTTTAAGATAAACAGGAGTACGTTGTGCAGATGATAGAAATTGCACTTTATATCTCGCACTCTTATTCGGTCATGACCTGCCGGTTTGTTGAGTGGAATTGCGTTTATCAAGTTCCACAGGTCACTTGCATTAATGGATGGTAGAACAGCAGAGTTTGGAATCATCTGCCCTAGGTAATTTAAACTCGGAGTTCTAGAAGACTGCTGTTTTAGTTTTGTTAGTGATGGTTCAAAGGCATCTTTAAAGGAGTTCGCAATGTCCAATGACCCTGCAGGCGAAAATGTTTTCAGCAAGCCATCATCTAGATTTTTACGTTCAGGCTTTCCCGCCAAGTCATGCAACAAGCCCCATGTCTTTCTTACGTTACTGCGACACTGTGAGAATTTTTCAGCGTAGTATTCCCGTTTACTTATTCGTAACTGAGCAGTAAGCTTGTTACGTGCGGTTCGATATTCTTTTTGCAGATCTAGATTTGCCGGGTAACTTTTACAAAGCTTCCATAATCTATCTTTTTCGTAAGATAGTTCTACAATGGATGCCGTTATCCATTATTTCCTCGGATTTCTGCGTTTCAATTTAACTTTTTTCGTGGCCAGTAAAAAGAACGTACTAAACTGATTTGCCATTTGATTATACGTTGTCACATGGTTGGATGTGTCTAATGTCGTCCAGTCAAAGTTTCTGACTAGCTTATCTACTTTTCTGTCGTCTATCAAGTACCCCACGTGATTTACGTCATCTTCAGGAGCGATAGTATCTGTAACACGCAAGGCCGTGAAATAATGATCTGCCACTTTTTTATGTATAACTACCGCCTCGGTTTCAAAGTGTGGGCATCTCGGTGCTATATGATCAATGCATGATCTCGTGAGGCGAGAAGCTGCAAGTTCTTCACGGGTGAAATCGTGTATAAGATGCACCAAACCGTGGGCTGAAAGCAGATCTACATAGTCAGCGACTCCCTGTTTTCTTGGTTTGGTGATATCAATGTTTATATCTCCCGCTATAATTATGTTATGACGAGCATGTTTAGTGAGGAATGTAGACAATTCAGATAAAAATACTTTCAGATCAGAATTAGGTGGTCTGTATACTGCTAATACCAGGAAAGTAGCTTTAGGCTTGCACAATGTAAAGGGAACGACGTCCGCTGCGATAAAGTCAGCAGAAATTACTTCCATTATCCATTCGTTTCTAACAAAAACAGACGCCACCGCCCTTGCTTAGGTCACGGCACTTTGAATGTGACTGAAAACCTTTGAGAACAAACGCTGCACATTCGGGACTGCGTTATATTTATCTCTGTTAATATGAGGATGTCTAAGTATTGCAGTACTTCGCTCAGGTACACATTTAATGAATCCCAGTGCTTTTTAATGCTTCTGATATTAGTGTGCACAAGCTCTAGAAATGGTGCAGTGCAGCCATTAGAGCGTGACCTTCTTTGTACCCATTCCGAGAATGAATTGTGCGCTGTGGGCATGACTAATTCAACCTTAATAGATGAGCTTCGCTGACAATTTTCTTCGCGCCAGATCCTTCAGCTTTTCTCATGAAAACCATTCCATTCTTAGTCCACACAAACTTGAATGCCTTAGCCTTTGCAACTTGCTTTGCCTGCCAGAGCAGTCTAATTGTTTCAGCCGTCAAGTTCTCATTGATAAAAATGTTTTCCTTTACCAAGATTCTACGTTTGCTATACCACGTGTCTCTTTGTATTCTTGAAGTAAATTTAACGATTATGGGCGGTATCCTGCCTTCCCTAGCTGGCAGCCTATGGGCTGCACCAATACAATCAGCAGTCAGTGATGCTATATCGAGTTTTTCTGCTAGTGATTTCAAAACAATGTTAAGGTCTTCATTACCACCAGGTTTCACGCCATTAATTTCGATATTATTCCTTCTAGAATAAATCTCCAAATTTGTGACCGCTGTCTGCAGCTGCGCGATTTCCTTGTCCTTCGCCGCAAGACGTGTGTCTATTTCATCAGAGTGTTTCCTGAGAGCAGCAAGCTGTCTGCTCTGAGAAGCAATATTTGTGGTTATTTCATCATATTTTTTGGACAGCATTTCCATCGAGCTTTCAACTTTTTCGATTAGCTTACTCTGCGTTTCAGCTAATCCCAGCACTGAGTCATTCTTAGCAGACTGTAACTGCATGGCCTTATCAAGCCTGTCTACTCTCAAGCGGAATTCATGTAGTCTGCTTTGAACAGAGCTTATGGCTGCCAAGACCTCTCGCAGAGTGGGCTGCGGCTCTTCAGAATTGATCATTGCGCCAGATGTCTTTTTCATGGCGCACTCAGAACACACACAGCTGACTTTTACGTTCTTTTTTGCAACGCCTGAGCACTTCCCAGTGTGATATAAGCTGCTACATTCACAACAGCACACGCTTAGCGCATCCCGTGGCACCGGTTCGCGACAAGCAGTACGATTTGCAATTCTGGAGGCAAGGGACATGACAAAATACACAGCACAACGCAAAAAGCCCTGTCGCAGCCAGACGGGGTGGAATGAAAGCAAGAAAAGGTGGCTATCGCTAAAATTATAGCTTACCTACAAAACAGAAGGCATGTTAGCTTGCGAGCCCACACCCCGTCAGACTGCGACAGGATGGCTGTCCGCTGCCGCTTTTGTATGCGGTCCAGTCCCTGATAGCGTCCCTCGTGTCGCTGCCGGGCCAGACGATGTCCAGCGGAACGTTGACGCATGCGCAGCTTGGACAGCCACACCAGTCGGCGTACGGTGTCGACCAGGGCAGCAGGAAAAGCTTCTTTGCCGTTGATCAGCCGGGGATGCGATTGCTACAAAACAGAAGGCATGTTAGCTTGCGAGCCCACACCCCGTCAGACTGCGACAGGATGGCTGTCCGCTGCCGCTTTTGTATGCGGTCCAGTCCCTGATAGCGTCCCTCGTGTCGCTGCCGGGCAGGCGATGTCCAGCGGAACGTTGACGCATGCGCAGCTTGGACAGCCACACCAGTCGGCGTACGGTGTCGACCAGGGCAGCAGGAAAAGCTTCTTTGCCGTTGATCAGCCGGGGATGCGATTGCTACAAAACAGAAGGCATGTTAGCTTGCGAGCCCACACCCCGTCAGACTGCGACAGGATGGCTGTCCGCTGCCGCTTTTGTATGCGGTCCAGTCCCTGATAGCGTCCCTCGTGTCGCTGCCGGGCCAGACGATGTCCAGCGGAACGTTGACGCATGCGCAGCTTGGACAGCCACACCAGTCGGCGTACGGTGTCGACCAGGGCAGCAGCAAAAGCTTCTTTGCCGTTGATCAGCCGGGGATGCGATTGCTACAAAACAGAAGGCATGTTAGCTTGCGAGCCCACACCCCGTCAGACTGCGACAGGATGGCTGTCCGCTGCCGCTTTTGTATGCGGTCCAGTCCCTGATAGCGTCCCTCGTGTCGCTGCCGGGCCAGACGATGTCCAGCGGAATGTTGACGCATGCGCAGCTTGGACAGCCACACCAGTCGGCGTACGGTGTCGACCAGGGCAGCAGCAAAAGCTTCTTTGCCGTTGATCAGCCGGGGATGCGATTGCTACAAAACAGAAGGCATGTTAGCTTGCGAGCCCACACCCCGTCAGACTGCGACAGGATGGCTGTCCGCTGCCGCTTTTGTATGCGGTCCAGTCCCTGATAGCGTCCCTCGTGTCGCTGCCGGGCCAGACGATGTCCAGCGGAATGTTGACGCATGCGCAGCTTGGACAGCCACACCAGTCGGCGTACGGTGTCGACCAGGGCAGCAGCAAAAGCTTCTTTGCCGTTGATCAGCCGGGGATGCGATTGCTACAAAACAGAAGGCATGTTAGCTTGCGAGCCCACACCCCGTCAGACTGCGACAGGATGGCTGTCCGCTGCCGCTTTTGTATGCGGTCCAGTCCCTGATAGCGTCCCTCGTGTCGCTGCCGGGCCAGACGATGTCCAGCGGAATGTTGACGCATGCGCAGCTTGGACAGCCACACCAGTCGGCGTACGGTGTCGACCAGGGCAGCAGGAAAAGCTTCTTTGCCGTTGATCAGCCGGGGATGCGATTGCTACAAAACAGAAGGCATGTTAGCTTGCGAGCCCACACGCCGTCAGACTGCGTGACGTTGCGTGACAAACAGGCGAAGTGGGCGCAGCCCGAAAACGTTTGACCAATAGCAATTGGTGAAACGACGCCTTTTTCGGTAATGGCGAAAAGGCGTTGCATACTAAATTATTATTTTTCTTTCGTTCAGTCAAATCATGCATAATCGGTGTGCACATATCATATCAGACGAGGTGTTCTCGCAGTTTTCGTGACGTCGCGTGACAGACAGGCGCAGTGAGGGTGGCCCGAAAATTTTTATGCGTTGCATATTGCAATCACTCAGTTCAGCCCTTGGGCGCGGCCGGGCAGCCACCATTGACCTTTAGCGCAACCACGTGACGTGACGTCACGACAGCCGGAGGAGAAGCTGGGCCCAAACACAATATTCAACGCATTCTTGGCTTAACCAAGCTAAGCCTGGCCATTTTTTGACTAATCGTCGAAAGCTGATTGCAGAATCGGAATAAAAAAAGTTAAGAATAGCTTTACGCTATATCGCCCTTCATTCACCTGAACTTTGCGCCTTGAGAGTCAATCTTGACGTAATCGCCCAATCAGATGCTCAAGAACGGCGGCTATACATCTTTGGTGACGCCAATCAGAGAACTCACGGGGCTTGTGCCAACATGAGGACGAAAAACAAACATGTTGTACATATTGAGCTTTTGTTAGCCAAGTGTTGGGTCGTTTAGGAAAACAACACTGAACTAGAATTTCTAGGCGCCCCTCTAGTAACATGACTGTGCGAATTCCTTCAAAACTGTGCAGAGACATTCTTCTGCGACTCGGACATCATTTTCTGGTTTGATTCTGCGACAGCCTTAGAATAGACAGGAGGTCCTTCTTCAAAATGAAAGCAGTCTGTCGTAAACAGAGTTGCTGAAATTCAGCAGCATAGCGACAAGCCGTGTTGGCGACATCGCCTAGGAGAACAAAATCCCGCTCAGCTTCTAACACATGTGATATAGCTGCGTACTGTAAAGGTGCATAGAATGTGATGGAATGAGCCTTCTTGGCTTCAGAAAGAAAAAAACCGATGTGGCCAAGACATTTCGAAAGAACTGGATCGAACGGAGACGAGATGGCATAAGAGGCGCGACAGAACATGCTGGCTATGCTTTGAAGGTACTGTATCGCACTACTATGTGCCACAGTGGTTACGTCACAAAAAGACGCCGAGGATACGCCAGCACGCGCTTACGGCGCGTGTGCAGTGGAATCGGTGGAATTAGGCTCCCGCCTGATAGAGTGGGCTCGGCTAAAAATACGATTTGTGGACACCAGGCACCAGCATCTGTCTGGTTTTTCTTCACCCACAAATCTTCGACAACTCGCCCACCGTGCCTGCTGACGTTTCCGATTACGCCTACCGTATACGCAGCGCTATGCGTGCTCTCGTTCCCCGCCAACAATGACGTTCTTCCCCGCGTGTGTACGTCAACCCTGGCCTTGAGAACTGCACGCACGCATTTGTGCGCCACGGCCCCCGTATGATGGTCCATTCAAAGTACTCAAGCGTGCATCTAAAAAAAAAAAACCTTCTGTTGCTCATCAACGGCCGGGAAGATACGGTCTCCGTCGACCATCTGAAGCCTGCCTACTTCGACTCGGATGCTTTAGCCACGTCTGTCCCATTTTCTCCCGACCAAGCCAGTCCTACTCGCCTCGTGCGTTTCCCACCACCGCCATCTGCACTTCGCCATTCGTCCAGCTCACGGCTTCCTCGCTAGAAGGGGGGCCGCGTAGCGCACTGATATGTTCCACAATGCTCCGGTAACAAAAAAAAAAAAACGGATACGACAACAAAGCCAGCACGCTGACGGTGCGCGAGCATTGTAATCGGATGAATTAGGCTTCCGCCTGATTGAGCGGGCTTGGCTATAAAATTTAATTAGGGGATGCCAGGCACCAGCGTCTGTCTAGTTTTTCTTCACCCACAGTACATTCACACCTATACTGGATCCTCAGACCTCAGAGATACAACAACCTGACATGTATTTTGCGTGTCACCACATGGTAAATTTGATTCATCAGAAACTATAGACATTGAATCACAAGGCAGAATTCCGCGCTTACAGCCGAATAAGTAGACGCTGCTGAGAAACACCGGCTGAAAGGCCTGCGAAGAAGTCTTGTGGCAGAGAAATAATTCAAATGCGTAGTAATTATGCATTGGAATAAAGTCCTTCAAACTTCAAGACTGGGAATCTATTCTTGGACTCGTCCCAGAGACAAGCGCAGTCGGGGACGTCTTCTGTTCGCCGCAGAGACGGAAGAAGTGAAACATCCCCTGTTACTTCGTCGGGAACTTTTTGCACAAAGCCGATTGTTCGTGACACTCGTCGACGGATTATTCATGGTGACATCCAATGCACTCTGCCTGAGATGCGTGAAAATTCTGGATTCCCAGAGTAAGAGAATTGGTGAAGAAAGGGATTACGCAGTACAATGCTTATGTAGAAGCTAGCAATACCATGCACTGCATCTGTGGCTCCACTACCTAGCGAGACAATTCAATCTTTTTTAAAATGTGGAGATATATCTTGAGGGATCTTTGTACATTAAAACTGCTCCCCCCCCCCCCCCCTTTTTGAAATCACCGGTTGCACCTTTCTCATGGGCTGTAACAAGACACATTCATTAAGATTTGTCATCGGATTAATCCGCAGTCTTTCTTGCTCTGTTTCCAAAGATTCACGACTCATCGTGACGTACCTGTAACTGTTTACTCTGACAATGCTCTCACCTTTAAGAAAGATTCAAAAGAACTTGTTCCGTTACCCTGCTATCTACCCTGTTATGTAGTGGGCTATTGGAGAACCATTGCTTAGCGAAACGAATCAAGTGGAAGATGCATAAGTCTACAGCACAAATTTACCGCTTGTTAAGGCAATAGTATTGTGAAGGTTATACACAACAATGTAGTTAGGATGGATAGTTGGGCGTGTTGGTTAAGCATGATTTCTGAAGTGAAGGCGCTAAAAAGACGGAGGACAAAGAAGAAACACACACACACAGGGCGCCTGTGTGTGTGTGTGTTTCTTCTTTGTCCTCCGTCTTTTTAGCGCCTTCACTTCAGAAATCATGCTTAACCAACACGCCCAACTATCCATCCTAACGTCGTATATTTCTTGTGCATCGGGCTCTTCACTATGTGTTTCTTCAGACCCAAGCGCCACAGTTTCTTTGATCGCCGTCACGACTTGCAAAGCACGCGCGCTCTCCTACTGCATTCGGCGTAAGCTCCTACCTGAAGATGTGAGGCTTCTTTTCGGAGGCTTCAACCCCTCAGTCGGACATGGAAACCGCATTTGTAAAATTCTCAAGTCGGAATGGTTAAGACAGGCTCGCCTCTACCGAGTTCACCTAGAAGCCCAACTGCACAGCTTGATGAGAGAAGATAGAGCGAAGCGGGCCTTCTGGGATTTTAATCGTCTCGCCAACCAGACGACCGAATTCCTCTGGCAGAGTACCCTGTCCCACCTACGGGGCCAGCCTCGTCCTAAGAAGAAAAAACAAGCCCCTGGGAACTCAATTTTCACCGAGGGAAACGTCACGCTACCGGAGGACGTCAAAAAGTGTCTGGCTTTAGGGCCGAAGTTTGCCGTGAAGCCCCGGACCAGCGCTCCGGAAAAGCTTTCCCTGGTGCGAAAAGTGTCCAGTTTGGCTCCCGTGAGTGAAATGGATCGGTGCGTTTCAAGTGGCGTGGACGTTCTTCTACGGGACCAGTGTGACCCCGGTCGTCCCGCAATTAATCGTCTGGCGTCTTATTTGAAGACGAACGCCTACTGCATACTCTCATCGGACAAAGAAGGCGGCTTTGCCATCTTTCCACGAGAGACTTACAAGGTGAAAGCGTTGGAAGCCTTAAATTCTGTTTTTCATTGTCACCACAACGTATCGCTCAATAAGTTGAAATGTGAAGCGAAGAAGCTGTGCGAGAAAATGAACCTGTCAAAATTAGCTAGGGACATTAGGAATAGCAAAGTGAGCACTCTTGAGGTCTTCTTCAGCGCCAAGACCCATAAAGATAACTGCCCTCTAAGGGTAATTGTGTCGGAGCGCAATACGTGGCAGAAATGTTTAGCAGCGTTTCTGTTAGAAAGGCTGAAGCTTCTAACAGTAGACGACACTTACCTGGTAAAGGACTCTGCACAAGTAGTCGAGTACTTGTCAAGACAGACAAAAGCAGAATTAGAGGCCTTTTCTGTAGATCTGAAAGATCTATATTATAGCATGCCAAAAGCAGAATTGCTTCAGTGCGTCCAGGAAGGCATTGACAGTTTCGGCTCCCTGGCTTTTCAGAACGAAACTGGTATTCCGGAAGACAAATTCTTGGCTATGCTAGAACATTACCTGGCTCCCACCTATATTGAATGGGACAGTCGTTTGTACCTGCAAAAGAGCGGCGTCTGCATAGGGTCGTGTTTAGCTCCGATTCTGAGTGACTTATTTTTAGCTCGAGCTGGCAGAACCATTTCTAGCAGTCTCGAGGGTAGTAGCGTAGTCAAAGTTTTTAGATTTGTTGACGACTTCCTAATCTTGGTAGATAAAAATTGCAGTGACACCGACTTGGTCGTTAGTCAAACATTGACAACCTTCAGGCAGACTTTATCCCCCATTGAAGTGACCCACGAACTTTCGGTAGATTCCTCCATCAGGTTTTTAGATCTTAGATTGTTTTTAGCAAGTAACCACGTCTGTTGGCAGTATGAACCTCGGGCTACTAAACCTCTGCTGCCTTTTAGTTCCTCTCACTCTAAGCTAGTTAAACGCAGCATCGCCAACATGTGCCTGCTGAACGTTTTTAAGAAGTCCTGTCCACATCGAGCTGCGGCGAGTTTTCTTAAGCAGATTGACCGCCTGGAAGAGGCAGGCTACCCGCAACCTGTTTTAGTGTCCGTAGCGGAAACAATCCTGAAGAAGTCGCGAATCCGCCAACCGGACCAGGAGCCACCCCGCGAAAAAGAAAAAGTTGCTGTCATACCCTACATACACCGCATGTCACATAATTTGAAAAAGATTGCAAAGCGAGCTAACGTAAATGTCGTGTTTTCTGCCCCGTGCAAGCTCTCTAAGCTCTGTCGAATGACCAACCCTTATTCCCGCAAGGCACCGGCCTGTGCTACTAAACACGATAACAAATACGTAGAATGTCAGGCAGGAGTTGTTTATGAGATTCCTTTAGATTGTGGTAAAAAGTACGTGGGCCAAACAGAGCAGTGCCTGAATGACAGGCTGAGGCAACAGAATAACAAAGTGAACAATGGGAGGGAGGGCCACTTGGCAATTCATTGTAGAAATTGCAGATGTAAGCCAGACTTCCACGCCTGCGCTGTGGTCGCCAGAAGCCGTGACAAATGGGTTAGATTAATAATTGAGGCCAAAAGAATCATTGAAGCAGCTGATAACTGCGTAAGTGTTGCATCCATATCACTGTCACGCAAAGAACTGTTCTACCTAAACGCGAATGCGCCCTGAGAAACTGTGATTACGCTCCTAGTATAAATCAGTGGCGTTTTTTTCTGAATAAACATTGTTGGAAGGGCGCCCTGTGTGTGTGTGTTTCTTCTTTGTCCTCCGTCTTTTTAGCGCCTTCACTTCAGAAATCAACAATGTAGAGTCGGCATAAAAGAGTTGCAATGTTCACAAGAAAAAAAAAAAGAAGAAAACCCCAATGTATGTTTCAACCAATTTCCAGTGAACCTGTTTCTTTTGAGAAATTGAAATATGATTTTAAGTCTTGTGTAAATACAGATAAAAAAGTTGCCCCTAAATGACAGTTCCCTTTGAAACCTTGTCCGCATATAAGGTATTCGAGCACTTATTGTTGCAATTCTTAAAAGCGAGTCATTCACCAGCACACATTCTACTTCGCCATAATATTAACCATAGCATCCACTCCTATGTTTGCTAGATTTCATCTCTGTTTCGTTTTCAGTTCTCCCATTGCTGCGGGATAAATTCCACTCTGTTCATAAAACTAATTGATAACGCTCTGTATTGCTCGCACACGTAATTTACTCCAATCGTCGTAATTTGTACTCTCATTTTGAAATTAGCTAACACATTGCCCATAACGCGCTCTGTATTTTAGCCAAATGTAACTAAGGTACCTTGATTAGTTCGCCGAGGGCCTCGGAGAAACCAACTACCAATGTCTTATGACGAATTCATATTGGGAAGAAAACAAAACAAAAAATCGAGGGTTCAGTAATTGTGTTCAACACTTCTAAGTTGACCCGTTCCTGGTCTGTTCCTGATGAGTTCTTGGTTAAGCTTTTGTCGGAAGTGGCATTTACCGTGACCACCCCTCCCATTTCCACGAAATATAAACATGTAACCACCTACTGCTCTGCCAGGACAATGAGAGGCATAGCTGGTAGCGGCCGAATGACATGTTCTAAAAACTTTAGAATTTTTTTTAAAAAGCTCTGTTTTATCCAACTCATTTAACCACGCACATGGATTATTCCGAGTATTGTACCCTTTTCGCTAAATTTCTTCTCGGTGGCATATGTAGTTCTCCCAAGGCAACGGGCTAAATTCATCCCTGTTTTTAGACACACTGATAATGCTCTAGGGCTCTTGCATACATAATTTATTCCTATAACTCCGGTTACCCACCCACTACACATAATTCATTACCTAGTGCTTACTAACACCAAACAAAAAAGGCGGTCATTTTAGTTCACTGAGGGCACCAGGCCAATCCAATATACGTACCAAGGATAACCCCGTCCGCGCCCTCCCCCTCCCCCAAGAAAAAAAGGAGGATACAATATTTATTTCTTATGCTTCTAAATAACCATGAAACGTTAAATCTTCGCGGCACATTGCATTTCATCTGTGCGCATTCCTTAGAAGTATAAAGTTTGTGAAATGAAAAGTTCTCTTGGTAATTTCGGAAACCTAGCTGTAACAGCAACTTGAAATTTTTGAACGCTTGCTGAAGAGCTTCTTTTCTTTAAAAAAAAAAGCTCTATTCGATAGACATGCATTTAACATCAAACACAAACTTGGCCTAGCGCTCACCTTATGCTCGCAAAATTTGACCTCGATTGCAATTGTAATTATGCTCCGGGCAGCGGTATAAGCTTTGCACCGCTCGTGAAACACACTAACATTACTCCGGACCACTTGAATACCTGCTCTATTGTAAAAAGTAACATTTTACCCACCTCTTTGGAAAGTTGCCTACACATTAGCCATACAGTGCCCCTAAACTTCCCGAAATATGAACGAGGTGCCCGTTTAGTCCACCGAAGATACTACGAAAACAAACTGTCAGCCTTGTATGGAGGACAAAAACAAGGGAGAAGACGAGGATTCAGTAATCATTTACAAGTTTACGTTCACACCAAATACGTGGGCGTTTCGCAAGGCATTACACTAAGGCCCAAACAATGAAATGCTCCTTTCCTTAGACCGCTTCCTAACCTTCCGTGAGGCCTCCTTACAGTGAAAGACCAATGGAGGAAGCAAGCGTGCTCTGAAAGCTGCCTTCACCCGTCCTCACGTGAGGACCGGTTGCCGCCCACCTGCGTTCGAGAATATCACTTAAAAGCTTTACGCGAACACCATTATTGAATAAAAAGAGGTTGTATCGTTGCGCAAGTTTTTATTTGAAGTGCTAATATAGAGACGCGGTGACACGTTCTTATAGTTTTGTTTACTATACGTAAAAAAGTACGCCATTCTAGCGCAAAACTTGATGCGTTCTAATAACACTGGCACTCCGGCGCCATGCAATGCCTGTCAAATCTATTCGTACAGAACGCCCGAATGAAACCAACATGCTTGGCAAGACATACTTCACAGAAGAAGAGAAGGACCTTCTGCAGGACCTCATCAACAAGTATAAGGACGTCATTGAGAACAAGCGCACGGACGTCGTGTCGTTAAGCGCGAAGACCAAGGCATTGGAAAAACTGTGCGCCGAGTACAGCAGCAGGCCCTTTGTGCGTGCCCGGGACGCCAAACAGCTCAAGAAGCTGTGGCATAACACGAAGCAAAGGTGGAAGCGCGAGAAAGCGAAACAAATTCGTGACGTTATGACTACAGGTATGTTTCACTGCTTCGTGAAGAGGCACTGGTACAATGCGTATTGCATATTTACAGGAGGCTGTCCGCCACCACAGCCTATGGACGATCGGCTCGCGCAGGTTGAAGCAGTCGTACCACACCTGACCGCGCGAGTACCGAACTCTTTTGACAGCAACCGCCCGCTAGATGCTCCATCAACGCCAAGCGCTTCGGAGATACTGAACGGGATGTTGCATGACAGCGGACCGGCCGACAGTGATGAAGGTGCGTAGAGTTGCGAGAGCAGGTCCCTCGCGGAAGACCTGGTACTGGCATCGTGGCCAGCGGTGGAAAGCTCTCCAGGCATCGTTAGCGCTTCTTCCGCAGCACTCATCTCCACTCACGATTTTGATTAGCCGTTTTCGTGATGTGGTTGCATATATTGCCATCTCTTTTCTGTCCATCGGTCACCCCATAAAACCCTCCTTCTTCTCTCCTCCTTTTTACAGTGCAGAGTGGCCGACCTTTCCTTTTCTCGTAAACGAACCCATCTCTATTCTGGGGGATTGGTTTCATTGCTTTCATATACAAATATGTTGCTCGCGTTCTGCATGCACCCAAGTCACCTGCTGGGTGTCCCAGCTAACTTTAGCTAGAGTTTAAAAATATGCGAATGCTATGTAGCTAGAAAGAACCAAGGTAACGTTATTTGTCGTCACTAGGAGATGCTGCGATAGTTATTTTTTTCAATCTATGTAATGATATAATTACCCCTAATTAATTATCAACTTGTGAAATGTTATAGTTACATGAAAAGCGGCAGTGAGAAAATTGTAAATCAGTATTAAAAACCTGCGATACAGCTTTCTGTTCCTCAATACGTGCTACATAGTAGTGTTTTTCCGAGCGTGAAAGAAGCCTGCAAATACACGCAAACTGCCTCGAGCGGCCACTCGCGCGACAATTTCGGATGCATTTGCGGGCTTCCTTCACACTAGGAAAAATACGTCTATGTAGCACGTATTGAGCATCAGAAAGCTGTATCGGGAGTTTTTCATATCGTTCTACAATTTTCTCATTGGCATTTGTGATGTAATTATAACATTTGGGAAGTTTCATGATGACTTATTTCCGAATAATTACCTAGTTAGGTTGTATAAAATAATTGGAGTATCTCCAAGAGACAGTAAACATTACCTTGGTTATGTCCAGCTATGTGGCGTTCGCATATTTTAAAGCTCTAGGTAAAGTTAGCTGGGACACACTGTTTTTGCAAGCTTGTTTAGGTGCAGAAAATTTCTTTAAAAAATTGCCTGTGGCAGGTAATGCAATTATAATCTTTGATGTACACTGCTCGATGCAGCGGCCATTAATTCTGCAAGAAATGAAAATGGTAATTTTAACAAGTGACATAATTATGCTAATTAACTTTTTAATCAATTACTATGCATTTCAACGTACAAATTACAGCCACTGAATTCGCATGGCGCACACACTTAGAACGAATTCTCTGTACAGCAAGAGTTCCAAGATATCTTCAATATGTCCGTCGAAATGCATTGGTGTCAACGGCACTTCTGTGCTTCAATGCATGCAAGAGCGGTTTCTTGAAACAGTACCTGCAATATGAGCACATTTCATCCGACTCTTTGAAAATTATCTTGAAAGTGGCGCAGTCCAGAGAATTAATTCCAAGAGCATACGCCGTGCAAATGATTCGTATGCTGAATTGTGTGGCATAAAGCAATTAAATAAACTGGTAATTAGTGTAACTATGTTACCTGGTAAATGAACCACTTTGATTTCTCGAAGGAATGGCCACTACAATGTCTAATTTAGAGGAAGGGTTATATTGTGCAATCTGCCATAGGCAAGGGTTACAAAAGTTTGGTGCAGCTAAAGAAAAAACCTGTATACCTGGAACTGTTGAGAGGGGTACTGGTACAGGCGTGTTATCATTTGTAACTGCATAAATTCCATGACAGATAATCTGAAAGCATTTAATAAATTCAGTTGTACTTTATTTCATGAACTACTTCCTCACAATTTATGCAAGTTGTTAAAATGGATGAAACCACTTCTTTGCAGAACGAACACTTGAACTGAGCTCAAGTGACAGAGCAGCAATGCTGTCAATGGTGCACAGCTCTTGTACATCATGCATGGGTGATGAAGACAATCCTTCTATACATGAGCCTGGATTTGGCACAAGCACACACAAGTCAACGTGCAGATGAGCCAAGTATGCGGCATGTCCGTGGAGGTAGGCTAGGTCTCTTGCAGGAGACACCTCAGGCTGAACTTGAGGCTCGTCACGATGCCATCAAAAGCGAGAAAAAAAAAACAAAGCGATTGAACACAACGAAAGCATGAGATGCATTGTAGATGAACCCGAGCTGAAAATTAGCCACCTGAAGGAGCAGCACAACGATGAAAGGAAAAAACGAAATGTGCTGCATAAAATGAAAGTTCTTATTTTGAAAGAAAAAGAAAAGGTGCAAAAACTGAAGCAGGAGCTCCTGCAAAAACAGCTGCAGGCGGATGACTCTGATTAAAGGATATTTGTAATAGTAACTTGTTGAAGTGCAAAGGGAAGCAAATGTAGCTAAGGTTGTCAATACATTATGCCGCAATTGATGGCAAGAATGCTCAGGTTCTTCTTGTTTTGTTTCACAGGTAACCACTAGTCATTGTGCATATGTACCTGTTGTATTTAAGTTAATAAATTATGTCATTTTCAGAAGAAACAGTAGGCCTGAAATGTCGTTTTTTAAACTACAACATGTCATGTTTACAAATAGCAATGTTTTGCTCATTGCACACAGCGTTTTACTCAGTGCAAGGTCAGCCAGCCTCAACTGGTACTCTGCGTGTGACTTGAACATATTTGTCCAGCAGCTAGCAAACACTCTCAATGGTAACTGGAACATAGCTTTTCCAAGCACCTAAGATACACAGCTCACAATAGACACTGAGTAGCTGCATGTTTAAATCAAGTCCACTTCATCGTTCCTGTGCCCAGAGGAAAAGCACCGACGGATGTAGCAGCTGAGTGCTTGTGTGCCCAGAAGCGTGTCTTGATCCCCTTGGGTAGTACTGTCAGGCAGACTCATGTCGAGGTGTTCCTCATCAGGACGTGGAAAAGGGTCTCGCAACATACAGGCAATGTTGTGCAGTGTTGCACAAGCTGTAATAATGGCTGCAGACCGGTCAGTCTTTGTCAGCAGCTTTACCCTCAGGCAAGCGAAGCGCCTCTTCCATACGCCAAATGCTCGTTCCACGCTGTTTCTCGTTCTTATATGACTGGAGTTGTACCTGCAGGAGAAAAGAATAAAATGTAAAATGAATTCATAAGCGACAAGCAATACATTTTGATGGAATTTTCAGCCGGCCCAGTTACAGCCATACTTCACTGCGTCACAGTGAATGCGAACAATTTAGTTATTTTGTTTAGCAGGAAGGCAGTAATATACATTTTTTTTAATCTTTCAACTGTACTCTCTAGCTCCCTATGGGATTACCATTCAGACACTGTGAAGCCTATGTGCCCTTCGAGATAACGAACCAAACAGTAAATGGCCAGTGTGGCAGTTTGGACAGTAGTACTGTTCAGAGACTGCAGAGACTGTACTGTTCAGAGACTGCAGTCTACATCTCCTGGGTGGATAGCCACCGACTGATCCAGCTTTTCCCCCGTACGCTCCTGCTGTTATTCCGCCGACTTATCGCAAAACTTCGGCGATAGCCGAGGACAAGAGTTCTCGCTGTCAGAGGTAATAGAACATTTTTCCCATGTTCAACTATATATGCAAAGTAAAAAAAAAAAACACTGCCAACCTGTTGCGCGGGCAGCTAGAGAGCAGCGATAGCCGCGCTTCAAAAGCCCGTAATTTAATCTGTGCAATCACGCCGATATCGCGCGTCAGCGTATATGCTTCGATAGCGATAATTTTTATGCACTATCGCTCGCGCAGTGCTGTAGGTATGTCGCGTCAACGGGCGCATATTTAGATAATCGGCAAGGTCTCTTTTTGTATCTCTGGAAAGTTACAACCGTTGGTTATCGAATTACAGCTGCACATTGCCAACAACGTGGATGCGACACATCAACACAAGGAATGTCAAACAATGCTCGCGTTGTAGATTATCTGTCCGTCTCGTACGGCGCAAGAAGTGAGCTATAGCTGAAATAAATGTCAGTAGTTTACACCTGTTCTTTTTTTCTGTCTTCCCTCCCTTCTCGTTGCCTGCAACTCAATCATGGTTTTAGGTTGACCATGTAACCTTTAGAGGTATGATAGTATGACTTGCACTGAAGTATGCATGGTGGAATCGCTGCTTGCGTACCATCCACTGAAGCCATAAAACCTAGCTTCAAGCGTCATGGAATGCTGCTAGTACGTTGTTAACATGCAAATGTGTCTGAGTGACAGCAGCCACTTTTGCGTTATCATAATCGAGAATGATTGACTGTCTTTCTTTTCACACATGTAAGAACTGTTACTCGCCTTTGCAACAAGCAAAACGTGTGTCATGTTTATTCCCTCCCAAGGTGAAGAAAAGGACTGGTGGTCTGGGCACCCATCCAGACCACGGCAGTACAGTTTGCATGGTGATGTATGTGAAGATGAGTCCGGAGTCTCAGATGAGTCTCAGCGCCATTTCACCATGTGATGTGGATGAAGAGCTCAGGTAAATAATAGATGCCCCACCGTTGTGTGATGAAAATCAATCGTCACCGCATGAAGTAAGGAGCAGAAAGCTTTATTCACACTGTGTGTCTCGAAGTTTTGCCCTACAGGATGTGTTCAATATCAGAAACATCAGACATTAGTTCACATTACCGTCTAAACATGTCCATTTGTTCCTTCACGTTTCAACACAGACAGCTGGAAGCAGCCCTGATGTAGCAGCATCGTTCGTTGTGCTAAGCTGCTTACTTGACCGTTGTGCTTCTGAGGCTTCTGTGTAGTGCAGTCACATCCCTGTCCCTCAAAGTGAATGCAGTGACAAGGGCACCAGCACCGTAAATGTGAATCAGTTCTACCCGAAGGCATTTTGCGGCTACGAATATCTCTCGCCTGGAGAGGAAAATCAATGGACTAAGGACTTGACTGGAGTCCCAGATGCCAGATTTTCCATTCTTCTTGAAATGCTGGCTCAGGTGCGGTTAGTTCCTGCCTTGTATACATATCTGTTCTCTCAGTTCGGGTCTTGTCTTTAGGAAATGTTTGCAGAAGTCTCCATGTTGACTGTTTGGTGGTGTTTAAATACAATGTATATACAAGTTTACAAAATGCGACATTTCATTGGGTTGGTGTGGAAACCTCAAGATTGTGTCAACGCCCGTCACAGTTTCGCATTGTTTGTTGACGTCTGAAGTTCCATGTACCAAGCTCCCAAGTACGGTGTTATGCAGAAAAAAAATTTGCCATGGATGTAGTGCTGAATAACTTTTTCTATAGTATCTCAGATCTAATTCTGAATATGCATACTAGGACAACAATTGACTCTATGTATAATGCAGATGAAGACGTTTTGGGCAAAAGACATCACCACTGGAAGCCGCCTCCTCCTTTTTCTGATGGAGATGGAGCATGGCCTTACATGTGCTGCTCTTGGCGCCCTCCTCAGTGTGCACTGTAACACTGCTTCCTGTGTATTATATGGTGTACTTGACTTGCTAAATGCAAAACCACAAGGATGGCTTATCTGGTTTCCACGAGAAGTCATAGAAGAAACAATGCCCGCTCATTTAGAGAAAAGTACCCCACATGGATATGTCTCAACGCCGCAAAATTTCTGAAGTGTTTCCCACGAGGCTCCCCTGCCCCCCCCCCCCCCCCCCCCCTTTCATCAGCGCCCATACAGACGTCGACGCAGCTCTGAGGCCGACTGTTGACAGGTCAACAAAGAAGCTTCCCTCAGAGGGCAACGACCACCGGATTCTGTAGACGCTGTAACAACCGTGACGGTTCGCTGTGTCGACTTGTGTTTCCCAGATTGCCACGTTGTTGTCTCGTACGCGGGCGCGATTGGGCCACATTGCAGACGGAGCCCGGCGGAACTGTGCGCCGGCTGGGGAGGGATATTGTAAGGGGTTCGACGATTATGATTGAGTCATGAAATTCCCTAGCCTAGTCTCCTAGGGGAGATGACTCTTTCAAATGTGGGCACCTTTGGTGCACTGAGGGAGGCCTGACGTGCCCTGATGTGAGATCAGACATTTAATGCGCTCTCACATGGAGTTGGCTTACATATCTGTAGGCAGTGAAAAGTATGTAAAATAAACCCTTTTGCCTTCGCTCCTATTCCTGGACGTACTCATCCCTGTGCCTAGAGGATTCCTGGCCTAAACTCCACCCCGAGCCGCAACGGCATGCATGGTAGTCATTAATTGTACAGAGGTGCCCATGAAGATGCCACCTGAAGTCAGCGACCAAGTGGAGCAGTTACAAGAGTAACACTTAAGTTCCTTGTTGGCATAGCACAGTGTGGCTTCGTTTCATTTGTCTCAAAGGTGTTTGGCGGTCGTGCTATTGACACATATATTATTGCAAACTCTGGCCAGCTTGACCTGCTAAAGAAAGGTGACTTGGTTATGGCTGTCAAAGGCTTCCCCAACATTCGCTGTGACCTTGACCCTCGTCAGGTTAGCCTAGAAATGCACCCTTTCACTTACATGAAGGAACATTTCACTGCTTTAAAAGTGGCGTGCACATATAAATAGCTTATCACCAAATTCACGTTGAACGATGCAGTCAAAGAATCAACGTCTTTAATATCCTGTCTGGAAGGCAACCTACCACAAGAGCTTAGAAGTCATATTGAAAAGATTGTATCCTTGGGTTGCATACTTGCGAACATGCAGAAGTCGATATTCAAAGGTCAACAATGATTGAATGTAGTCTATAGCGGTCCTCAACTCCTAGAAACTGCCATATTCAGCCCTTTTGATGCCATTTTAACTTTTACAGGCTGATAAAGATTTTATTGATTTAGAGATAATCTTAGAGCTTTTGTTCTGGACATTTATCCTTTATTGGGTTATCATTTCTACATTCTGCTGCAATTTAAAAACTGTATGTGCAGATGTAAAGCATGATCTCTGTTGTCTGATGTTACTGCTTTTCATAATCTGTGACTTAATTATTGCACTCTCAATTAAGAAGCTGTGACACAAGCAAACTTCTATGTGAACGCCTGCATGCATGGAATGGAGCTTTAGATTGGTCAGTCTACTGTTATGATACAGAGCGTGGCTCATTTCTGCTTGTCTCAGTCCTTCCTATCCATGCATGTGAGGCATATGCAATAGAAAACACTGATGCAGAAAAGAACGTACACAGAAGGCAGCTTGTTCATTCGTACTTTTCTGCATCCATGTCTTTCATTTTGTGCACTTCGTGTGCTGGACACAAAGACGCCATATGATCAAGTCAAATCAGTGACACTTCCTATTTGCAATCCCAGCAATCATGGCTAAAGTAACACTGTAACCAATTTACTATTCTGGATCTAAGCATTGTTCTCTTGTGTTTTCCAGTGCACAATCATTGACTCCCCGCATTAAAAAGTAGTCTCGATTGAATAAACTGTATTTGTCATTGTAGACCAAGAATGGTTGGCACAGCATGTGAAATAATCTTGACTGTACGCTGCAGAGATGAATGCACACAGGGGAAGGCTGTTCAGAAGGGCCGTCTGGTACTTCAAATCCATTAGATGTAATAGTTCTGCGGAAACCCGAAAGGTGGAGAGAAGTAATTAATAAAGGGAAAATCAGACACCCAGCCGTTCGTAGTAACTGCTGCAAAGGAAACACACACGCATTCCTCGAAAGAAAAGCCTCGCAGCAGAAGAAAAATTCGTCCTTGTCCGGGACTCGAACTCGGGACCACCGCCTTTCCGGGGCAGCCACTCTACCATCTGAGCTACCAGATGGCAGGGCGAAGTCGAATTTGCTACAAGCAATTGCTACGAACGGGTGGATGTCTAATTTTCTTTATTAATTCAAATCTATTCGAAGAAAACTGGTTTTCTTGCACAGAAATGTTTGCACTTCTAGAAGAAGCCAGTGACTTAGAATAAGAGAAATAAATAACATAAGAAATAACAGACTACTTAAAATAATCACTTACGATTACGATGCTCCCTGATTTGAAATTTGAGCGCAGCTCTATACGTGTTTTTATTTCGCGATATATTGGCTGGCGCGGACTATCTGACTCATGCGGCACATTGCAAACGGAGTGAAGTGCTGTGCGTCTGGGCCGCGAAGCTGGAAATCGCGAGAGCCAGCGCACACGGGTGGAAACTGAAGTGGCCGTTCGTGGCGCTGGCGCACTAAATTGTTGTGGTACCTGTAGGTACTTCACGTTCCTGATATTTCAAAGCCCATAAGTAACCTAGAAAGTTCAAACTTTGGTTATATACGACCCAAAAAGTGGCCCCCATTCCCTTGAAATATGAAATCTCCCCATTTTTGCTTTTTCAAGGGAACATGTGCTATATTGTGACTTCTGTTGAAACAGCCTAAAAATAATATGACAGACGACGTCGGAGGTAATAGATGCTGATAGAAGAAAGAACATGTGGCTCTCCGTGATCGATAGTAGGCGTAAGCATGAAATGGCTACCGGAAAAGCAGGTTGGTTGGGGAGGGTACACGCCACAAGCTTAAAATGGGTACAGTGCATGTTCGCAACGGCAAAACCCACCACACCACGCCGCATCACAGCACACGAACCTGTTTTGAGCTCGACCTCATTGCAAGTGTCGTCTCGGCCAAACAGCCATCCGCAGTGCGCATGACGCTGCCGGCTTGGTCACGCAGCGTGGCGCCATCTCTCGAGCCGCGGTTACTCACGTACCGCTGGCGTTGAGCATGCAACAGTGTCTCAAACTTGAAGGAAAAAAAACAGCGCAACAAAGACGCGGACTGAAAGAAGAACATGTACGATAGGCGCTACCCTTTCTCACCAACCCTTCTCAGCGCCAATAGATGACAATCAAGTGAATGGCGCCCTGTATCTGGCTTTTGGACTTCGCTATTGGAAATGACGAATAAAACTTAAGCGTTACAGCTCCAGTGATATTGTGAAAAAACATTAGGAAGAACTCGGAAGCAATATTTTTTGTAACTTGTTTGGGCATGCAGTAACTAGCGTATGTTAAGCGGTACTGTACAAAGCGTTCGGAGCCAGAGATAGCATTTTCTTAAGTTTTCGCTGGTTGCCCGGATGACCTCGTTTTGTGCTGGCAATGATGCGCGGATATTTTCTTTCCATTCTCGTTATGAGTGCCCGGATAATGGCTCAGGAGTATGGCTCAAGGTTTCTTGAAGGTCGCCGACAACGGGAGCTAAAAGTATTTCATGCTTAAAAAATTCCCCGACGATTACGATACTCCATGATCCGAAAGTTAAGCGCAGCTCTATACGTGTTTTCATTTCGCGTGTCAATATTATCTATTATGATTATATAGGTACACGGTTTATATTAGGAAGAGAAGCCTGTCGGCAGCGCAGCTGGCGCGGACAATTTGTCTCGTGCGGCACATTGCAAAGAGAGCGAAGTGTGGCGCGACCGCCTCGCTAAGTGGGAGATCAAGAGAGGCAGCGCGTAGTTAACGCGTGGGCGCGATTCACAGCATCAGCCTCAGACTGGACTCCGCGCATGCAGCGCTTCGTTTCCATACAGATGACGCTCGCTACTCTGGCGCCATATCGTATAGCCATCGTCACTGCAGAGCACGTCTTGCAAATTACTACGCTTTTCTTCTCACGCTTTCGTTCCAACAACGACGACAGCCGCCCTTCGCCGCGGTGAAGTCGTGCCACCAATGTCTGCGGCGACAATACCCAAGCGAGCGTCACATCGAGCCTTACTTGTAGCCGCTCGCCATCGACCCTTGCAGGAGCAGTGGTACCCGTCACACACGCTGGTACCGTGAACGAGCGTAGCCCTCCCCACCGCATGCCACACAGCCCCCCCCCCCCCCCCCCTCGGAAGCACAGACGATATCGCCCACGTGGCTGTGGACGCCGTGGCCGCCGGCAACTCAGCGCGTGCGCAGGCCGTCTCCTCTCCACTCCTCCTGCGCTTTCCGCCTCACGCTTTCACTGTAGCCTACTCCTCCGCTTTCCTCCTTTCGCTTTCTCTGCTCTCGCGGGGGCGAGACGAAATCACCTCAAAGCTTTCAAAAAACGCTAAGAGCATCTCTGCGATGTACCTAACCCTGCTGTTTTACCAATAATTTTCACCAGGCGCTCTCCCAAATGAGTAAAAAAAGAGCAAGGTGATTCCAGTCTACAAATCAGGTAACCGTAATTCCCCCTTAAACTGTCGTCCCATATCCGTAACCGGTGTCCCTTGCAACATCATGGAACACGTCACACACTCACACGTAATGAATTTCCTAGACAGTAATAACTTTCCATCCGTCGCAACACGCCTTCCGTAAAGGTCTGTCGTGAGACACTCAATTAGCTACATTTCTTCATGACCTTCACTCAAATCTCTATACTAACACTGTAACCGATATCAGCTTTCATGACTTTGCAAAAACGTTCGATAAGGTAGCTCATCAAAGCTTGTAACTCTCGTTTGAACTTCCACCCTAACGTCCTAACATGGATAAAATAATTTCTTAGCAACCGATCAGAGGCTGATCGATCACGGTTGGCGCAGCACAGGTATAATTGGAGATTGGAGGGAGAGACCTTCGTCCTGCAGTGGATTTAAGATAGCTGGATGATGACGGCCACATTTCGTCAGTATTACCAGTACTGCATCAGAATTTCTTCCCGTAACATCAGGCGCACCCAAAGTTCCATTTTAGATCCCTTCCTATTCCTAACCTACATTAACGATCTACCGTTGCATGTTTCCTCTCATATTCGTACGTTTGCTGACGATTGCGTTGTCTAACCTTATATCATTAACAGTAATCACCACACTTCTCTGCAGAATGACCTGAACAGCATTACAGACTGACGTGATCACTGGTTAATGATCTTAAATACTAAAAAATGTAAATGTATGTAAATTTCCCGCAGCCGTAATGGGTATCACTTTGCCTACACAATTAATGGCATCCCTCTGGACACTGTATACTCAAGTACCAAGGCATTACGATCATGCATGACCTTAACTGGTGCTCGCACGTGATTAACATCACATCATCTGGTAACAAAAACCTTGGGATTTCTTAGACGCAACCTCCGCAATGCTCCTGAACAGGTAAAACTACTAGCGTATACAACACTGGTTATGCCGAAACTCGAATACGCATCACCCGTGTGGCATCCTCACCAGATTTACCTCAGCAACGCATTAGTATCCATACAGAATCGTGCTGTAAGATATATCCACTCGTCATGCTCATATGATATCAACGTTTCACGATTAAAAGAAGACTCTGGTTTGGATACGTTAGTGCACCGTCGCCGCATTGCGAGCCGTATCATTATTCCACAATTTCTACACCATTTCTCTTGACAAGGCACCTTACGTATTACTACTTTCGCGCATATCTTTGTGCACAGACCATCCACTAAATGTGGCTCGCCCTAGCACTGTCACCTGCTCGCCATCATTTTCTCATCTCTCAGCTAAAGACTGGAACGGCCTTCCCCACCCCATCGCCGCCATCACAACTTCATCTGCCTCATGGAAGAAGTAAGAAGTGTTCTGTAAGATAACATCGTCGACAACTTTCTGTAATATTTTTTGTATACCTACCCCTTATGTAATATCCCACAAGGGGCCTTTAAGGTAATAAAATGATACGGTGAAGTGAAATATAATTGCTATCGCAATACAAGAAAACAGCAGTAGAGACAAAAGGACAGAAAAGGTAGGGCGGTATACCTATCGAGGTGGAAAGTGCTGTGAAGGCTAGACGAGTGGTCGTTGGCTGGGCCGTTTTATAAACACGTTTATATTGACATATTTACAAGAAAATTCCAATCACATGTTGAGAGAGCACTTGCTCAGGCTTTCGCGGGATCAGGCTGTTGCATCGGGCGTACAGCGTGTGTTGCGACCGTAATAGACATTAGGTCAAACACTGTCGAAAAGCGGCACCGCCACCTAGCAGCGGCGCCCATTCAGACAGACCTTAAACGGCAGATGGAAAAGGGCTTGGTCTTTCAACTTTCAGGTAACACAATTATGTATTCTGTATACTCAAATTGCAATACGGAGCCATCGTGTCTGCATTGTGTGTAAGTCGTACTTTACGTATTTTCTGACAGAATTTACTTGACAGAACATTCCTTTCGGTCAATAAAGTACTTGAGCTTGGTGGAGGCCCTTGAAGAACGAGGACATATACTGCACTTCCGCAAACATGCGTGCTCGCGTGACGTACGTCGATTGTGGCGGTGGGGCTTGTGCAACGTTGCCTAACGTTGGCAACAGTTTCGCTGTACATCCACTTTCATAGGGCGGAATGGAGGCTCATTGTCCTTGGAAAATAGATAGCGGAAAATGCTGAATATTACACGAAACGTTTTTATGTCAAATGAGTCTGACGAGTGCGTGAGTGTTCGTCCTATTGCTTTGGTGACAAAAAGAACTCGATTATCTTGGCAAGCGTTTTCGTGTTTTGCGGAATTGATAGGGGCATTAGTCAAGTTGTGCCAAGTATTGCCCCCCCCCCCCCCCCCCACCTTCTCTGTGTAGGCATAAGCCAAGAGGTATCCTTCTCAGTAACCCCATGACTTTGTCATTTTTTTTCCGAAGTTAATACAGTTGAATTCCAGTGCTATAAAAATATGAAAGAATAAAGAAAGTCGCAGTTTCGCCCGAAAGGCGACGCATCTGTTGCGATAGAACATTAGCAGAGAGAGATATTACGTAATCAAGGAGTACATGACGCTTACGTAAATACCTTGGAAAGTATCTTCGGAGATTTATTAATAAAGAAAGGGGTCAGACAAGGAGACAATCTCTCCAATGCTATTCACTGCGTGCTTGGAAGAAGAATTCAAGCTACTAAACTGGAAAGGCTTAGGAGTAAGGATCAACGGCGAATATCTCAGCAACCTTCGATTTGCAGACGACATTGTCCGGTTCACCAACACTGGCGTCGAGTTACAGAAAATGATTAAGGACCTTAACAGAGAGAGTATAAGAAGGCGGTTGGAAGATTAATATTGTTGTGATCGGCCGTTCATCCCGCGACAACCTCCGGTCACGGCTAGCGCGATTATGGGGAACGGTTTGACTGCCTCGTCAACATGGTACTCAAAACGGATGACTTATGGCCAGCACGAGAGTACCTCGGTCAGGAGAGGTTTGGGCAAATAGCAAGGATATGGTCCTTCACCTGTCAGCCGCGCAAATCGGCACGTCGACGCCGGAGTCAGTGTACGATCCTCTTTCCCCTGTTTGTGCCCAGTGATGTGTGTGCGTGTT
The DNA here is from genome assembly GCF_023375885.2 of Dermacentor andersoni. NCBI lineage: Eukaryota > Metazoa > Arthropoda > Arachnida > Ixodida > Ixodidae > Dermacentor > Dermacentor andersoni. The sequence continues at coordinate 210,363,273 of NC_092815.1, read as the reverse complement.
TCCCACAAAGCTCCCTTCGGAGGGATAGGGCAACAGACCTGCGGATTCGTGGGACCTGATGTCATCGGTATTCTGACGCCGGATGGGGGGTGGCGACTGAACAATGACCACGCAAGGGGTAAAAGGAGCGACGGGCGCCTGGAGAAATCGGCTGCTACAACTTCTTCGTGAACTTTTTCTGTACTACTTCTAATTTTCTTGTAGATATGTAAATATAAACGTGTTTGTAAAACGTCCTGGAGATCGGGCCCAGCCCTACGTTCCCTTACTCCTCCACGAGCAAAGTACATTCCACAAGTTCGGACCCCAAGTCGCAACATTGGATGACAGCGGTGAGATAGTCTGCGCAGCGCTTCGGCTTCGGCATGGTGAGTGCACGACCTTTTCTCCTTGAGAGTTGCCAGGCTTAACATGGTTCTTCCTGTTAACGGGGGTGTTAGAAGCCTTGTCGATAGGAACCTTGCTTCTACACTTAATTTCTTGAGAACGTGTCAGCAAAAGAGAGGTAGCCATGGATTGGAGGAAGTTGCACACAACGGACCTAAACGCGATATGCGGGGGATTCGGGATTGATTGTGGGAAGCTGCTAAAGAAGGCGGAGGACATCGATGCGATAGAGGCAAGTAGCAGAGATGACGAGGATATCGTGGAGGCTTGGGAGGATATTCAGGGCCGGAGGGAACGCGAACGCGAGAAAGAAGAACACGAAAGGGAAGAGTACCAGAGAAAGCAAGAGCAGGGGAAATGCATAAGGCGGGAGAAAGAACGCGAAATGGAAATATATTAAACTGACTGGGAAATCCAGCATCTCAGGGGGCTGCAGGCACGATCTAGGCTGCACATATTCGAGGATGGTGAAAACACAGAAAGTTTTCTTGATTTTTTCGATAACGTTTGCGCGGAGGTACAGCTGGACCATGACTTTTGGTCTCTAGAGTTGTTGGGGGTACTTACCTGTAATGTGTCCTATTGCTTTGCTCACCTTTCTGATGTTGACTTCAAGAAGTACGATCTGGCTAAACAGGCATTGTTGCACCATATCGGTATTTCTGTGGAGAACGAGAGACAGGATCAAAGTGACCAGTGCAAAGTTTGTACTTTGGAAGAGACTGAGGTTGCGCCACTAAAGAAAGAACACGAAAAGTGCGAGCTGGCGAAACCCTGAGAGACAGAGCATGAGAAAAGCGAGGTCGTCGGCAGTCTGAAAAGAGGGGCCATTCCTGAAAGTGTCTCTTGCGGATACGAGGCTTCTTGCAGTAGCAATGAGAAGGTTAATGGGCGCTGGAGACCTTCCTCGTATCAGAGCATATGGGCGACTTTGCAGAATAGTCTAGGTTAGAGCAGGATACGGTGGCGGTCGAGACGAGAAGAGACCCGACGCAGCAGAACGGAGAGGAGATCGCTGTGGACTCCAGCATCGGTGACTGCACAACGCAGTCGTATACAAAAACCGAGCCAGTAGGCATCCCGGAGAGGCCTCCTTGTGGGCACGAGGCTTCTTCCAGCAACCTTATGCGGGCCAGTGTAGGGCTGGCTACATTCCTCGTGCCTCAGCACTTGAGTGACTGTCTGGCATTGCCGAGTATAGAGAGCGAATAAGAGACAGTGGCGATCCGGAAAGGCGTTCCTTACGGGGGCGAGGCTTGTTTCGGTAGCCCTAACAGTGTAAAGGAGGCGTTGAAAACCTTCCTAGTATACCACCGCGCTTGAGCGACGTTCTCGAATGGTCAAGTGGAGAGAATCCCATGGTGGCCAAGCAGGACAGTAACCCGACGCTTGGTATTTTTAGCGGCACATTCGCTGACCACCTGGCAACGCGAAATTTTTTTCAGACGGCGCAGGCTCAGATGAGCTTAGTGTTCAACGCAGAGAAAACTCACGAAAGTTGCCCCATCGCAGCGCGTGAGACAAAACAACAGGCCATCACACAGAACCGAACAGGGTTCAGTGTGGCAATTCAGAAAATGGAGGCGTCGTGAAAGCCTGATTACGACAGGAGGGGGCGCGTCTCTGCGAGGGAGGCTGCGACTGAGATGTTCAACCTGGCTTGGACATGCGATTCGGAACCGGGTCAGTTGAACCGTTACAGAGGTGGAACGCGTAGCGAGGATGAGGACGAAGGGAGAATGACTATTCTTCCCGCGCCTACGGCCTTCCCCCTCAGGGACGTGACGTCAAGCCGCAAGCACACAAAGTGGCAGGTGAAGGCAGAGAGCAATGTAGGTCTTGCACCCCTTGTACTCAGCGTGGCCCCAAGGCTGTCAGTCGGTGACCCAATCGAGCGCGCATTGAGAAAGAGTAATTGTAGAATTGAGCGCATCCAGAAGTTCTGCTGTTGTTGTTTCTTTTTGTAATTAGTAAGCGATGCATTTTTTGTTAGTTATTAGGAACCTATTACATTTCATTTTAATGTTTATCGTTAAGAAAACATTTTTTTCAAAGGTTTTTGCTTGCAGGTAGAGTGTAGCTTTTTTTAGGTTTTAAATACCCCGATATGAATAATTTATTTTAGAGTAAAGTGGTCAGCAGAGCCCATTGCGTTTCACATCAGAGGCGCTGGTACTGGCAGGTGGCACTGACCGAACGAGCTATTGAGCACAAGACACTGATCCCTTCGACCATTTCAATCGCTGTGACGAATCCCGTGGTTCAAAGGGGGCGCCTTTATTTTATTTTTCTTCGGCGGCTTGAGGATCACTCGCCACATATGGGAAATGTTAGTTCGGAAAGGCGGAGTTTGAAGACGCGGGACACGTTACCGGGAGAGCATGCCAATTCTTTCTTCGAATTTCGAAGTCGTCGTACCGTGACCCAATTGACAGCGGTCTTGGGGCCGTTCCGAATGGGAGGGACAAAGATGGCTAAAAGTAGCCTACTCATGGGCTTGCCCGCTCCTTGGCTGGCACGTGTTTCAAATAATTGCCCGTCGTGACAGCTGTGAAGTATGCCTCATAGATGGTCGCCTACTGTGACAGGGGGACTCAGTCGAGCATATTTTCGAATTTCACTGCACAGCGGGGCAAGAAAATAGCAAAACGCGGTTTCCCTCAGCTGAGGCGTTTCAGCTATTGCCAGGGCTGACTTGACTCAGACCCTTGATTTGTTCTTTTCCTTTTTCTTTTATTGTTATTTTCATGAGCTATGTCTTTTAATAAGTGTTTATGCCTCGATAAGTAACATAAAGTTTCTTTTTGTTCTGTTCTAAACGATCTCCCTGTGTTTGTCGTTCGCCTCAGAGGCTGCGTGAGTTGCGCTTTCTCTGAGACACAATTGAAACCAAATTGATCAAAACGTTAGGCACGCTACCATTTCAACCTTATTTAAGGTCGTTTGCACGGCGCTCCTCTATGGCTGCCTTTCTGGCGCTCACTGGTTCTAACCTCGAAATTAGTTATTGGAGAGGGTAGGATTACCTGGCCTATTTCGAAGGGGGTTCTTGTGCTTGCCTTGTCGCTGCTCGGGCGCTGTGCGGATTTGATCGCTAAATGCCAGTTACCAGCTTCTGACCTGCAGCCAACCCTCACTCCAAGATGGTCATTGTCCCTGGACGTGATCCTCCCGGCGAGCCCGGGACTTCGAACCGGAGCTGAGCCTGCTGAGCGGACAAGGCCTCTTCAAGGGGCACCGATGAGCGGCCCCTTTGCCAACCTTTTTCCTGACGGTGGGCGGGCTGTTGGGATCGGCCGTTCATCCCACGACAACCTCCGGTCAGGGCGCGATTATGCGGTACGGGCCGACGGCCTCGTCAAAATGGTTCTCAAAACGGATGATTTATGGCCAGCACGGGAGTACCTCGGTTAGGAGAAGTTTGGACAATTATCAAGGATACGGTCCCTCACCTGTCAGCCGCACAAATTGGCACGTCCACGCCGGAGTCAGTGTACGATCCCCCTTCCCGTTTGTGCCCAGTGATATGCGTGTGTTCCCGACAAAGCTCCCTTCGGAGGGAAAGGGAAACAGACCTCCGGATTGGTGGGACCTGATGTCATCGGTATTCTGACGCCGGATTGGGGGAGGTGACTGAACAATTACCACAGAGGGCATAGCAGGAGCGACGGTCGGCAGGAGTCATCGGCTGCCACAACTTCGTCACGAACTTTTTCTGCACTACTTGGAATTTTCTTGTAAATATGTCAATATAAACGTGTTTATAAAACGGCCCAGCCCGACGTTTCGTTACTCCTGCACAAGCAAAGTACATTCCATATCTTCGGACCCCGAGTCGCAACAATATACAGGAGACAAAGATAATGATCAATAGCCGGGCAAGGGAACAAGTGTTCAGGATCGCCAGTCAGCCTCTAGAGTCTCTCAAGGAGTACGTTTGCCTAGGGCAATCTTGCCTAGGACCCTGATCATGAGAAGGAAATTAGCAGAAGAATAAAAATGGGTTGGAGCGCACTCGGCAGACAATGTCAGATCCTGACTGGAAGTTTACCATTATCATTAAAAAGAAATGTGCACAATCAATGCATTCTATCGGCGCTGACATATGGGGCAGAAATTTGGAGACTGACAAAGTGTCTTTAAAACAAGTTCAGGACCGGGCAAAGAGCGATGGAACGAAGAACGTCAGGCATAACTTAAAGAGACAGGAAGAGAGCGGTGTGGATCCCAGAGCAAACAGCGATAGCCGATATTCTAATTGACATTAAGAGAAAGAAATGGAGCTGGGCAGGTCACGTAGTGCTTAGGTTAGATAACCGGTGGACCATTAGAGTTACAGAATGGATGCCAAGAGAAGTGAGGTGCAGTCGAGGGCGGTAGAAGACTAGGTGGGGTGATGAAATTAAGAAATTCGCAGGCGCTAAGTGGAATCGGTTGGCGCAAAACAGGGGTAATTGGAGAACGCAGGGAGGCCTTCGAGAGGCCTTCGTCCTGTAGTGGACATAAAATAGGCTGATGGTGATGATGATGATACGAAGTAAGGATAGTAGTGTTATCGGCCGTATAAACTCGCACATATTCGCTTACTAACCAAAACTAACTAAAACTGACTAACTAAATAGGCAAACAGAAACACACCTCACTCGATGAGCGCGGACGCTCGCTGTAAATAGGCTGGCGTGAACAAGAATGGCGGCAGCAGCTAGCGAATTGAGCTTCGTGCTACCTCTCGCATGAACGCGAACTAAGCGGCGAGAACAAAGCGCAGACGAAGGCATGAGCCCTCCGCGCACCTAGACTCTGTACGCAACGCAGATCGCTTTCAAGTTAAGGCCCACTGGACCGGGTGGCTAACTCTACTCACCGCAGATCGTTTTCAAGAGAGGGCTCACCCAGCCGCGCTCAGCCGCCTCATACCCAGCCGCTGCCGAAGTAGAAACACCCCTCGCCCACGTGCCTTGCGCGTGGTGGAAGACGGCGTGCTTCCTCCCCGCCTTCCTCCCTTGTGCGCACTTTCACTCGCATCTACAGCATATAGCGCGCGGCCACGGTGTTATCGCATTTGGACTTTGTGCGGAACATCAGGGCGATGCCGACGACGACGGTTCAAATGCGCCTGGAGTGTACATGCAATTGCCATAGCAATTATAAAACAACGTTCTACCTTTTCGGTCACCCTTTTGTCTCTGCACGTTTCTGCTTTTAGAGCGCAGATTATTAGCTCCCGTTCACGCGGCGAGCTCCCACGTTGTCTTCTCGTAACCGAGCGAACGAACACAGCGAACGTTAAAAGCAAACGCAGAGCGTAGCGGTAAATGGAAGACAGCTACAGCGACGAGAGCGTGAGGGAGAAAGCGGAGGAGGAGGGTATAGCTAAAGTGTGAGAAGAAAAACGTAGTTCCGTGCAAGGAGGGCTTTGCGGCCACGATGGCTACGAGATGCCGCCAGATTAGCGTGTCTTCTGTATGAGAACAAAGCGCTGCATAAACCGAGGTATGTCTGCGTCGGCTGTTGTGAATCGCGCCCACGCGTCACCCACGCGCCGCCTGTCGCGATCTCCCGATTAGCGAGGCAGTAGCGCCACACATCGCTCTGTTTGCAACGTGCCGCACGAGATAGATTGCCTGCACCAGTAAATATATCGCGAAATGGAAACACGTATAGAGCTGCGCTCAAATTTCGCATTAGGAAGTATATAGTAATCGTGAATATTCTTTATTATGCGCTGGAACATGCATGTATAAATTTCAACTAGCCCAACTCTCTCTTAAAGGCTCGCAATGCGCGCGATAAGTGAAGACAAAATAACGCCGCACCAGAATGTTGCGTGTGGAAAGACACAGACAGAAGAGGCTATTTACAGGCTATTTACACTGGAGCCAGGCAGCCAGGCCGACACTCGCTCGCGCCAAGCACACTGACCAACTTCATCGTCGTTCTCGCGGCGGCTCGTTTCTTGAGCACCGCTCGATGATATCGTAATAATATCACCGATATCGAGCTTTGTGCGATGTGTGGTTCAGCCCATTTTAAAGTTGTTTCACGCAAAAAAGCACGTTTATGCATTACAGCGCCTCCGGCCAGCTCTTGACGTCGCCCCAATTCGATTACTTGAGTGGAGGAGTTTGTAACACATCGTAGGAATTGCCGAAGTGAGCCCAACCAATATGACAAGCATATGAAAATAACAATGACAATAGCATATGACAATAACAATAACGACAGCGCGGTTTCCGCCGCGCGCCTCAGCTTGCGGCTACTGTGCTGCGGCAAGTGTGCTGTTAACTTTGCGAAGATATGGTGTTGGGCTGCTGAGCACGAGGTCGCGGGATCGAATCCCGGCCACGGCGGGCGCATTTCAATGGGGGCGAAATGCGAAAACACCCATCTACTTAGATTTAGGTGCACGTTAAAGAACCCCAGGTGGTCGAAATTTCCGGAGTCCTCCATTACGGCGTGGCTCATTAATCAGAAAGTGGTTTTGGCACGTTAAACCGCATAATTAAAAAAAAAAAACTTTGCGAGGACATAGGAGATGGATACTAATTACTTGGATTTGGAATACTGCTGTAAGAAATTGTCAATGGTGAGAGATTACCAAGGTTACGCCAACAAATTGTCGAGAATGTAGTCTGCAGCTGGTAAACATCATCAGCATCTTAATCATTTTTTTAAAGCCCACTGTAGGACCAAGGATTCTCCGTGCGATTTCCAGTTACCGCTGTCTTGCGCTGGTTGATTCCAACTTGCACGAGCAAATTTCGTCATTTCATCAGCTCACCTAGTTTTCTGCCGCCCTCGACTGCGCTTCTCTTCACTTGGCACCCTCCCTGTAACCAATGATTCACCGGTTATCTTCACTACGCATTACATGGCCGGCCCAGCACCAATTTTTTTCTCTTAATGACGACTAGAATATCCGCTTTTCCCGTTTGCTCTTCGATCCACACCGCCCTCTTCCCTTCTCTTACGTTACTCCAAACATTTTATTGCGATAGCAGTTCTATGGACACTGCAGGCGCATTTCTGCCGCCGTAGTCGGCATCACCCTGAGAGACAGAGAGAAAGAGAGAGAAAGAGAGAGAGAGAGAGATGAATATAAGAAGGCATGGATGTTAACCATTCAAGGGTCTGGTTGGCTACCGTACGCTGGAGGAAGGGAGAAGGGGAAGAGAGAGAAGGGATAGAGAAGGGGCAGATACCGCGATGTTCCGTACTAAGTCCAAGGAGGATAACATCGTCGCCACGTGCCGCATGCTGCATGTGCGAGTGCAAGCGTGCCATCGTCGATTCAATCTCGCGAGCGGGAAGTGGGGAGGAAGCGCACCGTCTTCCGTTGCGTGCATGGCACCGGTGAGGAGGCTTCTACTCCGGCTGCTGCTACGCATGGCGCGGACGCGCAAGGGCCGCGCGTGCCCCATATTGAAAGGCGTTGGGGACAGAGTGCACATCCAGTGCTGATACCTTCGTGTGGGCGGGATTTTCGCCGCTTAGTTCGTGTTGGAGCAAGACGCAGCACGAAGGTCGATTCGCTCGCTTCTGCTACTGTGCTTCCTCACTCCAGCGTTTTAGAACGCGAGTTTGCGCGGTCATTCAGTGAATTGGGTTCATGCTTGTTTGTGAGCGCGTGACACCATGCTTGTTAATTTAGTTAGTAAGCGAACGTTTACAAGTTGATACAGCTGATAAAGATACCAGCTTTACTTCGTATAGCAGTCTCCTAATTTGCTATCGCAATCGATGCTTCGCCTTTCCGGCGAATCTGCGACTCTTTTGAACCATCGATCTTTGCGCGGTCGTTGTTCTCGAGCTTGTTGACCACCAAGTTTTTGCCCCATGTGCTCGCACCGGTCAGGTAATATAGGCTGGTAATCACACTATCTAAATTATCCCCTTTGTGCCGCGTTGTATGATTAACGGCATTTGATTACAAAAATTGGATATTTTATTCTACGATTGTTAAAGAGTTATTTTTGTCCTCAAAATCCAAACAAGCTTAAAAACTTGTTCGTGTTTTGAATTGCCTACTTTCTTTACTATTAGTGAGCTTCAATTTGTTTCCGTTATGTTTCCAGTTTAAATTTCTATTTGTTTAGTTTTAGATCATGAATGATGTGTTAGAAAAGGACGCCTGAATCTTGGCCTGTTGTTTTGTTTTCGAAAAGCAACTATTAAACCGCGATGTGTATTGTCCTTGTACTGTCTACTTTTGTCAATAAATCAAGGCGACGGATGCTTTGTGTTGCGATTTGACTTAATTGATATTCTCTGTGCACATGTTTTATCATAAACGTCAAGAATGGCTAAGACAGGCTGCATACAAACAGTGAGCGACATGCGGAAGAAAATCACGCAGCGCACACAATAATAGAAAAAGAAAGTCGCAGTTTCATCTCAAAGACGAATAGTTCATTACCATAGGAAATTAGTAGTAGCAGTAGTAGCAAATACGGAATAAGGATAGTGTTTTCATCAGCCGTATAGGCTTGTAAACATTCGCTTACTAACTAAATTAACAAGCATTGTGCCACGCGCGTGCAAGAAAACATGAACACATCTCACTCGATGACCGCGCACACTCGTTGTCGAAACGCTGGAGTGAGAAAGCGCGGCAGCAGCAGGCAGTGAATTGACTTTCTTGCTGCCTCTCGCTTCGACGCCAACTAAGCAGCGAGAACACAGCGCACACGAAGCCATCGGAACTCGGCACACTCTGTCCCCATCGCGGATTGCTTTCAAGATACGCTCCGCGCGGCCGTGCCATACACATCAGCCGCTGGAGCAGAACACCCCGCCACCCTCCTTCCCATCTCCCCGATGCATTGCGCGCGACAGAAGACGGCGCGCTTCCTCCCCGCTTTCCTCCCGTGCGCGCGTGATATTGAGCAACCATCGTCGTCTCTCCCTCGCGCGCTTTCACTCGCACATACAGCATAGGGCGCACGGAGACGATGCTCTCGCCCTTTGACATTATGCGGAGCATCACGTCGAGGCGATCGGCGATGGCAGAAATGCGCCTGGGATGTTCGTATAATTGCGATCGCAATAAAAAAAGAACGCAGCAGAATGCCGTGGCACGACAGGCAAGCCGGCAAGCGGCACTGGGACAGAGAACAAATAAGCAAAATACCGGAGAATGCAGTAGGTGCGGCTTCTGACATAAGCTCGGCGCCGAACAGCGCAGAACAAGCGACGCGACGGCGCCATGTGTTCAGGTCAAAGCAACGGCGCACGAGGCGGATAATGACAGACGGCGCCGTGGTTCCCGTTCCGGCATATTACGGACTTTTTTAGGCGCCGAAGTAGGCGACGCCTATAACGATTAATCTTGAAATAGAAAAGTAATAGTGCATGCAAATGTGGTATTAAAATGCACGCACCATGATATGTTTTCTTTGTGCGCAGTTTGAGCGCGAACGAGCGAGCACATTGTCAGAAAGAGTGATGTATACCAGCCACTTTCATTTATGTAATCACATAGCACATAGCATATAGCTCGCGAGAATCACATAGCATGTGATTCTCGCAATTCCACCTTTATTATTTCGATAGCAGGCATATGGACACTCCTGGCGAACTTCTGCTTCCTGTAGCGAGCGTCCGCGGCTTGTTAATTTAGTTGGTAACCGGATGTTGGCAAGTTTAAACGGCCGATAAAACTGCTATCCTTATTACTTCGTATAGCTGTCTGCTAGTTCGTTATCGCAATCGATGCTTTGCCTCCTTGCCTTTTGTGCGAAACTGCGACTTTTTTGCAGCAATATACACAGGAAGTAATTCAGTGAATAAAAGTTTTTATTTCTAGCAGTGAGTATGGTATAATTGCGCCTTGACAATTTTCTTACACGAGCATTAGAAACGTAACCGGTAAAGTGTGCGGGCCCTAAGTAATCATTCTACATTTCTGAAATTCCTCAGCATGTACACGGGCACTGTGCTTACATGCACGTGGTCGTTTCAGCAAGGTGAGCTTCCGAGACTGGGCGGCAGCGAATCAACGCTTAGCATTTCACAATGAACAGTAGTCACCAACGGCTTCACTGCTGTTGCTTGCACGGGCAGAGTGCGCAGAACACATTCTGCAGCTTAAACATAAATTCTGCATTAACATACTTAAACCCCCAAACAATTGAACATTGGGTTGGGGGTTATCAAAGGTTTCAAAGGTTTCGGTTTCAAGCAATCGGCTGCTTTAGTAGCCCTATCGCTACAACCGAAAAAGAGGCTGTTTTGGCGAAGCTTTTCAACACACTCTTATCGTCGCTGTCAGAGCAGTGCGACATACTTTTTTGTGCTCACAGATAACAAATTACAACGCACTCACATATTTACGACGTAGCGAAGCCGGAACCTCACACAGGGACGCCGCGTCTTGCACGCGTTCGCTCTGCCTAAATGAAATTAAATTATGGGGTTTTACGTGCCAAAACCACTTTCTGATTATGAGGCACGCCGTAGTGGAGGACTCCGGAAATTTCGACCACCTGGGGATCTTTAACGTGCACCTAAATCTAAGTACACGGGTGTTTTCGCATTTCGCCTCCATCGAAATGCGGCCGCCATGGCCGGGATTCGATCCCGCGACCTCGTGCTCAGCAGCCCAACACCATAGCCATCCGCTCTGCTTACCTTCGGCCACCAGAGGACTGTGCCAGGCACTGTGCGACCCGTAAAAGCTATTTGGTTCCTTGTAATCTTTCATGGGGGAAAGATGGCCTACGAAATAAGCCCAGCGTCGTTCGTAATTGAAAGTAGGCTTTCCAGTCGGCGTGATTGCGGTGTACCGACGCCGAAGCATAGAACACTGTACGGTGGCGATCGACGGCCATGTTGACAGAGCCAACTGTTCCCCAGTGCCCTACGCCTCTGCAAGAACCCTATGCTGTTTGGCTAGTCGAAAAATGTCGCGCTATTGCATGACATCTTAAACAGTAACGTTTCCTTAGTAACCAATTAGGACTCAATATTCCGCGACACCTTTCGATAAAAAAGCAAATCATGCAAGGATGTCTTTATAAAGCGCAAACCGTACCTTGCTTCTGAATTTCCAGACGGCGTAATCATCGGTTCGTTCTACGAAAGTAGTCACTCACTATTTCGCAATATTCTGCCTCAAGAGGCTCCCTCTTTATAATTGAGATTTCCACCACCAGTGATGTCTTTTTCATCTCCCTCTCTTTTTGTGCGCATTTCTTTCTTTCTCTCTGTCTCCCCCTACCTCTTCACCAGTGCAGAGTAGAAAACTGGATATCTATCTTCGTGTTCACCAGCTTTCCTTTCGCATCTCATTTATCTCTCTCTCACTCCCCCTTCCCCCTCCCCCCACAATAATTCCCAATAAACTGTCCCCGGGTTACAATATGGGGGTAAACTAGAGAACGTTTAATAAAAGAAATCTGTGGATCCAACGCACGGTTAGAATCGGTTTAGGCCAAGCTTTTATTGGTGTTTGTGAAGAACGGTGTTGCTATGTTGCTACTTAGCGACCACTTGAGAGTTGAGACTGCTTGACGCATATGGACATATTTCCAATGGCAACCGCTTCACTGAACATAAACATGTTGCGCTCAATCATGCACACGACGCACACGATGACGATGGAATGACAATGATGGAACGACCACGATGGCCTGAAGATGATGGTATGAGGAGGGCGCAACGACGACAATGAAATGGTGACGAAGGCATGGCGAGAATGACATAACGACACTAAAATCAATGTGACAAAATTACCACGATGTAATGCCCTTACAAAAATGACTTTAGACTGTCTATAGAAAGTCTATAGACTTTTTATAGACGACCTTGCCTTTCTATAGATTTGGACTTTTGTTGATACAAAGTCTATAGACTGTCTATAGACGAAATTCGATCAATGTTCTATTTCTTTTTGTCTATTCGCAGTCTATAGACGGTCTATAGAAAAATGTCGATATGGTGTTTGTTTCTTTTTTGTCTACTTCCCCTCTGTAGACTACCTGTAGACAAAAGTCGATACATGCTCTATTTATTTTTCTCTGTTATTTATCTATAGACTTTCTATAGACGAAAGTCGAGAAGATTTCTATTTCTTTTTGTCTATTCGCAGTCTATAGACGGTCTATAGAAAAAAGTCGATAAAGTGTTTGTTTCTTTTTTGCCTACTTCCCCACAACAGACACCTATAGACGAAAGTCGATACAGCCTATATTTATTTTTCTCTGTTATTTGTCTATAGACTTTCTATAGACGAAAGTCGATAAGATTTCTATTTCTTTTTGTGTATACGCAATCTATAGACGGTCTATAGAAAAAAGTCGATAAAGTGTTTGTTTCTTTTTTGCCTACTTCTCCACAACAGACACCTATAGAAGAAAGTCGATACAGCCTATATTTATTTTTCTGTTATTTGTCTATAGACTTTCTATAGACGAAAGTCGATAAGATTTCTATTTCTTTTTCTATATTCGCAGTCTATAGACGGTCTATAGAAAAAAGTCGATACAGTCTATTTATTGTTGTTCATTCTTCGTCTTTAGACTGTCTATAGACGAGAGTCGATAAGATTGTATGTTTCTTGTCTATTCCCACTCTACCTAGTTCTTCACAAACACGCACCTGCACACATTCACGTACACCGCACCCCCAATATATATATATATATATATATATATATATATTGTTGCGCGACCGGCCGCTCGAGTCACATTGCCTGCAATCGCGGGCTTTTTCACGCTCGCATAAACAGTTCTATGGAGCTCGTATTGAGCAACAGAAAGCTGTATTGGGAGTTTCTAATGTTGCTCTACAATTTTATCATTGAGAATATTCATCTAATTAACATAATTGAGAAATTAATTAACACTAATTATCTAATCAGGGGAATGCAAAAGATAATCTGGGTATCTCCAAGCGATGGCAAACAACATTACCTTGGTTCTCTCCAGCTACGTAGCATTTGCATATGTTAAAGTCTGGCTCAAATTAAGTGAAACGTCTCGTATACTTCTTTGCAATTCGAATTATTCTCCACGGTTTTCTATATCACCGCCGATGAAGGCCATAGGGTGGGACGTCACCAAAGGTCATGTTAACTTGTGCGAACAGCCCGTATACCGATTGTGGTAAGACGTGAGATGAAGTAGAAAACAGCCGATACTGTAAAATTCTTATTGCTTCAGGTTTACATGCCGTCTATATATTGACAATAGACAAAAATCATTAATCTGGGCCCAACCCGTGTACGCTGTAACCAAGCGCAGGTACCGGTGGATAATAGATGAGCTGCATTTGATATAAGCCACTGAAGTTGTATACTGCTGAGATTGCTGTAGAGCCTATTTGTAGACCTTAGTATACACACAGTGTATACCTCCGCATTTGTTGACCGCATGATATGATCTACGTAGACGCTCTCGGCAATCCCAAGACAGTCTTCACAGTTGTCATAGCATGATTTTTGCGACAGTAAAATAAAGAAAGCAAAACGCCGATCCAATTGTGATAATAGATGGTATCAACGCCAACTTTAGCTACAAGCGGATTCCAAACATGCATCAAGCTAACAGCACAGAGACTCGTAATGTTTGTAGCTGACAACGCGGACTTTGTGAGTGTGCGATGAACCGATGTCGCGTATGTGGTGTGCGCGTTGTGTGTCGTCCGATTCTCAGATACTTTTCACATTGTCTTCATATCTCGGCTGCATCACTAACATCGCGCGGTTTTTCGTTGACTGATATCCTGCACTATAAGCTCATCAAAGGTTCTCATTCACTTAAAATATGTGCCAAATTCTCTGAGCCGACCCAGCATTTAGCAGGCGGTTTGCCTGCGCGGCCACGCATATGAGTACCTCATTGCTGTACTGATTGCTTTGACCTGTCATCAGAGCGGAAAATTAGCGCTAACGTACGTGCGGGCATCACATTTGGCGGTACGCTGGAAGATATGCTACAAATGCGCTGTATTAGTCATCGTCGCTGGCGATAATGCAAGCGCCTGAAGGGCCCTGTAACGGCTTTTACAAACAGGGCATTCATCCATGTGGGCGTTCCAGTCTCATACGATAGTCCACAGCGTTTGTAATACAACCTGCCAGCGCATTTCCTTCGTTCATGAAAAAAGGATGAAAAATGGAAAAGAAAAGCAACCCGTTCCGGCGCGCATGGCGCGCAGAGAGAGAGAGAGAGATTGAGAGAGAGAGAGAGAAAGAGACAAAAAAAAAAAAAAGGCGCCCAGACTTCTCGGAGCGCGTGCGCCCTGGCTCGCGGAGCTCCTGCGCCTTAAAGTCCCTGCGCCTTACCTGCGCCTTCGCAATGAGCGCCATCTGTCCGCGTCAATTTGAATTCTCAACGAGTGCGCCAGCCACGTAAATGCTTGTAGCCGTGTGCGGTGTCTGCCTGAACGTTGGTGTCGGTGTATGCATGTCTTTGCGGCATCACACGTCAACTACACTGAACGGTAAGCTTTAGCAAAGATGTTTTGCGACAATAGATCACGATTAGGTAAGCGCATTTCGTAGCGCGAACCGGCTACATGTAGCGCAGGCGACTCGGGTATAGTATCTCTCATTTTCATGATTTCATAACGCGCTATTGTTCTCACTTCTACTATACGCAATGTTTTGCGGCAAGCGATCGCTCACGCTTGTTGATTTTATCGTCATAGTTGATGTGCGTAAAAAAGGAAGTACACCATGGTTTAACTTGATACGGAGCTGCCACTAAGCGGATTGTGTGTGTTGAGCAGCCAGTGTGGTAGATCTCATTTCGTGGCGCTCGATCCGGCCGCGATGAATGCTGCGCCGCATGTGTAGTGAAATTCTCGTGACACGCTTTAAGTATATATCTCGAAATTGTGTTAGAATGAATTTTCAAACGGAGACGTATAGTTGAATAACTGCTAGCGTCAGGCACGTACGCAGGAATTTTTTTCGAGGGGGACCCAATCCAAGGTAACTTTTCTATGCACATGAGGGGGAGGGTACTTTTACTAGTACAAATGTGAATAATACCCACCATTTGCCATAAAGCCGAGTAAAGCCGCAAAAGAGAATTGAAATAACGTGTACCTCACAAGTACGCCTGTGAGATACACCTCATTTTTACTTGGCAAACAAAGAACCACATCAAATGGACTCGCGCATGAAAGGTGCGCATGAAGAACCTTGCCAAGAACAATTTAACAAGCGACAGTGCAAAATCGAGATTTCTAGTAGCGTTTTTTCAATGAGCTCTGGAAGAATTGTAAAAAAATGTATATTTGACGAAGCACATTTCTTTTGGGCCCCTCGTTTGCTTCTCTATCAAGTAGCAAACCCGACTCGTGCTGTTATTTGAGAAGTTGCGTAACGATGCGTGGTCACCAGTCCCGTACAAGCGCGTAGAGCACAGGACGCTGCGGTTCTAGACGTACTGCGCCCACCGCGGAGGGTTACAAAAACGCCCCCATTTGCACAGCAGGGAAGTGGCTACGTCAGGTGGCTCGATTGATAACTGTAGAAGCGTCATTCAAAACACCCGGAATTATTCTCCACTTCCGGCGACGTTTTCTCTACTTCCTTTTTAAATAAAAGATGTTGATCAATAAATATTTTCACAAACATTTTCGCTTTTCCTCCCTGTTTGGCTGTTGCCTTGGCTTTCTTCCTTAGTACATCGCTTAATTTCTCATCTCCTTGCGACTCTTGTTTCCAGTTGCCAATTTTGCACGAACATTGCTGTACAATAAGGGAAAAATAAGACGAGGTAACGGGTGACAGTCATATTGCTGATGGGTTGAACGGTTATTGCAGGGTCTCATGATGGACGCTGTTTCGCAATATCTTATTTTCCACCTTATCTAACCCATATCGCGGATATATGGTTCCGAGGATCTGCCAGCGTCGCGGCGATCCGTAACTGGAGGAAATAATGAAGCAAAAGGAAAAGTTAAACGCAACTGGCGTTTTCTCCGGCCACAACTCTTTCCACGAGCATACAGACCAGCCGATCGACTATGAACCGAATCCCTTTCCTGGCCCCTGGATCAGTCTAAACAAAGAAGGTTGAACTAAAGAAGCAACAGGGATGCGCGTGTTCATTGAATAGATGGTGACATAAAAATTGTGTTGCGCATTATAAATAACATAAAATATTATAATTAAAACAATAAACTACGCCCTGCCTGCAGCAATAGATGGTGACAACTGAATTCATGTTGAGTTAATCGCGCGGGCACCGAATCGATGAGAAAACTGGTCTCCACACCCTAGGAGATGCCGGTAACTACCGCCATCCAGGAGGGAAAAAATTGACAACCATTCCACTCTGTGAAGATGGAATGGCAGCGAAAGCTGACGACAGTCAAATCTTTCAAACGAAAAGCAATGTGTTTCACCTCCGCTGCCGGTCGGTCTGAAGATATTGCAATACTGGGCCCATCCGCGGCGGAGGTGAAGCAGGCGTTCTAGCGCTCGCCATACGTGGTTCCATCCCGAAGGTAGTGCAATGTCGGGCCGACCCGCGGTGAAGGTCAAGCAGGCATTAAGAACTCTCCATACGTAGGCCAATCCCGAAGATATTGCAATACTGGGCCCAACCGCCGCGGAGGTGAAGCAGGCGTTAAGCGCTCGCCATACAGAGCCCATACGTAGGCCAATCCCGAAGGGTCCATACCGAAGGTAGTGCAATGTCGGGCCGACCCGCGGTGAAGGTCAAGCAGGCATTAAGAACCCCCCATACGTAGGCCAATCCCGAAGATATTGCAATACTGGGCCCAGCCGCGGCGGAGATGAAGCAGGCGTTAAGCGCTCGCCATACGTGGCTCCATCCCGAATGTAGTGCATTGCCGGGCCGACCCGTGGTGGAGGTGAACCAGGCGTTAAGCACTCCCCATACGTGGGCCCATCCCAAAGATTCCGAAGGCCGCGTTATATAAGTTAACGAGTCCACAGGGGTATGTGCCATTGATCTTGGACCCTTTTTGCACTATCACCAAGACCGGCCCACATTATTGTTTTATGTTAAAGGCCAACGAAAAAAAAAAACTACGGAATTTAGGCATACACTGCTTTCGCTTCAAAAGGCAGCAAGCTGTTTAACGCCGAGTAGATTGATTTGTCGACGCTTTAGGAATGTATGTAAGGAGTGGTGCCTTGGGCGGATAGAGAGGGGGGGTGCGGGGTATGACGCTTAATTTCGGAGGGGGGGGGCCCCCCCCGGGCCCCACCCTGGGTACGTGCTTGGCTAGCGTGCTCGGATGAAAGGCCGTGTTTGCGGGACATGCATCAGCAGTGTGTGCGCTGCCGTTTTCATATAGTTTAAAGTAGCAGTATTTTTAAGCTCCCTGGCAACCAATCTAAATAATTTTGGTTAGTTACCGCAAGCAAAACACGAGACTTGAAGAAATATTTAGCAGAAATATCTAGATTCACCCTATCTAAGTATATGCACCCGCAAACGCTTTTGGAGCATGAAACCTGCGATAAGCTCAGTCTCTCGCAGCTTCACAACTTAGCCGAAAAAATTACAGAAGACTAAATTAGTCGCTCCGGGAAGCACCTTTACACGTTTCAAACTGAACGCATTGCGTTTGACGGTAGTTGGGTTTTTTTTTTTGTCTCCTTTATGAACAGTTTACCAGCAGAAGTTATCTTTCGGGACCTGGTGTGGTTGCTCAGTGGCTATGGTGTTGGGCTGCTGAGCACGGGTCGCGGGATCGAATCCCGGTCACGGCGGCCGCATTTCGATGGGGGCGAAATGCGAAAGCACCCGTGTACTTAGATTTAGGTGCACGTTAAGGAACCCCGGGTGGTCGAAATTTCCGGAGTCCTCCACTACAGCGTGCCTCATAATCAGAGAGTGGTTTTGGCACGAAAAACCCATTAATTTTTAAGTTATCTTTCGGGCTATATGAAAAGCGGTAAACGCCTTTCGATGCTTCGGCGTTATGCAGTTTACGTGCTGTTAATCACTAGACAGCTGCTCGCGCAGATTCGCATTGCGCCAGTCGTGCATGGTATGAAGCCCTTGCCGTGCGTAATATGTGTGCCGGTTTTCATTACTGTTGCACTTAGTGCCGTCGTCTTGGACAGACTGCATAAGATATGCGCTGTACAAAAAAAAAATAGCCAGATTATCCATTTGGTGGTGTTTTCTTGGTAGATAACGCACAGATTATTCAAATAATTTGGTGGACATTGCACTTGTTCTACCCTTATCAACACACCTAAGAGATCGTAACATGTTTTAGTTGGTAAGTAACCTTATCAATACGTCCCCATTCATGTGCATACTGAAAGTGTGGCAAATGTATTCATCTCGAAGTATGAGAAAAGAGACATTGCAGACTGTTCTCAGCGGAAATAAATTGCAATTCTTCACGTGGTTGTTCATAACTGCAGTCACTATGCTGAGTATGTTCGTTCGGCACGGGCATATTGCATTAACACCTGAAAAATGTGCACAGTAGAGCCGGGTATCTTTGTTTCAACAATTATTATTATAGGACTCGTCTGGGATTCTCGCATTTCTTTTGTTTTATAAGTAGACTGTGTGTCACATGAACCTGTCTTGAAATGAAACGTACCGTTACTGGCACCGGTGACCATTACGGTTGTCTAACTGCTTATCATACTGTAATATAACGAAACGTCATAATGGTACTAATTCTTATTGCCATGTAGTCTTTAGCCAGAGGTAAACAAAGTTAACTAGAGGCAAAAGTGATGAGAGCAAATTATATAGAAAACTAGTATTGAACCGTACAAATAACTCATTGAATAGTTTTCCCTCACCTTATTGCATTTGCTTTACGTATGTGTGTCTCTGTGTCCTTGTCTTCCGTGCTGCACTCGTGTGGCCATCAATTACGAACTTGCCCAAGCCCTTGTCAGCTTTATTAAACAAGGGATTCAAGTCAGTTGGATCTAATACTGCATGTCAAGTGACTGACGTGTTATTCGTTTTATCTAACTATTATGGACTGGCAGTACTCGGCAAGCATTAAACCACAATATTTTTTTATTGCAGTTAAGCTGCGGGCGTCATAGATTGCCAGAAAAGTTTCATGAAGACACCCAGGGAAGGCTTGGAAAAAGATCGGGAAATTTTAAAATGACCACATAGGTATGCTGTCTTGTTATATGTCATACAAAGTTTCCAGAGAATCTCTCTGGTAAATATATTTTTAAAACGTTTCACCTCATAAAGAGTTCAGGGAGATTTGCCCATTTATTAAAAAAAATGAAAGTCAACCATACTTGCATGACACTCTTTATTGAATTTATCTTTTTTTTTTGCGTGAACTAAAGGTCCTGAACCTCGAAACCCTAGAAAAAATTTTCATCTTTGAAAGCACCTTAAAAAAGAATTAATTCGAACTATAGTCTCAGTTCTGTTTCCTAGGAGGTGCATGTCTGTCGTGCCATGACTCAAAGTTCTCGCGTGGTATTTCGGGTGCTCATGTGGTATACCTAACTTGGAAACCTTTTAGCATGCCCAAGAGACCTCATTACCTGTAAGAAACTAAGTGACCATATCAATACACTCAATCCATCTGCCTTCTGTTGAAGTTATAGCCAATGACCCATTCATTTAAGAGTAGGAGAAATACATTTAAATGTGTATTACGCAAAATAAGTTACAATCTTTGGCATGATACTGTGAATACTCCAGTCACGTCTTCTGAGCATATCCCTCGGCACGGGCATACTTAACTACCAGCCAAAAAAATGTACAGACAGTCCTACTGGGTAACGTTTCAGCAATAAATATAGAGATCATTTGGGATAAGTACATTACTGCATCATATATGAACTTGTCATAAAAGGGAACATACTGTTGCTGGCACAAGCAGCAATTGGGACTGTTTAATTGTTCACCATATCATAAAATAAAACATTGTATAATTGTACTGATTTGTATTGACAAGCAGCCATTAATCATAGTTAAACCGCATGAAGTATTGACTTATACGGTTTGAGCAAATATATTAGGCTGCTTAATGAACATACAAAGAATTCACACTTGTTATTTTTGTCTCATATTGCTGCGTCTACTTATTTGCAGCATACACCTGCATCACCTTTGGGTCTAATGACACAAAGGTCAAGGCCAGCCTGGCGATTAGGCTTGCCAAGGGGAATTAGTGTAAATATTTAGTCTCTTTCCATAATAGCATAAGACATGTATTTTAAGAAATTTATTATTATATCGTGCAATAAAAACAGTTAATTCATTGCCGGTGGATTTGTTTTCTTTTCTGCACTGCATGATTCAGCACTCAATTCTTTCTGTTTAAGTAACATATATGAAAGTACAGCTGGTTCATAAGCATTATTAATCTACTAACGTTAATGCATAAGTGCAGATGAAAAGCAAAAGGTGCACATACGTAAAGACATTCAAAATATTTTGCTACCACATGTAAACAAAAATGTAAGCTAACTTGTAGATAGCAGATAGCTATGGACTTGTGGCCTTATACACTCTTTGTAGACTTGTCTATAAAATGTCTGTGTCGATAGACTGCCTATAGATTAATGAAAATTCATGTTTGTTGACAAATGTCTGCAGAATGTCATAAAAAAAGTGTATATGATTATAAAGTTCTGTTTTTGTAGACTGGTCTATAGAATGTCTATAGACTATCTATAGACATTTGCCTATAGTCATTCTATAGACTTCATTCTACAAAAATAGAACTGTATAACCCTGTACATTTTTATGTCTATAAACATTCTGCGGGAATTTGTCTACAAACGTGAATTTTCATTGATCTATAGACAGTCTATAGGCTCAGACTTTTTATTGACTAGTCTATAAAAAGTGTATGGCCATAAGTCTATAGACAGTCTATAGACTGGTCTATAGGAATAGTCTATAGATAATCTATAGACATTTGTCTATAGGCATTCTATAGACTTCAGTATACAGAAGTAGAGCTATAAGCCTTGTCTATAGACATGCTGCAGACAATTGTCTACAAACGTGAATTTCCACTAATGTATAGACAGTCTATAGACAGCTTATACACAGTCTATAGACTCAGACTTTTTATAGACTAGTCTATAAATATAAAGTGTATGGCCATAAGTCTATGACTGTCTATAGACCAGTCTAAAGAAATGTCTAAAAATAGTCTCTAGAATTCATAGACAAATGTGTACAGACTGTCTATAGACTTTCTATAAATTTTTTGTAAGGTTAGAAGGGTAGAACAAGTGCAATGTCCACTAAATTGTTTGAATAATCTGCGCGTTATCTGCTAAGAAAAGGCCACCAAATGGATAATCTGGCTATTTTTTTTTGTACAGAGCATATAATATACAGTCTCTCCAAGACGACGGCACTAAATGCAACAGTAATAAAAACCAGATCACTTATTACGCACGACAAGGTCTTCATACCATGCGCGATTGGCACAAGGCGAATCTGCGACAGCAGCTGCCTAGTGATTAACAGCATGTAAACTGCATAACGCCGAAGCATCGAAAGGCGTTTAACGCTTTTCATATAGCCCGAAAGATAACTTCTGCTGCTAAACTGTTTATAAAGGAGACAAAAAAAAAACCTAACTACCGTCGAACGCAATGCCTTCAGTTTGAAACGTGTAAAGGTGCTTCCCCGGAGCGACTAATTTAGTGTTCTGTAATTTTTTCGGCTAAGTTGCGAAGCTGCGAGAGACTGAGCTTATCGCAGGTTTCATGCTCCAAAAGCGTTTGTGGTTGCATATATTTAGATAGGGTGAATCTAGATATTTCTGCTAGCTATTTCTTCAAGTCTCGTGTTTTGCTTGCGGTAAATAACCAAAATTATTTATATTGGTTGCCAGGAAGCTTAAGAATACTGCTACTTTAAACTATAGGAAAACGGCAGCGCATTCATACTTCCCCGCCGAGGCTGACCTTGGGAGTTGTACTTGAAGAAGTACTTTCGCTCTAAAAATAAGTAGTTACTTTTTTGGAGCGCAGGTCTTAAGGCCGCCCCACGTTCAGCGTTTTCCCGTCGTTTTCTAGCGTTTCTTCACCCGGCGTCGACACTGAGGGTGGCGCGCTCAAGAGATACCAGATCTCGTCACCGCCGCCAGTAGCGGCTCGATGAGCGCAGGCCAATCAGCGCTGGTTCGCGTGCTGCTTGCTTGGCTGGACGCTCTTCCTGGCGGCGTTCATGCGACAACGCCGAGAGACGCAACCCCAGAAAACGCAGCTAAAAACGCTGAAAGTGGGGCGGCCTTTGGGGCGACCGTTCCTGCGGCGAGCGTCGGCGTCAGTTGTAACCTAGCGAACGGGCACAGCGAAAGTTGAGCGAACGCGGCGCGCATAGGGGATCAGAAAAGCGGCGAGAGCGAGGAGGCGCGAGGAGAGGAGGGTGCAGCGGAACCATGAGGCGTAAAGCGGAGGAGGGTATGACGAAAGGGTGAGGATGAAAGCGTAGCGCCGGCAGCGACCAGGCATGTATGTGGCCAGCGCGGAAACAAAGCGCTGGCGTGGGCTTCGGACCCACTGCGCCTGCGCTACTTCGCGTGCGACGTCGCCGCCGCCAGGGAATGCGCTTCGCGCGAGCCCCACGTTCCCGTTCCCGCTTTCCTTTGAGTGACGCAACCGGTGAAAATGTTTCGTCTCCAGTTGCTGCTGAACGAGCCGAACGAGCACAGAGGCTCAGCGCCGCCGCCGAGAGCGACCCTGTCATTTAGAATCAAATTCTTTGCCACAATATATCGCGAATTCAACAAACCCGGACAGCTGCGCTTAATATTAACATTAAGGAGTATAGTAATGATCGGTGAAATTTTTTGCTTTTTAAGAAACACTCTTTATTAGCCAAGGATAGGAAAGCTAAAGGAAAAAAAGACGTCCAGCCAAGTTATACTCAGAAGACACTACAAAAATGGTGAATAGCTTCCAGAAGCACAGTATGGGTCATAACGTGTAGGGTTCGTCTAGCATCGCACTCAAAACAAAAAGAAAGAACGAGTGACATCTAAGCATGCACTGTTCCAACCAGAAGCAGCGTCATCTTCTAATCTCAGCGGATTCTTGCGGTGAGGGCAACCCCCAGGTATGCCACCACTGGTCTGGTGGGCAGGCTGAACCTCCCGCTGGAATTCTGAACGACCGCCGACAAATCACGTGCAGCTAAAGCTGTGCAGTCTTAGTTGATCCTTCGGCCACGCCCGATGCCCAACAGCTTCATCCGTGCCTGGATTTGCCTCTCCTCTTCATCGTCAGACACCTCCAGGTCAGAGGAAAACATATGGCCTGGGTGCCCTCGTCCTGCGCCCATGTAATAAAACTGCTGTTGACCGTCTTCGTCGTCGCTCCAACCACTGTGGCACACGATCACATCTTGCAGCATGACAGGCTGCGGGGGAGCCTGGCACTGAGGAACCTGTGGTTCAGCGGGGGGCTGCACGGGGATGCACGCAACTGGTTCGTCACTTTTTGTCACTGCCTTGGGCTCCTCTGCAGGTTTTTCAGGCTTCGTCTTTGTGGCCTCTGCATCACTGGATGGAGGCTGCGTTGCTTTCTGGCGCAATGACGCGTAGAACTTCCTCCTCTGCGCCGGAGCCATGGACTGAACGTCGGTGAAAATGGGCCGGACAGCTGGCTGCTGAAGCTTAGTCTCCAACGCCGATGGCTCACTAACCTCTTCCTCCCAGTTTTCCTCAGGTTCGATGACCGGTGCTGCATCGCCGCTGCTGTCTGCCACCACAGGCTCCGTGACGGGCACGTCCTTATCAGATTGGGTTCGGAAGCGCTCCACGGTGGTATTTAATGGGCACGTATAGACATGGTGCATTAGCTTGCTCGGCTCGACCACATGGTCCGCAGAGAAGGGGCAGTGGTTGATATCTATGCCTGGATGAGATTTCTTACACTTGGTGATGTGTATCTGGTATCGGCCGCTTTTCACCTGGTGTGCAGGGTTGAATGGGCAGGTGACCAGTGGATCGCGCCTCGTGGTGTAGGTAGCCATCGTCCGCGAAGTTGGCCGCTGCTGAAACACTCCTGCTCACAAAACACACGAAATATGTCGACAAAAGCAGGAGCACAGAATCTTCTTCTCTTGATTCTATAACATGGAATCTGTCAGCCCGTGCCGCTCCTCTTTTTCTTCGTTTCCTTTTCTTTCGCTTCGTTTTCTTTCGCTGATGCCACATACCCACTGCTGGGGATTTGCTGAGATTCGGATTCTATTAGAAGATAGGTTAATCTATTACTAATCCCAACATAATTTTTTGGAAAGAAAATAAATGAAAAATAACATGTGCAGAACTTATAAAGAAAAACGCCACAAACCAACTAGAAATTCCTCAAGTGAAACATCGCCATGATGTGTCCAAAAGGGGAGAAAGACAAAAAGAAATTTCACCTGAATTGTCCTTGGTGTCCTTGTTTGTTGGCTTATGATATGATTTCTTTAAAAATCGGGCCCCTTGGTTAACCCCTTTACTTCTCGTTCTATTCTAAGAATGTATAACAAGGGAGCCGTTGCACATCAACCGTATCAACCACTATGTGAAAATACGCGCGCGTTGTTAAGAGAAAATTCAAACGAGAGGTTAGCCGAGCGAAAGAGCTGGCAGGCAGGTGCATGCTTAGTATATCACAAGGTATCAAAAAAGGAGAGAAAGAGGAGGCGCTGCAAAACGTTTGCGGCAGGGAATTGCTTATTACATCCTGCGACATGGGACTGGTCTTGCGGCACTCTGGTGGAAGCTTCACTTTAATTACTACGTCATACACTTTGACACCAGTTACATGCCCCTGAATGCTGTAGCTAAGTATCTGGACCCTCTCTTTGACTATCTGAATTCACGGATGCTCGGTGGCGAGATAATCATGGCGGGTGACTTCAGCCTACCCGCTGTAAACTGGCTCTCGCCGAGTCCGGTTTGCCTGTACAGCAACATTCTAATAGAGTCCTTGTTGCCATTTAATCTCTTCCAACTTGTTGAACGTACTCGGGTGCAGGGCATTCTCTTCTGTGGTAGACGTTGTATTTGCGAGTGATTACTTTTCAGCTGACAATGCACGTGTTGAAACAGTAGACGGAATATCTGATTACAAGATGGTTTTGTTCACCTTGGCTTTATTAGCTCCGTTTCGAAAACGAGACGCAGTAAAGCTCCTACTCTTCTTCAATAAAGCAGATGATGCAGCTATGATCGCCTACCTTTTACACGCCTATTTCGACTTCTCAGATCTTTGTTCCAATGACAGCGCTAGCATAGCTCAAGTTTGGACACTGTTTGCAATCCATAATTTTATGTAATGTATAAATAACTTTATTGCCACACGGAAAAAGACTCCAAGAAAGCCGAATCCGTGACTTAATCACGAGATAATTCACTTAAAGCTCAAAATCACGATGTAAGACAGTAGAGCAAAGTGCAAGGATGCACTAGCTCTCAGATAGCATCGCTTACTTCTGTGTTAAAAAGCAAGCCACGAAACGCGAAACAACGCTTTTTCGGACACATGTTACACAGCTTTATCAAAAACTCACCTGATAAGTATTTGCGCTACATGCATGAGCTATAAACGCGCAGCCGAAACCTCATTACCGGGCGCGGAAGGGCAGATAAAAGCAAATGTTTTCTTACTTCCATTTCTTACTTACTTCCAATTCTTACTTCCATTCGTTGTTTTAGCACCAGAAATAGCGGGATGACAAAAGTGCGCCTTTATTACCGAGACCCTACTAGAAGGAATTGACATTAAGTGAAAAACATGGAGCTTGGCAGGTCATGCAGTGCGTAGGTTAGATAACCGGTGGATTATTAGGGTTACACAATGGGTGCCACGAGAAGAAGCACAGTCGAGAACGGCGGAAGGACTACGCGGGTTGATGAAGTTAAGAAATTCGCAGGCGCTAGTTGGAATCGGTTGGCGCAGAACAGGGGTATTTAGAGATCGCAGGGAGAGGCCTGTGTCCTGCAGTGGATATAAAATAAGCTGATGATGATTATGATGATGATGACGACGACGCTACCTTCTTTACAGATCCCAGCACCTGGTATTCTTTCACTGCTCTGAAATCTTGATTTAAAAATGTAGCGACCCGGACGAAATACCAAACAGTTTCTTAAAACCCTATGCTATACCGGTTAGCAGATATCTCCACCGCATATTCACGAAATCAATTCGTGATTGCCTCCTTCCCGCGGACTGGAAATGGGCCAAAGTAATACCGGTGCACAAGTACGATGACGTATCAGTCCTGTCATACTCCCGTATACAATCTCTCACACGTGTACCAGTTGCAAAATTCTTGAGCAGATCATTTTAAAATTAATACCAAGATATGTGGAAGAAAACAACCTGATCTCGCTTCCTCGGCATTGTTTCAGAAGCAGATTATTTACTGTCACCCAACTTGTCGAGGCAACGCATGACTTTGCGCTGGCCATCACTGAGGACCCGCAAATTGACGTCAATTTTTTAGACTTCGCAAAGGAGGGCAGGGGGGGGGGGGGGGGGGCTTTTAGCCGTGTGTCACATGCTGAACAACTAACAAATTTGGCAATGGTGGGATAGTTGGCTGGATTAGCAATTACTTTTCAGATCGTTACCACTTCGTGTAATAAAGCGGTGTCTTTCGGGCGTCCCGCAGACATCTGTTTTGGCTGCGCTCTTGTTCCTGTTATTCATAGACAATATTGGGCGCGCCGCGGAGGCTTAACGGCTGTGGTGTTGAGCTGCGAAGCACGAGGTCGCGGGATGAAATCCCGGCAGCGGCGGTCGCGTTTCCATAGGGGCGAAATGCAAAAACATCCGTGTCAAGTGTATTTGGGGTACGTTAAAGATCCCCAGGTGGCCAAAATTAATCCGGAATCCCTCACTACGGCGTGCCTTATAATCAAATCGTGGGTCCGGCCTGTGTTGTGAACTTTTTGGGTATATCGGTTTTGCTAGACCTAGAAAACCGGCGTCTGTGGATTGCCAGTGTCAATTGAAAAATCAACTCACTTCCTGATCGCTTGGCTTGGGAATTAAACATAAATGTACATGCTCATGTGCGGCCAACCCAATGCGATCTAGCACGACCTAAGCGCCAATCGTTATAAAATACTTGTGTCAGCCACCGACATCGTTCTCGTGCATTTAAAGTCTCGTAGACTTGAAATCACTGTGCTATATCTACGCTGGCCTCCTGTATGAGGTCAATGGCGTCACTCAGCACAGCAATCACTAGTGTTGGTAAACGAGCCTGATGCATACGCTGTTTCCCAGCTAACGTTAGCCAAGCTGTTCAACTAAAAAAAAGATATTAAAAACACGGTCCAATATACAGTTATAAGATCTACAGTGTTCGGTTGTCAAAGTACTGACGATTAAACACCTTTGATGTTATAATTTTACTTGCAACGTCTTGTTTCAATTTCTTTTTTTTTATTGAACAGCTCGGATACCGTTACCTAAAACACCGTATACAAGCTTTGTGCTTAGGGAATTGCCTTTCCCCCCATTAAAACAGTAATGATATCGGAAGAGCATCAAAAAAAAAAAAAGAAGAGAATTCGGCTATCATTTGTGCGGAAGCAATTTCCGCAAGGCGGGAGAATCCCGTCGCGAAGGACAGGACGAACAACACGGCGAAAAACAATCGGCTCTCGTTCTCTTCTTTCGCGAGGAAAAAATCGGCGGAAGGAAGAATGTGCTAACGCCGTGCTAGCACCGCAATAACTTTTGCCATCATCATGCCGCATGCTGGACCATGCGCTATGTAGAATAAACAGATCTGTAACTCAGCATCTCCCACGGCTTTGGACCTCACTCTGTCCACAGAGGTTCACTCGACAAGTGTAATTCGCTCTGTATGGTTCGCTGTTATTACCAACCATAACCAGTCCATCAGCAGACGGAAACCTTACCCAACAAATGGGGTAGTCGCGCAATGTATCTTTAGAAAGTTAACTAAATTCTGGGATTTTACGTGCCAAAACCGCAATCTGATTATGAGGCATGCCGTACTGGGGGACTCCGGAAATTTTGACCATCTGGGGTTCTTTAACGGACCCCTAAATCTAAGCACACTGGTATTTTCGCATTTTCCCCCACCGAAATGCGGCCGCCGTGGCCAGGATTCGATCCCGCGACCTCATGCTTAGCAGCCGGACACCATAGCCACTAACGTATCACGGTGGGTCACAGAAAATAATGTCAACGCCTGCCAAAGTAAACAGCACAACTTATTTTCCAGCAGAGCAGTACCCACAATGGTGGGGACTTAATCTGCTTCGGAACTACTCATTGCTACTAAACCACAGCTTAGAATTACCGTGAGAATGCTGCAGTAAGGCCTCATTGTTGAAATGAATTTTCGGAAGGCTGTGGTTTAAGGTACGTCCGACGTCTCCCTCCATATTTCTTTACAGGTGTGTTAGAAGGATTCGGCAGTGTCTTTTATGGAAGTACGTCCGACGTTTCTCATTGGTTTCGTCATGTTTCCCGTGTGGATATGTCGGGCATAGGAACGTTGGACTCCGCGTGAGCGCTTACTTTGTGTGTTGTGGTGCAGCGTTGCCAGTTTCGGCGCAGCTCGCGCAGGTCATCGTGCTCGGGCTGCGGAGCACAACGTCGCGAGATCGAATCCCGGCGACGGCGGCCGCATTTCGATGGGGGCGAAATACGAAAACACCCGTGCACTTAGATTTAGGTGCACGTTAAAGAACCCCAGGTGGTCGAAATTTCCGGAGTCCTCCACTACGGCATGCCTCATAAACAGAAAGTGGTTTTGGCACGTAAAACCCTATAATCTAATGTTTTAATTTTACATTCATCGTGCTCGCCATTGCTGTTACAATTGCCGCATCTGCTTCTCAGTGCGGGGCTGCGCGCTTTCACCGCAAGCCAAAGGCATTCCATTCGGTGGCCCACGACGCGATAATTTGACAACGTGTGCTTATCGCTAAGAGAGCAGTGCTGCAATCACGCTTCGTTGCCGATCCACTGGGTGATTGTTGGAAATCCGTTCGTATTGCAGCGTTCCGCAAATGCGAAGACGTCAGAGCTGAAACCACAATCCGCACATAACAGAATCGTGAACGAACGAAAGCAGGGAAGCGCGAGTCTTCTCCGGTCGGTTGGCTCCACTGACCGGTCTTCAAGTCGCCCTCAGTTTTCCTTTGCAGCAGGTGCGAGTGACCCTCGTCGTACCGCTTGCTTTGTAGCTTAAAGCAGTTCTTTCTTGACGCTTCTTGGGGATACTGCTTTAATAATACCCATAGGCAAACGAACCAGCAAAACGAGAACAAGGTAAAAGGGGAGCCAACGTTCCGTCAAGTGGTCTTGTCTTTTTCAAGGTGACATATTCAAGGAGACATCTTCAAGTCCACTTGTCGAAACGTTGTCTCCCGCTTTTACCTTGTTCCCGTTTTGATCATTGTCTTGAATTTCCATCTCCCGCCTTCCCCGTGATTTCCACAGGCAAACCAGTAACAAAAGCTTGCCAATTGCTAGCGCGAGTTACAGTGTCGTATTAGACGTCGTCGTTCTGCATACAGTTAAAAGCATTTTGGCTGTTTAAATAGAATATACACACTTCTACTATGATACTAGTTCGTCAACTAAGAGTAGTGAATGCTGCATTGATGGAATTCTGCGCACACGGGATCGAGGAGGCGCGTACAATAGCTCTCTTCGGTGGCAATCAGTGCCAACGCGGTTGAGGACTGGTTTTCTAACGAAACACACAGTGGCTGTTTGTGTTCAACACAGTACAGAACTAATGTCTGAGTAGAACGCACGTGAAGCACATAAACAAACATTGGGCTCTAAAAACGTCGAAGTCAGTAAAAATCATTCGGTAGTATATGAACAGTTTGTAGTCAATGGTTAATATTGCAAGCACAGAAACTATCTAGTTGGCTGTTTTGTTAAGGTTGGAGTAAAATCTCCGATTGCTACGCTGGATTGCTATCCTTCTTTTTTATTATTTTTCGTCTGCGGCAGTTTTCCTGACGTGGTGAAACCCTTTTCGCCACTATACATCTCATAAGGCAGCATGTTAATTGTCAATACTTCCGGACTATCACACGCATCGATCGAACCGTCGGGCCACGCATTCAAATAAGTATCGTGTGCTATTATTACATGAGCGCTATAGAGCACATGTAAAAACAGCAGAATAAACGTGTTGTAGCAACAGAGCAATAAGCATGCTTATCCGAATGACCCGATGATGCATTAAATAAGACGGTCAAGCGTACCTGACCTGAGGAAGTGTCGCTTGCGGTCATTTGGTATTAACAAATCTAAGTGACGAAAATGTTTTCGCCATTTCAAATTACGAAAGTTACAAAAGGATAATAAAGTTGAAAAAAAGTTTGCCACGGAACAAAACTTAGCTTCGAGGACTGCGAGCGCCGAATAGCGTTCTCGTTGTGTATCCGCCATTCTGTCGTATCCTTAAAGCGACGAACTGTATTGTTCACGCGTACGTCCGACGTAGCTTTAGACACTTCGTTTGCATAAGTACAAAACGAATATTTAAGGCCGAATGTGGGCTCAACACGCACATACACGTCGCGCATGTTACCTTGGCTCTTGCATTTTTTTGTGCCAACCCGATGACTTCAAGAGCCTGATTTCCTGCCTGGACCTATGTGAGTGTTATCGGCAATTCTTGACAGTTTTTTTAGCAACTCCGACATCCCTTACGCGAGCCGCAGCCTTTTTAGGGCTTTCGGCTGACCGTCTCACTGCTAGGCCCAACTCCGCCTTGTATGAGCGCAGGAACGAAGCGCGACGCCGCTGGCTTTGATGGCGCGCGCACCTGGCGCGAGATTTACGATAACCTTTGAAGACAGCGTCAACATCCTTCGCCACCAGTAAACCCCGCAGTGGCTCATAGAACTCAATCAAGAGGAGAACCAAAGCCCCCGCCGCTGCCGCGCAGCGGTTATAAAATCATCCTAAGAGTTCGTGGGGGCCTCAACTGCAGTGGAATCCATGCACGCATCCTCAGACAAGTCATCCTCAAGGCTGCGGGGCTCCCCATCTCCGACCACACCAGTTCTGACCAAATTCGTGTCAACACCGTCAACAATACCGTTCTAATCAGCATACCAGACATGGGTCGTGCAGATCTCTACCACAACATCCAGAATCTACAATTCAACGGTAACACTTACGAAGAAAGCCACCCATGTGGCTGATACCATCGATACCTGCAGAGGATGAATTCGATTGCCCGCAGACTACTCAGATGACGGCATCGCCTCGACCCTCCGCAGATGCAACCCAACATTGACTATTGGAGGTGCACGA
Source organism: Dermacentor andersoni (assembly GCF_023375885.2). Classification (NCBI taxonomy): domain Eukaryota; kingdom Metazoa; phylum Arthropoda; class Arachnida; order Ixodida; family Ixodidae; genus Dermacentor; species Dermacentor andersoni. The sequence continues at coordinate 210,331,649 of NC_092815.1, read as the reverse complement.
CGCCTGGGCAATACTGAAACCATCATGGCTATATTCCAAGGCAAAATCATCCCTTTCTTCGTCAACATCCACGGCTGTGCACTTCGATGCCACCCCTTCAGGCAGAAGGTAGAAGCGTGCACCCGATGCCGCGAGATTGGTCATCGCCAGGACGCCTGCACCAATGCCATCGACATACTCTGCCCCAAGCGTGGAATGAAAGACGCCCCCAAGGATCACAAATGTGACTCCATCTGTGTTGTGTGCACCGGAAACCACCAAACCGGCTCCTTGCTGTGCAAGCAAAGGTTCCAACCGTGCGCCACACATCCCAGGCATAAAAAGACACTTCACCCACCAACCGAACTCCCAGTCTCGACCGCACTCACGAGTCAAGCCAGCGAAGAAGTCGCAGCAAAAGCAAGGACCGCGAGCCTGGCTCCGCAACCCAAGACGTCGACTGGCCAGCTCTATCACCAAGCCCTCCTCTCGTCAACTCCACGGGCAACCCACCCCAGGTAAGCTGGGCTAAGGCAGCCTCTTCCAGCTACTCTTCAAACCAGACTGCTAACAATGAATATCTCCTCAAAGAAAATTCAATTTTAAAGGCCGAAATTCAGACTTAGACTAGAACTCCAATCTTGTCACCCCTCTGCTTCAACCTCTGAAACCCCTCCCTCTTAAGCCAACCCTTCGACTCATCATCCATCAGCCCTACCTGAAACCTCTTCACGTCGCCCTATGGACACTAGCCCCTCCACTGAACGGGAACCGCTTAGCCCTCCCCCCAGCAAGCGTAAAACTCCGAGCACTCCGCAATCAGAAGACACCCTGGACGAGACGTTCTTAATTATAACGACAGGCTAACCGCTCTGGAGGCTAAATTTCTTAATGCACTCACTGCAGGTGAAAAAATCAATACAGATTACACAGCCAAGAATGAAACGCTCGACAAATTTATTGACTTCGTACAAGCACATATCCAACAAACGTCACATAGCACAACTCACAGGTTAACCTCGGTAGCGACCATTACATCATTACGATCCCACTACAATTCAAACACAAACCATTTGCACCCAAACCCCTGAGACTTACCAATTGGGGACAATTTTCAAGAGGCCCGCCAGATATCAGCTGCCACAAGCATCCAAGACATCTCAGAATGGGTTCAGCAATTACACTCAGACGCCCAGACGCACACTACCACTCTGCTCCCCGAAACCGCTCTCACTACGGTTGATTCCAAGCTTCTACGCGCACATGTGGGAAGCCAGACAGTCTGTTCTCAAACGATAGAAGAGGCGACGGCACAACCGAAGGCTAACACTCAGAATTGGCAAATTAGACCTCCAGATCCAGGAGTACACTACACAACTGGCCTGCCAGTATTGGGGCCAGGAATGTGAAAACATGCATGACAACCTTGAAAACAAGCGCACATGGAAACTCTTGCGACACTTATTAGACTCTACGACATCACGCACACACAACAACCACAGCATAAACAAACTGCTACATGCACAGAAAAATAATCTCAACGGACTTTTCGACGAACTCCTCCATAAACATCTGCCTCCCGCTCAGCAGTATGACATGCGAAAGCAAACTGGCCAACCGACCGAGCTACTAAGCGCCGCTATCACGGAAGCAGAGGTTTGCCATGCCCTAGCCACCCTGTGCACAATGTCAGCACCACGCCCAGACCTTATTAACAACAAAATACTCTGCAGTCTAGACAACTCCGTCACAGCCATCACGGCATAACTTCAATCACTGCTTTGACACTGGTACCCTCCCTAGTTCGTGGAAAGATGTCAGGGTAATTTTTATCCCAAAGGCAAACAAACCATTGGACATTTCTAATCTCAAGCCTATATCACTAACTTCTTCCATAGGTAAACACCCGAACATGTCATCCTCAATCGACTCAGTAAATACATGGAAGACAACAATCTTTATCCATCAGAAATGATAGGTTTTCAAAAATCTCTCTCATGCCAAGATATCATGCTTCGAATGAAGCATGACATCATTACACCCAATAGCAGCCTAGATACGCAAGCAATTCTTTCTGAGTCTGGGCCTCACCGGAGCCTTCAATAACGTTTCACATTCTGCCGTCCTCCGAGAGCTTAATCTCATTGGGGTTGGCGGAAAGGCATATGACTACATACGTGCCTTCTTAGCGAACCGTACCGCAACCATACGCATAGGCACAAAGCAATCCCCTTCGTACGCTTTAGGTAGCTACGGCCCGCCCCAAGGTTCCAGTGCTCTCCTGTTTTCTTTATAATCGACAATCGTTCTATGATGCCGATGGCGCGAGCGTTGCGATCTATTCCTGATCTCAAGTTTTCGCTCTACGCGGACGATATAACTCTTTGGACGACTGACGGCTCCGATGGAGTGATTCAAGACACTCTACAGGCCGCAGAAAACGCGGTCATGGCTCATGCAGGGTCTATGAATCTCACATGCTCCCCTCCAAAATCCGAGCTACTTCGCCTGCCATCCCACTGGGGGGCCGAAAACACGTCTACTATACAGGTCGTCCTAAACCACATCCCTGTTACTAAAATGGACAGGCTCCAGGTGCTTGGTTTACACATTCAAAGCAACCGGCTCAATACATATACCCTACTACACTCCATACCACAGTCGATCACACCTTGCGCCTTCTAGAGCGAGTATCCAATAAACATGGCGGAGCAAAGGAGGCCGAACTTCTCTACTTCGCCCAGGCCTTCGTTCTCAGTAAGATTAGATTCGCAACACCATATCTACATTTTCGTAAATAAGAATCAGATAAGATCGACACTCTTTTACGCAAGATATATATACTCGCTCTGGGGGTCTCCATACGTACCTCCACTGAAAGGCTAATGGTTACTGGCACCTTCAACACACTTACTCAACTCACAGAAGCCCATCTCACATCCCAGTATAGAAGACTTTCTAACACCGCAACAGGTCGACACATTCTACAAACTCCTTCCATCACTGCGGCACTTGTCATCGAGACTAAATGCACCATTCCACATCACATACACGAGAACCTCTGCATCCCGCCACTTCCTGAAGACATGCACCCTGTGCACCCCAAACAGCGCAGGAGTCGGCGAGGAAAGGCTCTCTGAAAACAATTCTCCACATCAAAAGACGTGCTCTATTTCGATGCTGCTGAATATGGGAACAGAAATCGTTATGCAATATCAGTCATTAACTCTCACGGCCAGGTCGCTGCGGCCGCATCTATTCCTGGCTCTTTCTCGGAGGAGGCGGCCATAGCCCTGGCCCTCACAATCCCAACTTCATCAGTAATCGTTAGCGACTCCAAAGCAGCCATACGTAACTTTGGAGCGGTCAGGGTTTCTAAACCAGCCCTTTCCCTCCTCTTGGCCCATCTTTCCATCAAACTGTAGCATTAATCTGGACTCCCGCGCATACGGACCTTGCCGCAATCGAGGCGGCTCATGCCAGTGCCCGAGGATTTACAGTCCGGTTTCAGGCATCATATGTGTCGGACCTCGCCACGGATGAGGCGCTGTTTACAGCGCGGGATCGGCTTATTACCTACCACGACATCTGCACACACTGCCGATTAGACCGTTTAACCTTTCTGCCACTCATGGGCAAATCCCCGCGCAGGTGTGCAGTTCTGTGGTGACAAGTGCAGACGCGCACGTTTCCCTCCCCTTACCTCCTCCAATGCATTCACCCCTCCATTTACCTTTCTCCCTCTTGCAAATTCTGCGTCTTTCCCAAAGCAGACCTAAACCACATCATGTGGGGCTGCCCTAAGCACCCCCTTCCCCCTTTCCTCAAGCAATTAATATATAATGAGGAGTAGTGGGAGGCTGCCTTGCGCAGATCGAGGCCCGACCTTCAGGAGGCCATCTTGGAGTGGGCTGTGAGGATAGAGAAGGCCTAGTTCAAGTAGTTCCTCCGCCCACGTCCTCTAGCCCGTTGCCTTCTTCTCTTTAATGAGGGATAAAGTTTTTCATCATCATCATCATCATCATCATCATCATCATCATCATCATCCAGAGGGCACTGTGCACATTCGACGTGGTGGGGTGAAAACAAGTTTCTTGCGTCGCCTTTCCTCTTTAACTCACCCATCATGTATACACACGCTCTGAACCACTCCCTCTCCCCTCCGACGCGGTGTGCTTGACAGCAGCAGCCACAGCAGCAGCAGCAGCAGTGAGAAAGACGAAGGAAGAGGCAAAGATAGCTTCACATTAAAACTTAGCATACGGCACGGGGTCAGCGGAAACTGGAACATTTAAATATGGTACTACAATGCAATGCGATTCTTTGCCATACAAGGTAGAATCGCGAATATTGACATCGACCGGTGAAAACGCAGGAGTTAGCTTTCTTATAACATCGCTCGTTTCGCCCTTTCTGTTGCGTTCTCCGCTAGGCATAGGACAGTGCACCGCCGAGCACGGTGTATCCGGGCGCCTGGCACTACACATATTGAGGGCGTCGTAAGAAGAGACAGCTCCGGTCGGTTCTGCCCCAAAGGTCCCTACACCATTCCATTTCGTGTCGACGAACCACACCCCGCCATTGTGCCCTGGAAGCAAACAGGGAACGAACGCTGCCAAGCTTCAGATCATATATTTTACGGTGTAGTCATCTCGAACCAGGACACGGAACGCCTATGGTTTTGGCTGGCGCATACGTGGTGTGTTGGTATACCCGCGCGCAGGCCATCACTGCGAGGCAACAGGACAGCCTGCAAGCACGTCGCCAGCAAGAGAGGCAGCCGTGCCGTGACCCCATATGCCTTATAGACGCCCCTCTCCACTCTTCACTCTCTCTCTTTGTATGCGCTAGCAAGCGAATGATTCGGGACAGAAAAGTGGCTGTGCTTTTCTGTTTGTCTGGGCGCGCCACCAATACGCTCATTAGCGGCGTTTCGTGGAAGCAGACGCGCGCACACAGGTCGTATAACGGCGGTGATAGCGCGGCTGCATGGGCGTGTACACGGGTTGCCTTGGTCGCGACCGAACGTCGTTAACGTCGACACCGCGGCGTTTCTCGTTCTCTGCGTGTATATATATATATATATATATATATATATATATATATATATATATATATATATAGGTGGGCCCTTCGGTGACCCTCCATTTCATCGCCCGCCCTCCCCCTCCTCATCTTCAGTTCTTTCCCTTCTCCTATAATCCTGCTCGTCAACGATACGTTCGCTTCGCTGAACAAACGCGATATCACGCTGGATGTCTGTGCTTGAAGGCGCGCTCGTTTGCATACACGTATGAATAAAAACGTGACGCTGTCTATATGAAAGTCTCGACACGAATCGAAAGGGGAGCTATTGGCACCCCGACCACCTTTCACAGAGAAAGCCTCGGCAAAAGCCTCTCGTACTTTTATGTCTGGAGGAGGAAGACAGAAAAACAAACACGTGGCCTGTCACTTTTGCTCCCGGTAATTTAGGAGACATTAACGTGAAAACTGATGAGGCGCAGACAGAATGACGGACGCACGGAAAGGCACATTAGACAACACCCTTCGTTGGTGTGTGATAGCCATGTTGTAGCGGCTGTGTGTTGTCTGGTGTGCCTTTCTGTTTGTCTGTTGTTCTGCCTGCACTACAACGCTCTAGCAGCAGCTTCGAGTGGCGTACGAAACTTCCGCAGGAGAATTGCGACCAGGAATTATTAGGAAGCGCTAGTGCTAGTAAGTCTACGCCAGCCGCGCTGTTTTCTCACATCACTCAATTTCGCTTTTTTTTTAATTCAAATTTATTCTCTTTTTCAATTTCATATACAGCATCCAATCATACATCGCCACATCAGGAGGGAGGCTAGAGGCTTTGTATGCCTGACGAGGCCTACCCTCCTGGTGGTGACAAACTTCACTTGAGACGACAACAAGTTTTATTCTAAGGCAACATTAAAATCGGACAAAAAAGGAACATCCACAATTGTGTACAGTATATAAATGTTTTGACATAGTAATAGAGGATTTCGTAGAGAAAAACGGCAAGGAAATCTGTGTATGCGCGCTAACGCTAATTACGAAGCGCCACGAATAGCCAACCTCTGAACACAGCCGTAACAAAAGCTTATTACAACAAATAATATCCGCGAGCGCACATCGTTTTATCATTTTACGACTCTGAAGATAAGCAGGTTGTGTGACGCAGAGTGATATTTACCACGGACTGGTATCTTGCATTTATCCACACTCGACGACAGTTCCACTGAGCGCATCGTAAACTATCCGCATTGAACAAAGGAAACGCTTAACACGTGATTCGAATGACTCTGGGGGTGATTACTGTTCACGTGAAAGCTGTTTCACACGGCGCGACTTCCGTCGCTCCGCGACCGCTGCGGCTGTTGCAGCCCCCCGCGACTGGGTTACAGCCAGTTGGTCGCACCGTCGCGTAGTCGTAGCGATCGGCGCGATTTTAGGCGCGCCGGCGGCAAGCCCCATTGAAATAGGGGCTCATCTACCGACGGCGATTTTACGAAGCGTTGTGCGGACGTCTCCGCAGTTACGAACTGGGCAATCGTAAAGGTGTCCCTTTATTAACGACCACAAAGCGGGCTATTTATTAGACCACAAGCATACGCCGCTAATCGCGTCGTCACCGACGCGTGTGAAAGCAGGCCGCGACAATCGCTCAGCGACGTGCGTAGCCGCAGAAAATGTTTTCCCCTTCACTCGGTGCATGTGAAAATTCCCGAAGGCGTACAGGCGTAGACAGCTTACCGAGTGTGGCCCTCGCAGCCTTAGCGGCGCCTGGGCTTCATTCTTCCTATCCGTCTTCTTGAAACACTACGCACTGAGGGACAATGCACCCTTAGGCATGTTTTCTTGTGTCTACGACTCACCCCGTTACACGAATATAAAAAGTTGTCTCAACGAAGCAATACCCCCATATGGATGAGTGATTTGTTGGCAGTGTACCGTTTCCCCCAATGGGTCCTATGCCAAAATGTACACTATGTTTTCTCTTTACAGTGATAGCCTTTATTGTATTCATTCGGATGCCCTCCAAAGTAGTTCCGAAGAGCATTCCGAGACGCATATGTATACAAAAAAAAGAAAAACAGGAAATCCAAGAAAAAGTTGTTACGTCTCGGCCATCATACCAAGAGTACCAGAGAGAATTGCACACCACTTAGAGGGCGCTCGTGCCTCTAGCTGACCGAATATATTGACGCCAGGCTCTTCACTTCATCTATAAACAAGAACCGAGATGAAACAATTCATAGAAGCTGTAGCAGTAAGATCTGAATGGCAGGAAGGAAGCAGGAGGACAAAACCAGCCTACCAGCTTTACGACCGTAGCGCACCGCCTCCTTAGTAAATGCTGCCTCCTTATTGGTCGTAGGTTGCCCCGCACGTACCTGCGAACGTTTACTCTAACCGATACTGCGTGAAATAGCGAAAGAATTAACTGGGCAAGATACTGCCCTGGCGCCGATGCTGCAATAGAAAGAACACGCTCCTGAAGAATTACGATTGGCTGACGCGCTATTATTTGCTGACGCTTCTCAGTTGACCTGTAAAAGAGCACCGAGCTTTAACAATTTAGGCGAAGTCAGTGATAAAAAGCGAATATCCCCAGCATAGGAAACAATAAAAATAAACAGCTCGGTCTCTCCACTTCAACACCGGGGACGTCATATACAAGTAGCAGGATGACACCCATAGACTACTGTAACCATATGATGGGCTCGAACAATGACTTGGAGGAAACCACTGGGAAACGAACTCCTATGATATTTTTACTTTCTTGAATGGTTGGAGTGCCCCCGCATCTGTAAATTGTGTAAGGTGTATGTTCCGCACTAAACACCCTTTTAGCATCCTGAAATTGTAGAGAGCGTGTACTAAGGGTGTTCTGCCAACGACAATACCCATTTTCAATGTTTTGATTCAAATCGAGGTTGCGAAAACGGTTTTTCGACATTCAGCCTACCGTCGAGGATGTTAATTTTCGTAGTGTGTCACCCCCTCGACCCCCCCTCCCCTTCACCGGTGTGTTTCAGACCAACATAAGGCACCAAAAACAATAGTATTGATCAGGCACGTACCCAGGATATTTTTTACTAGTACCTTTGCTAGTACAAATGTCAATAACGCCCGCCATACCATTTCCTCCTTACGTGGCAAACAAGGAACCACATTGAATGCACTCACGCAGGAAAGAAGCGCAGGAAGAACAGTGCCAAGAACAAGTAAACAAACGAAAGTGCAAAATAAAGATTTCTATCATAATCATCAGCCTATTTTATTTCCACTGCAGGAAGAAGGCCTGTCTCTATAGTAGATTTCTATAGTAGCATACAACTTAAAAGAACAACAGTTGGCAAGCAAAGCACACGGACCGCGCGGGGTTTTGTTACGCCGACAGCCAATCACAGAAGCAAACAAAATCGTCATCATGCGGCCTTTTCAAAATGGCGTCGTACTTGATACCTCCGGAGCGTCTGCTGTTCTTGAAGAGTCTTTTCATCGACGGAAGCGATGATGTGTGCAACAGAAATGGACAAATCGTATGGAGTCTGAGCATTTCACTCTTCAAAAGTCTACCCGCCGTGGTTGCTTGGTGGCTATGGTGTTCGGCTGCTAAGCACGAGGTCGCGGGATCGAATCCTGGCTACGGCGGCCGCATTTCAATGGGGACGAAATGAGAAAACACCCTTCTACTTAGATTTAGGTGCACGTTAAAGAACCTCAGGTGGTCAAAATTTCCGGAGTCCCCCACTATGGCGTGCCTCATTATTTGATCGTGGTTTTGGCATGCAAAACTCCATAATTAAGTAAATCTTCAAAAGTCTGCGGTACAGTTCATTTCACTGCTGAGCCCGTTTCACTCAAAAAATTTCACTGCCAACTGAAGTAAAACTTGAGAATAAATAGTTGCAGCGAAGCAAGCATTTTATTTCACTTCAATTAAGAATTAGGCTTTCGGCATTCCACTATGATAGGCGAGGGAAAGCGTATAAAATTACACGCTAATAGCTTTATATTTGTAGTTACCGCCTTTTTGGGTAACAAAAAAAGTTTGGAGTACAAACTATTTGCAGCGTCGGGGAGGAACAGTGGCTGGCGGTTATGAGGTGTGCGGGGAGGTTCACTGCAGACTTAAGTTGTATCCGACTATTGTGGGCTTTTTAAAAATTAGCTCAGGAAGAATTATAGAGAAATATATATTTGCGGAACAATCACCGTTCTTTTGGATCCCTCGTTTACTGCTCTACCAAGTGAAGCGCCAAATCCGACTCGTGTTGTTATTTGGGAAGTTGCGTAATGATGCGTGGCCGCCAGTCCCGTACAACCGCGTAGAGCGCAGGAAGCGGCGGTTCTAGACGCACTGCGCCTACCGCGGAAGGTTACAAAACACCTACATAAGCACAGCAAAGAAGTGGTTATGTCAGGCGGCTCGCCTGTTATCAGTGTCATTCAAAATACACAGAATTGTTCTCCACTCCTGCCAGCGTTTTCTCTACTTCATTTTTAAATAAAAAGATGTTGATCCATAAATATTTTCATAAACAATTTTCGCTTTTCCTCCCTGTTTCGCTGTTGCCTTCCCTTTCTCCCTTAGTAGATCGCTTAATTTCTCAACTCCTTGCGACGCTTGTTTCCAGTTGCCAATTTTGCACGAGAAGTGCTGTACAGTTCGGGAAAAACCAGACGAGGTAACGGGTGACAGCCCTATTGCTTATGGGTTTAAGGGTTATTGCAGGGTTTGATGATGAATGCTGTTTCGTATTATTTTTATTTGCACTTTATTTAACCCATATCGCGGGTATATGGTTCCGACGATCTGCCAGCGTTGCGGCGAGCTGCCACTCGAGGATATAATGAAGCAAAAGGAAAAGTTAAATTAATCTGGCGTTTTCTCCGGCTGCAACTCGTTCCTCAAGCATACAGACCAGCTGACTACGAACCGAATCCATTCTCTGGTCCCTGGATCAGTCTAAACAAACAAGGTTGAACTAACAAAGCTACAGCGATGCGCGTGACCGTTCAATAGAGGTGACAACTGAACGCAGCTCGAGTTAATCGCGTGATGAGAAACTGGAAACTGAAACGATGAGAAAACTGGCCTTCACACCCCAGTAGATGCCGGTAAAAAGCGTCATCCAGAAGCAGTGAAAAAGGCAGCAAAATGTTGGCCACTGAATAGCTCTCAAGTCTCAACATTGATTTGGCGGCGCTTTAGGAATGTGTGTGAGGATTGGTGGCGAGGGCTGGGAGGGGGGAGGGGGTACGCCGATTAATTTCGGGTGGGGGGGAGGGGCGGCCCCCCCCCGGCTCCCCCCTGGTTACATGCCTGGTATTGATGAAAGTAAATATATTTAATACACGCCACATACATCTTGAAACACTTCAGATTGAACCTGTACAACAAGTTGGAATAAAATGGGTAACATGTTTTAGTACAATGAGTTGGAAGGTGTTTGCTATCGGCGTCAATATGTCGTCATGTAGCAGGTCCAGTTCTTTCATTGTCTCTCTCACTGTGCTTTACACGAGGCGTATTTTTCAAGTTACTGAAATGTGCTTTCGAAGTATTCTAAGCATAAAATGGTCTGTGTTCGCATTTGTGACGTTCCTGTGCAGACTTCTCGCATGGCGTCCACATTCTCTAAAAGGCTCTCAAGGATTGAACCTTATTATTCCTTCTTCAGCTGTACGCTTTTTATGATTCTGAATATGTATGAAATGTGGTGGAACTTCTAATACACAGGGCATTTGCATAATACTTTATTATGCAGAATTAATAGACGCCTGAAGAAGGTACTTAGTGTTATAAAATGAGTAAACGAGGCACTTTGCCTGTCTTTTCATTGACCAATTACAGCAAGCGCCACTTCCACTGCTGCTGGCGAAGTTGTTCGTTATTTGAACGTGTGTTGCTGTCCCAGTGAACTCTCCTATTATGATGACTCTTGCAGCAAGTTGGGGCGTAACGTGAGCCTAGATTCGCCATCCCGGCGCTGCCCAGGAAACGAGTATCTCTTTACGTGCTGTCCGTATACTCGTAAAAAGTACCGGTGCTCTGCTTTCGACCCACGGGTTAGTCTACACCTATATAAAGCCTAGACCGTGCCATGCGCGTGACGTCCTCATCGTGGGGTTTACAACACAGCGGCACCGGCAGTGGAAGACGTCCTGTTGCTCTGAGAGTCCCGCGTCCTGCGAGCATCGGTAGTTCGGTGCAGTAACAGTCAGCGACACACGCCGAACACTCCTGCAAAACATGCGGAGACACGCGGCCCTCAGTGGCAACTGCAAGCAGCACGAAAAAATGTTGGTTGCCCGGCCATAGATACTCGGACAACTAGACTTCAAACGCATGAGCTATGCGTTTCCGCCGTATTTGTCCCTGATTTTACGTTATTAGTACATCCACAATGTATTACCCGCAAGTCAAAGTTCAACGCTGTCGATGGCTCATCCTCTCAAGCTGATTTATTCCGCTATGTAAGAGAATTTCTGAGCAACAATCGGTGGTGGCGGACCACACGAGTGCGCGCATTGTTGGAAGTAAATATGTTTACATTTTGTATCGCTTCTAATACTCGGTACAAATGCAGCCACGTTCGTGTGAAGCTGCTGACCCATGGAAGAAAATGTTTCCATTATATTCTGTTCGTATGACTGCCAGTACCACGCGCGTACATGACAAAGCCTTACACCAAGTAATACGGAAGTGCAATTTTTCTACGCCCAAATCCTGTACCTGCTAGCTCAAGCCGACCACGGAGCAAGGAATAGGGGAACCTGAAACTCGGGCGATACGAACGCAAAAGCCACTAGAGCGCCACTGTGATTTCTAAACACAATAGGGGTCTACGCTACCGCCTCAAAGCTGCTGCTCAAGTACGACTGCGCAGTATAGCTACACCGCCGTTTCTCCTTATTATGGGCTTCATGTTTGCGCTTTCTCATCGCACCGTGGAGCAAATAACCGAAGCAGATCTGGTTAACCTAGCTAACCTCAATATTTTTCCTTCCCCATTCTATTTGTTTTAGTTCTTTCTTATTTCTTTTTGTGGCAGGAGGACTGCCGATGCTTTTGAAAGGCTTTGAATTTGTGGCGTCAGCAATGGCCATAGCATGAGGAATGGTTGCTCACCACAGACTAGTACTGAAGCTAATGAACCTTAACATACACCCAACCGTTATTGGATGGATTAAGGATTTCCTCTCATCCAGAGTACAATATACGTCTGTTAACAACAGTAATTCCTCTTCTACCAAAGTAACCTCCGGTGTTCCGCAGGGCGGCGTTCTTGGCCCTTTACTTTTCTTAATCTATATTAATGACCTGCGTAACTGTGTATCTTCCCACATAAGACTTTTTGCCGATGACTGCGTAATATATCGAATAATTTCATGCGACAATGACAAAGATATTCTTCAAACCGATCTTAACGCTATTAACACATGGTGTTCAACATGGTTGATGACTCTTAATACTGCTAAAACGAATTTATTATCATTTACTAGGCGCAACCACCGTATCCCAACATCGTACGTAATATATAACAACATAATTGAACTTACAACTTCATATAAGTACCTCGGTGTTCACTTACAGTCTGATCTAACGTGGCATCATCACATCCGCCTGACGTTGGCATCAGCTAACCGCTCCTTAGGCCTCCTCAAACGCAACCTTAAGCACGCTCCAGCTAAACTACGCAGACAAGCATACACCACATTAATACGCCCCAATATCGAGTATGCATCAGCTATCTGGGATCCTTGTCATACATATATCACCCAAGGAATTGAATCACTGCAAAACCGCGCGGCCGTTTCATCTTTTCTGATTATTCACCCTATACTAGCATTTCAGCACTAAAAGCTCGCGCTCAGCTTGACTTATCTCACCGCGGCAGAATTGCCCGCCTCTCGCTGCTGCACAAACTTTATCATCATCCGCACCTTCACCTTAACTTCGAACCAGCGACAGCCTTCTTTCCGCGCATAGACCTTATCTTCAAGATAAAACGCATCAGTTGTCGCTCAGCTAACTATGCTAACTCCTTCGTTCCCCGAAAAATTGTTGCATGGAATAACCTATCATCACACATTGCTACTCAAACCGATTTCGCAACCTTTCAGGAACTTTTACGCAATAGTTACGTGTAAATATTGACAAGTGTACTTCTTTATCTTTATGCGGCGACCACTTCTCACCACCTAACAAATGTTATCGCACAGCGCAGGACGCGCCTGCATGTAAAAGAAGTTTCTGGAATGTTATCGATGGTTCCATCCGCTATCTTTCCCCGCAACTTGCGTAATCTGATTGAATGTATGCGCGACGCGAATAGTGTAGAACTTTGTGGAAGACACACGGGTCCCAGCGGTTACTCTGGAACATTCGACGACTGATCTATAAAAGCCGACGCGCTTGACCCACTGATCAGATTTTCGACGATCGCCGACTGTGTTTGCCGCTATCGTTGTGCTTTAAAGGGAAGCTGAAGAGTCTGTCGAATTCAATAAGACGCTCATATACGGATGCGGGAACCTTATAAACCACGTAGGTAAAATTTGGGTTCTTTTTTTCAATTAGGAGCGATGTAATCGTCGGTTGAAATTGCGCTGTAGCTCCGCCCCCCGTCGAATGCCGCGCGCGGCTGCTGACGCTGACGATGCGAGCGGAGACCGGAAACCGCGGTGTTGTGACGTCAACTCTAGTGTTTCGTTCCTTCGCAGCGTCCGCGACCGTGCCTGACCGCGCTTGTTTATGCGTGCGTGCCATCGTAATCTGCTTCGATCGACCCTGCATTCCTTTGTTGGTGCGTCTGCGTGTATGTAGAGTGGTAGACAACGTGCGTGGTAGTCAACGTGAGTGGTAATCAACGTGAGTGGTAGTCAACGTGGTAGTCAACAGATGAAGGTCACTACACGTACTGCATGAACCGGGAAGCTTTTCACGCGTTTAAACCGTCTTTGTAGATAGCCGACAGCTTTGGACAGCGCACAAATGCCGACGATTGCATCCCCGCTTACGTTCCACGAGGAGGCATGCAGGAACACAACACTACAGTTGCTTGACCGGAAACGAGCTCACTAGATCGGCGAAAGATCGGCGAGATCACTAGATCGCTTTGCAAAAAACATACTCACCAAAGAGCATTTCCAACACGAGGAGATCCCAAGACTTTGCTTTCGTTCGCGTCGAAAGCACTGCTCGCACCAGCACCGTTTGCTTCTTCGAGAGGCCGGCTCTTCGCAATCGGCTCGTGCATGTAGGGAGTAACGCCGAACTCCTCAGAAAAACGCAGTCTCTTTGAATTTTCCATTACCGTCTCAGAAAAACAGCACCAAACTACCTGGCACCACGCTTCATGTGTAGCGGCAGCGGTCGGTTACTAGTGTTGACGTCACGAGGCGCCCGACCGATCACAGGCGGAAACGAGACGCGCCAGCTGGGCGTGTCCGCTGCTGCACTTTTCGTCGAAATAAAATATATTTGCATTTTCTTTCGCTCAATTTCGATACGATATTCGAATTCGGAGGGTTGAAAACCATTATGTACAGATGTTCACTCATTTTTTCTGGAAAACCTTTCAGCTTCCCTTTGTGAGCCTGTCTGTCTTTGTGAGCCTGTCTTTGTGAGCACAGGTTCGTCCAATAAAACCTAGTTTTGTCTTTCACTGTATTGGTACTGTGTTCTTTAATGTCACTACCACGTGACAATATCCATCATGTACTGTTTCTTCATACCTTGTTCAGTGTATATATTGTTTTGATCATTTGTCTTACCGTTCTGCGTGCACATTGTACAAGTGTATTCATGTCTCATCAATTTTTTAATGTGACAACTGAAGCAGTTTCGAGCAACACCTGGTTTTACTTCTTTTACATTGTGCCTATTTAATTCCCTTCCTTTGGTTTCTCAGACAGTTTTGTATTTTCTATCTGAGTTTTACTTGACTAATGTATTTTGTATATTGTTTTACTTGTGTATTTTGCTAGACATCGTACTTTTGTATTACTTTTGTGTTCTTTTTCTAAAAACATTTGTATAACTTTTGTATGCTTTAGTTTTTTTTCCGTAACGCGCAAAGCTCACATTTTTTCGTGTATCGGTTGCCCCCTATGTAATACCCCTTCGGGGGCCTTAAGGGGTATTATCAAGTAAAAAATAATAAAACCTCCACCTGCGCATTCACACCATCCAACGTCGCAAGTTGTCAGAGACACATAGCACCAAGGAGGCAAGTGCTGCTGCACAATACTACGGTTATTCAAAGAAGTATCCTTAGGGCAAAAAGTGAACGGAGTTGAAATCTGAGTGAAATAAGGCTCGTCGGCAAATCAAAACACTAAGTGAACGAGACACACGGAAATGACTCATAGGTCGGTATTTTCTTACGACCATCTAGCCTTATATCAGCGCCTTCGTTTGACAACGAGTCGGGACAAACGCAACGCGTTATTCTTTATTATTTTCTTTATTCAATGATTACCCCGCTTATCCATAAGGCGCTATAGCAGGGGAGTAACAATGTCGGAAAAAAATAAACACATCTTCATTGACACAGTACACTTGTTGACTTGATAGGCGATTCCATTCGCTAATACAACGAACAAAAATGAATTAGCTTAAACATTAGTTCTAGTGCGGTATTCTAAAATCTTGAGTTGATGATCAGTACTTGCAGAGATTATCGTGCTACCATATATAGTTTATTAAATTCTACTAAATCTGACCTCACTCTCCATGTGCGCTATATATCTGGGTCCTTGCGTGTACACACACACACACACACACACACACACACACACACACACACACACACACACACACACACACACACACACACGCACACGCACACGCACACGCACACACGCACACACGCACGCACGCACACACACGCGCGCACACGCGCGCACACACACGCGCGCACACGCGCGCGCGCACGCACACACACACACACACACACACACACACACACACACACACGCACACGCACACGCACACACGCACGCACGCACACACACGCGCGCACACGCGCACACACACGCGCGCACACGCGCGCGCGCACGCACACACACACACACACACACACGCACACACACACACACACACACACACACGCACACACACACACACACACACACACACACACACACACACACACACACACACACACACACACACACAGGCACACATACACGCAGGCACGCACGCACTTTCAAGACAATATTTGCACTTATCTTAAGGATAACGGTTTGTCATATGCGAAAAAAGAGAAATGCATAGTTTTCCTCTTTAATTCTCGTGCCCAAACCGGGCTGGCTACAATGAAATCACGGATTACGATGTATTTTCGCGTCTTTGTGAAGTATTTCGCGATAGTGAATTATTAGACAACTACAGGTAGTAAGGTTCGTAGTCTTATCGGCTGTTCAAATTACAGTGAACATTCCCTTACTAATTAATTTATCAAACATGGTATCACGCATGCACAGGCTAACATGAACAGTTCTCATTGGACGAGCGCGGGCACTCGCTTACGTAAGAATGGCGTGAGGAAGAGCGCCGGCAGCGGGTATACCTTACGGTTCGTACTTCCTGTAGATTCAGCGCATTTCCGGAACTTGAAATTACGCTGCTCCAGACACTCTGCGCGCGGAAAGAAAGCGCGCGTGAAGCCACCAGCCACCTCCGCTCGCCCAGTCTTCGCAACCGCAGCAGATTGCCTCCAAGACAAGGGCGCCTGCATCAGCTAAGTCACGCGCCATCACAGCCACGCTAGAGGAGGAGACGCGCGCTCGCCTCTTTCCCCGCAGCGTGCTTGATCGCGAGACCTCCAACAGTGGACGCACAGAAGGAAAATGGGCATCAAGCCATCATCCTTTTCCCCTAAAATTGCAGACAGCTGAAAAATTTCAAAAAGAATTGAAACGCTTCATATTAGCTACCCCTGACTAAGCTTATTAATTCATCGCGTCTTCATTATTCTTCCTCCTTTTTTTTCTCAAGTTTCCTTTTTCCTGTTAACGAAAACTGTCGAATTGTATATTCGTATATTTAATATTTTGTTCACAGCCATACCCTGTACGTGCATAACTTGTATCATAACATTCTAATAGATTTTATATTTTAATGTGTTTTGCTTGCTGTTACGGTTAAATATTTTTGGTCAACACGCACAGGAGGTGCCGTTTCAGTTTCGAACTACGGGACTTATTTCTGTTCCTCGCGGTTCACTGCCAGGTGGCGGCCGCACCATCGCAGCCTGGACGGCCCTCGATCACACAAACTGCTCTGTTGGTTGGGTCTCGCTGCTGCCTTGGCAGCTGCAGCAGCGGCCATTGATTGGGGACTCGCCAGAGCTGGCTCCAGAGCTGTTCCGGGGACTTCTCCTATCAGAGGGACATCCCTCCGCACAGCCTCCAATCTACAAGCCAGTGGAAACCGGCATACCGTGCCCATTCTGCCGCGTTTAGGAAATATCGCGGCGCACTCATCGAACTGGATCTCTGCACCGGGCCAGGCCCGCCACCACTACGCTTTCCAATCCTAGTCTTCAGCTGCCGGTTCCACGCACCATGGAGGCCGCTGTTGCTCTTCTCCGGTCATCGCGACCACACCTTCTTCGAGAGGAGGCCTGTGCTGCTAACCAGGAGCGTCCCCCGTGTGCGGAGAAACTTGCTCCACCTCAGCTCACATTTCACGCGCCACGTTAGGCACCAAGTGAAGGCTCAGTTGGGCCACATTGGGCACCTCAGTAAGGTCATATGTAGGCTCAGGTACATGGCTTCAGAGCCAGTGGACAGCTGATGCTTTCAGAAGTGACACGGGGTGCAAGAGCCATTCAAGAGACAACCTTTACTGGTCGAAGGGCCAGACCGACTGGGCTGCTTCCTGATCGTCGCTCCTCGCGCTCCGGCCCCAGGCTGACTGCGTGTGGCACCGGCGCATGAGCTAGGCCAAAAAAATTGGAGGGCGCTTAAGCTTCGCTTTCAAGAGTGGAACGTGATAGAGTTATCGCACCCCGTTTGCACCGCCCCCTCATTCGCTCCGCATGCTCTTGAGTGATACAAAGACGAAACGTGCGCCTGAGCAAGCGGAACGAACCAAAGAACTCGGTGTCTCGGAGGGAGAAACGATCTACGCGAGCGAAACGTCGTGATCGGCACGGACAGCCGGGCCGCGACGCGCTATGAAGGCGCACGTGATCATGGGACTGACGCCTTGATGGCATCGTCCTCTCTCTTTCTGGCTTGGGAGCACCACGCGGGCGCATGACTCCTCGCCAGCAACCCGGCACACATCGCAGGGGACGCTTTCCCACTAGACGCGCTACGGCGCAGCGATCACGTCAGAGGCGTCCCGCATCGGACGCTGCAACTACGAATCGCGCTGTGAGCGGAAAGAGGAGCCGCATCGCGCGGGCTCAAGGCGCGCCACCTGTCGGGGCAGCACCGTACATTGCGAGGAGGGCGTCTTCTGTGTTTGCCGCAAGATGGCTCTTCGTGCGCGCCAAGCTCAGAAGAAATCCAGCGGAAACGTGGTCATTGGTTCCCAGGAGACCTCGTTTTGCCGATATTATACGCGTTTAACTGCGACTTCTGTAATTTACATGCTCATATCTTACCGATATACACCTCAGTATAACTTTCTACGGCACGTTTCTAAGGCAACACCTCATTCACTACAGGCGCTTTTGTCCCGTTTTGAAGCATCGAACTCATTCATGGCTGAGTGGGAGCGTCTCCGTCTCACACTCCGAAGACCCTGGTTCGATTTTCACCCAGCCCATCTTGCAAGTTGTTTTTATTTCTGAATTGCCTTCTGCCATTTTTCGCTCATGGCCAACGCCACCGACGCCGACGACACCGGCTTTTCTGCGACACGAGCTCCTTAATGCTGCCGCGTTAAAATGGTTTGCACGGATGGCAGCACAGCGGCGCTGCCATGCAGCCGGTGTCCCCATAAGTCCATAGTTCGTTTCGCTCCGTGCACCAGGAACGCTGCCCTAACTTTCAACTATAGAAGCACTGCCGCAATATATGTTGTAAGGGCACTTGCTCTTTCACCAGTCCGTTATACAGTGCATTGGTTGAAAGAGATCGACCGGCGTTGAATTTACTTTCGTAATCTACATCGACGACAAGGGAAGCCCGAATAGCCAAACAGGAAGTACAGAAAATGAAAATTGCTTGTGGAGATGACCATATATCCGGTGGCTGAACAGGTGCCTGAGTACGTTTTTACTAAATTGTAAGTGGGTAGTAACGCTTCGTATTTACTTTCGACACAATTTTCTCAAAACCTACATTGGTCCCACTATTTCGAAAACTACTTAGTCTAGAAAAAGGATGTTTTTCCAATGATGAGCAATTCATTATATATATCTACTTCAGTAGAATTGCAAAAAAATACAATGAAAGGAATTATTTCTGCAAATTAATTACCAGAAATTTGCACGCTTTCGGCAAAAAGATTAATACAAAAAGAACTACATATAACCGAGTAATCATTCTGCTTAGGTTAAGAAAGCTGCAAATTCTGAATAAAATAATAGCAGTATGACTATTTTTCCTTGCTCAGTTCCAAAGAAAACGGGTCACGAACATGCGTAACAATACAGGGCAAATATAGGGCTTATTATGTCCCCTCAATGAATTTGACGGAGTATTTGTTTTAACATTGCGAACGCCCCATGTAAAACTCGCAAGTTTTTGAGACCTACGTTCGCGTCGAAGATGTTTAGTTTGATGCGCGCATATCAACTGGTGGCGACGAACGCGCCGTGCAACTTGGTTGTGCGAGTTGCGGTGTGACCACCACGAAACGACCACCACGATAACGGGCAAAAGAGTCGAATAAAGCGACTCGCATTAAAACGCGCACCTCATATGCGTAAAAGGCAGACTCACGGCATGCCCTCGATCTGGCCAGGCTCCTTGCGAAGGAGCGCTGTAGACTCGCTGCTGCACGGGGATGGTTCTTTACGGTATACGTTTCAGAATCGCCCGCCTCTTCCTTCTTACTGAGCACTACTTTCTGCGGGAATAAGTTACATGTCCTGTGTGATTTGGTGCCGTGATATCATTCAGCATGCGAAAACAAACGTAATACCGGCATACGGCGGATCAGGTGAGTACCTGAGGTTATAGGGAAATGAGAATTTGTGCAAATATTGGGCGTACATTTAATTATTTAGTATAGTTTGGTGCCTTTTTCATGACACCAAAGGGCAGCGGAGACACGAAGGCGGAACCCGGGGCTTGCCGAGGCCTCTGCGGTCTGCGTGCCGGAGTGCATAAGATCGGCTGTGCGCTATAATGCACGCGGCAGGCTCCGGCCTCGGTGGTCCCATTTAACGGATGGCCTGACTCCAGCTTTGATCCCGCCTCTTCCCCCCCCCCCCCTCTTCCTCCCCACTACCCACTGACTGCCATGGAGAGCCAGCGCCAGCTCACCCAATCTCTTTCTATTTTACAGCGAAAGCTGTATATGACTAGCCTCCTGTAGTTTTCTCGGCGTCCGTCAACTGAAATACATCATCATTTGGGCCGATCCTGGCGATAGTGCAGAAAGGGTCCAAGCTCAATGGCACATACCACTGCGATATCGGGGTCCTGTAACAAGCCCTTGAACTACCCTTGCCACCTGTGGGACCCAAAGATATCCCAGGCACAACGTAATTTTTTCGGCGTCCTGCAACAGAAACGGACTTAGGGATTTCTAACAAACCCGTACGGGTGCAGTGCGGTGGCGCAGACGTCAAAATGCGGAACAGATTAGAACGCTCACCGTGAACAATAGCGTGACGTCAAGGTTATCGCAGTTTATAAGCAGGAGAGGTGTCGCCGCTAAAAACAGCTGCGTTATCGATGGGGCGGACACGTGTAGTTCGTACACCCGAAGAACGACCTGCGTACGAGAACACATACGGCGCGTGGCCGCGATATTATAGCACTTTATACAGAACCTTACGACAACGACGAAAATTCGCTTTGAGTTTCCGTGCAATTACTATAGTAATAAAACGCTGTACAATGGTCAGGTAAGACAAGGCTGGAAGAACAGGTAAAGTGTATGAATGGGGCTGCCACATCAGCGATTGTTTCGGTCGTGGTTTACGTCTATCTCAGCAGATGGCCCGGATCATTGCGGGGTCAATGACCTTCGGCGTCACTCACTCGAGTGGCGCCGAAGGGAACAGACGTCCCGAGTGGCGGAGCCTTCTCAACCCAGCAGGAGCCGCGTGCCGAAGCGACAAGTTTTCTATTTTGTATTTCGCTCATTCGTTTTTTTTTTTTTTGAGTGTTAGGTTTGCCGAGCAGTGTCTATAAATTATTTTTCATGCTTTTCAGCAGTTTCTATGGCTTTTTGCTTAGCTATAAGTAGCTAACGAATAATTGTATTTTTTTCCCTAGTAGGGTTACATTGTACTGCACCTTGTTAGTACGAGATGATGGTTGGTGCTAAGGGGAACCCACGCGTGCGTTGTTCTGAGTGCGAGCGCTCTTATGCGTTGGAAGAAAGGCGGTTTGAGTCAGCATGCGAAGGCAACGGTGCAGCTTTTATCTGTAGGATGTGTGTGTTAGGGTCATGGTCAGACCGTCTAACGCAGGAGAAGCCTACGCTGGCTAAGCGGGTCGGAAAGTTATAAAAGGAACTCAAGAGCGGACAGAAGCAGAGTCAGCATTGCGAACGGCACTGGCTCCGAAGCGAGAACATCGCGCCCTTGCGGCTCGCTTAGCTGCGCAGCTAACCAAGCCGAAACCACCACGCCAGATAGCAGTGGTGGAAACGTCAATGGCGGTCACGAATGAGCTACCACTGACAACAAAGCAAAGGGCAAGGATAAGACAGGAGGAGAGGGCATCGCGGCCTCTGGTTCAGTTTTCGGCGGCGAGGAGGAGGAAAGGCGTCGCTTTGTCATTGTGAGGGATTCGAACATGCGTGAAGTAGAACCGGCGATAAAAGAATCGGGGCAGGCGAACGAGTGCAGGTCAGCGCGCTTCCGGGAAAACCGACTAGGGAGGCGACAGCGAAACCAAGGAACGCATGCGGGACACGATCGAGGAGAGCGATTGATTGACGGAGTGATTGAACAGCGGAGCGATTGGCATACTGCAATAAGGACGAGGGGCAGGGATCGCGAAGCAAATAGTCAAAGGAGTCAGCGACCTACGGAACGTGTCAAAAAAATGTGCAAATCGCCGTGTGCACAGTGCCTGTGGCTGGAAGGCAGGCGTATGAATTTGAAAGGGCAGTGCGTGCAATAAACATTGAAATGGCGATGATAGCTAAGGCAATGAATTTTACGGTCATTGACATCAACTGAGAAGTACAACGAGCAGGCCGCGAAGGCACTTTTGCGCGTGACGGTACACATTTTAGCCAAAATGTAGCAACACCGCTTGGACGTCGATTCGCGTCGTGGGCTGTAGCTTTTTTAGACGGGCCCCAGGCGATCAGGAAGGAACATTAAGTGTTGACTATAGTGACACACCAATACAGGACAGAATTAGCCCACAAGGAGTTAGGAAAGGATGCACAAAGGATAAGAATAAAGAAGGTAAAATTCGTTACATAACTATGCAGAGTGGTCGCAAGCAGTAAAAATGGCTGGGAATTTGAACGCACCTGAATGACGAAGCGATTAGTGTGTACGCCTTTACTGAAACGCATCGACGAGTATATGGAGCAGTCGCCTGTTATTGACAGTTTTCTACGGGAAGGGTGCAAAAGAATGAATGGGTTAAGGAAAGGCGCAGGCGTAGGCATGCTAGTTAGGCGAGGTCTGAAGTGGCAAAGGGTAAAAGAGACATGTAAGGAGTATTGATGGATTAGCGGCACATGGCAAGGCAAGGAGACATGGCTGGGATTAGCTTACTTATGGACAGGTAGTGATAACAGAGATAAATATAAGGGATTGATTGATTGCGTTAGAAGCAATTCTAATCAGTTCAAGAAATTGGGCCAGGTGGGAGATATGAACGCGCGCAGATGATTTAGACAGATATACTGATTACAGCGGTTCTCTAGTGCTGGATCTATGTCATAAACAGAACCTTATCGCAGTTAACAGGGAGAATAATAGGGAGGTAACGTCGCAATGCGGAAACAGGCCGTCATATATAGACTGCGCCTCAGTCCCAGAAATGGTCTACAAACGATTAGACCAAATGATTATAGAGAAACGCGAAAAATATAGCCTGGGTAGTGGTCATAACCACATAACCTTAAAATTTCGTAGAGATACTAACGCAAAACATAAACCAATAGCACCAGAATTTCTTAGAATGAAAGAAAAGCAAATAATAGAGATAGCAAAAAACAGAGAAGAAAATGTTGGCTTTTCCTACAGCAGTCTGGGAATATAAGGAACTGGTAGACATTATGCAAAAGGAGATAAGAGAAAAAAAAAAAAGCTTTTGGATTGGAAAGACGAAACCACGTAACTGGTGGAACACGGAAATAAAGCAAGCTATAGAAGGGCCTAAGCGGGCACCTAGGGATCATCGAGAGGCCGAAAAGTTGGCATTACACGAAGAGGTGCTCCTTAAGTGGGACGAAAACCAAGAAAAGCAAAGGGGTGGCGAGTGAGCTCTTGCAAGAGAAAACTAAATGAACATGGGGTGCATAACCTTTGAAAAAAAGAAAGAGGCGCTCCAGAAAGATTCTAGAACCATATAAGAGCGCTCGGAGCTCCAACTAAATATTCGCAATGGCTATGAGGGATGAAGACGATAACATCTACGAAGGAGAGGATGCGCTGTGGTACATCACACACGTTATTAGGGATAAATCCGGCATTAAAGAAAGCGTAGTTCAGGCTCAAACAGATCTATCAACAACAGAGAAGCCTGAGAGATCAAAATTTAGCATAGAAAGCTTTTATTAGTAAAAAGCAGAAGAAAATGTCTCTAATAACACGGCAGCAGGACCAGATGAAATTACAATACAGCTAATAATAAAATTCGGTGCAACGAGCAAGGCACTGTTGACTAATGCCATAGAGCAACTGATTAGAACGAAGAAAATTCCAGTTGGATGGCGTGCTAGCTAGGTGACGTTCATCTACAAAAGCAAAGGTAATAAGGATAAGACGAACTCGTACAGGTCAGTTACTGTAGCGTTGGTGATATATAGGGGGTCGCACATAACTTGATCCAAACAAAAATATTCTAATGCCACGTAGCTGGACAGAACCAAAGTAATGTTGTTTGCTGTCGTTATCAGATACCCATATTTTCTTCATTCCTCGTAATTGGATACTTAGCCTTCAATAATTAAGAAACTTTTCAAACATTATATTTAGATTAGAAGTGTCAGTGAGGAAATCGTAGAGAAACATTAAAAACTCCAGTAAAGGTTTCTGTTGCTGGACACGTGCTACAAAAATGTCTTCCCAGCGTGAAAGAAGACCGCAAATGCACGCAGAATGCCTCCAGCGGCTAGTCGTGCGACAATTCTTTCCCGCTCGCAAAAACATTTTTATGTAGCACGTATTCAGCAACAGAAAGATGTATCGGGAGTTTTTCATGTTGCTCTACAATTTTTCTTACTGACGCTCTTCATCCAAATAGAACATTTGAGACGTTTCTCAATTAGTTTAGACTCATTATGTAATTAAACGGAATGAAAATAAGATCAGTATCTCCAAGCCACGGCAAACAACACTGCCTTGGTTCTGTCCATCTACATGTCATTTGTATATCTTTAAATCTTGCTGCATGACAGTTGGGCCGCCCTGTACACGAGACCATCGTATTTAAGTATTACGGAGTTTTTAAACATAGGCTGTGGCAGATAATATAAATCGAGTTCTTGAGTGGGATTAGTCAGAGGTACGAACATTACTTGCATGGGAAATCGACGCACATGTTCAACTAATTAGCAAAACTCTACTACCTAGCTTCTTAATTAGCTACTTTGCAACACATACTGCAAGTTACGAATTGCAGCCTATCCTATCGCATGGCCTATCCTCTTAGAATGAATTTCTAGTCTGGCACTAATTTCGAGCTATGTGCCATCAAACTCGCCGCAATCATGCATTGTTGTTCCACTTTGTTTTTTACCAAAAGACTCTTTTATGTATTGAAGCACAAAAGTAACTCGCACGCGCACGTATTTAAAAAAAAATTAAATTAAATTATGGGGTTTTACGTGCCAAAACCACTTTCTGATTACGAGGCACGCCGTAGTGGAAGACTCCGGAAATTTCAACCACCTGGAGTTCTTTAACGGGCACCTAAATCTAAGTACCACGGGTTTTTTCGCATTTCGCCCCCATCGAAATGCGGCCGCCGTGGCCGGGATTCGATCCCGCGACTTCCTGCTCAGCAGCCTAACACCATAGCCACTGAGCAACCACGGCGGGTGTGCATGTATTTCGTTCCACATTTAGGGAAATAATATCTAGAAACTGGCGTCGCCGTGGGAATTCCATTCGAGGGGATACGTCTTGCATGCTCACCGGCGGTGATTTGTAAATTTCGACATGTGCTGTTATGTGTGTAATTAAGAAGTTAATTAGTGATATTTTGTTAATTGGTTGAATATGTGTTTTGATTTCTCTGGCTAGTAATCTTCTCCTATTTAAATAATCCAGCTTTAGAATAAGAATTATGCCATCTGCCACAGGCCCTTCGATAAACATTACGTAAAACATAAAAATTATCAACTTTCAACTTTTCTTTCAATTTTATTTCGCATTTTCCTTTTCACAGCAAAAGAAAATGCAAGGGCAGGAACAAAAAGCTGCACAATCGCAGCCTGACGGGGTTCCTGTACCCTGTCTTTGACGAACAGTTGCAGAATAATCACAAAGAGAATCTCTTACATATGTACAAAACAATTTCATATTATACAGACATTGATATTCACATCAGAACATTTATAACATCTATCATTCATCATCTATCATCTATCACCCCGTATAATGTGCAAACAATACAGAACTAAAAATAAAACCGCAAACTCATATGCTGCGGATACACCCCCCCCCCCCCCCCCTTTTTTTTAAGCAGAAGATTCAGTTGGATTGCGGGTCCTGCCAACATGCAATGAGGTGAAGTTCAAGCGCGAACCAAGATATTTCAATGGTAGGACTCAAATTCAACTTTCTTTTTCCTTGGTGAAAACGGAAATTACTTCGATTGAAATTTCCGTGGCTAGAGTTATTATGCTTCTCAATTATATCCGCTTTTCTGCGCATTTTTCCATAAACCACCTTAGTGTGTCACCAACGTCTTAACATACGCCAAAATAGCATTTTTGCCAAGGTCAGGCTTTTATTTTAGACGCTGTGTGCAGCGCGTTGGCGAAAATAAATTTTTGAAAATATTAGGTTCTACGTAAACTTCAATAAAAATATTTCCAGGTTTCCTTGTGTGACCGTTCTTTCTGAAAAAAATTTGCAAACACATTATATTTTGCACATGTTTACCTCGGTGCTAGGGACTGAAAAACATAAAGGCAATTTGTGAAACTCCTTTATAAGAAAAATCATATTGTTCATGGAACGTAAAGACGTAAATGTTGAAAGAACGCACGAAGCGGTCGATTTCTTGGCATTCTTGTTTCGCTCCCGGTTTTCCACTGTTTCGTGAAATTCAGTTCACCTTCACAGGCTCAAAAATATTTATCCGCTCAACATCTTCTCCCATCCGCTTCCCCTTCTCCCATCCCCCAGTGTAGGGTAGCCAACCAGACTATTGACTGGTTAACATCCCTGCCTTCCCGTATTCTTCTCTCTCTATCTCTCTCTATCCGCTCAACATATTTTGGGAAAATATTGTGCAAGTAATGCTTATATGCGTGTAATTTTTTCAAACTGTTTGAGAGAAATAGATATCGGTCGAGCGCCATGCACGGTTGGGGCAGTTGGCGACCCACATATTCGAGCAGGGAAACGGTAATTGGCCCCGAGCCAA
Organism: Dermacentor andersoni; assembly: GCF_023375885.2. Classification (NCBI taxonomy): domain Eukaryota; kingdom Metazoa; phylum Arthropoda; class Arachnida; order Ixodida; family Ixodidae; genus Dermacentor; species Dermacentor andersoni. The sequence goes on along the minus strand of NC_092815.1, from coordinate 210,304,724 downwards.
AGCTTTCTCTTCAGGTGCTGAGTTAAACCAGGTGGCGTTCTAGTTTGTTCCAAGCACAAACACAGGGCGCTTTTTACGAGGCCTCCAGAGAGGATTAAATATCTGTCGAGTTAGTCTACAAGTAGGGTAGTCGTATGTGCAGTTCTCCCGTCTTGAGTGCTTCTACTATAACCGACACCCTCTTGAGTATTATGTGTCCTGAACGGGTTACACAAGCAGTTCGTATTTCCAGTTACCTGTTTACTCGATGCTTACGTGACCTTGGTTGTGACGCGCGCCTCGATTTTCCTTCTTATCGATATGCTAAGTGCAATATCCTCGATTGTTCTCTCCCCATATTGTATTTCAATTAGCATTCTTTGAACACTTAAGCCGCTTTGAGCCTAGTCCGTCCGTCCGTCCGTCCATCCATATCCATCCATCCAGCGTAAACACGAGCATTTTTGCATTTCGCCCCCATCGAAATGCAGCCGTCGACGCCGGGATCGAACCCGCGACCTCGAGCACAGCAGCGCAATGCCACAGTCACTGGGCGACCGCGGCACTTAGTGTCTGCCCTCGGAGTGATTGTTTGAAATGTGTGACACGACAACAAGTGTCAGCGATGTGTGATGTCCACACATGCATTCGATATCCCATTCGCCGAATGCCTCCCCTACGAAATACACTGCCTATATCCCTGCCGAATGCACATCTTTCAGGTGTACCGTGAACGACTCTACGAGGATGACCACTACAAGCTTGCCTCTATAGAACAAAAAAATTTAGGTGTCGCAACGGCCGATTTGTTGCCCTACAACGAACGCACGTGTTGTGGCGCCGCCTGAGCTTTGAAGCGTGTAGGGTGCACTGGTAGACGCCAAAATAAGCACTGTCCCGAAGGGTCCGGACTACTCAATAGCTATGGTAGGCCTTTTGCCCAACCCTTATCTACCCTCACTCACGTTGACCCGAGTAGGAAATAAGCGAGTCCTAGTAAATATCCTTTGAAAGGCTTTGATCTGCTGAACGTGCGAGCGAGTGGTACGGTGCGCAAACTTTAGAATCAAGCTACCTACATAACCAATGATCTCGAAGTTCTGGAGGGCTGTAATTCGCGCATCTGCATTAAAAAGTATGGGGTTTAGCGTGCCAAAACCACTTTCTGATTATGAGGCACGCCGTAGTGGAGGACTCCGGAAATTTCGACCATCTGGGGTTCTTTAACGTGCCCCTAAATCTAAGTACACGGGTGTTTTCGCATTTCGCCCCCATCGAAATGCGGCGCGCATCTGCATTAAACGCACACGTGTGCTTCCGGCGTGCGTGGACTACTATTTTGACTACAACTCTCCGCGTTCTGCCCTTCGTCACGAAAGTATTCCTATGTGTTCGAATTCGTTAAGTTGAGCTACAATGTATGTATGTATGTATGTATGTATGTATGTATGTATGTATGTATGTATGTATGTATGTATGTATGCATGCATGCATGTATGTATGCATGCATGCATGTATGTATGTATGTATGTATGTATGTATGTATGTATGTATGTATGTATGTATGTATGTATGTAGGTATGTATGTATGTATGTATGTATGTATGTATGTATGTATGTATGTATGTATGTATGTATGTATGTATGTATGTATGTACGCATGTACGATTTGTTATCTTAATGATTAATATAAGTAGCAGCTATCAATGCCGTCCTGCAACTAAAGCTACATTTTTCACCTCCCTTATCGAATTGATGCCTTCGCGCCCAAGGAGGAAAGCGCTGTTAATGGGTCGGCCCAATTACCTGAAACGAACACAGTCTCCCGCCACTTTAGCCAAGCGTGCTTGCAAAGTCAAAGCCACGTGACGCAGCTCGGAGCGGGATTTACGTGCTTCGTTGTTCGCCTACCAATGTGCGCGAGTAATACGGGACTCGCGTGCGCTGGACAGAGTCCAACGCCAAGGTAGCGCGTCAAGGGATTTAGGAAAACGGATGACGCAGAGTTCGAGTCACCTCGTGTGCGAGTTAGCTGAAGGCCTCGCACTCGCACGTCTTTCCTTATTGAATAGCGCGCGTAAGAACTCGTGACGGCTGCCCACGAGCCGCACCATCCTTCCTGCATTTATTTTCGCAGAAGGGCGAAAGCGGTGAGCGGAGTGGCGGCTGCGGCGACACACTTTACAGGCTTCCAGAACAACACTACACGTGCCGCGCTGTAATTCCGCCTAGAAAATACGCTCAGGACGCGCGTAGAGAAAATGAGACACCAAAGATCGGCTACTGCGGCCATACACGCAGCGTCAATGCCGTGTTCCGGAAACAGACACACACACTGATGGCAAGACTGATGGATACATGGTGACATGTATTTGGCGCAGAAAGAGAAGTTCAGCTGGAGCAACTGCTGGCCAGTTCGCCCAGGCTTATAAACCTACCTGTAGCAACATTATCACTACAACCATAATAAAATGTGACTAAATGTCTTCATTTCAATGATAATTACGGAAAGGAGAAAAAATGCTACGTAGTATATAGTTCATATGGCCTCAAGGCAAGGCGACCAGCTCCCGTACGTTCATCGGTACGGTATGTGATCGCGCTGCGCACGATTGTAGATGCAGTGCTCAATATATAGGCTCAACATCGGCTACCTCGGCAGCCGGTACCCTCAAAGATGCTGGTCGACGATCTCGTTGACAGCTAACCGACGACGAAGCGCGCCCTCCCCTCGCGTAGGATCCCTGTCGAAGGCACGGAAAACTATGAAAGCAGCCCTAAATAAAAAATACAGAAGAAGCCGCGGCTGCCGACATTGCCCAATTATGACAGAAACCTTCGGTACATAACATCCACCAAACGTGCAACTTTCGTTGTCTATCACACTTCAACATGATATCAAGTTTCTTCTTGGCTTCTCCTCTGCTGAGAAAACCAGATGGTGCCTAGCGCAAGGTCAAGAGTTATTTTTTTTTTTTTTTGCAGGTTCAGGCGGCCCCATTCCAACAGAGGCGAAATGCACAAAAGTACTTACGCATCAATATTGGAGACCGGTAATAAATCACAAGTTGGTAACGTCAGGGCCTCGAGCTCCAAAATGCGCAATCTGTCATAGCCCTAGTGGCACCTCATAGAAGTCAAAACTATTCAATCAACATCACCGCAACAATCAGTACCAACATTTCTATAACTCTACCAACCTCATAAGAACACACGTTCCAGTTTACGTCAGAATACTGCACACGTGGCTTGTTAGAGTTCTGGAATAACGTTCGCAACCAAATGCAAACGCATCATTGCGCGCGTAAAGAAATAGCTTTGTCATCACTGTGCGCTGGGAGCACACATCACAGGAAAAGAAAGCACAAAATGAAAACACGTATCGAGCTACGGTCAAATTTCGCATTAGGGAGTATCGTAATTGTCGGACACTTTTTTTGTTTCATCTCGCATGAAGAATTAGCCTAAAAAGCATTGGAGAAAAGAACTATTCGCAGCCGCATGAGCGCGAGTAAGGGCAAACTAAAAAAAAGAAAAAGAAAACTATAGAAGGGCTCAAAACACATCAATGACAAAATTGACGGTTGTCAAGGTCGGACACTATACACTTCTATTCGCTAAAACCCAATAGAGTGTGATCACGAGTATGAAAAGTTCGCAGCACAACTTCAGCGCTACTGCCTTCTAAAGCAGCGCACGCTCAATATATTTATGCACCTAAATGCTTAATGCAATTTGAGATCAGAAATCAGAGCGTACCGCAAAGGTACAAGCAGGCGCCATCTTTGGCGATAAGCGCGTTCCAACTGCTACCCGCGTCAGCCAGACTGACGCAGATAGATATAACTATGTTCGTAAAACGGCTACCCCCCTATCGTAGAAATTTATTCTTACATTGTCAGCTGCGAAGACTGTTTAGGTTATGTGAATCGACCTACGCTTACTATTGGCACAAGTACTGAAGTTCGCAGCTCTGGTAGCATTGTAAACACGCCTTTTTCGACTACAGCACTCATCATTGCCGCGGCGGGCGTCGCAAGCTTGCTGATCTCCAGAACAGTTTTACATTCGTGAATACGCATTTCACGTAAAATTTCTCTGATGACAAAATTTGTTCGTAAGGTCGCTTAGTGAATTCCGCCCCTGAATGGTAGCTAAACACTGACTACACGATATGGCACAAGTGGTTGACGTGACGAGAAACGGAAGCGCTAATGAAATGGCCGACCACACTGTGTTAGAGCAGCATGTGACAGCAGACGTGCAGGGCACTACCACGTTGTCCCTTGTAACCAAGCGAACGAACACGGTGAAGGTTGAAAGCGAACGCTGAACGCCGCGCGAGATGAAAGACGGCAATAGCGAAGAGACCGCGAGAAGGAAAGCGGAGGAGGACGGTATGGCGAAAGCGTGAGAAGAAAAGCCTAGTGCCGCGCAAGACGGGCTTTGCGGTACCGATGGCTGCGAGATGGTGGCAAAGTATAGCGCGCGTTGTCTGTATGGATACAAAGCGCTGCATGAGCAGAGGTCTGTCTGCGGCGGCTACTGTGACTCGCGTCCACGCGTCACCCACAAGCGGCCTCTCTCGATCTCCCGATTAGCGAAGCAGTCGTGCCGGACATCACTCCCTTTGAAACGTGCCGCACGAGACAGATTGCTCACGCCAGACAATATATCGCGAAATAGAAACTCGTGTACAGCCGCGCTCAAATTTCACTTAGGGAGCATCGTAATCGTTGGTGACATTTTTGACCATGAAATACATTAACGATTTTGTCGCCTTCAAAAAATATTGCAACAAATTATCGCTGAGTTCTAACAGGCGAAGGCACGCTACTACAATAATCTTTTCTCTAAACCTGACAAGCGACGCCCAGAACGAGTATCGAATATTATCAACCACATTCTAATTCATAGCAGAGCAGTTCAGTGAGCATTCTGAAAACTTGGTGCAGCCGCTGGGCAACGCTACTTCTGTTCTACTAAAAGAAAGCCAGAATGCTGACACAGCGTTTCTTGCGCGTAGAGTTGCCACACAAGTGTGCCATACACTTACGAGTTTAAGGAATAGTGAGGCGAAAGATGTTGATGGCTTCCAGGCAGAACCTATTTGATGCGTAATTGATCTTCTGGCTCCTTGCCTCGAATAGGAGTTGAATATAGTTTCAGAAACGGGGTGCTTTCCAGATTATATGAAGATTGCAAAACTTTCAGCGATTGATAAAGACAAAAATAAAAATGATGCCAATAACAACAGGCCAACCTGTATTATACAACCATTTTCGAATGGGCTAGAAAAGATCATATTTATCCGCATCAGCAATTATTTTCGTAAAAATAATATAATTTCTTAATGTCAGTATAGCTTGCGACCCCGTAAAGCTACCCACGGTGTATTGCTCAAACAAAAATAGCTAGTAATTAGAAACATTGAAAAAAATAAATGCTAATACTTCGTGTCTTCGTTGGCTAGAGCAAAGCGTTCGATACCCTGAGTCATCATGTGCTCCTGGATGAGATGCACTCTCACGGTGTTCGAGGTGTAGCACGTTCGCACCCTCCGCGGTGGCTTAGCAGCTACGGTGTTGCGATGCCAAGCACGAGGTCGCGGCATCAAATTCCGGCCACGGCGGCCGCATTGCGATGAGGCGAACCGGGAAAGCGCCTGTGTTCCGCGCATTGGGGACACGTTACAGATGCCCTGGTGGTCGACATTAATCCGGAGTACCCCATTACGGCGTGCCTCAATACCAAATCGTGGGTTTGGCATGTGAACCCCAGCATTCAGTTCAGCGCATTCGCTTTTTTTTTCCTATTTCACTTGCAGAAAATAGTGTGTGCTATTGGTAATCATTTCTCTACTTGCAAACCTATAATGCAGGGTGTACCTCAAGGTAGTGTGTTTGTACCACGACCTTTAAACTTATATATAAATGATGTTCGAGTTAACACTGATGTGTCTTTTTCTCTTTACGCCGGCGACACACGCATATTTGTATCAGGTTTCGATGCAAACGAAATTACGGCGAAAGCCCTGACGGTGTTGTCTGATTCCTGCAGCTGGTCAAGCTCAAATGGTTTAAACAATAACACAAAGGAAACGAAGGCAGTGTTATTTAAGGCCGTAAACAAAGATGGAAGATTGCATGAACCTATACTACTCGGCGGCGTGCACATTGACATAGTCGACAAGCGTAAAATAACCCGCTGTGGTTGCTCAGTGACTATGGTGTTGGGCTGCTGAGCACGAGGTCGCGGGATCGAATCCCGGCCACGGCGGCCGCTTTTCGATGGGAGCGAAATGCGAAAACACCCGTGTACTTAGATTTAGGTGCACGTTAAAGAACTCCAGGTGGTCCAAATTTCCGGAGTCCCCCACTACGGCGTGCCTCATAATCAGAAAGTGGTTTTGGCACGTGAAATCCCATAATTTTTTAAAGCATAAAATACTAGGTGCTACGTTTTTTAACAATACGAAATGGATGCGCCACGTTGATACACTGCTGAAAATACCTTTCTACACTCTTAGGCAAAAGTACACCCTTTGCGGTGTATATCTGCCACACAAAGATAATCGTCATTTGCCTTGCATGCGTTTCCTTTCTTGAAAACGCCGCGCCCGCTACTTTTCTGTCGGGAATGCTAGGTCATGCTGATAACGCGCATGCCGTTCGTTACTGGAATGTACCGGGCTTGCCGCGTTAAAGAAAGGAGACGTGGACAAGACGGATGACGATTATTGTTGTCTGGCAAAAGGGTGTAATTCTGCCTAAGGGCGTAGTGCAAGAGGTGTACATTCACGTTGCATACATTTGCTCCCGCAAAAATCGGAATTGAATATTTATTTTGTTTCATTCCTTGCCACACACATGAATCACTCTACACAAATTTGGGGCACGACCACTCTACGGAACGCAGACTCAATTTATCTTCTGCCGAATAAAGCCTTTTCGTGTATCGGCAGTGTATCCGATTCTTGCTCAGCGGACTTGTTGTTCTTGCGTTGCAGTGTGGTAAGTGTGAAGCAAACATTTCATTTCTGAGTGCTTTCTTCTTTCTTGTATGCTAGTGAACAAAGTGAAGGCGCTTCTTAAGAAAATGTTTAAACTACGAATTCACCATTGCGCAGCATGTGAACATGTGGCGGGTTTCCCATCGACGCACAAATTATGATTGGCAATCACTTTATTTAGTGTTAGCTTCGCTACTGAATAAACATCAAAACTATGATGATAACTTTATCGCTTGCACGAAACAACAAATCTGTGATTTATTTATATTTCCTCAGCAAAGTTCGCCTTTTTTTTTCTTTCAGCTTCACTTACTGTCATTTGGTGACTGCCTATGTAGATGTTCTTTTTTTTTGCTCTTTTCTCTCTCTTTCTTTTTTGCTATTGTATGGTTCTTAATATGCTATCAGGTCAAATGCGTGGTCAAATAGCATAGTGTCATATTTCTTTACTAGTCTGCATTTGTTTTGCGTACTGCTTTGTCTCCCTTTTTTTTTTGAGTTGCAGTTTATAATACTAGCTGCCGCGTCTTTATGTCACTTTGAATTTTTTTTCACGGTGTTTGCTGCATTATCGAATTCTGAACATGTACTACGATGTAGCCGTTGCCTCTCTTTGGGTACTCAGGCGCTTTCAAGTGGTCTACGACCACTTTTCGCTGGGGACCTCCAGTGTTTGTAGTTGGAAATACAGACTTGAGTTGACTAGATCATTTCATGCTTGCGGCTGAATTACCAGGATTCGCATTTACTTGTCAGAAAAAGGTGGCGTATTACAAGAGAAAATTGCCGAGAAAAATTTCCCTTTTCGAATTTCGCGCTCGAATCGCAGCACTTGTGTGCTACACATATCCCATGATTCCCTCCTTGTTTCTTCCTGATATTCTTCTTCATTGTTCAGTGTGTGCTTCTTTGAAAGATTACGTGGTGCACTGTGTTCGCTTCTATCTTTCTTTTCTGACTTTCTTTTCTTTCTTTACATGGACTGACATCAACTGATTCTCCAGCAAACCATGTGAGCTGACGGTATCTGGTGTTCTTGTGCTGTTGTTCTTCAATAATTGTAGATCGACGTGAATGTATGTTACATTAAAATCGGCTTATTTCACAGCACAGTTAAGAAATTGAATTCAGAGTAGCACTTTCGATAAATGCGACACACACACGAATAGCACGAACCAACAGACATACAGTATAATAAAAGAGTTTAAATGTGATCAAGACAACAAATAAAAAGGAGCGACTCGAATGCCCCCGCCTTATGTAACAGGAGTTCACGTCTACCGTGCACAAAAATCAATATCGAAACTCACACATGTCACGACTGTTCGTTTTCAGGACAGCTTGAAGGTATGTGAGTTTTGCATACGTGTCTGTCAAAAAAAAAAGCATATGATGCCGTAACCGAGAAACTGCAACAGTTTACTTTAGGTGACTATAATATTTATTCCCTCATATGGAACCTTTGCGAACGTTCAGTTTGGCACAATGCCCACTGACGTCCTCCTCAAGACAAAGTACTACGGTCAGTTATCTATTCCAGAAAGCGCCAAGTTCTTGTTGAAATGCCTCGAGCGAACATTATAGTGCTTCTGTTCGAACATTGTTATATTTAAGCCAAAGGAGCTACTCAATATTAGTATATTTCGAATGTTTTTCTTCGAACGCCTCCCCTTAGCGACCTAGCTTCGTTAGGTTGCTGTATCACCTCGTTTACGGTCCCTTCAGTAAAGTATATCGTCTGGCAGGATTCCAACCAGGGTAATACAGGGATTCGGAATTTTTACCCCTTGGGCCGCCGAACGTGGCATGGAATGAGCGAATAATCACTGACGTCACCACCTTCCTTCCCTGTAGCAACTGGTGCGCTGCGGGGCTACTGGCACGTGCCCCACGTGGCCTAGAAATTATTTGTTTACGAAAGTGAGGGCAGCTGCGCACGCTTGGCAGTTTCCTCGTCGTCTCAAGGCGAGGACTTCGTTGCTACTGGCAAGGGGGCGTAGACGAAGCGGCGTGAGAGCACGCCCTGCCACAAAAACGCGAATCCGAATGATTTGCATAACCCATTCTCAGCACGACTTAAAAGTGAGCGATTCTTAAATTCCCTATTCGGCTTGCCCTCAAGTAAAAAAGAAAAAAATAGTATGCCTTAATGAATACGAGTGTTTCTCAGCCTTGGTCCTTCGGAAGGCGATAGTCTGTATACATGGTGCTTTTTGATTCATTGGCATCGGCGGTGCGCCTCCGTTTTGTGATGAGTGAGTGATTGAGGCCGGGAAATAAGGGGGTTGGATTACGGCCCAGAACAGTCCCTTGTTCTAGGAAAGGCGTAGCGCGCCCATATGACACAATCCGGGGCGCTAAAAATCAAAGGCGAAAAAAAACAACAACAAAGATTACTGGCCTTTTAGCGGAACATGTGAGAGAAATGCGAAAGTATTACGTCGAACGTTCTTGAAGTTCCGGATCCATAATCTAAAGCGTGTTCAACACTTTATGATTGTGGAGGAGCTAATATCCTGCCTCTTCGAGGAGCGAAGTGTAACTGACAGTGGTCCGGAACAGGCGACTACCAGTTGCACAATATATATATATATATATATATATATATATATATATATATATATATATATATATATATGCTGCATCTACCACGTGAGTTTTTTACAAATAAAAATTTTCACCACTTTGATACTCCTAATGTCCACGGATTAAAATGTGCAATGAAAGTTGGTTCGTCGGTTGCATGTATCTTCGGCCGAAAGCTGCCAGTCTAGTTTCGCCAGTACCGGCTGATGGAAAGCCAGTCTCAGTGCGACAAGTTCTAGAATATGTGTCACCTTACTTCATATGATGGCCACGGTGGCCTGAGGGAATGCAAATAAAGCGACATCCCCAGAAATCGCCGCGTCGCAAATCTTCCTTCTCGCGGACATATGTAAGTAGAATCACTGGGTGTTGCGAGATAGGTGAATACCTGTACCTTAATTAACCAATGAATGGATTGTTACTTAACCAATTACATACTAATTAATTAATTATTAATGTAGACAATTGATTAAGCAATCGGTTAACAAATCAATAAATATTTTAATTAACTAATTAAGTCACCAACTAACTAACCACTTCAAGTTACGCCCAAAGGCCTTCATTACGAAGGTATAACACGGAGGGAGGGGGGAAGGAGGCGCACAGCCTTTGGTCACAGATTGTACTTGTAAATCCTAACAGAAACAAAAGAAAGCACAATATAATAATTGAATGAAGACATAGGTAATATACAAAATGAGTCACAAATATTGCAGAGACAGGATTAATACGTATTAGGAGGACATGAGGTAACTGCAGTGAAAAGCAATCAGACCACCGATTCCGCGAAAAGGCGTGCGAGCTTTTTCCTTTCTTTGCGGTGATCGTCATAATCGTCACGGTTCGACCCACTGGTAGCACGCACGTGCAAACTGCCATCAGAAGTCCAAGGACCGGCGGCTCGCAAACGCCGTGACCCAAGAGGGCGGCGAGGGGCCGCGTTGAGAGAACTCGCGGGTATTCTCGGTGCCTCGCCGGGCCGTCATTGACGGACAACATTGACACGAGCGCGCGGGACCCTTCGGCGACCTTGTCGGCGTCGCACGCAGCGAGCCCTGCCCGATAGCGAGGCTGTTTTTCTACATCGGATCGCGAGGCGAAGGTCGCGCCGCGGTTCGTCGACGTCGAGCAAAGTGCGCGTCTGCGCACCGTATAGGCGGTCCGCGTCTGCGCTACCGGCATCATTCGTATCCGTCAAATAGCGTGAAAGCATAGAGACAGTTGTCGTGCTGCGCGGCCTTCTTCGCTGCGGGATGTCGGAGTGGCCCGAATTGGAAGGCTTTCGACTTAACGCCACGAGGAAGCTGTTAAGTTTCGGTTTATTGCAAACACCTGGAGGGAAGATGGAGGGGGGAGGGGGCAGAGGTAGCACATGTTTGTGTACTGCTATGTTGCAAGCTGCGCGGAAGAAAGGCGTTCCGGCTTTTCAAATTTGCATTATCTAAAGGTGCTGGGAATTGACTGTCTCAACAACGAGCCTTAGCGACGCTTTCTCGCGGAGCCTCAATGGGTCACGAACACGCATGAATAACTGCACAGTATAGCGCGAAAGAAAGCAATATATAAAGAAATCGCTTACTCGTTTTCCATTAACAAGTCTTTGTTTGAATAACGATGACGTCCTGGAGTTGTCAAACCTGCAAACGTGGCGCTTGGCTCTGAAAGTGAGCCATTTTGTCCGCAAGGCTTTCACATGGATGGTCAAAGATAAGCGAACTTATTCGGCGTGATTAAAGAACTACTGGTAGGGAAAAATTATCCTCGAACTTTCCAATGTGTCTGTGTATCACGTATAACGTCCTTATAGCCCAGTGAAATGGTCGTTGTCACACAAATATATGCAGCAGATAATGATCTCACTTCATTGCATTTACAGTTCGGTATTTTCATGCAACGTTGAGTTTCTTGCATCCGCGCTTTCATTCGCTCGCGAGTAGTTCTTGTGTTCCTTGAACTATATTATTTTCTATAGTAAAAGTGAAGTCACAGTAAGAAGACGCAAGCCGTATCCACTGCTTCCGCGTGTTTCGAAGTAATCGTTACATGATATATCTGTCGTTCCACCCATGGCATAACATACTTCATTCGCAACAGCTATAGCAGCAGTAGCTAAAGCGCAATACCTGCTAAACGGTGAAGACATCGTACGTTGCAACGGGAGCTTGTCGATCTGCCGCACTGCCAAGACCAGAAGTATATTTCTGAACCGAGCCGGCACATTCACGATGAAAGGAGAAACGAAGTAAATAGAAAGAAAGAAAGAAAGAAAGAAAGAAAGAAAGAAAGAAAGAAAGAAAGAAAGAAAGAAAGAAAGAAAGAAAGAAAGATGCACTAGCTCATAGCCTTCACGACCTCGTTTTATATCTCTTTTGCAGAGGCTATAGGTATACGTATGGGCTCAATGGGATCCAAATGCAGAGGTTGGAAGCTGTGCGACCAGTACGACTCTGGCTGCTGTATTTAACTTGTAGGGAAAATATGAATTTGCTGAGAAAAATAAATAAAATAAAATGGAATAACAACAATAATACATCAGAGCCTGAATTAAAAAGGAGACATTTCAAAAAAATGAGAAAGTATTACAGCTCGTGTGTCAGTTCTCCTTCGACTGCACTTTCATCTCTGGAAATTGCATAACTTAGCAAGGTTTCAATGGCAAACATTCAGTGTGCACTGTGGACAGGTGGCTATCATTACATGGATTGGAAATGATGCTCAAGGATTTTGCCGGTTATTCGCATGTTGCGCATAGTAGCACCTTGTATATTTATTCCCTCATGTCTTCATGAATAAACTGTTGCAAATGCTGTGTGCGTGGGGAAACATACAGTGGGAACATCCAATAAGCCGAGTGTTCGTGTGAAATCAACCACCGCGGGCCACCTCTCAGTTAGGGACAAAACGTGGCTCGTAACGCATACCCTTGACATGCGGAAACATTTACACAGGTAGAACTGCTCGTGCAATGCAGTTTTAAACAACGCAGCGCTTACTGTGCACTTCGCATTCACCCGTGGCATAGGAAGGCCTTCTTGCATTACTTTGTAAGCAGTGTAGGTGTGTTTGCGGTGCTTCGAAGAGCGCAAACACGCCGCGGTAGCTCAGTGGATATACGGCGTTCTGCTGCTCTACGCGAGGTCGTGGTTTCGTTTCCTTGCCGTGGTGGCCGCATTTATACGAGTGAAATGCAATAACGCTCGTACATTTATATTTAGGGGCATGTTGAAAAAGTTTTTGGCGGTGAAAGCTAATCCTAAGTGAGAGCAGCATTCCGGGCAAGTTGGTAATCCATTACTTAAACGATATTGTGCGACAAAAGAACGACACGGACGTGATAGAAGACGACACACCTTGCGCTAGGTGTGTCGTCTTCTCTCACGTCCGTGTTGTTTTTTTGTCGCGCAATATCATTTAACTAAAATCAATCAATCAATGGGCAATGAATGAGTGAGTGAGCCTAGTCATTTAGGCTCTTCATATAAATGGCGCAACGAAGGATGCGTCAGCTGTGCTCCGCTGGCATAGTCTGATAAAGAGTCGATGCACCTTAAAGGTGTAGCCGGCACATGTTTACAGTGGTCGATTTCCAGATGTGATTAATTACTTTCGTGTCGCTTGTATGTTTTGATTGCGTTCCCATGTGTTGTATACCGCATGTTCTTCCTTTAAGTTCAAACATTTTATTTTAACAGCCTCTGCAAGATAGCACTGCTCCGCATTTCCAGGAGGATTTCAGCAGGGGACGAAAATCGCCTGCTTGCGAGACTGCGACGCACAGTTTTCTTATTATTAATCTTTTAATTATTCACCTTAGGACACGTGTCGAAGTTGCGAAATTAAAACGGAGCAGCAGTGCAGCCATCTGTGAATATTCGACACCCCAAGGCTAGTAGCACTTCCGCGGTATTCACCCTCTAAACCCGCTGAAAGTCAATTGGCCTCGCAGTCAGTATCGTTCTGAACTGCTAAAGTGAGGCTTTTGATAAAATTAACTTGAAGTCCTACCAGTTCCGTAGCACACTTTTAAGGACAAATGTCTCGGAAATGGCGTTAGTCTTAAGATTTCTACTAGGCACACATTATACTTCACTACTGTTATGGAATTCAATTTGGCAATTTCGGTACCAACCTAAAGGGAACCATCTCAAAGTTAACAGCGATCTTTAATTAGCGGCCTGGACAGTGCGACTTGTCGCTTCTACAGCAGTGATTGAGTAGCCATGTCGTTCCTGCTGCTCAGCACCAGGTCGCGGGTTCGACTCCCAGCCACGGCGGCCTCATTTTGATCGAGTTGACATGCAGAAACGCTCGTCTACTTGTGGTGAATTCCAGTGGTCGATGTAGAGTAAGATTGCGTTTCACTGGGTGCTCCGCATCAAATCCCGCCTCGACGGAGCGCCCCTCGTTGATACGCTGGGCAGGGACGGATCTTACCGGAACTGCAACCACGCGACGCCGTCACTTCCGGATTGGCTGCGTGGCTTGGCTGTTTTCGGCTCTTCTTGAGGCGTTCTCACATATTGCCGAGGGATGCGCGGCCAACTTCCGCGGCGCTCCCTCTCGGAACATGTTTATTCTTCGATCTTCAATCTGGATTGGCTCGCCACGTGCAGGATTTCGTTGCTCTCGCATAGATTCTACACACCGCTCTATAGATCGACCAGTGAAATTCGCTATTCGATTCAAGTGCACTTTAATGAACTAAAGGTAGTCAAAGTAACTCGGAGCCCTGCTTCACAGCATCTCTGACAACACGTGTACTGCTTTTCGATGTTAAGTATAGCCAATCTTTCTAGTTAACATCAACGCCTTGCCCTTTGTTTTCTCCGCTTGAACACCATAATTTGGTCCGATTTCTCGTACAAATAATGTCCATCGCTTCCGATATAATCCGCCTGCAGATGCGAAACTGTGCTATATGCGCTAGACGATCTTTTCTATACTGTTTTTACAAAATGATAATATTAAGAAGAAGGAAAAGACATTCGGTATATATATTCGCCGTAGGATAAGAAAACCTGACGTTGGAAGTCAGCGCTTTAAGTTATATTCGTAACAAAGCCCGTCACACCGCAGAGAACGATGCAAACAGTCCTTACGAACAGCAAAGTCTCGCGAACTTGGCCAGTAGGCCGAGAGAGGAAAAGCTTCGTTACCGTAAATGAGGTTCCTTGTTTCGCCGACATTTTGGCGATCGCTCCGCTGGTGGTCTCAAAGTGGGCCATTGTAAACACAGTGTTTGCGACAAGCATTACTTGAAGGAACTGCGCCGCTAGTGTTTTTCGAGAGCTGCAAAGCATGTCGGTTCGGCCAACGTGGGAATGATGGTCAGTGCATGGGCTCGGCTAAACTTCGACCTTCTGGCGTTTAAACGGCTTCGTAAATTTTCCCACTGATCATTTTCAACACAGTACGGTGTTGGAAATGAAGACAAATAAATAAGCATGAATACTATTGCCCGAAAGCAGGATTCAAACAGAGGATATCTATAGCCTAGAATCCCGATATCGAAACCATTACGTCCAGGGTGCATGCGTCGACGAGCGGCATAGAAGGCCCAGAAGAATTTCCCGCGGCCAAGCCAACGCGTTTCGATTTGGCCACCTCGACATGCGGAACCATTGCCGTTAATCACGATTATGCATGTTAGCAGAATCTTATTCCCCTTTGCATTGAGAATAGTATATATTGATTTGAAATTTAGTCCAACAAAGGCAAATAAAACGTAGCAAAGAAAGTGACAAGAACGTCTGAAGCCATAAGCACGAAGATCAAACAAATCCTTATACTGAGTATCACTCCTATATGGTGTCGGAACCAGTGCGGCGCCAAAGTTCCCTTTAGTAATTTTTTTATCGGCATAGAAGGCCCAGAAGTATTTCCCGCGGCCAAGCCAACGCGTTTCGATTTGGCCACCTCGACATGCGGAACCATTGCCGTTAATCGCGATTATGCATGTTAGCAGAATCTTATTCCCTTTTGCATTGAGAATAGTATATATTGATTTGAAATTTAGTCCAACAAAGGCAGATAAAACGTAGCAATGAAAGTGACAAGAACGTCTGAAGCCATAAGCACGAAGATCAAACAAATCCTTATACTAAGTATCACTCCTATATGGTGTCGGAGTTCCCTCTAGGAATTTTTTATCGTAACTCTATGATAGTAAAAGGCCGGCGCGGCTATCCGTGCGATGTTCTTAGATACAATCAGGCGACAACAGCTCATTAGGTCACTCGCAAACGGAGGACGCGGGAAGTTAGCGTACGCCGCAAAACCACTCTGTTAAAGTGTTTTTTTTTTCTCGAAGTCCGTAATGGCCGTAGAAGTTTGTGTTAGTACGCTGGTCGAATCGGGGTTGAACAACGGGGCCCCATGCTAGAGTTCACTTGCGCTACACATGTTCGTAAGAGCAAATTCTAGCCAATCCTGATGCTGGAAATATTATTGCGAAAGCGGCCCGCAAATGACAAAGTGAACTTACGAATGAAAAGCTTTGAGAATGTGGCCTCACATCGAGAAGAACTGATTGTTGGGCGCGTTGGTAATCCATACTCAATTAAGAACGGCGCAAACGAACAAGGACGATATAGAGAAACACGAAAGGGACGAAGACTGGAAAAGACGGTTTATTGGGAAAAAGACACGAAATACGTACCCTGACACGAAAACGTGTAACAGCTTCATCATTGGTTAAATAATAAATTTCTAGTTTATGCAAACTCACGTCCCAGATGTCTCCCGGAGTCAGCGTTTGGGCAATGTCCTGAACGTTATTTTTATTATTATTATTAGTTGCTTTCCCGTTCGCTGTGAGTGTGCGTGCGTTCCAACTTTTCTCAATACGTTTCTTTTCGTTGAATTTTGCGCTTAGATGTGACATCACGTCAGCCACCATTTCGTTGTTTTTAATTTTTCCACGTTTTTAGAATTTCTTGTGTAACTTGTATCGATCATAGCGCCTTAGCTTCATATAAGTGAAGTGGAAAAGCAGTAGTACAGTAGTACCTTTGTACACGGAAGGAAGCCAAAGACCATAACTTTCCACGTTATAGACTGGTCTCTGTTTAGGAAGCACTGCAGTGAGGCGGCCGATCGCTGTGACTTTCTAGATGCCATCGCGGAGTGCGCCCAGGCGGCTACCGTTCAGTGCTCTGCGCCACCAGACACCCCTGCCCCGGATCTCCACCTACTCAATCTCCGCGCCTCCAGGCGCCGCATGGAGCGCAGGGCAATTCGGACAGGGAAGGCAGAGCACTGGGCAGAATACAGACAAGTGGACGCCTGCTGTAGAAAACAGGCCCGGCGTAAGAGGAACCAGAGCTGGGTGAGCCTGTGCTCCAGCATCAAGGACCGTTCAAGGGGCCCCCTAGCCTGGCGACTACTCAAGTCACTCACCGGCAAGAGGACGAGCCGTCAACCTGTCCTCGCTGTGGCCATCTCGGTAGGAATCAGCGAAGAGGCCCTCGCGGAACTTCTGGCGGCTGCCAACCTGTCTAGTCAGCATCCACCTTGCTTGGACGTCCAGCCAGGTCGCTGCCCTCTGCCAAGAGCCACTTGCCCTGCACGAGCTCCAGGCGACTCTGAGGCGAGGGAAACGCCGCAGCGCACCAGGAGCAGACGGTGTAACGCCACAGATGCTCCGCAACCTGGCCGCCAGCGAGCAACAACGCCTGCTCGGGTGCTTCAATGAGATCTGGCAGTCAGGACAGGTGCCAGAGGCATGGCGCACAGCCATTGTGGCACCCATCCTCAAGGCCTGAAAACCAGCTAGGGAACTGTCATCCTATCGACCGGTCTCCCTCACCTCCGCTGCCTGCAAGGTGATGGAGGCCATGGCTCTAGCACGACTGGACTGGGTGACCCGTGCTCGCGGCTTCCTGGCAGACCAACAGACGGGCTTCCAGCGGCGGCGGTGCACTGCAGGCTCCATCGCTGACATGGTGTCCACCCTGGAGGACGCCAAGGCCGGCAGGGACCTCGTGATGCTCTTGCTGATCGACGTACAGGGTGCCTTCGACAGCCTCCCCCACGCAGTTGTCCAGCAGGGCCTGGACCTCCTCGGCATCTGTGGCAATCTGCGGGGGTTCCTCTCGTCGTTCCTGCAATGTCGCACCCTCAGGGTTCGTGTGGGTCAATCGAAGAGCACCCCCCGACCAGGTGTACCACAGGGGTCAGTGGTGAGCCCCTTCCTTTTCAACCTGGCCATGACACGGTTGCCTACTGCCCTGCCGATCGACCCTCACTTCCCCGTGCAGTCCTCAATCTACGCGGATGACATCGCCATATGGGTGCGGGGACCACCGCAACACATCCGCAAGGCACGTGCGGCCCTACAGAGAGCCCTGGACACTGCAGCTGCCTACTTGTGCAGCATCGGCCTCACCATCTCGGCCAAGAAGACTGACGCCTTGCTACTGCATCCCAGAGCTTCAGCCCGCCGCTCAGCTGTCCGGCTGCGCTTGGAGGGTGTCCGGATCCCATGGAGCAAGGCAGTCACCTACCTGGGGCTGCGCATTGACCATCGGCTGACCTGCCTGCCGGCTACCAAGGCCCTGTGCGCCCAGACGCTTCGGGTCCGCAAGGCAATCTCACAGCTCCTTGCCCGTGGACAGGGCTGTACCACCAGGTGGGCCCTGCAGCTATTTGAAGCTGCAGTCACTTCACGGCTACTGTATGCCCCCCCTCTTGTGGCGCTGCCCCCAACCCGCCTGCGGAAACTGGAGCTGCAGCACCGGTCAGCAGTACGGCTCTGTCTTGGCGTTCCCCGAACCTCACAAGTGGCCGCCGCTTTGGCTGAGGCAGGTGCCTGGCCCCTGTCATTACTCTTCCTGCAACAGGGGCTGCGACACATTGATCGCCTACACCATGCCCCAGATGGTCAAGCACTCCTGACCAGCCTACGCTCCCGGCCAGCATCACACAAGGGACGGCTGTGTGGCCTCTATAAGGAAGTCACAGGGGACCAGCCTGCAAACGCTGTACAGCATCGCCCACCACATCGGCCACCAATCCCTGTCTCGACGGAGCTGCCAGGTGTCTCGAAGAACCGTTCCCCAGCATGTGCCCTACAGCAGACGGCAGCCTCTCTCCTCCAAGAGAGACTTGGTGACCACCTTCTCATCCTCGTCGATGGATCTGTGGTACCGGAGACGGGCTCATCCACAGCAGCCTGCGTTGCACCGGCCCTACAAAAGAGCAAGCTGTGGCGTCTCTCGGGACATGCAAGCTCTACCGCAGCAGAGTTAGCAGGACTCCACCTTGCTGTGGACCTACTTGCAGAGGAGCTACCAGCGACCCCGGCAGTCATCTTCTGCGACTCCAAGGCGGCGCTGCTCTGCCTGCAGAAGAACCCTGACAGGACTAGCCTTAGGGTTGCGCTGCTCTCTTCAAGACTGACAACACTTCAGGACGCAGGATGCTCACTATCCCTGCATTGACTACCGGTACACGTGGGAATCCCGGGCAATGAAAAGGCGGACACTCTTGCAAAAAGTGCCCACCACTCAAGCGTCCGCCTCAGCCCTGCTGTAACGGCCGCAGACTTCTCTAGACACAGGCTGCGCCGGCACATCATCGCCTGCCACCCGGACAAACGGGTATCCCTGGGCGGGCCTCCACGGCCTCTTCCACAGCACGGCCTCCTACGAAGGGATGCCTCGTTGCTGCTCCGACTGCGAATTGGCTGCTACTGGACGGCAGCCCGCCGGCACCGCCTTGGAAAAGCCACCTCGCCAGCCTGTGCCTCTTGTGGTTAACCAGAGACTCTGGAGCACCTTCTGCTGGCCTGCCCTGCTCACCTGCAGCACCGCGGCCGACCTCTGCAGGAGTTCCACCGCCTAGGGCTCCCATGTTCACGACAGGAGGATATCCTCTTCCCCAGTCGTAATCAGCTTCCAGCCTTCCTATGTGTCGTCGAGTAGCTCGACTCGTCGGGGCTCTCGGCGAGACTATAGGAAACTTCTACAAAGATGGATGGCCTAACGGCCATCCCACCACCTCGGGCTTCCTGATCCGCCACTACTTCGCTTCTGCTGGGCCACCTGCTATACGGTCTACCTCCAGCCTACTCCTCCGGTCGAACCCATTGCGCCCACCCGGCCGCGTATTTCCATCTGCTTGTAGGTACAGCGGGGCGCGGCACTTGCGGAGACGACGGACGTTTGCGCGCACGCGCGAGTAAGAGTGGGTGCGAGAGAGGAAATGTGGGGAGTTTTGCTCCTTGAAAATACGACTCTGCCTAGGTACTACGGAGGAGTTTCCTGGCGCGCGCTGTATGCGCTTGTGCCTAGGCGTGCCGGCAGAAGTCGCGGGGCGCTGTAGCGCTGAACTTACCACCGCAAGTTGGGTGCGGTGGTACCGCTTGGTTACCACTTGGGTGCCCCGGAGATCCTGCGCCGTCTGTTTTAATATAAGCTCAGGTGCTCTCCTGAGGCCTCCGTTTGCCGGTTACATGTGCCCTCCTGGAGCAGTGCTTGTAAAGAATCCGATCTATCGCCGCGATGAAAAAAGCGACCCGCGAGTTATACAACACCAGTCAGAACATTGTCTCTTCAGACACAGCGATCACCAAGCGGCGACCGCGCCCACTGCCTCTGCCTCACCGCGCGGGCAGCCAGCGGCGGAGCGTATAAACCAACTCGACCGCACTCCGCAATGCCGGCATGTCTAGAGGACAAACGAGTACAACGCGCTCTAAGAAACCTCCTCCGTAGTGCCTAGGCTGGGTCATATATTAAAGGAGCAAAAGCCCCCAGATTTTCTCTCTCGCGCCCGCTCTTACTCGTGCCTGCGCAGGAACGTCGAGCTCCGTCAAAAGTGCCACGCCCCGCCGTCCCTTCTAGCAATTCCAAAAACGCCACCCGGCCGGGCTGCTCTGATGCTGCTGGGACGACCCTCTACCTTTCTCTCTCCTACCCTCTCTTTCTTTTAATCTCATCCCCCACACCATGCTGGCGCTGAGCCGTGCTCCCGCATGGGTTTCAGAAGATAGTGCCAGCCTTTCCTCCTTTTCCACAAGAACCACTTCTCTCATACTAACAGGGACCTGTGCACTTGGATCAGCCTTGCCGAACGATCAGGGAACTTATTGAGCTAAGCAGTCATTTGTACCCGATCGGTGCTTCAACTACATTCAGCAGCTGACGTCGTGTGCCTTATCGCACAGCGTTCGACTTATGCCGTTCGCGCCGCATTTACACTCACCCATGTCGGCCGAGAAGCCTCGTCTGAAATCGAGTATACGAGGATTTTTGCGGACTCTTTCACTCCTCTGCCGCGGGTGACCGTCCCAAGTTGTGGGTTATGCTTTAAGTGTTGGGGCACGCACAGGTCTCTCTTTACGTGCTTGTGACGTGTTCGTGCGTATACAGTGCTTGGTAATACTTTCTTCTTGCTTTCTCTTATTCTTACTTGAGTAACGAATCCATCATTTTGACATAGCCGGTTATAGCAACGCCTGCCTTCACATTATGCTACATCTAACAAAGAAAAAAAAAGCGCGGTCGCTATATGCGCATTCCGGAGAAAGCAAGACCACACGCCATTTGTTGTTGATCTGAGTGGTTGTGGCGCATGCCCACAGTGGGGGATTAGCCATGAATCGGGTGGTTAAATTAAGCTGATGAAGACGAGGGAATTAAAATTTTGATGATGGAGCTTTGCTAATAGAACGTCGCTTCTGCTGATGCGCGCGACATCACTTGTTGTTCTATATCTGTACAAGAGAAAGTTGTGCGTTCAACAACAGCAAGACTGGCTGTGTGTGTATGTGTTCTCTCGTGTAATAGTAATCGGTGTAAAAAAAGAAACAAGGATGTTTTTTTTTCGTTGTTCATTTCCATCCTATAATGTATAAGTCAATCCTTTAAAATTTTACCTCAATATCAAACTTACGAGGGCCAGGTAATTTCAGCGAGCGAGTCACGGTGCTGTTTCGTCAAATCAAATTATTTGGTTTAAAGTCTCAACGAAGCACGCGGGCTACATGCTAGAGGCTGTATCTCCCTTTTTATTTATTTATTTATTTATTTTGCGTTCTACTGACACCATAATGCAGCAGGCTTCGAGGCCGGAAATCGACGCCGCAGCCTCGCGCAAGGCAGGGCGAGTGCCACAGCTGTAGTGCAACGGGTATCCCGCTGTTGCGTCGTCTGACCGGCAAGCGTCCCACCTTGGGAATTCTATGTAGACAGCTTGGACTCCAGCAGAACAATTGAAATTCTGACTGACTGGTTAATAGTAATTAGCGAGTAACAGCTGCTCAAAACACGGCACGCGCCGAAACCGGAAAATATATCGCAATGGCTCTGACGCTTTGCGGGGTCGGCCGCGCGACCTTCCTGTCGTGAAGCGGCGGCTGAACAGGAAGTTTCGACGGGGCATTCTATGTTTCTAATTCGACGCGCGCGATAAGAAGGAGGTGCGCATATGCCAAAAGGAGGAAAAAGAAAAAGAAAAACAATTAGTGTGCGTAAAAGGCCACCTATGAGCTGATGACGTTTTTTCTGTATATTTCTTCAGGATGACCTCTGCAGCAGCCTGCGATGCAGTAGATCTACACCCCCTCCCCCTCCCCCCTCCCCTTAAATGCACAAGGGTGCCCAGCAGAAGGCGAGACATCAGATAAACAAGTTGTTTCTCCTGACGATGGAAGCAATTTGCGTATTGCTCTTTCGTTTCAAATGACTAAGAAGTGCCAACGGGCGAAGGAAGCTATGGTGATTCGAATTTCAAGGAGACCTTCTCGCGCGCTAAGTCCCGGGCCAAGCGTAAAGTTCCGTTCACCGCCGCCTGGAAGCACAACTGGACGCCATACATTGCCAGCGGAGCCGGGGAGCGCTAGCTGTTACTTATTCACCAAGACAGGGTTGGCGTCCTTTCCTTTTCTCTCGCTCTCTCCCGTCTTCTTTACATTATGGCAGACAAGTCGAAAGACGGTAGAACAGAGGGGATCGAAAAACGAAAAAACGGAAAGGTGAAGGGGTGGTCGGTGCCCGTCAGGCCCCGACGTTATAAAGAGGCGGCCAGGCGTCCCGCAGCAGAGACGGAATATTTTTCTTCGAGCGGCGCCGGCAGGAGTGACAGCTCGCGCGCGCAGAGATGGCCCAACAGCCGCTGCTCGCTTCGATTGCGCTCCCCCAGCTGGCCGCTTGGCCGGCGCTCGCGTGGACGGTAGCCGCGCTCTTCGCCGTGTGGTTCGCGAAGAGCTACTACTTGCCCTGGTTCAAGACGTGGCTGGCGTTGAAACCAGTGCCCGGACCGTGGGATTGGATACCGTTCTGGTACCTAGCCTCCGTGTACTGGGCGAGGAGGAAGCAGCTGAACGAGGATAATTTCACGGCAGGTGAGCGTTGCGTTGCAAGCTGCAGTGCTTGAAGCTGACGCAGGGAATGATCACACCGGCGAGGCACTTAAAGGACGTGTAATATTTGATCCTCTGAGAAGCGGGACATACTGCGAGTCCGAAACTTGTACAAACGAACTCTGCTGCGTAGCCTGTTACCACTGTTTTAAACGAATGGATACTGGACTAATCGAAATCTTCAACTTACAAAAAAAAAAAAAAAAAAAGGAGCTGTACAGGGATTCCCAGCTGACTTTAACCAAGGTTTGAAAACACGCCGTAGCACTCTAGGAGTACGCAACGAAATGCATGTTGTTGGCTATTGCATTAAGCAATTTACACTATTTTTGTATTCTGCTTAATTGCGTAATTAGTCCAAATTAACGAGCTTCGCAAGTAGAAGTAGCTTTGGAGCCGAACTTCCGATAAGAAAGTTTTGGAGCGTTCTAGGCAATATCTAATTTAGCAGCTTCGAACTTCCTACTTGCTATGTAATTATTTTGTTCGAGTCCTAAAGAAAGCCTGCGAAAAAGAAAGCACGTGGCATTCCTGCTTGCGCGCCGCGACAGCAGTACTCCCAACAATGCCACGTGTGAACGGACAGCGCCTTTATGGTGGCTTGCTGCCGTCTAAAATATGAGAGGGCAGTGAAGCAGGGGTTGGCTGCGCCATTTGCGCCACTGCTGTGATTTCCTCGCGGCAGTTCCCGATGGCGATGAATACAAATGACGGGCAAAGCGACGCATACACCATGAACAAAGGAGATCCGCAAGGAAGTGTATTAAGTCCACTTCTCTCCAATGCAGCAATAGCAGCTTTACCAGCAGTACTTCCAGCAGACCTAAACATATCTACGTATTATGATGACATTTGCATATGGACATCGAACAAGTCTCTAGAAGTTGTCAAACATCGGCTGCAGGAAGCTTTGAACGCAATAGGTGATTATTTAAGAGAACGGGGCATGAAGATATCTTACGCCAAATCAGCGGTTCTGCCTTTCACAATAAAAAAAGGTTAGAAATATTGGTCTTTCAACAGACGGCTATGAGATCGCGCTGGTTCGGAAACATCGTTTTCACGGCGTGATTTTAGACCACCAGCTTCGACGGACTCGTCATTTGACCGCCCTGGAGGACCAAATTAGTTGTGTTATAAATGTTCTCCGCAGAATCGCAGACACGAAGTGGGATGGAACAACTGCATCCCTGCTTCACCTCCACTCAGCACTTGTGCGTTAGAGAATTGCTTACTCCGCCCCTCTACTGCACAAATTATCTGCGACGCCCCTCCATCGGCTGCAGCTGTTGCAGGCTCGGAGTTTACGAGTGTGCCCAGGTGTCCTGCAAGCTACGTCCAGTCCCCTCACTAATGCAGAAGCGCGGGAACCGCATTTCACGGTAATTCGCAGCCTGCAAACATGCAGATATCTCTTCAGAATTTCTACTCAGCATTCTGCACACCCCCTTCTCTCTCTGATAGGGAACCGTCCGGGTGCACAGATACACGCCTTGTTTGAAGAGCATAAAGCACAACTCCCACGATCATTTTTTTGGCACTCAGTCCTCTGCTACCCACCATGGCTTCTTTAAGCGCCGAAAATAGAAACGTCAATCGAAGGGCTTAAAAATAAAAGCGACGTTCCCGCATTAGCAGCAAAACAAGTAGCGTTGCATCACCTATTTGCCAAGTACCAGGAATCTATTCACGTCTGCACGGACGGTTTCGTAATCAAAGAAAGTGCGACTGCAGCTTATGTTATACCATCCTTAGAGGTAGAGAATGCTTGTTGACTAGGACACACGTCGTCACCAACAATAGCGGAATTAGTGGCAATTCTCCTAGCAACTCATTTTATCAAAAGATATGAGACACCAAGAAAGTGGCTAATTTGCACGGACTCCTTATCGGCTTTAGCATGTCTTGAATATATTGATGACAGATAACCACGCATGAATAGCATACGCTGTACTGAACAGTTTAACTCAGGCTAATGAAAGGAAACACGAAGTGATATTACAGTGGGTCCCGGGCCATGCTGGTATACCAGGCAACGAACTAGCGGACTCATTGGCGAAATCGGCCCATAAAGATGCAGAAATTCAACTCATTCCTTTATCACCCATGGACAGAAAACGGATATTGAGAGTACTAAAGAAAGACTTGTGTACGTCAACATGGTTTAATGAAAACACCAAGGAATCAATCCTTTACGAAGTGGACCCTTAACTCATATACCAGCTGGATGTACAACTTTCTAAAAGTACCGAGACACTAATTCATCAACTGCGCCTTGGGACAGCATAAACCACACATTTCCTATATCCCATCAAACGGGCTCCTTCCCCGGCTTGCTCCTGTGGCCACGACGATGAGGATGTTCGCCATCTACTCCTCGAATGCCCCATATACGAGATGCAAAGACGGCAGCTAGAACAAGAGCTACACTCCATTGATCCTCACCGGCCTTTGTCACTCGCAAAATTGTTGGGCCTATGGCCATGGAAAATAGCAGAGCGCAAAGCACTGAACGCACTTGAACATTTTTATGAAGAAACAGGCATCTTTAACAAATACTAGGTATTGTACTGAATAATCACACGATGTTACTATAAAGTTCTTTTATTATTTGTAATTATTAGTGCTTGTATACTACGTGTTATATATTTTTTTTATTTCTTTCTTTTTTGTGCGTGAATTATTTGAACACTGTGTCATTCCTCATCTGTTTATATGCTCATCGAAGTCTACATCACGACCGTTTGTGTGTGTTTGTGACTTTGTTTACGAACTCATTGTGGTGGAACTTGCAGCTGACTTTTATACTGTTATGTTCATGGGCGTATAGGACTGTACTGTGGATTTCTGACCGTATGAAGTGATTTCTTTTCATTTTCCTACATATTTTTTATATTGTTGTTTCCGCTATGGGAAAGGGATATCCGCCGCCATTATAAGGTGACTACGTCTCTTTTTTGATTTTCATTTCAATAAAAAAAAAAGATAAAGCGGATCAGGTAGTAGATCAGGATAAATACGCTGTTCACGCGGTTTTCAGCGACCATGTCACGTGCTCGCTTTTTCTTCTCGTATTTCGCGGGCTTTCTTAAGGACGGAGAAAAAATTATGTACAAGTAGGAAATTCGATGTTGCTGAATTAGGTGTTTACTATAGAACGCTCTACAACTTTCTTATTAGAAACGTTGCCCTAAATTTAAAATTGGTGAAGTTGGTGAAATAATCTTGACTAATCGTGCAATTAACAAAATAAATTCTGGCGTTTTGCGTGCCAAAACCACTATGTGATTATGAAGCACGACGTTGCGGGGGACTCCGGATTAATTTTGGCCACTTGGGGTCCTTTAAACGTGCACCCAATATAAAGTGCACAGGAGTTTTTCGCACTCCTCCGCAACAGAAATGGCGCCGTCGTGGTCGGAATGTCACTGTCGTCGTCGGGCTTAGCAGCGCAACGCCCTAGCCACTACGCCACCATGGCAGGTATAACTATGCAAATAAGCTGAATGCAAAATTAAGCGTGACTTGTGCCATACAACAGTTGACAACATGCACTTCGTCGCATCCTCCTAGAGTACTTCGGCATTATTTTAACCCTCGGCTAAAGCTAGCCTGGGCGCCCTGTATACAGCACAAGCATTCTAAGTGTTGGCACCCACCTCGTTATTTATAACTGGCTATGGAGACCAAATCATCGCAAACATCGTGCCTAGGTTACTGAACTCATACCTTGACTTTGGTCTTGACGTGCAGACGCCGACCATCAGCGGAGCTCCTCTTCTTGCTAAACTCTTCGTTAACCATCATACCCGGTGTTTCCCACTGCGATTCGGAATGATGTATCTGTGGATGACAGTGACAAGAACTTTATTAAGAGTGTCCTGAGGAACGTGATTGGGGGAACCGAAGGTTCCCCGATCAAGTTGGTGGCTCCGCCCACGACGGGATAGGGAGATGGTGACTCTCCGCGACGTCGCGGGCCCTCGATCTGGACGGCCTGTAGTTGGTTTGGGAAATCCGAGCTCTTCAGCAAGGCGTCCCACTTGGACTGGTTATGAAAGTCGGAGCCCGCGTTGTACGGGCACAGCCAGAGCATGTGGTCGAAGGAGCAGCACGCGTGACCGCATTTGGAGCACGATTGCGGAAAGTTCGGGTCTATCCAACTAAGCGCTCTCGGGGTGAGGTACGATCTCGTCTGTAAAAGCCTGAAAGTAACAGCCTGAGCCCTGTTCAGTTTCGGGCTGGGGGGAGGGAATTTTCTCCTGCTGTGTCTGTAATGTGACCTAATTTCGTGAAAGGTTGTAAGTTTATCTTTGAAGGGGCAATCCTGCGGGAGAGCCGGACCGCTAGCTCGGGCGCGGTTCGTGAATTCACGCGCCAGGCAGTTGGCCCGCTCGTTAGGGTTGCAACCCGCTCGGTTAGTTACATCGTCCATGTGGGCCGGGAACCATGCTATAGTATGACCTGCGGTTTCTTCTCGTGTATTAATACGAAAGCATCTGTTAACGATGTCGGCTGCGTGTTTACAAACTAGGGCGGACGAGAAAGCCCTGACCGCCGTGCGCGAGTCGGAGAAAATGGATGCCGGGCCTTTTGCGGCTATGTATCTGTGGATCTTGTCACATTCTTCCTTGCTTTAATAGCTCTGTGATATACATTAGACTACTCATGTTTGTTCAACTCAATACACCGTGCTGCCTTTGCAGCAGTTGAGGGCCCTCCAATCTTCGCCATAGCAGCTTTTTCCTCTGCATCCTCCGTTTTTTTTTTTAAATTGACTGATATCAATAAACGGAGAAGACGGCAAGACAATATCTGCAATATGGAGTGCGGCGTCCGCTAGCTTGGGATTGAGAGCGCTCACAGCAATCGGCATGCGTGAAACCTCTACGGGGAAATTATAGCTCGAACACAAAGCATATAAAAAATGGTTGCACCCTCAGACTCTAGTGTTCGTTCACACCAAGAGGGTGAAAAACACAAGGTGTGGTGTTCATCTGTGTCTAGGTGTCAGCGTCTATCGCGCTCTTGGTTTTCACAATGCGATACCACCAAGTCCAAGCATCGGCTCTAGTTCTCGTGTTTGTTTGATGCCTTTGTAGCGCTCTGTGGTTGCGTTAAAATTCCACCATATACCCCTACCATGCTGACTGAGCCATTAATTATATTATAGGAAGCCTCCTGTGATAAAATAATACTGCTAGGTTCATTTTCGTTCCTGGAATCGTACGATGGTAACATTCGCACAACTGCACCGCTACTTTAGTAACCTTTCTTTTTTCAAGAAATATACACAGCAGCATCATTTATTAAACAGTTTTTGCCTCACGTTTTTACATACATTTGAAAGCCCTGTTACGCGCGTCATAATAGCAGTTCTATTATGACGTGCGTATGTACCAAGATGGCTTATTAAATCGCTATATACATAAGCTTCTCCTTGATAAACTTAGACGTCTACGCTTGTACTTTGAAATATTTTTTTTTAATGTGCCTTCCCAGTTTCTCGCAAACTTTGTTTTATGAAAATTGATCGCATTTAAGACTCCCGCTGCTTGAATATGAAGCAACTTAGAAGCCTGGTCACACGAAAGTGCTGAAGGCTTGCAACTGAATTAAAATGAAAATGAAAATAAAGAGTGGGAGGAGCCGATGATCCCGATTTTCGTAAAGCGCATGAAACCGACAGACGATAAAGCCGCACACACTTCACATGAACATTCTGGGTTCGATTCCCACCCGAGGCAAAATTACTTATTCCTCCATTTTCATTTCTATTCTCTGGTATTTAGAATATGTGCTATTTATAGTAAATTTACCTAGGTACCATTTATAAATGTCTACGCAGTTCAATGAAAAGAAAAGAAGTTGAAAGTCACTTTAGTTTACATTAAAGAGGACGAAGGCGAAAGCCTGCGCGCTCACAAGACATTGATAAAATTACTTGACATTATAATTCAAATGCGTTGTTACTTTCTATTGTTTTCTCCCACTAAAGGTCGTGGGTACGAGTTCCTTGACTGACTATATTTTAACTAAGTGTACCTTCATGAACTTCGATATAATTAGCACTAAGTGTCGTGGGTTCAACCATCAATGATGGTGGCACCATCAATTTTGGTACCACTGAATTTCGTTCCCACCAAAGGTCGAGGGTTCGACTTCCACCGAAGGTCGTGGGTTTGAGTGTCTTAATTAACTTTGCCTTAATTAACATCAACACTCATTGGTTCGACTCGCGCTAATGGTCGTGGGTTCGACCATCAATGCTGACACCATCAATGTTGATGCCACTGAATTTTGGTCCCGCCGGAGGTCGATGACTGGACCCCTGTCAAAGGTCGTGTGTTCGAGTTATTTAATTACATATCTCTTAATTAACGTCTCCTTAATTAATACCAAAGATTGGGTGGTTCGACTCCCACCAGTGGTCATGGGTTCAACCATCAATGGTGGCACCATAAATTTTCATGATATTCAATTTTGGTCCCACCAAAGGTCGAGGTTTCGACTCCCGCCAAAAGGTCGTTGGTTCGAGTGCCTTAGTTAACTTTGCCTTAATTAAAGCCAAAGGTCCAGGGTTCGACTCCTACCAAAAGATCGTGGACGGCACCATTAATTTTGGTGCCATTGAATTTTAGTACCATAACGCCGGACGATCAATTTTTCGATAACGCCGGACACCGGATTTTTCGAGCCATAAAGCCCTTGAGGTTTTTACCTTAATAATGCTTTCGATGACATCAACGAGCGCTAGCCTCCTTCTTTTCTCTCTCTAATTTTCACATGGGTGGGCGGGTGTCTTCTTTAGGAGGCAATTGCTAGTTTGCTTCTCTTTCTCTGTGTGCGTGTCTGGTTTTTGTAAGTGTTTATATGATTAATAATAACAGGACCAGCTGTCTGTGAAGACAGCCTCATTGAGGAGGTCCCGGTGGAGAGGCCAACGCATCCCGCCTTTAGGTCACTTCACTTTTGAGATATCACCCGCTTATTTTTCAGAATAACCTCACCAGCGCACGATTCGTATCAGCGCCGTCGATTCCCCGCTGTAGTAGAACCCCACAGTTGATGAGAACCTGCGGTACAACACCGAAACGTTGCGCGCAGGAGAGTTTCCTAAATGTTAGACCTCCGCTAGTAATCCTTCGTGGGGGCCAATTTTTCCCAGTAGGCCGTTGCTAGTAGTGGTCTTCGCGAAAGCACGTTATCACTCACACGAATGGCCGACAGTGCTCCATGCGATGTCCTCGACCTCAGAAAGAACATTCACCGCGCATTGTACCACCGTCCCCACTTTATTCTTTAGACCGACCATCCGCGGTTGCCGAATGGCTGCGGCTGAGGTCGAGTTCGCAGCTGTGATTCCGTAACTTCGATTCCGATCCTACGTGAAAGAAATACGAAGACTCTCGCGTACTTGCTTAGATTCAGATGCTTGTTAAGATACCCCAGGAGATCAAGATTATGACGGAGCCCTTCGCTACGGCCTGACTCATCGCCCCAGTATTGCACACACACGTTAAATCTCACGAATAAATCAGTGACCATGCTTCCGAAGTATGGGGTGACTAGACAATAGAGTAGTATCCTTTCAAGAGATACTCCAGCACTGACATCAACAATCACCGGCGCACAAGGCACTGGAAAGATTTCTGTGATTCTCGATAGCAACTCGCTGGTTCAGACACCCTTGACTGCGTGGCGCTGTTCCTGTGCGCGAACGTGTTCACTCTAGATCCCTTTGCAGGACAACTGGACGCTCGTGGCTGATATCAGTGCATTCACCTGTAGAATATTTTTCTTACCACTAACACACAATGCCTGGCCAATTAATATTTGATTACGAAACAATACGTAGTCCTGTGTTGTGTCTTTCCGACCACCCCCACCCCCCTCTCTCTCTGTCCCTCTCATATTGACCGAGTAATCGAGGATTATTGAACTCAGTGCGCTGTAGCACGACACGCAAGAGATGAAGCTAAAGGATAGACGAAGCGCTTCGCATTTGTATCACCTTCACCTTGTTGCATGTCTGTCGCGGTACAGCACAGCACGTCCATTCGATACCAACTGGCCAGATTTTCTGTTCTGCTAGGTGATTATCGAATAACGAAGCTTTGCAACCAAGAGGTGGACTTAAACGACGAGAGACTATGAACCAGAGAGTTGCATTTCAATTTTGACAAGGCAGTCACATTGAAAAGCACGTTGGCGGTTAGCCGTTGTGGCACTCAGCACCAAATGGTCGTTCACAGAGTTTACACGTAAGTGAGCGCTGCATTATGCAGTTTGAGCCATTGGTTCGCGTGAATTACCATTAGCAAATTGTCACCTGTGGTATTCTTTCTCAGAAGTGCGAAGGCGTCAAATAAATGAAAATGCGCACCGACAAATCATCATAAAATATCAGTAACAAAGAAAGAAACACACAAAATAGCAAGTTCAGGAGCCGTCTTGGTTGTAGGCTTCTGCGTGTATTCGTTACATGCGTCATTTTTTTCCCTGTTTGGGCGCAGCTGTATATCAGTCGCATCAAGGTCGGCTGCAATTACCGTACGCATGCGAAAGCCAAATTGGAGACGTGATCGCTTGCATAGACTTTCCGGCGTGTCAAACACATTTGCAAGTTTCGCTTTTCCTACGACGGTGCTAAGAAACTTCAAATGACGGGTCCCATCAGCCATAGATTTTTTCTCCTGGTATATTTCCCATTTTGTGACCACTTCCTCCTGTGGCAACTGCGCTTTCTTCTTTCTTTCTTTTTGTCTGCCGGTGCTCTCGGGATGCTTTCAGTCTTTCGGCGATCGCTTCTCGTATCTCCCTATTTCAGCAGCTTTTTGGTTTCTTTGTTCCTTTCCAACAGGCAACGGTTCTTTTTTCGATTTCTGTAGTAATTACACTTAGAATCTCACTATATTCCCACTCTTTGCTATTTTCCGGGCTCCTCCTCGAGTCTTGTGATTGTATTTGTTATTTATTCAGTGTTCGAATTTGGACTGGACATTCTTCGCTCTTTGTTTTCTTTCCCAGCTACATATTCCATATTCAAAATGAGGCCTTTGTGGTAGCTCTGTACGCTGCTATAACCTTCCTTGTCAATGACCATTTCTCTCAAGTTATCATAAATTTCTTCTGTCATCAGACAGTAATTCGATTGCCGGTTTCCCTCTACCAACGTCGTCTGCCCATCACAGTTAGGCCCTGTATTCACGACAACGAGGTTATGTTGCTCACAAAGCTCTGGCATTGACTTCCCTTTGTTGCCGGCATAATTGTCGAGACCCTGTATGTGGGCATTCATGCGCCATTCCCGAAACCCCTAATATCAGCGCTTCTAAGCCTTCAACTTACTCGTGATTCTTCTGCCTGCAATTATTTCCGGCCTAGAAACACGTTATGTCCAGCCAGGATTTATTTCCACTCATTGTACATAATGACCAAACATGCTCTTGACATTTAGAATTTACTCTTTTCCATTTGGCTCCCTGATGGATGAGCATTCCGACTCGCCCACCCTTTCTTTCCGACTTTGTTCTGTTGCGCCATTCCCCAACACAATTCTCAATCACAGGCGGCTCTTCTTAGTCTCTAATGTATGTTTCTGTAACCGCATACGCCCCTATTTGTTCTATAGTTAGCTGCTCCTCAACCTCTACCGACTTTTCTTTTCTTCTGCTGCCATGCATGTTTATGTAGCCTATTGCATGGCGAACTCTCTGTTGTTTTCCTCCTTTTTCTGATATTTACGGCAACTGTTCTGAGCTTCCCATAGGGAACCTTCTTCATTAATACCTACCCTGGCCTCCTGAGCGCCCGTGGGCCCCACAAAAGAGCAACCGCGTGACCAGCAAGTCGCCAGCCCACTTCTCGTTCAAGCCTGTGATTTAAGTGGATCCAGTCTCGTTGAGAACCACCATACCTTTTCTCAGTTCACTGTTTACTTCTACAACCTCGAAACCTTTCTCTCGGCTCAATCTCCATATAGCTTCATTTGCAGCCGCAACATCTCTTTGTACGTTAATGTCACGTAAAGGCACCCCCGGCGCCGGGCATACCACAATCCGCACCTTAGGGGCATCTCGCGCAAGTAGTCTACCCCTTTCGCCAAACGCTGTGCTAGTCCTGCCCCTTTTCTGTGGAACACGTCATTTAGCCCGCCTGATACTACTACAAGGTTGCGTCCGCGGCTATTTTCCGCGAGCTTTTCTTTTGCCCGCTCCATGACAGCTCCCAATGTACGCCTTTGATGTGTTCCTACTGCCACACTTTTCTCCCTTTTCACCCTCTCCGCAATTGCCTCTGAGAACCTAGCCAGGTTCGAGACGCCGGCGATAATCACCTTTTCACTCGCTCCTACTGCCGAGGCCTCTCCCTGCTTCCCCTTGCCACTTTATTCCACGTGATTCGGACCTGACAAGAGACATTGACCCCTGCGTTCCTGCCTTTCCCTTTGTGGCCACTTCAAGGTAGGTGAAGCGCTTTCCAGCAACCAGACGATCGAGCGCCCTGTTTTCTACCCTCCACTGGGGGTGACGGAAAAGGGAATATGGAGAGGAAAAGAGGGAGACAGTGAGCACTGAGTGCACGTGGGAGTATGCACAGGGACACTGTTGGTGGTCTCTTAAACCGGTGCGAGTGACGCGTTTAGCCACGGCTCCGTGGCCATAGTGTACAGCTGCTGAGCGCAAGGTCAGGGGCTCGGTTGCCGCATTGCCATGGCGGCAAATTTCAAAAGACATCGTGTACTTAGATTCAGTTGCGCGTTAAGGTGCTGCAAGTGGTTGAAATTATTGTGCAGCTCTTCACTAGGGCGCCTATCATAGCCCCAGTGTTGCGTTGGAGCATGCATCTATCTATCTATCTATCTATCTATCTATCTATCTATCTATCTATCTATCTATCTATCTATCTATCTATCTATCTATCTATCTATCTATCTATCTATCTATCTATCTATCTATCTATCTATCTATCTATCTATCTATCTATCTATCTATCTATCTATCTATCTATCTATCTATCTATCTATCTATCTATCTATCTATCTATCTATCTATCTATCTATCTATCTATCTATCTATCTATCTATCTATCT
This sequence comes from Dermacentor andersoni, assembly GCF_023375885.2. NCBI lineage: Eukaryota > Metazoa > Arthropoda > Arachnida > Ixodida > Ixodidae > Dermacentor > Dermacentor andersoni. Next base: position 210,270,689 of record NC_092815.1, on the reverse strand, counting down.
ATCTATCTATCTATCTATCTATCTATCTATCTATCTATCTATCTATCTATCTATCTATCTATCTATCTATCTATCTATCTATCTATCTATCTATCTATCTATCTATCTATCTATCTATCTATCTATCTATCTATCTATCTATCTATCTATCTATCTATCTATCTATCTATCTATCTATCTATCTATCTATCTATCTATCTATCTATCTATCTATCTATCTATCTATCTATCTATCTATCTATCTATCTATCTATCTATCTATCTATCTATCTATCTATCTATCTATCTATCTATCTATCTATCTATCTATCTATCTATCTATCTATCTATCTATCTATCTATCTATCTATCTATCTATCTATCTATCTATCTATCTATCTATCTATCTATCTATCTATCTATCTATCTATCTATCTATCTATCTATCTATCTATCTATCTATCTATCTATCTATCTATCTATCTATCTATCTATCTATCTATCTATCTATCTATCTATCTATCTATCTATCTATCTATCTATCTATCTATCTATCTATCTATCTATCTATCTATCTATCTATCTATCTATCTATCTATCTATCTATCTATCTATCTATCTATCTATCTATCTATCTATCTATCTATCTATCTATCTATCTATCTATCTATCTATCTATGCCCGCACGCACGCGCGTGTGCATACCCGCACGCATGTAAGCATGCATGCATGCAGCATATGCGCGCCATAACTCAAATCATTGCCGAAGTGACAGGGTACCATCTGTTATCGTGCTGCGGTTTTCTCGTGCGGGCCGGCAGTTTGCTGTCGAGAAAAGGTATAAAGAAGCAAGCTTAGTGCCTTCCTTCTTGGTGTGGATTTTACCATATCCCCGCGAAAAGCAACCGCCAATCGTGGTTGTCCTTTTCACAGCGATGCTTCTTGTTGAAGCCGGCGTGCTGATTCGTGGTGAACGCTGCTCGGCGGCGAAAACAGATGACGCACACATACATTCTCGAGTTCTTCGAATAAAGTGCGTCTTGGGTGTTCAGCGCTCCTCCCGTGTTTGCGTGGCTTTCTGGGTACCGTTTACTTGCACTGCTGTTGACCCCGCTCTCAGTCTTCACAACTTTCCTCTCTTCTGCCTTTTGCTTTCTTTCCGTCCATAAATGTAATACTTTCCGCATTGTATGTGACATAATGACCTAAGGAAACGGTATTTACATTTTTGCAATCACAGACGGTCACTTTCAACCATAAAAGGAAGGAGGAAAATGGCTCCGTACGGTATTGCGATATCGTACAAACAGGCCTGAAGCATCACCAAAGCCAAATGCGCACACAAATTCGGATATATAATGACGTAGAAAGAACAACTTGCAAGATAATACACGAACAAAACTCAAACATAAATATACACCCAAGAGCCCTTCCAAACAGTGTCATTAGTATTTCTTGTTTTTCTTCTTTGTTAAAATAATATTGACACGTGTACTTGTTTGTCTTTCACCGGTGACCACGTTTCACCGGTTAACAAATATACGCCCTCGTTCGGCGCAGGACACGCCTGCATGAATCGGAAGTTTCTGGAAGGTTATCGACGGTTCTATTCGTTGCCTGTTCTCACCGAACCTTGTTTAATCTGTTTGAATGTGCGACACTAATTCTGTGCTCCTTTCTTGAAGGCATGCGGACGCCAGCGATTGCGCTGTAACCTTCGACGAGTCCTGCATAAAGGCCGATGCGCTTGACCCACTGATCAGATTTCGATGATATCCGACTATGCTCGCCGCTATAATTGAACTTTGAGTGTAACCAGTTTTTTTGCTGCACAGGCTCGCACAAGAAATAACTAGTTTCGTGATTCCCAGTATTGCTACTGTGCTCCTCACCGTCACTGCAACGTCTCAATGTTGCAAATCATTCCCCAGAATGTAATAGCTAGCTGCTGAATAGGTGTAAGAATTCAATTGACCTCACATAGTCCTTTGCTTCAGAAGACACAAAATTGTAGAGAACCTAACGAAATATTTGCTGCCACTATTTGCAATACATTACATTAAATCAATCAATCAATCAATCAATCAATCAATCAATCAATCAATCAATCAATCAATCAATCAATCAATCAATCAATCAATCAATCAATCAATCAATCAATCGGACATAATATAGAAGGCAACGGCAATTTATCAGACCTGTATGAAGCGAGTGATTTCGCTTGGTTGGCGTATAGGACTATAGAACAAGATAGAACTAGTTATATGACTTGATCTGAAAGCACAGACCACAAGGACTGTTTCACAAGGACTGACGCTGCATTTTTTTATTGAAATGAAAATAGAAGAAATAGACGTAGTCACCTTATAATGGTGACGGCTACCCCTTTTCTCAGGGCAGAAACAACAACATAAAAAATATGTAGGAAAATGAAACAAAAATGAGAAAGAATCACTTCATACGGTGAGGAAGCCACAGCACAGTCCTATACGCCTATGAACATAACAGTGTAAAAGTCAAACGCAAGTTGCACCACAATGAGTTCGTAAACAAAGTCACAAACACAAAACAACGGCCGTGATGTAAACTTCTATGAGCATATAAACAGATGAGGAATTACAGTGTTAAAATAATTCACGCAAAAACAATGTATGAAACATAATATACAAGCACTAATAATCATATACTTGACAGCGGCACGGCAGGGTTTCCATGGCAAAATACATACCGTGTGTGTCAGCTAACGTCAGCCAAGCTGTTTGAGGAAGGGAACGATTAAACAATCAGGGTGCAAGATACAACTGTAAGACCTACCGTGTGTTCTCGTAAGAGCTCTGACAAACGAAGAGTGTAAGCCCTAAAATCGTAACTCGCAGCGTGTTTCTTAAATATTTCTCTTTATCGTAAAAGCTTGGATAGCGTTAGCTGGTACACCCTATATTCATAAGGAAACGCACGGAAGCAGACATACATACTTGAACTAGAACTGACATAACTACAAAAGACATTACAAGAAGCAGTCATTAAGAGGCCTCGACACAATTTCATGCACTTGAAATTATGTAGCATAGCTCACATGTCACGGCTTAATTTAACCTTCATGGAAGAATTTCTTTATTTTTGAATAGAAGTGGCTTATTGGAATAATGATCAACACGGTAACATTAGCCTAGCATGGTTCAAAGGCTCATTTTGCAAGCAATATTCAGGCTTTTTTGTGGTAGGGCTTGTTCAAGGTTTTTTGCAGTTGAGAAAAACCTCTCATTATTATTATTCTAGCTCTAACTAGAGCTCAAAATAAATAGGATAGCCCGCAGACCAACCTCAAATAGATAGAAATCTGTTGGAAAAGCTGTGTCGGTCAATCTTCAACACAAACAGATATGTTAAAATTGTCCGGACCTAAATGCCACTAAAAGCCTTGCCTCTATAAGTTGATTACCACGTACACACAGGCATAAAGTTCAGCTCGAGGAAGGCCTCAAAGCACGTCAAATCATTCAAGCATCTGGACGCGCGGTCTGATATTAATAAATGAACCGCGTAGGTCGAAAACGCGTAAATGTCCGGTGTGCACGCGATCTGGAATCTCAATTGTTCGTGAGGAGCTCAATCTGTGATCATATTTTCTTCTTTCGCGATTTCCGCAGTCCGATAATTTCAGTGGGTTGCGCTGTAGGTGTTGCTAGCAAACGGAAACGTGACAGTGAATTTTTTGAAGTCCTTCTTCAATCGACGTAACATATTTACGTGTATTGCCTGGTTTTCTGCCTTGCTAAATGGCGCAAACGTATTTCATAATATCGGTTAATTGGCGCTTTTTTTCAAGCAGCGTACTAAATATTGCTTTGGGCACGATGGCAACGGTGCTATCCTGCAGAACTGCACCACGAGCTGCAGACCGTCATGACATCATGATATATTGTCTGGCTTCCATTCTTATGTTAGCTGCTGTTCCCTCACGGAGACGCGCCAAGAAGAAACGCAAGCTGTTCTCTCTTTCTCTCTCTTTTTTTATGTGCAACGTCATCACTTACGTTAGCTTTCTACAAGACACCAGAAAATGCTGCTCTGTGCCACGACGTGACGATAATGTTGATGACGCCATCTCAAGTGCTTTGAGACTTACTTTACTATCGAATTCAAAATTAAAACATCTTTTACGTGTTTTCCAACATTCATATTAGCTAAGTATCATCCTCGAACGGGCGAGAAACGTGTAGTAGAGTTTCTATAACTTGAAAATATGCGTCTGTACTCTGGTAATATTACTCGGTGTTCTGGTAATATTACTCAGTACTGCGTTAGTATATTGCATAGACAAAGTTGGGCAATTTATTACCAAAGGAGACAACAATTTCCCCAGTTAGGCAGAATACTGCACTTTGAAAGCACAGTGCCAGAACTTCCAACTGTTATTAGGCCACAAAAAAAAAAAAATTGATTGGCGAGGTTTTCAGTAGTCCTTATTGGTGTTGCAGGAAGTCTTCACATGTCGAGTAGCCTTGCAAGGTGTGACAGTCAGGCGGTCTTTACGTCGTATTGATACGACCACCGCTATGAAGTATGCGCGATTACTTTTTGCTTTAATTGAGGAGAATTGCCACGAGGCGTCCATAATAAAATATCAAAGAAAACCAACATTAAATAGACGCATGCAGCCCTATCATGACAAGGAATTTCGAACATTGCCCCTTCGGCAATTTCTTTAGCTTCACGGTTTTAAACCAGCCTAAGTCATTTGAGAGTGTTTAAATATTACATTTCGGTAGATTGCTCGAGTTTTAACAAATATGTGTTAGAATCGTCAACAGGGTGCTTCTTTCTATTACCACACGTATTTACGACACCTAGTCGACACTTACTGCTGCGTTATTGCTGTCTTTTAATCAGCGTCAAAACACATGCCATAACGCTCCACTAAGTGCCGACGAGGTACATAAATGCACATGTCACTAAGAGGAGGTGTCACTCTCGACGTTGCTATTTGACAATTGTCGAAATTCACTCGATAATTGCTTCTTTTTTTTAGATGCTGCTCTTTAAGTTACGCTGATGTATTATCAGGAAGTTCAACAGACTGCTGAAGGGACAACGTCCAATGCTTCTTGGCATGGGGATGCAGATACTGCAGTACAGAGTTTGAGCATTTTTCTATTATCCCCTGGGTACAGTCCTCTGGAGCATCAGAGCTACGTTTAGCCTACCTGAGGACCTTTGAATTGAATTGAATTGAATTGAGTTTATTTCTATACTGAATGGAGGAAAGTCTGAACTAAAAAGTGAAAGTTAATTCACTTGACACAGGTTCGGACCCCCTTTACAAGTCATACAGTAGGATAAACCAGTGATACTCCTAACATTTCAAACGTAATGTGAGCACAAGAAGCGTTAACAACAAAGCAGCATACATTTCAATGTCAGAATTTCATGCACGAACTACTGTTTCTTGTGCCTAATCTTGTGCCGAATATCCCGTGTACCAGAGCACAACCACAGAACGTCATAAATGTTCGTCGTAGACGCCGGAGTCAGGCACTTGCGACATGTTCCAGCATTATAAGTTGCGCAATTACTTGTACGATATTGTTACGATGAGGCGAAGAAGAGAACGACGACGCTTCTGAAGACGATGAAAAGTGCACACAGCATGGGTGGGCTCTATTCCGTCTCCGCCAACTTTCGCTCTTTGTGAATATATTTTAAATGGTTTTGCACGCATAACATTGTTTTATGCGTTTACGCGTACTTCGCGTCGTCTTAACGTACTCTGTAAGGCGGCTATTAAGTTTCGCGGTAGCTCCTTTGAACTGCACCACTTATACTTGGGCCGTGCAGCAGCACTAGAAGTACTGGCACGGCGAAGCTGATCTTGGCCTTGTTACGGGACACTGGCTGTGAGCTTGTCAACTTAATTACGTGTTACAGTGTGTGCTTCTGTGCGCTGCGTGCGCATGTATACTTTGCCTGAACGATTCATTTAATGTAATGTCGAGCGCTTCCACAACGAAATTAGCTGTATAACGAATGAATTATTATGTCCCGGTTCTATTTTGAGCTGTGCGGCGCGCGAACGTTACAACGAATTGACAGGTATAACGAATAATTTCGTAGGCCCGAAACACTTCGTTATACAGCTGTTCGACTGCGTCCCCCTTCTCATTTGGACTAGCATCCAATACGTGCATAGCCAGGCAAAGGGTTCTACTGCGAGTTGGAACAGATTCTGATTGTGAGCGAACTGTAAGAAAGACTTTAACGAATGGTGAAATTGACGGCCGTGGGTAGAGCGGGAAAGTGACGGGAGCACCAGGGTGTTTGCATCAGTTCTGCGCTATACCTACGGCAGTGATGTCCACCATCAGTTGAGGACTCTCCCTTTTTCCTTGTCGGCTTAGACAAACATCGCGGAACGAGTCGTCTGGATTTCTAGTACTGGCAACAGGAATGCGAGCTATACCATGACAACACGAATTGGTACAAATATTGACGGCCGTATAGATTGCAAACGCGCAGAAGTATACGTTGTAACCCGTGGCGTCCCTCCTTTCTCCGTAGCCGTGTTCAGCGCCGTAGGCGACCTGTGCAAAGCGTACGAAGGGAAGACCTTGAAGGGATACCTGTTCCTGACGCCCATCGTGGGAATTCACACGCCCGAAGCGGCACAGGTGACTCCCATTGCAATCCTACCTTGCTCTCAGTAGCTTGTTGCGTGACTGGATGTTCAATGTGGGAACACAAAGCGTAAATCGCACAATTCCACAATGCAGACTTATAGCGGATTATACAGCAGTGTTCCATCTTCGTCGTAGAGTTACCAAGAATAATCGCCAATCATGTCCATTAACAGAAAGTGTTCTGAAAAATCTGCCTAGCACGATTGAACAGCACTATGAACTATGCATTAAGCGCGGTTAGGCATCATTATGGTAGGCCGGTCCATGTTCTTTCTTTCTTCACTGATCAGCTTGAGATAAAAAAAAGAAAAAGAAAGGAAGACCACAGTGATTCGTGCCTAATGTTCGGGATAGAACGACTATCCCCCAAAAAAAGTCTTGCGATAACGCACATCTAATAACTAATTTGTGTAAATGTTCTAATACTGTCTCAAGTTTATTCTAAAGGAACGTTAAGCCCGATTGTAGATCGACTGCACATCCTGTTATATTGCGATAGATCGAAGACTGCGAGAGAAAGCAGGAAAAGGAGGACCAGCGGTAAAGTCAGGCAGGCTAACGTCTTGTTTGCTATCCTACATCGAAGCGAGGGAGAAAGGAATGTAAAGGCGAAATAGAAAATACATATTTATATCACCGGTAAAATGCACCGAGCACTCTCTCTTTCTCTCTCTATCTCTCTCTGCAGCGTATGAAAAAAGCAAGAAGAAAAGTTACGTAGATATTTCAGTGACACGCGTCAGGAAATACCGATGTACGGCTCCTGTGCACGCTTCTATACCTGCTATCCCAACTAAATGTCGCTAAGGAATAAAAGTAACGAAGGGCTTTACACAAACAGCGCCTACTGTAAGTTGATGGGCGTTGTTCATCGTTTATGCTGATCATTAGTATTCGTGTTTTTGTTTCCTTTGTGCGCATACAATTCTTTATTTGAGTTTATTAGCCAATATTCAGTTAACTTACCCAGTCGATAAGCTATCAATGCAAAAATATCGAGAAATGACGGATAACAGCGTTTAAAGCAACCTATATCTGAGTATGCGCGCGTGTGCGTGTGTCTCTTTGCTAAAAGAAAGAGAAATCACGTGAAGCGTGAGTATTACCACTTCCTTACGCGTCCGCGCGGCAGCAATATCAGTGGTCTGATACGTAAACCATTTTCGTTCTGTAAACCATTCATGTAAAGCCTTCTGTTACCCCTGTTTTTTTTCTTTGTTGACATTTAGTTGAGACAGCCCGTGCACAAAATGAAGGCTCCTTGTTTAAAAAAGTTAAATTATGGGGTTTTACGTGCCAAAACCACTTTCTGATTATGAGACACGCCGTAGTGGAGGACTCCGGAAATTTCGACCACCTGGGGTTCTTTAATGTGCGCCTAGATCTAAATACACGGGTGTTTTCGCATTTCGCCCCCATCGAAATGCGGCCGCCGTGGCGGGGATTCGATCCCGCGACCTCGTGCTCAGCAGCCCAACACCATAGCCACTGAGCAACCACGGCGGGTCTGTGGGTGCTCCTTGTTTGCGCCTCATTAACGTGCGGAATGTTCCTGCATCTTCCAGGCACTCCTCATGGGCAAAGTGAAGTCGGACAAGCCTGTTCTCTACAGGTTCCTGAAACCATGGCTCGGGCACAAAAGCCTTTTGATGATGTGAGTTAATCACGCCTCCTTTTCTCCCACACAGGAACAATCCATTCAGACGAATTCAAATATAGCGAATAATGCATCACGTCCGAACATACGCAACTTTAAACTGCAGACCTTACAAACCGCGAAATCATGTGCAACATTACAGTACCTGTCGACGTCTGTAGTATACGTTGACTGAGAACGAGCGTGCTGATGAGGGCTAGAATTCCTCGACCAACCGACTCATAGGCATCGTTAGCGTTTTACGCACAAATCACGTGATTACGCATTTCAGCTGCCACATGTATGCCATGTGTCCCAGCTAACGTTAGTCGAACTGTTCAACGAAAAAAAAAAGAGAAAGATTAACAAAGACACTGTTCCAGATTCACTTATGAAACCTACGGTATTCGGTGGCCAGAGGTATGACGACGAAACATTGCAGGTTTTAAGATTGTATCTTGCATCGTGTTTTCTTAATTCTTTCTTCGTTGGACAGCTTGGATAGCCTTCGCTATGACACCTTATGCAGAATTGCGAACATTTTGTCACTTCAGTACGAAAGAAACACCACCGCGTTTTAATTCCTGCGCTTCCTGCGTGACGTGGACGAAGCGTGAGCGGAAAAACGTGCGCTGACATGTTTGGCGACTCAGCGCGTGCACCGCTGGCATCGGCAAGCATCGGCACGCGCTGCCAGGAATCATGATCCAGCGCACGTGGCCCGTATTTCGCTGCGGTGAAGCGCGCACCCGGAAAGGTGCTGTACGTGCATGCGAAACTAGATGTCGCTCGGCCCACAAAAGGTCGCACGTTGGCAACGTTAAGATTCGCGTACCTCCACAGAGCATGGTCTCCGAAGTCGTTAACGGATGGTCTCGCTTTGAAGGAGCACTATTTAGTAAGGTGGTGCCAAAATACGTGCACTCACCAAGAATAAAAATTAAAATAAAAAGTCTTTCTTTCTTTTATTCTTGGCGAGCTGCACGTTTCTTGGCACCAATATGTTTCCTCGCTAGACGAGTTTTCGTCCAACACTTGACTATATTTAGTAAGGTAAGGCGTAATAATAAAATGCGCTTTTGCAACAGAAAAAAAGATAAAGCTTCTAATTTTGTGAGACGCTGTTCGCTAATATAGGAAATGACCAAAAAACGAATAATCAGGGGGTAAGGGGGGGGGGGGGGGCTGGTAGGGGTATTCGTCCTGAGAGAGAGAGAGAGAGAGAGAGAAATAGAGATACTTTTATTGACTTAAATGATTTACGTGCAGTGGTCGCTGGAGCACCTTTAGTCCAAGGCCCCGCTGGCCTCGGGCGCCCGCTTGACCTGTCTTATGAAGGACTGCTGTCCCGCCAGGTCTTAGCTGGTTAGCTGTGCCTCCCATTGCTCCATCGTGTGGTGTGTTTTATCAAACTGGCGTGTTTCACAATCCCAAGTAATGTGTTGTAGTGTTTGTATGCCGCCGCACCACGGGCAGTCGGGCCTGTAGCGTGTGGGGAACATGGCATTCTGTAATTTAAGGTGGGGGACTACCGCGATTTGACTATTTGCGCCAGCTGGCGGCTTCCTCTCCACTGAGTTGTGGGCGAGGGGGGGGGGGGTATATTTTTCTAGTTGCACGCTGATGAACGAGAATCTCCCGGGCATTCGTTGGATTGGGGTCATTACAGTGGCTACCTGGGCCCGTCCCAGTCGAGTCGGCCCGGTTAATAATAGCTCGGGCTAGCGAATTGGCCAGTTCGTTCCCCTCAAAGCCTGTACGACGTGGACACCATAGGATCCGGTGATTATGGGCGAATTTCGTCGGTATTATTGAGTGAAATGTTTTGGTCACGTGGCCCCTGAGAAGCAGGCGACATGCTTCTTGTAAGTCTGTTATTACGGCGACGCTCTTTTGCGTGCGTTCGGCGCGAGCGAGGGCCATTGCCACGGCGAAAGTTTCGGCAGCCGCCGGAGTACCTGCCCTGACGGATGCCGTAAATTGTTGCTGTGCTTTCGTGTCGACGATTGCCACTGAGTACTTCCTGACGTTCTTTTGGGCATCACTGGTGTTCGAGTGAAGGTGCGAATACGCGGCTGCGTCCGTGTATATTGTCTTGTACGTGGGATTATTTTCATACATCGCTATAATATGTCGTCCTGAAGTTTTTTCGAGCAACAGATCGCCATGAAGTCTTCGAATTTGGCAGCCCCTGTTTTTGCTGTAGTGAATTGGTTATCGGTAGATACCAATTCTACCTGGGGCTAGGCTAGCGCAGTTAAAGTAGATAAGCTGGAGAGGAGAGTGCTGTTGACGTCATCAATTGTCCGCTTGCCCTTGCTTAGCTTGTGGTGGCTAGCCGAAAATCGCGGCAGCCTGCAACGGGGAGAAAAAAATGCGTCTAGAACGGATCATCAGCGAAGAACGGTTGGCAGAGCGACGTCGTATACCTGCTGAAAGTGCTCGATGACGCTTTACTGCCACGCAAGAATTTTAATTATACGCAAAGAAATCCATCCACTCGCCTCGGCAGCTCCGAGTAGCCGGTGCCAGAGTGACCGGTGGGCAGACTTCTGTTTCTTTCGGAACCAGCAGTCTGCGGCTACTCCGGAAACATTACTTTTGCTCGTCCTATTAATGCGTCTTTAGTGAGCACATCTCACTTTGACGTTGGCAAGTTTTCGCGGTTTTCTGACATCCAGTGACAGACAGGGAAACTGGGTGCAGCCAGGAAAATTTTTACCAATATTGATGAACTAATCTTAACAGGCATAGAATGGGGGATATTCGTTTCACGTTTGTTTTGCCTGATCATGCATAATCAGTGTGCACGCCTCGTATCAGATGGGGTGTTTTTGCAGTTTTAGTGAATTCGCGTGAGAGACAGGCGCAGCAGGCGTGGCCCCAATTTTTAATGCGATAAGGTTAAGGGCCCCGTGTCACAGAAAATTCGGTGTCGGCGTCGGCGCCGCTGTCGGCGTTGGCGTCCCTTCAGCGAAAATTGCCATATACAGTGTGTTTCACGTAACTTAAGCCAGTTAACCGCAGCTAAATGAAACCAAGGGCATATGGTCTGCCGTCATGTAATGCTCTTTAGAGTATTATTTTTCATATCACGCTTAATTAGTCAACCAATCAAGATCAATTATGCAAAATTTTTAATATTCACATCAGGGCAATGCGTTTCGTTGAATTGTAGAGGGGGTTCAGAAGCGACCGATCTAATTTTTTGTCCCAAAGTAGATGCTGCATGGCGATCTTTTTCTTCTTTTAAAGAAAGCCCGCGACATATCAATTAAAATCACGTGACTGCACTCGTGCGATATCGTATTGCAGCGCTCTCAACCGTGCGTGGAGCCTATCGCTTATCAGAGACGACGGCGCTTCTTTTCCGTATGTTACCGCCAAATATGCTCACGCACTGTGAAGACGATGCCTGCAGCCGTGGCCGCTCACTTCGCCACAGTCCGCGCACGCGGTTCTTTCGCACCAAGCGTGGTTGAGAACGCTGCAATACGATAGCGCATGAGTGCAGTCATGTGATTTTATTTCATATATCGCAGGCTTTCCTTAAACGCCCCCCCCCCCCAAAAAAAAAAAAAGAAAATCGCCACACATCATGTACGTACATCTCCACAAAAAAATGGATCGGTCGCAATGAAATTGAATAACGCAACGAAACGCACTTGGCCCTAAATGAATATTAAGAAGTTTGCATAATTCATCTTGGTTAATAAGCTAAAAATACTCTAAGGAGCGCCACATGACGGTAAACCATATGCTGTTGGTTTCATTCGCCTGCAGCTAACCACTGCCTAATCAGCTAATCGCCGTTTTTAATCATTGATTCGATTTACTTTAAACACCCTGTATGTAGGTAAACGTGTATGTCACGCCTTGCTATGTGACATGCTGTATAAGCGGGATATATTGCCGGACTATGTTATCACTAATGTTGCTCATATCTAGTCTTACGTTTCTGACAAAGTTATTCCGTGAAATTTTGAAAATGACAACCGGAAAACAAATGTCATGAGACAAAACACCGACAGCGCATGCCTTTTATGTTGAATCCTCTCAGGCTGAAATATTAAAAGCACGAAACAATAATAGAAGCATCAAAAAGATATTAATTTTTTAGCGCAGCTTTGCACTACCTCCGGTATCGGCCCATGCAAGAGGTCGTGTTTCTACCAGAAAGCTCGCCTTCATGCGTAGCGTTCCCTGTCAGCGTTGTCTGGCAAAAATTACGGCTGCTTAAGCTGCAGTTGCCTGCAAGCGTGGGAATCAGTCGGGGATCTTTGAACGATATGGCGTTCCACTCTTAAGAGGAAGCTTTAGCTCGGGCCCAACTCCGACGCGGCCTATTCAAATACATGTAAAACGCAAAAACGTTTTTATGAGATAACCCCTGGACCGATTTTGATGAAATTTGTTGCATTTGAAAGAGAAAGTTAAATTCTAGTGACTGTTTGAAGCGGTATTTCGATTTAGGGCTTGAATTTTCTTAAATCGATTTTCAAATATTTGACCGTTTGAAAAAAAAATGGAAGCGCGAAGTTTACAAATTCATAGCTCTGCAGCAAGAACTGATATCGCGGTTCTGTAAACGGCATCCATTAGATCATTCAAAGCGGACAAATTCAATATGTCATTTTACATTTTACGTGACTTTGTTACGTTGGTTACAACGGTTTTGCAAAAGTTGTATTTCCCTATGATTAAATTATGTTTATATTCATGTGTAACATATCAATTTTGTCCGCTTTAGATGTACTATTAGATGCAATCCACAGAATTGTATTATCATTTTTAGTGGTTGAGTTACAGAGTTGTGAACTTGATAGTTTCGTTTTTTGAAAATTTTCGATTTTTGGCAATTTTTAATAAAAATTTCATGACCTAACTCAAAAATTCGAAACCAACAGTCACTGGATTTTAACTTTGTCTTTCAAATGCAACAAACCTAGTCAAATTTGGTGCAGTGGTTGCCGAGAAAAACGAATTCTCCTTTTACATGTATTTAGATAGGAGCACTCAAGCTAAAGCTTCCTCTTAAAGGGGAAGCTAAGTGACCTCAAAATTTTTCTTCTTTTTCTTTTTTTCTTTTACAAATCATGGAAGGCTAATGGCAGGAATGGAATAGAAACAGATTGGAATAGCTTCGCGCTATAGCGCCCCAAGTTCTTATGTTATTGGGTGGGACACTACATTATTTTGTGGCAGAGTTGGAGGAGCGTAGCTGTTTGGCTACTTGGTATTGCATCATGTTTGTGTTCGTTCTTTCTTCACGCAATCTCGCATAACATAATGACAGATTAAGTAAGGCCAAATAAGCACACCTGAAGTCAACTTACATGAAGTGGCCTAAACATAAACATAAACATAAACACACACAAGTTAGAAAGTAAGGACACTACATCCATTATCGATGGCACTGCATTTGCAATGGCTACTATCTACTATGAATGTCTTTACCGTCAGAAAGTATTGGAAAGGCCATGAAACTCTTGGTTTGGTTCCGCATAAAGAAACGCATTTGTGCAGGTGTGGGCGCGTAATAGCGTGTTTCTATTTATTGCCTCTAAAACGAACCCTAATAAATTGAAGCTTGCGTGAAAACTCCGACAGTTCTGGACACTAACTTCTTGAGGATTGAATGCACTTTTGCTAAGCTGAGTTCTTTGTTAACATATTTGGAGGTGGCTGTAGTTTCATCTTGACGTGATTTTCATAAGTATCACAAATGCCATCTTCTGTTTCTATCGCGAAATGTGCATACCCATACAGTGCATTTCTGAAATCCTTGACGTCACTATGGCTTAACGGCCCTCAAGCTTCAGCGCAATATTTAAACCGACTGCAGGACTGCTGTTCGTCCTACTGTGTTCGCGCAGAGCTCTCTCTCCTCTCTCTCTCTTTCTTCCTCTTTCTATTCCCCCTTTCCCTTACTCCCAGTGTAGGGTAGCAAGCCGGACGCTCGTCTAGCTGGCCTCCCTGCCTTTCCTCTCATTGCTTTCCCTCTCTCTGGTTAAAATTCTCCCGCTTCGCTTGATTCATCCAGTGTTTGACCAATCTCTTGCCGTGCAGCGGGGGCGATGCGTGGAAGACCAAGCGGAGGATCTTCATGCAGGCCTTCCACGCAAGCGCCATGGACGGCTACTTAGGCTTCATGCAGGAAAACGCCGAGTGCCTCGTGGCGAGGGTCGACCAGCTTCTGAAGGAATCGCCGGGCGAGCCCGTCGTATGTCTCCCAAACGTGCAGAAGTGCGCCCTGGACATAATCGGACGTGAGTGCGTGGGCTGCTAGCTGCAGAGGTATCGTAAACGCCCAAGAATTGCATGACGCGCTAGACAGACTGACTATCATCAAATCTCATTCAAATTTTGAGGTCATCCAATGACTATCAGGCAGGCATTATTTCCTCTCAGTAACAATGGGGATACAACTAACGCTAATCAAAGGATGATTAAATGTCACGATGGTTATGCCTGCTGATCAGCTGTCAACTGCTACTTTGCTGGCTTGTTGCGTTTGCCCATCCTTGTTTGTCAGCATCTTTGTATCCACAAAGACGTTGATACAGAAATATAAACTTGCATGGAGTCGAAAAGAAGCAGCTTTGACAGGACTGCTGCTTCGTATGTAGAAAGGAACCCTGTATGATCCCGTATTGGCCGTGAACGACGTTTCTGTCCGTATTTGCACGGCAATATGCTGCGCCTATGTACAGGTCAGTGAACAGAGAAACGTACTTAAGTCATATAGCACTAGGCAAAATTGGCGACATCTGGGCACTGTTAACTCTTTGGATGGATAAAACAATGCAGCGGCGCTTGCGCTGAATATCTGATCGTGCGAGGTGATCAGGAGGCCGAGAGTGTGCCACCAGTACAGTGAGATACGTATACTACTGACGTACTTCCTAGTCACGTGGTGAGCTCGTATACCGAAGTAAATTTATGAGCTATAAACATTCGTATTGTGCTTATTGTGGCTCAACCTCCGAGAATCGTAATTGTAACAAGTTCATACGTGAACAGCACATATACGGCGTGTGGTATATATATATATAGAGAGAGAGCAAATGATAAAGGAAAGGTAGGGAGGTTAACCAGGACTGAGCCCGGTTGGCTACCCCACACTGGGGAAAGGGAAAAGGGGACGGAAAGACTAAAAGAAGAAGAGAAAGTCTACTGGGGATATCGTTCGGTCACTCAGTCCGGATCACAGACGCTGACTCAATCCAGTAGCTTTCAAATATCGCAGCAGAGCTTTTGTGGCCTTTTGTCGCTGTGATCTGCGAGGCCATGGTCCCAAGATTTTGTTCAAGGTGAAGGGTGTTCTATCTAGCTGATTGAGAGCTGTACAGAGGTCATGTCTTTCGTTTTCAAAAGATGGGCAGTAGCACAGTAGATGTTCTATAGTTTCCTCGACACCGCAGGCATTGCAGTCTGCGCTATCATTTATTCCAATCAAAAACGTATATGCGTTGGTGAATGCGACGCCCAAGAGTAAGCGGCACAGCATTGTTTCCTCATTTCGCAGAAGCCCTGGTAACAGCCGCAGTTGCATAGAGGGGTCGAGGGAATGCAATCGTTCTTGGGTGAATTCAGGTGTGTGCCACTTCTCTAACGTCATACGGTGTGCTACCTTGCTTAGGTGTTGGGCTGCGTCGTTCCGCGATAAAGGTACAGAAACAAGGGTTGCTCCTTCGTGTGCTTTCCTAGCAGCTTCGTCAGCGAGGTCGTTGCCGCAGATACCGCATTGGTCAGGCAGCCACTGAAGCACGACGTCGTGTCCTTTCGCTATCATACGATGGTGCATTTCTCGTATCTCCGACACTAGTTGTTCGCAGGACCTGCGACGAAAAGATGACAGAAGACATTGTAAGGCCGTCTTCGAATCGCAGAATATTGCCCACCGATTAGTGGGCTGGTTGTTAATGTAATCAACGGCACCTCGGAGTGCAACAAGCTCCGACCCGTTCGATGTTGTCAAGAGAGAAATCTTGTACCGAATGCTAATTGATCGTGATGGTATCACCACTGCGCCGGTGGAGCTGGTCTGAGTGGAAGAGCCATCCGTATATATGTGGATTCGGTCAAAGTGGAAAGTGTTCAAAGAATCCAGAGCTGCTTGCTTCAGGGCCAAGGTAGGCAGGTTGGTCTTCTTTCTTATCCCTGGAACCGTAAGACGCACTTGAGGTTGTTTTAAACACTACAAAGCTGAGGTTGAACGGGCTGAGGGTGTGAAGCCCGATGGTAGACAGGCACGATGGATGCTGACCTCGTTGGAGAAGGACGCCTGTGGTCGGCGTTCTGGCAGGCAGGCAAGAGAGCTTGATTGCATGCATGAAACATGACGAACATGGGCTCTAAGCGTGTTGGTGCTAATGTAAGTCGTGATCGGATGGTCTCGAGCCATTATAATAGTTCGTGTTGTTGAGACGGTCCGCGGAAGGCCTAGGCAAACACGTAGTGCCTGTGCTTGCATGCTCTGAAGTTCTCGTAGATTTGACTTGCACGTTTTAGCAAACACGGGAGAACTATAACGTAGCAGTCCGATAAAAAGTGCTCGATATAACTGTAGCATGGAGCCCACTGACGATCCCCATGTTTTCCCGGCGATGAACATGAAGACATGAACAATAGATTTGAGCTTATTCTTCAAGTGGGCAACGTGAGGGCTCGAAGAGAGGTCCCGGTCCAAAATGACACCCAAAAACCGATGATTTCTCTTGTAGGAGATAGGCTGGCCATTGATGCATACTGGATAACGAGACATCGGTTTTCGTGTAAAAGCGACTAACGCGCATTTTTCTGTTGAGGTGGTAAGGCCTTGTGTGGGAAGATAGTGAGATGTTTGTGTTGCTGCTTTCTGTAGCCTTGCGTGAACCTGCAGACGAGTGACCGCTGATAAGCAGATGCAGATGTCGTTGGCGTAGATTGAGACACTCACTGTTTCCGGTAGGGATTTGGCCAGCCCAAGAAGTGCGAGGTTGAAAAGAATAGGGCTTCGAACACGACCTTGGGCATATGTAGTGGTCGGTAGTCGGACCATCTTCCGTACATACGAACAAGGACCTTTGTGTCAAGTAGTTTCTGATTCATCGATATACTCGCCCTCCTAGTTCAATTGTCAAAAGTGCGTCAAGAATGGGTTGATGGGAAACATTGTCGTAAGCGCCTTTCACGTCCAGAAAGAACGCTACTGATAATCGTTTCCAAGATTTTTGCTCTTCTACAGATGATACTAGATTGATGACACTGTCAATCGATGAACGGCCTCGTCGAAATCCCGCCATAGAATCAGGGTAAATTTTGTGGTGTTCTAGGTACCATTCGAGACGCATGAGGATCATGCGTTCCATGAGCTTCCCCACGCAGCTGGCGAGTGCTATAGGCCGATACGATGGCACTTCGAGCGGCGACTTTCCTGCTTTTAGTAGCGGTACCAGGCGACTGCGTTTCCATTCCTGTGGCACGACACCATCTTGCCATGAACTATTAAAAAGGCTGAGGAGTTCTCTTCGTGCTTCTCGGCCTAGGTGGCGCAAAGCGGTATATATTATGCCATCGGGCCCTGGTGAAGACGAACACCTACAGAGGGTCATAGCAGGTTCTAACTCTTCCATAGAGAATGGAGCCTCCATTCTTGCATCTCGTGGGCCGGGGATGTTGCCTAAAGTCATGTCAGGGACCAAAACTGTGCCGCCGGCGACTTTCGCACAAAATTCCTCTGCGACGTCTATGTCACAGCGGTTTTGATATAGAGCAAGGGCGTTAAAAGGGTGTCGTTGTTGGGGTCTTAAGCAAAGACCCCGTAGGGTACGCTACACACGGGACAAAGGCTTGCGGGGGTCTAGTGACTCGCAAAAGCATTTCTATCTTTGATCCGCTTGCTTATCCATTCGGCGTTTTATCTTCTTTTGCATGCGCCGAGCTTCTCTGAGGTCAAGAATTGTCTTTGTGCGCCTGTACCTCCTTTCAGCACGGCGACGTATTGTACGAAGCCTTTCCTATTCAACGTCATTCTCTGTACGCTTTGACGAATGTGTGAAGCAACGCGTGCAATCTTGGATTGCGTCTGCTATTATGTCTGCTAATCTGCGTGCGATATGTTTCTTGCAGGTGTCTTCTACTCGATCTTGAAAGACTGACCAGTCGATTTGGCGAGATACATCCGGTAATGCGGCGTCTAGTCCATCGATTCTCACATAAGTCGGAATATGATCACTTTCATGGGTTTCAATATCAGTGAACCACTGCACGCTCGAAGTCAGGCAACGTGACACGAAAGTCAAGTCAAGACAGCTGCTGTACGTTGTTCCTCGCAGAAATGTCGGACTTCCATCATTTAGAAGAGACAGGTTGTGGCCTGATGCAAAGGATATTAGTGACCTGCCCCTCGAATTTATCCTGGAGCTTCCCCATATATGGTGGTGAGCGTTGAAGTTCCCTGTTATTATCCAAGGAGCGGGAGTAGCAGCCACAATATCTTCTAGTCTCTTGCTGTTAAACTGACTTGTTGGGGATAGGTAGACGCCAATAATAGTAAAAGGCAGCCTCTTCATTTTCACACTAACACAGACGTATTGCTTACCGTCGTGTGGCGCTACGGGTTGCGAAAAATACGTTAGGTCCTTGCGAACGCAAACCTGAACCTTACTACTACGGACACACGTTGTTCAAACAAAAGGTTCATATCCCGATAGTCTTATGGAGGCTGATAAGTTCGGTTCACAGATCACCAGTGGTAGTCAAACACGAACTGTCGAAAATACGAAATACGTGACCTCAGGCCTCTCGCATTCCATTGGAATATGGAGGCACTTTTGACAATATCCCGGAACGCTCACTGTTGCTGTCGATGAGCCATGGTTCTGCTGTGGAAGTTCTCAAGAACTGAACTTCTGAGGGCTCGCTAGGACCGGATTGATGGCATCCAGCACTTGCAACGCACTTCGAGCTGTTGGTGTCTGTAGCCTGTCCAGAAGCAGAAGAACACGAATAGCACTCACCAGAGAGCTGATCATGACAACAATTTGTTGATCTTGGTCCGTCAGTTTATCAGGAACAGTCGAAGTGTCCCTTGCTGTAGAAGTCTGATTTCGCTCAGTAGGAGCATGTAGCCTCGGGAGTGCAGGCCAAGCGTCAACAGCAGGGCTGTTCGTTGCACCTTTGTCCTTTGAGCTGACTGCGTTTGGCCTGGGCGGAAGAGTGGGTGGTAATGTACGTGGCTGGTGCTCTGCAGAGGCTTTGGAGGTTCGTGATCGACGTCGGCGACGCGATCGCCGCCGCCTAATAGATGTTGCTGCTTCTCGGTGAGACGAGTGGTCTCTAACCATTTTCCTCAATATTGTCATTTCCTTTCGAATTAAAGGGCATTCCTTCGAGGATGCATCGTGAGGGCCGCTGCAGTTTGTGCACTTCAGCACACTGGCCTCTAATGTGTTAGTGGTGTGGGGCCCAGTGCAGCGAGAACAGACGGTAGTGTTCTTGCACACACTACTCACATGGCCAAGCTTCATGCACTTCCAGCACTGCAGCGGTTTTGGTATAAAGGGGCGAACTGCGTGTCGAAAGTGGCCCACTTTTACATGCGATGGGAGGGATTCGCCCTTAAATATTGTTACGTGTGGAAAGACACAGACGAGAGATGCTATTTACACGCTATTTACACTGGAGCCAGGCTGACACTCGCTCGTGCCGAGGGCACCGACCAACTTCTTCGTCGTTCTCGCGGCTGCTCGTCTCTCGCGGAATCATATCGTAATATTACCCCCCGGCGGCAAAAGCACCGTCACGGTGCTGTTAAATATCCAAGGGGCATGGAGAGTTGTAGGGCTTGAGTCGGGCAACGTGGACAATGTCACTGGTTGTCACAGCGGAGGACGTCGTGGGCGTGGCTAGAACGATTTCATAGGTGACATCGGTCACTTTGCGTATCACGCGATATGGGCCTGTGTAACAGAAAAGCAGTTTTTCACAAAGGCCGACTTTACGCGATGGTGACCAAAGCAACACGAGGGCTCCGGGCACAAAATGGACATCACGGTGACGGAGGTCGTAGCGTTGTTTCTGCTTGTCTTGAGACACTTGTAAACGAGCGCGCGCAAGTTGGCGAGCATGGTCAGCATGGGCGATTGCATCACGGGCATAATCGCTAGTTGAAGCTGTGGCGGACGGAAGCACAGTGTCCAGTGGTAGCGTCGGTTCGCGGCCATACAAGAGGTAAAACGGGGAAAAGCCAGCAGTTTCGAGACGGGAAGAGTTATATGCAAAGGTAATGTAAGGTAGAGCCAGGTCCCAGTCACGGTGGTCGTCTGAAACGTATTTGGATAGCATGTCTGTAAGGGTGCGGTTCAAATGCTCAGTGAGGCCGTTCGTTTGGGGGTGGTAGGAGGTGGTAAATTTATGCTGTATTGAGCAGGCACGCATGATGTCGTCAATGACTTTGGCCAAAAAGGTGCGGCCGCGGTCTGTAAGCAATTGACGCGGAGCACCATGCATCAATATAATGTCATGTAGCAGGAAGTCCGCAACATCAGTTGCACAACTGGTCGGAAGAGCACAGGTTACGGCGTAGCGGGTCGCGTAGTCCACCGCGACTGGAACCCACTTGTTTTCTGATGTAGATTCTGGAAATGGGCCTAGAAGGTCCAAGCCGACACGATGGAAGGGCTCGGCAGGGATTTCGAGCGGCTGCAGGTAACCAGCGGGGAGCTGGGAAGGCTTCTTGCGTCGTTGGCAAAGTTCACAAGCGGCGACGTAACGTCGTACGGAACGGGCAAGGCCCGGCCAGAAAAAACGGCGACGTACACGGTCATAGGTTCGAGATACGCCGAGGTGTCCTGCCATTGGTGCGTCGTGAAGCTCTTCTAGAACGGTGGAGCGGAGGTGTTTAGGTACTACAAGCAGGAACTCAGAGCCGTCTGGATGAAGGTTACGACGGTACAGAGTACCGTCGCGGAGGACGAAGAGGCGTAGAGTAGCATCGGCCGGAGAGTGTACAAAACGGTCGATGAGTGCTCTGATGTAGGCGTCACGGCGTTGCTCGTCGGCGAAATGAAGCAGCTGGGATACCGAGAATACGGAAGAAGCACTGGCAATATTGGAGGAGTCAGAGTCGTCAACAGGGTAACGCGACAAACTGTCAGCGTCTTGGTGCAGGCGGCCAGACTTGTACACCACGGAATATGAAAATTCCTGTAGCCTCAAAGCCCATCGACCAAGCCGGCCTGTAGGATCTTTTAGCGATGAGAGCCAGCAAAGAGCATGATGGTCAGTGACTGCGGAAAAAGGGCGACCGTAAAGGTAAGGACGGAACTTTGCAACCGCCCAGACAACAGCAAGGCATTCGCGTTCCGTAATGGAATAGTTGCGCTCCGATGGTGCTAGGAGGCGGCTCGCATAAGCAATAACGCGATCCTTGCCACGCTGACGCTGGGCTAAGACGGCACCTACGCCATGACCGCTGGCATCTGTTCGTAATTCTGTAGGGGCATCAGGGTCGAAGTGGGCGAGAATGGGTGGTGAGGTTAGAAGAGTGACGAGACGAGAGAAGGCGGCGGCTTCTGCAGTACCCCACGAGAATTGTACGGCTTTCTTCAAAAGATTAGTTAGGGGCCTAGCAATTGTCGCAAAATCTGGAACAAAACGACGAAAGTACGAGCATAGCCCTACAAAACTTCGAACGTCTGCGGCTGTCTTCGGAACCGGAAACTCTTGGACAGCGCGAGTTTTGTCGGGGTCAGGCTGTACTCCGGAAGCGTCAACTAGATGGCCCAGAAGAGTAATTTGTCGGTGGCCAAAACGACATTTCGATGAGTTAAGTTGCAGCTTCGCCTTTCGAAATACATCAAGTATAGTTGTGAGACGCTCAAGGTGAGTGTCGAACGTTGGCGAGAAGACGATGACGTCGTCGAGGTAGCAGAGGCATGTGGACCATTTGAAACCTTGGAGCAAGGAGTCCATCATACGCTCAAAGGTGGCAGGGGCGTTGCATAATCCAAACGGCATTACTTTAAATTGGTATAGGCGATGAACGCGGTTTTTTCTTTGTCCATATCGTCAACAGCAATCTGCCAATATCCCGAACGAAGATCAATAGACGAGAAATATCTGGAACCGTGCAGGCAATCAAGGGCGTCGTCTATACGTGGGAGCGGGTAGACGTCCTTTTTTGTAATGCTGTTCAGGTGACGGTAATCAACACAGAAGCGCCACGTGCCGTCCTTTTTCTTAACCAACACCACAGGTGACGCCCAGGGACTCGATGAAGGCTCAATGATGTTCTTATCGAGCATTTTGTTTACTTCATCTTGAATTACTCGGCGTTCCGACACAGAAACTCGATACGGTCGTCGGTGAATAGGCACAGCATCGCCAGTAAGAATGCGATGCTTGACCGCGAGCGTCTGGCCTAAAGGGCGATCGTCAAAGTCGAAAATATCGCGGTAGGACGATAATACTTCGCAAAGGTCTTCAGCCTGCGTAGAGGACAGGTCCGTCGCAACCATTTTCTTTATGTTGGGATCGACGCCCGAGGCTGGCGCGATGGGCATGCTAAGGTCGCGAGAACCATCGGTCGATAACGCTGCCACGTATTGGTCGCCGAGACAATCAATGGTGGCAAGGCAAATACCTTGCGGTAGAATTTGCTTTGCCAATCCAAAGTTACTGACAGGCATGCGAGTGTGGTTCGCAGTAATAGTAACTATACTGTGAGGCACGGTGACGTCATACTGTATTGGGATGTCGGGCAGAGGAGTGACGAGGTACTCGCCATCAGGAACTGGTGGGAAAGACAACAGTTCAATGTAGGCTATGGACTTTGGCGGCAGGCGAAGAAAGCCGGTGGAGCGTAAGCGGCAGTGGGGTGCGTCAGAAGGTTCTGCGAGCATCGGCAACTCGAGGCGAAGGGTACTGGAAGAGCAGTCAATTAGGGCAGAATGGGCGGAGAGAAAATCGAGGGCGAGAATAAGGTCGTGGGGGCAATGAGCAATTACAGTGAAGAGTACAGGAGTGTGGCGGCCGGCGATGCTGACACGTGCCGTACACATGCCGATGATAGGCACCGTACCGCCATCCGCAACGCGGACGACGCGTGCCGACGCTGGGGTGAGGAGCTTGTTCAGTCGTCGTCGGAAGGCAGCACTCATAATAGAAAGATGTGCTCCTGTATCGATGAGTGCCGTGACAGGATAGCCGTCAACGTCAACGTCAAGAAGGTTTCGGTTAGTAGGTAACGTGAGCAGAGGATTTGAGGGCAGGGTCGACAACGCAGCTTCACCTCCAGAAGCTGCAGTGCCTAGTTTTCCGGCTGGGTGCGGGAGGCGATAGGCGGCGAAGAAAAGCGGCGGGGTTGGGGCGAACGAGACTGGTGGCGTCGAGGTGAGGGCGAGCGGCTGTAGCGAAGGGTCGGAGCAGGGACATCAGCAGTAGTAGGTTCATGGCGGGTGGCATAGGGCACAGAAGGTCCAAAGGTGCGGGAATAAGTGGGGGCGTAAGTCCGAGGAGGTGGTGGCCATCGGTTGCGGCAGTGACGGGCGACGTGGCCGATGCGACAGCAGTGGAAGCAGACGGCCTGTCATCAGGTGTACGCCATTCGGACGGGTTGCGGCGAGATGTGGCAGAAAAGGACTGCCGGGGACGAGGAGGGCCGCTAGATAACTGGGAAACGCTGGGTCGAGACGTGGAACACACGGTGTTCAGACCCATGTTTTCAAATTCCTGTCTGACGACAGCCTGAATCATCGCAATGGTGGTTGTTGGCGGATCGGGATGCGGCGTGGAGAAGGCTGGCAAAGAGGCGGCCTCGAGTTCGCGGCGAACAATGCGGGTGACGTCGTCACAGGTGGTGGTCTGACGTGGTCGACCCTCACATGTCGACGTAGCAGCAGTGTTTGGTAGGCGCGCAATGTGGTTTGAGATACGGCGGCTCTTAGCCTGTTCAAGGCGACGGCATTCTTTTATAATGGCATCGATAGTCGACACGTTGCCGAAAACAAGCAAATTGAAAGCGTCGTCGGCGATGCCTTTTAGCACATGTGCCACTTTATCTCCTTCGGACATATGATCGTCAGCTTTACGGCATAGAGCCAAGACGTCGAGGATGTAGGAAACGTATGGCTCTGTAGGTGACTGAACACGAGATGCAAGAGCCTTTCTCGCGGCAGCCTTGCGCGCAATGGGGTCGCCGAACAATTCCCGCAGTTTTTCTTTGAAACTGTCCCAACTGGTTATTTCGTCATCATGTGTTTGGTGCCACACGCATGGGGTGCCGCCGAGATAAAAGATGACATTGGCGAGCATAATCGTTGGGTCCCACCTGTTATTAGCGCTGGCATGTTCATAGAGCTTGATCCAGTCGTCGACATCCTGTCCCTACAGGCCAGAGAACACACCTGGGTCACGATGTGGGGCAACCGTGACGACTGGAGCAGTCGGACAAGCCGAAGCCGTTGCGGAGGCGGGTTCGTCACCGGGAGGCATGGTGACAAGCTCGGTGTGCCGACCACTTCGGAGTTCCGTGGTGAGGACGGGGATCGCTGACCTCCACCAGAAATGTTACGTGTGAAAAGACACAGACGAGAGATGCTATTTACACGCTATTTACACTGGAGCCAGGCTGACACTCGCTCGTGCCGAGGGCACCGACCAACTTCTTCGTCGTTCTCGCGGCTGCTCGTCTCTCGCGGAATCATATCGTAATAATATGATCTTCACACACGTGACGTGCCGAGACGAAACGCGTATGTGATGATGGTGTTTTCCTTGCTGGCTTGATTAAGATTGACAGATCGGAGTCGACAATGGTCTCGTCAACGTCGTGAATTACGCCAGTACGGACTTGTTTGCCCAGCGGAATATGAGGGCGGACTTTCATCCCGCCAAGTTCCGTGACCTTGCGCAAAGAATCCAACGCAGCCGCGTGTTCTACGTCAATCGCTAGCATGTTCTTACGGGTGTTCACTCTGATGTCTTTGATTTCGTTTGGAACCAGCGCCTCTAGATGTGAAGACACGGCTTGCCTGTTGAGGCGTCTCAGGTTGTCAGTGGCGAGAACTGGAGAGAACAGGATTGTGAGCTCCTCGGTATCCCGCGAAGATCTCACGGTGGACTCACTCGAATTCGATGATGCGCTGAGAAATCTTCGCTTTGCTTTACGACTCCGCACCAGCTCGAAGGCGTCGTCACAAGAATCTTCACTGCTGACATAGTACTGCATGGTGTCGTCGCTGTCAGTGTCGCTCTCGGTACCGTTGCGCTTCCTGAAGGCAGCCGCTGCGGGCACTGCCAAGTCCGGCGGACGCGCGTGAGACTCCATCTCCGTCGCAGTTAAGGAGCAAACAGCAGTTCACAGGCAAAGTCCAAGAAATGCACAAAATAAGTAGAGCTGGAAGACTCGGCGTTCTGCCTGAAAGGCCTGCGCTCTTGGCAGAGAGGTAGTGAGTAACCAGTGAACGCTGTGCCAATTGCTCTTGTCAATTCAGTAAATAAAAACTAGTAATATGAACTAGACACGTAATAATGCACCTTTGAGCGGCTCATATGCATGAAACAGTATGTTAGCAAACGGGGCGCCATCAACTCATTTTACATTTTCATTTCAGGCTTTGCCTTGGGTGAAGAGCTCGGTGTTCAAAAGGAGAAGCATGGAAACTATGGCACCTACTTTCACATGTGGGTAGCGTGATGAATTCACAAGCCTTGCAATTTTTTTTTCATATTTTACGCTTTTCGCCTATTCAGTACATGTATAGAAACCTTAAACAGGCAACAAGAAAGTTTGTAGTAAGTAAATTATAGCGAAGGTTATTGGTGGCAAAATGCTTCTTCTGCCTAGTTTGTGAAATTCCGCGAAGGTAAACTAAATTCTAGCTTCTTATCTAAGCTGATTACTCTTGCATGCTTGTCTGATTTATTTCTCTGACAAAACAAGTGTACACATTTGTCCCATGGCGCGTGTTTGGCCTTGAACCTGTATGCGCAGGATCAAGCTTCAAACGTGATTATATTCCTTTTTTTTCTGTTTACGTACAGGTTGACAGTGCTCATAAGCTCACGGACATTTCAACCCTGGAACTGGCTGGACACAGTCTACAACATTACCCCCAGTGGCAGACTCTTCCAGAAAACACTGCGAAGAATAGAAGCAATCGTCAAAGGCGTAAGAAATTGCTTACTGGCCACATAAAGCTGCATGGCACGTTCGTTAGGCACTGCAGTTCGCAGCAATAAGTTGGATCGTCGTAGCTGGCTTAGACGCAAGAGCGCTTACAACTATTGCATGACAGCGCATAAGCGCTGTCATGCATTTATGCAAGTCCTAAAGCAGCGTAAATCGCATAACGAGCTCGCATATACTGATATAGCGTTCATTCGCTTTACGTTATTTGTCATCACACAGCAGAGCGACAACACGAAAAGTGCAACACTGAAGTTCTTTAACTCCACAAAGCCCAGCGTATCACTTTTGATACGCTGAATTTCAAGCCTAAAAACTGATTTAAGTGTTGGAAACCTAATATGGAGCCCACACTAGTGTTTTTGATAGACGGGAAGGAGTTTGCAGTTATGGATAGTTCAGCAAATCGAATACGAAGTAAGCATTTGATTGTTAATAAATGTTTACTCGATTATCAATTCGCTGCGCTTTCGCATACCGATAGTAATCTACATGGGCAGAAATATATGTAAGGCTTTGTGTGGTTAAAGCGGAAGGCTAGCCACGGGCCTAACGCAGCCCCCAAACGCGGCCTGCCATTTCGTGATACGCAGAGTCCTTTGTAGAACAACAACAAATAAAAGGCAACAAGTAGAATGAAATCATGACAAGAAAATAAATGCAGGCTTACAGAGATTTCCCACCGTGCCTAACTATTCCAATAATCTTTGCTCTTTTTCCTTATGTGCATCTCTATTTTTCTTTTCTTTTTTAATAAAGGTAATGAAGAACCGCAAGAACGTGCTCCAAAAGCTCCATGATGAGACACAGGATCACGAAGAACAAGCTCTGCCGAACAGCGACGGTGACGGTTCTTTGTTCCTAGACAGTCTTCTGCTGGCCCACATAAAGAACCCGTCGTACACACTGGATGAAGCCAGAAAAGACGCAGACTTCATGATGTTCGCAGTGAGTCAGCCTCTGGCTTTCATACAACACTTTACAAGGGTGCCTTCTCTTGTAAACGCAAAACGCATACAGTCGAGCCCGCATCATTCCATGCGATATGCTTTATTGCGGGCTGCATACAAGGACTTCTTTTCCTTGTAGTTATTATACAGTTCTTTTGGTAAACAAATTTTGCTTCCAATTACTGAACACGTTCAAGTATATTGATTGGGTATTTATTGCTGGTGAGGACGCCAAATTACATTGGCGTATTCCAAGGCTAGGCGTATCATAGTCTTGCAAGCTTTAAGTTTCACACTTGGGGTAGCGGGTGATAGCTTTCAGAAAGCCTAGTTTGCGTTGGGCCACTCCACAGATATTATCGATGTGGTTTTTCCAATTTAGGTTGTCTGTGATTGTTACACCGAGGTATGTAAGTCCTTTGTTTCTTTTAGTGTTTAATTTCTTTGCCATTTACATTGTATATAAAATTTAAGTAAAATGTATTATTTGAGAACGTCATGTAAATGAACCTATCAAAGTTGTTCTTCATGTGCCATCTGGAGCACCAAACAAATATTATCTGCGAGGATTAATTAATTAAAACTTTATTGCTGACGCTCTGCACACTACAGAACAGCAGGCTGTCGTCGGCAAATAATCGTGCTTCGACGTATTGATTAATATCATTCGCAATGTAAATTACCTAAAATAAAAACAAGATAGGCCCAGTACCGAGCCCTGAGAAAGCCCCGATGTTACAGGCAGTGATATGAACATTCACCAGCTATTTCAAATAATTGTTGCGTTTTACTAGAATATGCTTCGACCCATTTGATGCTTTGTATATTGATGACGAATGTCTAAAGCTTTCCAATAAGATTTTGTGTGGAACTCTATCAAACGCTTTTGACAGAACCAGGGATGTTAAATCGATGTGTTCTTTAGAGTTAATGGCCTTGGCAATGCGGTGGACCGTTTCACATAATTGAGTGACGGTTGATAAGCAATGACGAAAACCATGCTGTTTAGTATAAAAAAGATTATTCCTTTCTATGTGCTCTAGTAGCTGCTTGGAGATTATATGCTCTAGTGTTTGCTTACTGGGCACGTAATGGAAATAGGGCGGCAATTCTGAACGTCAGGCTTATTTCCCGGTTTTAAAACAGGCACAACACTAACCAACAAGCAGTCACTGGGAAGCTTGCTGTTCTGTAATGAGGCCGTAAATATTGTCTAAAAAACATGACACCCATTCACAATATCGCTCCAGAAATTCATTAGGAATCTCATTGGGGCCGCATGACTTCTTGCTGTCTAAATTCAACAAAAAACACCAACTACACCTTCTATCGAAATAAAAATGTCACCATAGGGCTTCTGCGGTATAATTTCGGGACCAGTGGTCGATTTCGAAGAAAAGACTGATGCAAAGAAGTAATTCAAGGTTTCAGTAATTAATTAACGCGGAATCACTGCGTACGATTTCATTCAAAAGAACAGCATTGATTACTCAGCTGTTACCAGATAGGTACTTCCAAAACTTTTTTCGGGGGAATAAGATATGTAGTCGGTCAGCACAGCGGGAAAGAAATGCCTCATGGAAACTTTTCGCCCGCATCGCACTTGCGCACGGAGAGCAGCACTTTTCTCTGCGTTCTGTAGCTGTAGAAATACTGCCGGCACACCGTACATCACTGCTTATCATGGTTTTCGCCGAAAACCATGATAAGCAGTGATGTACGGTGTGCCGGCAGTATTTCTACAGCTTATCGACGTCATGCGATATCATGTCGAAAGCGATTTCTAGGCGACAAAGAATTGAGACATCATCAGCTCGATTGAAATTGTAAACCAGCACGGTTTCTGTTTTGTCCAAGCATTTTTTTGTTATTTTTAAGACTAGCTACTAGCTACTACTATATTGTAGTTCGATACTCCTCCATCAATATCAATATCAATGTTGCGTCACTCAGAAACAACAAATCGAGGACCGCGTGGACTGATCACTCTAAACATGTCGGTTCGTTAACCACCTGTATCAGACCATGTTTTGTCATTGTTTCGAACATTCTTCGTTCGGTTTGTCCACTAGGCCCGGTATTCGTGGGTTACAACCTGCACCAGGCAAGTTGAAATCTCCGGTCATTATGATTCTAGTTCGGTCGCTGGCAACGGCCGCTAAGTAAGTGTCGACATCTTCCACAAGCTGGACCGGGCTACTCGGAGGGTGATGTACAACTTCGATTAGTATTATCGTGCTGGCAAAAAAGAAATTATACCACCCATTTTCCTATCTACTCAAATACAGGGGCCAATACTTTAGTGGTTCCTTAACGACGCCACACCACCGTCTGTCGTCAGCTTAACGCTCCGGAGATCCAGAGTACGAGCCAAGAAAAATTTCGTCATCTGTGATTTGTTGATGCAAGCATGTTCCAGTAATAGCAGTTATGTGCGGATAACGTACTCAAGACAGCACTCCCAACTGTTCACACTTGTTTACAACGCTTCGGCCGTTCACATTTATTAGTCGAATTTCGCAGCTGCTATCATGTCAATCATTATGACGAGAATTGGTGTCTTGACGATCGCGCAGTTTTATCCTGTAGATCTCGAAATTCAGTTGCACGTGCGGACATCACCATTGACGTGAAGCCTATTGTGAACAAGCTTGATCACTCTGGAGACTTCAGCGTCAACTTAGGATTGCGTTTGGAAAGATAGGCAGCACTTATTAGCCTCGTTAAGGTTTTTGCGTTTGTCATAGTAGTTGTTGTTCTTGCTGTTTGTTTGTTTGTGTTCTGTTCCTGCAATTATCCTGCACTGAACTAATTGCAGGGCAGCGACTCCAGTTCGTGTGCCATTAGCTGGAGCCTCTACCTTCTCGGTCTCCACCCGGAGAAGCAGCGGAAAGTGCAACAGGAATTGGACGATGTCCTAGGCCACGACACGGACAGGTTCTACACGATGGATGACCTAAAGCGCCTGGAATACATGGAGTGCTGTGTAAAGGTAGCAGCCACTGTTCACCTAGCTCATTTCGCCGCATGCTGTGAGAATTGCCCGTGCACTCCGTTTTCACTTGCCAAGGAACTGCTATACAGAGAGCGCCATTTAGATCTACTAGATTTCATCAGCGGCCACCAGAGCGTGCACATGTCTTTCGCGTTGCTTTCCTGACATGCAGGGTGCTAAGACGAAGTGATTTCAGGAAAAGTCTACACACTCATAAGCAGTACAGAAAGTGCAAGACTAGCTTTAGTTAAGAACTCGAAATGCATGGTGGAATTTTTCATGCGAATTGTAGCTGTAAATTGCTCCCGAACGTATTGTTTTCACATTACTCAGGATGTTAGGCACAAGATGCTTAAAGAGGCCAGACTAAACTTGATGCTTGAGAGGACTATATGCGTTGGATCATCATCATCATCTATTTATCTTTGTGTCCCCGGCAAGAGGAAGGCCTCTTCCAGCGACCTCCAAGTACCCTTGGCTTACACTAGCTGATTTAAACTTGCGTATGCAAACTTGCTAACCCGTCGGATAACGGGCACCAAATGCGATAATTTATTGGCTGCAGTACCTGCATGACAGAGGGCATGTTTTTAGTTGAAGTTCCCTTCCTTAATTTTCTTGTACTACATATGCCTTGCACGAAAGCACCCTAATTAATATATATATATATATATATATATATATATATATATATATATATATATATATATATATATATACATGTATATATATAAAGATATAATCTTTTGAAGGCGGGAATCGCTTGTATTTGGGGTGCATATTGATCGTCGTTCCTGATTTACTTTCTACTTACAGATGAGTGCCGATGGTTGGGTTGCTAACTTTGCGAGAGGAATGTGCAGTGGCAATTACTTCGTTGAACCAGGGTGCCTAAAGCAGTACGAATAACGAATATTCATTTTAGTGAGCACGCTAAGGCTGAAAACGTCAGGAGGTCGCGCAAAAGTCATGCGCAGCAAGTGTCCAAATAATAAAAAAAAAACATTAATGATCTTTGGTATGCCACGAAAAGACCTTAATAGTGATTTCTGCGAATCGCAGGAGACACTACGCCTGTGCCCGCCGTTCCCCTTCATCGGAAAAGTTCTTGATGAAGACCTAGTCATTGGTAAGCCATTTATTCTTTAGCGCCGCACACTCCAGTTGAAAGCCGACGTAACCATTTCTTCCCATCAGCGCAGTCCCTGATTGCAATCATATAACTGCTCACATATTACAGTTTACGTATGAAAGTATTGCACTAAGAAATTTTAGCCCATTATGATAACAGCAAACATTGCTATAGGTAGATAGATCCATGCTGGTCTCCTGGGCGGGTATGCAATGGCTCTGCGTTCTATATTTTTGTCATCCAGTATTCTCGATAAGTAGCCCAGAACGAGATCTAGGTCGTGGCTATAATTGAAGATATGTCTTTGAATGAGCTACGATATAATAGGAAATGTATTCTTGCATAGGAAAACGCAAAGGAAAAGAAGTGTGTCGAAGTAGAGGAGAGATTTAAGCGGTAAGAAGTTTACTCATGCCTAATACGTTTGAAGGAACTGTTACGAGTGACTGTAGCCGGAATCACAACCAAAGCAGTTGTGGTATGTGCTATTTTGAAGCGTGTGCACACATCAGTGACTACAGCCACACGACAAATGCAGACGGTTCTGTGACAGCGTTCCTCGTCGACGTATTTTCCGCTATGCTGCCACCCGCCGTAAGCTCTCTAACACGAAGCACTTAGAGAAGCTCAAACGTCACAGATGTTGCAGATTAGTGACAGCTGTGGCCGATGCGTACGCCTCTCACAGCAGCTCTTTGACGTGACGAGGGGGCAACCGAGGGGGCCGGCGCACTTCCCGTTTCCACATGCCGGCGTCTTCGAGAGTGCAATAAGCTCAAGGACCAGTGTTCCTCTGTAGTCAAGCTGCTCACTTTCGGCAGATGACGTACGCACCGCGTGAGTGACAAGAAGGCCCAACGCGTGAATGGGATAAGGTGTCTCGAGAGGCGGCAGACATTGCGCAGTGAACGCACTTGACCTGGTATGCACGGCCTACGTCGGTTTGTTTGAAAAGACCTTCAATTAAGGCCAGCAGGAAATGGTCGGCCAAAATACTGTCAGCATTTTGTTGCTATCGCGGCTTTGTGAAGGCAGCATTAAAGGGGACTTTTCCAACAGACACAACAGATCACTTTAGACTGATGGATTTTATTTCTAGACATTAAATTGACCTCCTTGGCGCGATGGAGCCGAATATTGTTGGAGAATATGAAGGCGTACCAGCGTCCCCTGATAATGAAAGAAAGTCTGGCCATAACTCTAATTTTTAAGTTTGCGCCTAACCTGCTTTGTCAAGGATGTCCGCACGCACGAGATCAAGATTTTGCCGTATTTTCGCCTCCTCAGACCACTTCAGTGCCCAGAAACTTTCCGAAGTTTGCTTCCGTCACATTTGCGTTTGAATGCAACGTGACAATTAACTAGTTCCGGACAGGCTCTACCAATATCCTAGGCCCCACGAGGATTTGGTGCTGGAATGTTAGCACAGCAGCGCGTCCAGCCTTTTGTCTTCGCGTCTTTTGTGGCGTGCTAAGCTTGTTAACGTTAGTAAACTAAACTGAAAACGTTAATAAGACTGTGACTAGTCGGTGAGGCAGAAACCTGGCCTATGGACAGAGCATATTGTACTATTACTCTTTAGTTTCCGTGTAGAACTCTTTCTTTGTGACCAGAGCAAGTATGCAGTCTCCACAAACATTTATTTTTTCTCGTAACTGCATCCAAAGCAGGATTAACATGCGTTTTTTTTTTTTGGACAAGAGGAGGGATGAAGGAAAGAAGGAATTAAAGGTAGAGAGTTCAACCAGACGCACGTCCGGTTTGTTACCGTACACAGTAGAAGGGGTTTAAGAGATGGAAAGAAAGAAGGAGAGGGAGGAGTAAAAGTACTCTCAGTTTGAACACGTGCGGTTGTGCATAATTTCGCGCCTACAATCAGCCAGTGAGGCCAGTCGAGTTCATGAATCGTAGCAATGCCCGCGTCACTTTGTAAGCCTGCGACGCGTGGGACCATGGTCCAAGAATGTTTGTATCTGAATATGGCCTGCTGTGTAATCGGTTTAACTCACTCCGAAGAACGTCGCGTTCGATGTCATAAAGATCTCAAAACCACAGCACGTGCTCGATCGTCTCTTCATAGTTGCATGAGTCGCAAACAGGTGCATCAGATATTCCAATAAGGAATGACTAGGCTTTCGTAAAAGCCAACCCTAACCACAGGTAGCACAGAAAAGTTACATCAGGACGGAGAAAGTGCGATGGAGTCTGAAGCTTCAGTGTAAAATTCAGCCGGGGGAGACGACAGTTCGAGAAAATCGGGGTGTTCCAAGAAGTTTCAGTCTTGGTTTGAGCAAGTAAACAAACACCCATCATACCCATAGACCCATATCCCATATACCCATACCATAGTTCCTATACCCATATCATAGGCATCGTCTGCCTATGATATGGGTATAGGAACTATCAGGGTTTCTTTATGGTTAGGAAAGCAGGTAGTTGGGCTAGTTGGTTGAAAGGCATACTTTATGGGCTGATCGGGTGGCATCATCAGCAAGGTCATTACCGACGATGCCACAGTTCCCTCGAAGGCATTGGAAGATGTCATCTCTGGTTACGAAAACTTAATAGCGAGCCTCTCTCGTGTCAAACACCAGTTGTTCATGGGTCTTACGCCGTAAGTATGACTGCAGACTCGAAGGGCTGCCTTGGAATCTCAAAACGCGACCCACTTTCGAGGTTTTGCTTGTGCGACGTAATTAGGAGCGGCACGTAGGGCGGCGAGTCCTGTTGCCGCAGAGGTCGTTATGTGAGACACATTAAACTTCATTGTGACTGGTAAGGCGGGGATGATAACAGCACTTGTGGAGCTGCTGGCTGAAACAGATCCATTGGTGTTATTTGCGTTCTGTTTGTAACGTGCGTAACTGTCGAATGGCGAGACTTCGTAATTCTCGGAATTCTGAGGTGTACTTGTGGCTGTTGCAGAACCGACAGAGGTAACAGAGGTCTTGCAACTGGTGTGAAGCCCGACGGAACACAGCCTTGATGAGTTGCAACAAGTTTTTAAAATGTGGCTTGATGTCCTTGGGCCGGCGAAGCGGCAATATAGTTACTGGGAACGCGACACAGATGTCCAATGTGTGCTCTGAGAACAAAATTTCATGTCTCATAAGGCAGCAACCTCGCTACTCTACACAACATCCTTCACGCACTCAAGAGAGGAAGTCTCAATTATACACAAAGATTAAAATGACTTGTTTCAGGGCTGATATTGGTGCGGCTTACTCCACATTATTTCTACTGGGGTGAAAATAGACAACACACCGGGAACCCGATAATAACGGATCGTGTGTCGTGTTCTTTGTGCGGTGCCTGCTTTCTTTGTGTTTTCTTTGTGTGGTGTCTGTCTTGCTTTTTAAAAAGACTGCACAGTCGTCAGCACTATAAAAGGGAACATCAAATTATTAAACGCACCTGTGGGCCAAACACACATGTCCTTCATAATTGTGTTCGATGAGGCTAAATGTTCAACAGGAAAGGAAATTGTTGTGTATCAAGTTCCTAAATAAGAACCCACGCATCACAAGTTATCTTCGTTTAAAAAAAAATATTCACTGTACCCTTTCCTAATGCTGATGACTGTACAGTCATATTCAAAGCTCGAACACACACCTTACACGGACCACACTACAGGCATTGCATGGAATAGGGGCCCAGTTTCCCCCACCTGAGACAATGCGGAGCCTACTCGTCAGATAAATGCACATTATGAGAGTGCTTCGTTGTCTTCACATTCAAAAACCGGGTAGGTGGCAGAAGCGGCCCATTCCACCTCGAGCGTTCGTGAAAATGATTGTGCCCGCTCATGGTGCAACACGACAAGATTACGCTAGGCCAGCAGGCCAGCTCCTGCCAAAGAGGTTCGAACTGGGTCCTTGGTTTCATAGGCAGTATTAAATGTTATTTCTCCTCTTATTTTCAACGCCTAAAAGCCTCGTTCCGAACCTCTTCCTTGATTTTCCTGGTGGTTAAAACGCGAACGCCCACTTTTAGTTTCGAGATTCCGAGGTGTTGGTCGGCTATGTCAAGCCGGACTCAAACGTCAATATTGATCGGGTTACTTAACGGTACCACGTTCCCCAATGTAGCTTGTATACGAACACATGAAAACGGACGAATCGTCTTGCTCGGCATCGACTTAATAAATTTCGATTAGCTTTCTTCTCCTAATTAGAGTCAATATGCGGACAGCTGCGAGCATATTTCGGATTTATTCTGCCAGAATATTGCCGAAATTTTCAAGATAATAAATATGAAACACCGAAATTGCTACTCTGCTACTCGGGAACGAAAGTCTGCAAGCTCCACTTATCGGGACGTTTGAAGCAGGCAAAATTGATATAAACTGCTTTGAAATGTACCACAAATCTGTGAGTAGGACTTTTGCGTGATTCGCGTAAACAATGTAATAATGTCATATTTATGCTCTGAACTAATACATCATATTTGTCCACATTATATCGTATTAAACGTATATCGTATTATCGTATATTAGTATATCGTGTTATTATTATCATTTTTCTGAAATCTGATGTCTGTATTTGTCACATGGCTTGGAAGTCGTAAATATGATGCTCAACTTTTTTATTGTACTAATTTTAGACAATTTGAAAAAAGTAATTTTAGGATTTATATTATTAGTCTGCGTCCACCAACACGTGTCAGTACTGTGAACCTCGTGCTAACAAAGCACTTCTTCCGTTTCATTCTGCTCATTCTAAGTTGGCCAAGAGAGGCATTGCTAACCTTTGCCTAAATAATGCTTTGAAAAAGTCGTGCCACCATACCGTTTCGTCTAGCTTTGCCTCTAAGTGCGAACGGCTTTCGCAGAACGGATTCTAAGAGAGTTTAGAAAACACAATCAGCACGAAGATAATCCTGCAACTACTCGGGGTAGGACAAGCATTATTCCTCATATTTACACCATCTCACATAAACTTAAGAAAATCTCCAAGCGAGTGAATATTCGTGTAGTGTTTTCTGCGCCTAACAAGCTCATGAGGATTTGCAAGCTCACTAATCTGAATAAGGAGGCTCCTCCTAGCTGTGATAAAAATCATAAAAAGAAATTCGTTAATTGTACACATTGTGTTGTTTATTATTTTCCCCTCAAATGCAGAAAATGTTAAGTCGGTCAAACTGGCCTATGTCTGAATGATAGGCTGCGCGAACATGGTTACAATGATAAGAATTGTATTACAGCTGGGGGGTTTCTCGCACAGCGCTGCAAAACGTGTGGTTGCGAACCTGTTTTAGAGGAATACGTCATTCTAGGTCGTAGTCATAATCAGCTCACAAGAGAAATTACCGAAGCATCTGGGTCTGGGCTATGCATGTGTAAGCTCACCATCATTATCGTTATCAAACCATAAATTGGCGTATCTCAGACTGCCACCACAGGCTATCTGAATATGTATTTTCACATGGTTACTTTCGGTTTTGTGTCTTGGTTTTGTGTAATCTCTTCATGTCACATGGTTCGCTGAATGTATAAGTAGCCTTCTGTATGGCGAAATAAACCATCAGTTGGAAGTTAGCGCTCACTCTCTTCTCCGTTCCTTTACATTACCCCTTCCACTTTCCTTTTTGCTCTTTCTGAGCTGCGCTACAGGCCTAAAAAAGTCATGACATACCAATTCGTCCAAACTGCCACGCTTTTGATCGCTCAACAGGTCGATGACATACGAGCCAATGACGTCATTCATGATTCATCTGGCCATTGGGCGGCGCCGGTTATCATCGTGAAAAAGAAAGACGGATCCTGGAGTTCTTGTGTTGTCTCAATTCTGTGACAAAAACGTATATGTATCCACTTCCGACGGTCTTCATTCCGCATCCTACTTTTCATCTGTGAACCTCAGATGGGGCTACTGGCAGATACCGATGCATTCAGCCGACACAGAGAAAATCGCTTTTACAGCTCCAGACGGCTTGTTTGATGTCAATATCATTCCGTTTGGTTTGTGCAACGCGCCTGCGACATTTGAAAGGTGTTTGAACAGGGTAATGCGTGGCCTGAAATGGGCGATTTGGTTGTGTTACCTTGACGACATTGCCAATTCTGGCCGCACTTTTGTAGAGCAAAATCATTGACTTGACGTTGTTTTGACGTGCCTTGAACAAGTTGCCCTTACCCTCAACTCAAAGAAATGTCACCTTGACCAACGAGAGGCGCTAGTGCTTGTACATCTAGTAGACAATTTAAGCCCCGTGCGCGACCAGACCCACATGCGGTCGCTGAAGTTAGCTACCTTAAAGGGCCTATCCCCAGGTCTGGCCATTTTGAGCTGACGAGCGCGGAGCATACAATGCGCGCTAACGATCGTGTCTGCAAAGTATTACATCGCTGCGCGCCGCGGAAAGGTCTGAAATTACAATCCGAAAGCTGTTTTCCCTTTCCTTCGCGGCGACCACGCTCCAAGCCGGACGGTGACGTAGTCGTGTCGCTGCGCCTGCGTAGTCGTGCCCGCAGTGTGACGTCGCTAGTGGTGACGCGTCACTTCGATAATTTTTCAAGGCAACATCTGTTATTTGTGGGATCTGTTGCTTGAAAGGACGAATTAATGTTTAGAGAAATAATAAAACACACAAACGGAAAATTCGCGGGTTTTTGTTTTGCTTCGCACCTAAGGAAGAGAGATGTACTGCCACTTCGTCTGCTTGTTCCCACGGTCGTGCAGTCACGTGCGCAGGTGCCGAAACTACGCCATTTTCTACCGTGTTCCAGTGCGTGATCATGCTCTGCGATCCGTTTGTTCTGCCTCAGTATTCGTGTAACGCTGAATTATACCGCTAGTCAGGTGTCCTCGTGCACAGCGCGCAAATTCGTGCGCTGCGCGAAACGAGACATCACAACAGCCCGCGCCCAACGCCGTCAGCGTAAGTGCGCAGCGTCGCAAAGAAAAAAGTTGGGAGAAAAAAAATGAAGGTGGGGCCCGTAACGTATGCGTCACGCGATCCTCGAGGTCCGGTATCGGAGAAGGCAGGGAAGGAATTTCGCTTGCGGAGGCTAGACGGGGCGAGTGGAGAGAGTGTCTGGCTATGCAGTGGAGCTCACCTTCTGAAATCATGGGTTCGCGGCACAGAAATATTTCTATCTCGGCTATTATCCAGCCGATTTGAAATTTTTTTCCTGCATAACGCCCCCTAGAGGACACGTAACAACTTCCAGCGTATAACCAAAATTTTCTATGGGGCCTGATGAGGCGCCCTTTAAACAAGCGCAGTCACAAGGCGAGCTGAGAAGTGTTTTGGGTCTTTGTTCGTACTTCCGACGTTTTGTACCCAACTTTGCCGATACTGCCTACCTTCTGACTTCACTGCTGCGCCTTTTACCTGGACAGCGGATTGCGATTCCTCGTTTCGTCAACTAATGTTTCTGCTCTCTTCGGGACCCATACTTCGTCATTTTGACTCCTCTGCCACCACAGAATTGCACATCGACGCGAGTGCAATCGTCCTCGTCCAGCGTTTTGGTGGCGCCGAACATGCCATTGCCTACGCCAGCCTTTCATTGAGCAAGGCCGAACTGAATTACACCGTCACTGAGCAGGAGTGCCTCGCTGTCGTTCTCGTTGTTCACAAGTTCCGCCCATATCTCTATGGGCGCAGCTTTACGGTCGTTACTGATCACCATTCAATAAGTTGGTTGGCTGGTCTCCGTGAACCATCTGGCCGTCTTGCTCCATGGGCGCTACGTTTGCAGGCATTTGACCATTACAAGAGCTCGTTACTAGAGTGGCCGCTATCATCCGGACGCCGACTGTCTTTCGAAGTTCCCTCCACCAACAACTGCATGTGACGCCGCCAATTTTGATGAGTTTCTGGCCGCCATAGACGAAATTCTTGTTTCCGACCGTGCCGGGAAGGGTAGTGCAACGACCGCAGCCTGGATTCCCTCTTCACCTTAACTGCTCCGCCAACACGCAACAAGGGCTTTGTGATCCAAGATGGCCTGTTCTACAAAAAACAATTAAGCAGCTGATGGTTCCCGGCTCCTCTTAGTGGTCCCTAAGAATTCGAGAGCATCGTAACGGGCGACGAGGAATAGACAGGGCATTCTTTATCTCATTGGCAGCGCTTGGCCAGCAGCATGCATTTTCGCCGTCATCCGATGGGAGCGGGCCTTGTTGACCGAACGCACGCTTGAGAGCAGCACGATACCACGGCGCAAGCGCTCCGTCACTGACTTTTTCCATATTTCTTGGGCTTTCTTTGCAACCCGGAAGAAAGGACTACGTGAGATGTATCCTAATGGAAATAACTCAATCGATGGTTTCTGAAGGTGTTCTACAAATATGCGTACCATATGTGGGGTCCTCAGCCAATAATTAAAAAGTTGGGTAATTGAACTTAATTAGTTAGTTATAGGGAAAACAAAAAAAAATGTATGATTTACTATAGGCTTTCGGGAACAGTATGCGTTCGGTTCAATGTAAAAGTGCGCCCTTCATTTTTAAATTCTTCGCTCAAGTGATGTGGGACA
This sequence comes from Dermacentor andersoni, assembly GCF_023375885.2. Lineage (NCBI taxonomy): Eukaryota > Metazoa > Arthropoda > Arachnida > Ixodida > Ixodidae > Dermacentor > Dermacentor andersoni. Next base: position 210,230,660 of record NC_092815.1, on the reverse strand, counting down.
CCCTGTATACAGTTGTACAGAGCAGCCGCCGGAAGAGCGTTGTACAAGGAAGTCGAGCAAGAAAATTCTTCCGTTGCTTTCTTTTTCAACCTTGAATTTGATAGACCGTTCAATAGAGTTTAAGAAACGGTTGCACTTCTGACTTGTGGATCACGCAGAAACAGTCGTCTACGTAACGAAGGAACGTTTTTGGAGGCCGCGCCAAGGTAGCCAAAGCTTTGCTCTCGATGGCTTCCAAGGCTAGGTTTGCACACGCCACTGAAACGGAGCCACCCATGGCTGTGCCAAAAACTTGTTTGTAGTAGTTCCTATTAAACACGAAGTGCGGCTAAGCCAGAAGTGTAGAAGGCGAAAGAGACCTTGTACCTCGAACGGGGTTCTTGAGGGTAGAGACGAATCTTTGCTAAGCACTTGTTTGCAGTTTTCCACGGAGAAATCTATAGGTACTGATGTGAACATTGATTTCACGTCAAAGGAAACCAGCCAGTCTTCGTCATCCAAGTGAATTTTCTTCAGAATGTTGACAAAATGTGCCGAGTCTTTAACATTACAAGATGTGTTTCCGACAAGTGGTCGCAGCACCTGATTCAGATAGTTTGATAACTTATGAAGCAGAGACCGTGTAAAGTCAACAATTGGGCGTAAAGGTATGTCGGGCATGTGTATCTTGGGCACACTGTGTATTGCTGGGGAAGAACCGTTGTGACACCCAAGAGCTGAAAATAGAGTATCTTCATCTCGGGGGTTGGCGGGGGGGGATGAACTTGAAGACGTTAGTAAGCAGCTTTTAACAATCTTTTCGTTCAGTTGAAGTCTTTTTACTGCATGTTTCTCGTGCTGTGCGATGTCCGTTATTTTCACTCGTGAAAGCTTCGAGAGCGGGCCGATAGCTCGTGCTCTTGCTTCGTCCTAAAGGTGAAGTCGAACTTGGAGCACAGCTTCTTCCACAGCCCAGGTCAGCTTTCTTGTGTTCGGGCCAAAGGCAAAGTTGATCTCCAGGCCCCGGTTTAAGATGGACAGCTCCGCAGGTTCCAAGTTGTGCGAAAAAAGGTGCACGACGCCTGGTGTGTCAATAACGCAAGGGAAATCGCTTCTGAGGTATTTATGCGTTACTGCAAGAGCTAACCCTCGGAGTGTTCGCCAGCGCCACCACTCACAAACTTTGGCGGCGGACGTGCAACAGCCTTTCTGCTGCAGGCTCCACGAGTACCTGATGATTTTGGGTGAAGGCAACCGGTCAATAAGCCCACACGTGCTACCTGAAGGGATCAATGTTGCCGGATTCGACACCCTCGTTATGTAATGAACCAAACGAAAGGAGGTTAATCGAGGGGCCCAACGCGCGCGCGCGCGCGCGCACGCACACACACACACACACACACACACACACACACACACACACACACACACACACACACACACACACACACACACACACACACACACACACACACACACACACACACACACACACACACACACACACACACACACACACACACACACACACACACACACACACACACACACACACACACACACACACACACACACACACACACACACACACACACACACACACGCACACACGCACGCACATACACACACACACACACACACACACGCACGCGCACGCACGCGCACGCACGCGCACGCACGCACGCACGCACACACACACACACACACACACACGTACGCACGCACATACACACACACACACATATATATATATATATGTGTGTGTGTATATTTGAACATACTGCTAGCCTGACATATGAGGCTGTTGCAGGAAAGGGGCAGGATACATATTCAAGAGAACACAGTTCAAGTAGGCGCGGACATAGATAAATTTGGGTGAACAAGGCAATACATATGCACTGTATAATCATTACACAATTTCTATAACAGGAGCGGGGAAAAATGGTAGTAAACGCCATGTTGGAAGGTTTAGCACACAGAAGAAGAAGAAAGAAAGAAAATGTAAATTTTTTTGGATGTGCAATGCGCAAGAGACAAGATTCAGCATGTGTTTATGTCACGGAAGAATACAAGACACTGCTAAGTGAATTAGAATGCCATTGTACGACGCAGCTCACCTATGTGCAGATCGTAGCTACAGAGCATTGTTTGATAACTTGGCGATAAAAGTTTCGAGTGATGTACAGGTGACAACAACATCAGGCAACATGTTCCATTCACGGATTGCATGTGGGAAGAAGGAGTACCTGAATATGTCGTTGTGAAATCTGTATTTTGTTAAGTGCTTGGTGTGTTTTGTTCGAGAACTATGTGTATCTGTCTGTAGCAAGTAGTCACTCGCATTGATTTTCGTACTGCCATTAAGGAGAAGGAAAAGAAACTTAAGACGAAGTAGTCGAGCTCGATTTTGTATAGTGGGAAGTTGAGCTCGCCTTAATGGTTCTGTGGGGGAGTCAAGACGGCGATACTTATTAAAAATAAATCTAATCACTTTCCTTTGTACGCTCTCCAATTTTGCTATGTACTGCTTAGGGAAGGGAAACCAACATACTATTCCATATTCCAGTATAGAGCGAACTAGTGACAGGTATGCTAAGCGTTTAGTATCTATTGATGCGGATCTAAGCGAGTGTTTTAACGAGTATAGAACTGCCAGTGATTTATTAACAATATATGTTACCTGCTTGTCCCATTTAAGATCTGATGAAATTATGACCGCCTAAATATTTATACTCTTCTACTTTCTTTAACATCTGTCCTTGTAAATAATACGGGTAGTTCAAGGGCGTTCTTTTATTCGTCACTGTCATACAAACTGTTTTCTCTGTGTTAATCACCATCTGCCACGTTTGGCACCATTGTGTTATATTTTCAAGTGCACTGTTTAAGGTTATCTGATCATCACGACAGGTTATTTCCTTGTAGATAACACAGTCATCTACAAAAATTCTTACTGTGGCGTTAGTATTAATGTGTAAATCATTGATAAAAAGAAGAAAGAGGATAGGAGCTAAAACGGCTCCATGTGGGACGCCAGATAGCACATCGCCGCAATCCGAAGAGTATTCTTTGAAACATACATATTGACGTCGACCTGTAAGATAACTTTTTATCCACTTGGTGATGTTGTTATCACCGAGGTAGTGGATAAGTTTTTGAAGCAACTTTGGATGGGAAACTCGATCGAATGCTTTAGATAGATCTAGGAATATGCTATCGGTTTGACTACATTTGTCCAATGTAATCGCTAAGTCGTGGATTGTCTCAATCAATTCAGTAGTCGTAGACAATTCTTTTCTAAAGCCATGCTGATTAGGGACAATTAAATTATTTTTTCTACGAATGACACTATGTGTTTTAGGATTATATGTTCAAGGATTTTGCCGGCCGTACAAGTAAGCGATATTGGTCGGTAATTTGCTGTGCTCGTAGGGTCACCGGATTTATGTATAGGGATAACCTTAGCCGTTTTCCATTTCACCGGAACCTCGCCCATTTGCAATGATTTCAAAAAAATAATCAGCAAGAACTTGGACATCCATTCCGCGTAGCGCTTCAAAAATGCATTTGGTATGTTGTCAGGACCACAGGATTTTTTTGGGTCTATTTCAAGTAAGAGGGAAAAAATTCCCGATTCGGTTAAGATTAAGTCGTCTAGTTTTGCTGAGTAGCTAGGAAGGGATTGAAGGTTGGGTTGTTTACTGTTGTCTTGTGCAAATACTGAAATAAAATATTCATTGAACTCTGTAGCCTTTGTCATAGCTTCAGTTGGTGAAGGATTACTGGTCTGACGTGACTTCGAATTAAGGTATCGCCAAAACTTAGACGGAGATGCTTTGATAAAGTTACTTAAGGTGACATTCGTGTATTCATCTTTTGCCTTTTTTACGGCTGACTTTAGTGCCAGGGAGTTTTCGCGTATTTTAATAGTGTAGCCTGGTAGCGGTAGTTTATTTCTCAGTTTCCTTAATCTGGCAATTTTTCGCTTTAGTTGTATTAAGTTTCTTGTTATCCAAGGGTTTGTCTTACGTACTGGTTTGATCTTTGTGGGAATATATTTTGATAAGTAGTGCTGAATGATTCTTTCTAATGTTGACCATAATCCATCTACTGAAACTGTGTGATCATTCGAGAACGATGTAAAAGTGGAGTAAGAGTGATCTAGATAATCAAGAACGCTGACGTCATCGGCATTTGCCCAGTCGAAAATTCGTGCACTCCCTTTTTGGGTAGGCGGAGGTGCGCCTAAGAGTAAGCAACATTTAGTATCTTTGTGGTCCGACATGCCGTCGACAACTTCCCATGAAACACTGTCTTCTGCGATAGCGTCACTTACAAACGTCAAATCGAGTACATTCCTGCTTTTCGCAGTAACACGTGTTGGCTCTCGTATGATTTGTCTAAGGCCAAGATTAAAACAAAGATCAAGCAGTACCTCTGCGTGAGTTGTATAAGCTACGTTATCAAGGGAGTCCCATGCAATACTAGCAAGGTTGAAATACCCCGTAAGGATTAGCTTTGTAGTATGTGTAAAATGATTGTCCATGTAATTTGCTAGCACGTGTAGCATATCATAGGAAGTATTAGGGGGACGGTACATGGTGCCTAAAAAAAGGGAGGATCGATCTGTCATGATTTTGCACCAAAGTGCTTCATCATCAACCATTTCAGGCATAGGTGTGACGTAAATATTTTCCCTTATCAAAATTGCTACGCCACCACCGCGAGAGGACCTATCTTTGCGCACGACAGTATAACCCGGAGGGGAGATATCGCTACTTGAAACATCAGGAGAAAGCCATGTCTCGGTTATTGTTAAAATATCTGCTCTATGTTCTATAATAAATGCCTCAAGTTGTGTGCTTTTGTTCACAACACTTCGGGCATTTATGTTCACTATCACTAGGCTGGAGAGCGTTTCATGTTTAGTCAGTTTTTTTTCTTTGGGACGGCAGGTTTCTTTCCCATGGGCACTCGGGCTCCTTTATGTTCGTCCCAGACGTAAACTTGGCCGTTGATTTTAGTCCTGTCGTACACAAGTGTAACTTTTTCTCCCCTATCTCGGTTGCTCTTGCTGCTGTTCTTTACGGAAGGGGGGGGGGGGGGGGTTTACACACACGTATCGAAAAATCTTCACCCACAGCTATGTAGGAATTCTTTAGCTTGGAACAGTTCTTTAATATGTTCGCCTTGTCCTCGAAACATTGCAACTTGAGGATAACAGGTCGCGTTTTATTTTCTGCTTTAGTACCTAGGCGGGGTGGGGCATTCTCTCGATTCTTGAGACCGTGACACCGATGGTACCCTTGATGATCTTACCAGAGATTGTTCTTTTGAGGTCGTCAGGTTTCTCATTTTCTACTTCCGGAATTCCATAAAAGATTAAGTTTGATCTTCTGCTTCTATTTTAGAGATCATCAACCTGGAGTGCAAGACTACTAATGGTATTTTCAAGTGTCGCTATTTTATCCTCAACGCCTGCTATTCTGCCCTCGAGGTTTGACAATGTATCTAACTTCACATGGATGGCTTCCAGAGATTCAGTTAAAGCTTTGTTGTCATTCTTCAGATCAGTCATGTCAACAGCCACCCTGCAAATTTCGGTCAAGACTTCCTGATTGGTAGGGCCGGGGTTACTTTCTACATCCCCAGCAAGCATCAGTAAGTACCTCAAGGACGTTATACAATTACACAGTTTCACACACTTTTCCTGGGCACGGCAGCACCACAAGAAAGGTGTCGTTACTTTTGTGACATTTGCCAAAATGTTTTCTCACCTGTATCAGGAAGACGAAAGGGTTACTCGACATGTTCACTGCGGTGCCACCATGCCCAATATATATATATATATATATATATATATATATATATATATATATGAGTGGCGTAGCCAGAAATTTCGTTCGGGGGAGGGGGGGGGGGGGGCTCACAATGCAGCTCGGCCTCCTCCTAAGGGGAAACAGGTCGGATGCTCCTACCTAAATACATGTAGAAGGATAATTCGTTTTTCTCAGCAACCACTGCACCAAATTTAATGAGGTTTGTTCCATTTAAAAGAAAAACTTAAATTCTAGTGATTGTTTCTTTCGAATTTTCGATATAGGTCGTCAGTATTTTATTGAAAAGTGGCAAAAATCGAATATTTTCAGACAACGAAACAATGAAGTTTACAACTCTGTTAAACAGCAATGAAAATTGATATCACAATTCTGTGAATTTCACATAATAGTAGATCTACAGCGGACAAAATTTGTGTTACGCATGTGTCTCAAAAAATTAAGCATTATGGAAATGCGCCTTTTGCAGAACCCTTGTACATAACATAACCAATTCACGTAAGATACAAATAGACGTATCGAATTTGTCCGCTTTGAATAGTGTGATGGGTGCCGCTTAGAGAACCGTGATATCTTTTCTTGATGCAGAGCTATTAATATGTAAACTTCGTGCTTCTATTTTTTTCGAGGTTTCGAATTTTTCAAAATATTTTAAACAAACTTTGGGCCCTAAATCAAAATTCCGCTTCCAACAAACACTAGAATTTAACTTACTCTCTTAAATGCAACAAATTTCATTAAAAGCGATTCAGGAGTTATCTCAGAAAAGCGTTTCTACGTTTTACATGTATCTGAAAAGGCCGCGTCGGAGTTGGGCCCGAGCTAAAGCTTCCTCTTAAACAATTTGCCTAGGGATCAAATAGATGAACAATAACTTCATTGCCATTGCCAAAGATGCTGCAAACGAATTCTTGAACGCTACGCACTGTCAATACAAATACAGTATGTATTTTTTCATAAAATATTATACTAGTATGTGCCAAAAATTGTGCCCAGCATAACTGATGTCAATGCTTCCATGTTTTTGTCTATTTAGTAAGCAAAGAAAATATCACACGAACTTTAGAACTTCATCAGTTCGAAACCAGCAAAGAAGTTCATGCAGCTGATATGAAAAATGTAAAGGCCATAAAAAGAACAAGTTGAGAACAAATATGTTAATGAAACTTTAAACGAGAAGAGAGGGGGTTAACCGAGGGTCCCGATTTTTATTAGTCATATCATAAGAAGCCAACAAACACTGACACCAAGGACAACATAGGGGAAATTAATGTGTTTAATAAATGAAATAAGGAAACGATAAATTAATGGAAATTAAAGTGGATGAAAAAACAGCTTGCCGCAGGTGGGAACCGAACCCACAACCTTAGCATTTCGCGTGCGATGCTCTACCAATTGAGCTACCGCGGCGCTGTTTCCCATCCACTTTCTTGGGTATTTATGTGTGCTAGTAGAACCCTGGGAGTGTTAGCCAGCGCCATCACTCGCATACCTTGGCGGCGGACGTGGAACGTCCTTCTTGCCGCAGGCGTCACGAGAACGTGATTTTTTTGGGTGAAGGCAACTGGTCAATAAACCCACACATGCTACCTGAAGGCATCAATGTTGCCGGATTCGACACCCTCGTTAGGTAATAAACGAGAAGAGAGGGGGTTAACCGAGGGTCCCGATTTTTATTAGTCATATCATAAGAAGCCAACAAACACTGACACCAAGGACAACATAGGGGAAATTAATGTGTTTAATAAATGAAATAAGGAAACGATAAATTAATGGAAATTAAAGTGGATGAAAAAACAGCTTGCCGCAGGTGGGAACCGAACCCACAACCTTCGCATTTCGCGAAGGTTGTGGTTAATGAAACTTTGTCATTCAAGATCCTTGTTTACATTCTTGTACATATGCAACGGCCAATGAAAAATCTCAAGGACGCTGTCATTTGTTCCAATATATTACGCAGGAGCAGCTGTCACCGGTCGTGTATCGTGAGTAGTTGCACCGAAATTATAATCTCAACAGGGAGCACGTATAAAAAGCAGGAGTTCTGCAGAATATACGAGGGCGAGTTAAATGAAAGTGAGCCAATGCGAATATATGACAAACGGGGTACTTTATTTAAAAGTAGCCTCCATGAGCATTTAGACATTTGTCCCATTGATTAACGAGTCGCGTAATTCCCGTCTCATAAAGCTCCTTGGGTTGCTGCTTCAAAATGTCTGCAACTGACTTTCACGTCATCGTCCGAGAGGAATCTGGTTCCCTTGAGCTGTTTTTTCGGTTGCCCCAAAATGTGGAAGTCGCAAGCCGATAGGTCTGAGCTGTATGGCGGATGTTGCAGCGTTTCCCGCTTGAACTTTGCCAGTTTTGTATTAACCACATCAGCGACGTGGGGACGGGCATTGTCGTGGAACAAGATGACCCCATTTGTCAATTTTTCACGTAGTTTGTTCTTGATTGCCACACGCAGCCGATCCGGCATTTCACAATATCGGAAACAATTGATAGTCTCTCAAGATTTAGCAAATTCTATCAGTAATGGCCCCTGACGATCGAAAAATAAAAGTCAACAACACCTTTCCGGCGGTAATGACGGCCTTTGCTTTCTTTGGGGGGGGGGGGGGGGGGTGAATTCGAATGTTTCCATTGTAAGCGTTGCTGTCGTGCTTCAGGCTCGTAGTAGTGGTATGATGGTTCGTCTCCGATCACAATTGCAGACAAGAAATCGGCACCCTTATTGTGATACCGGATCAGATGAGTAAAGGCAGCGCCGAACTTCTCCGTATTCTGGCGGTAGCTCAAAATCTTGGGCACCCATTGCGCACACAAGAACCGATAACCGAGCTGTTCATGAATTGTGGCGTGAACGGTGACGGTGAACCGAACCGTGACGGATGTTCACACGCTCTGCCAGTTCATCGATGCTTATCCTCCGTTCTTGTGTCATCAGCTCATCAACCTTTGCAATTTTGTTAGGGGTGATTGCACGATGGCTTTGGTCCGGTTTGGGATCGTCTTTGCAACTTTCACGTCCTTCTTTCAACTGTTCGTTCTAACGCTTCACAGTGGCCAATGAAATGCAATGTTCAATGTACACGGCAGCCATACGGTGACTAATTTCTTTTTGGGAAACACCTTCAACTGTCAAAAACCTCACGGCACCATTCTGCTCAACTTCTGGAGCGTCCATTAGGTCACGCAACCATGTTCAACCCAGTGTATGAGCGCATTAAAGAACATTTCTGCGTGTCACTTTTGTAAATAATAGATGCCTGTGTGCTACGCGCAGGCCTTGCAGATAATGAACAGAACCATAATTGCGTAGGGTAGGTAGGCTCACTTTCATTTGACTCTCCCTCGTACATTGGAAATGCGAAGATACAATGGAATATACAAATGCGAAGATACAGCTTGATAAAGGGCAAGAAAGTGCCACTGGAAACAAAGTTCACTGTACGTATGCACAAAACCTCGCAACAAGATATCTAAACATACGTATAAGTCTCCAATAAATCTACGTATCTAAGAAAAAGTCACTGTATATAATGGGTCAAACAAGGCAAATAAACATGTTGCGCAATCACAGATTCACAGAATCCTACATCCCTCCCCCAGTCTATCCACTCCCCCCGATGTATCGCGCGCGACGGAAGGCGGCGCGGTTGCTCCTCACTTTTCTCCCTTGCGCACACAAGACTGAGCCACCATTGTCGGCTCACCCATTCCCCCCCATCCCCACACGCTTTCACTCGCACATACAGCATGCGGCGCGCGGTCACGATGTTATCGCCCTTGGATTTATGCGGAATATGAAGGCGATGGCGACGGCAGGAATGTGCCTAGAGTGTCCATATAATTGCTATCGCAATAATATAATAAGAGTATCCGGCAGCTGAAGAGTCCCATGGCCCATTACTCTCCGCAAAAGAAGAAACAAAATAGAACTTTCACCATGCGACATGTCGCTGCGCCACAACAACGTTTTTTTTTTTCCCTTTTGTGGGGCAGGGGCACAGTAATGAAAAAAAGCGCAAAGGAAACTATGCTGGTCACAATCGAATGCCTACTTTGGGGAACTAATGTGGCTATTAAAGGAACATCGAAGAAAATACGAGACGCTTGGTCCACCAAGAACCATGCGCATACTGCTCGGTATCCTACACCGGCGAGACAAGACTTTCTGCATAGGTTGCGCTCAAGCGAACGGCAATCCGTCTAGTCCCCACAGTGATGGCGGCGAGCGACCATTGTTTCTTTTTCTCGTCTGCTAGCTAGAAAGCGGCCAAAAATCTGCCAGGCGAAAATGCACTCGGCCAAAGAAAACCTAACGCACACCGAAGTGCGGCGCGCGGTGGTCGGGGCAACACGAGAAAAACGCATGCCCTCTGGCTGTCTCTGGGAGCGCGCGGGTAGGGGAGCGAGAACAAAACACTTGAAGAGCCTCAATGTTCCCTCGCGATTAAAAGTCAAAGTAGAAAAAATAAATAAGAACGTAGTTACCTTGGCTGGCTTTAGTGTCTTCACCGGATGCTTTGGCGCAGGTGAAAAAAAATGGTGATATTTTTTTTATTTCACATGGCGGCACGAATGAACCACCACAACGCTTCGTCTCATCGGGCCTCGCTGCGGGCTTTGTCAACTTGTCTGATAGTGTGTTGAATTGGCTTGTCTCGTTGTATGGCCCGATGTACGACTTTGGAAAAGTTAATGAACCTTTGGCGTCAAATATTTATGGGACCATTAAGCTTACAAAGTTCCGCAATAGAAAATCTAAGGCACTCGTTTGGAAATGTCAATGCACCTTTCACGTCAAAAGTTTATGAGAACCTTATACCCATAAAGTTTCGGAATTGACATCCACGCGCTCCGTAGATTCCATGATAGAGTGTTGATTCCGCGGCCTCCGCGACATGCCGCGGCGAGCCAGTTCGCCATCAAAAGGTCCTTGAAACTTCGTGCACGGATGGGGCTGCTTGCCTTATGTGACTCCCGGTGCATGGGCGTTGCCGCGAAATCCAGCCCGAGTTCACAATTTTCGCGGTGAAATGGCTTTTCGAGCGAGAAAAAGACGTTCTATACGAAATCCAGAATGATTTCCGGCGCCGGGGGTTTCTTTGGTCGGTGGTGCATGGACAGCACGAAACAAATTCGGGGGTTGGGGGTCTGAAGCCCCATAAGCCCCCCCCCCCTGGCTACGCCCCTGATTTCGCGTAATTCGTTTTTACCTTTTACCTAAAATACATAAGATAAACAACCCAGGTCGTCCCATCATTTCTGGTATAGGTACAGTCACAGAAAATTTGTCCAGCTACGTAGATTCCCTGATTAGTAATATCCCAGCTACGTTTGCCTCTTACGTAAGAGACACTACCCACTTCCTGTCGGATATAATCGATCTCATTATTCCTCAAGGTTCTTATTTGGTCACCCTTGATGTAGCATCTTTGTATACTAACATTCCACATTCTGATGGCATCATGGCAGTCGTCAATTGCTACGAATGTGTATCACCCGAGAAACTCATCGATAGCGACACATTGGCAACTTTGCTAGCCCTTATTTTAGAACTAAATATCTTCGGATTTGAAGGACAGCACTATGTGCAAGTTAGTGGGACGTCTATGGGTACGCGAATTGGCCCGAACTACGTCAATATATTTATGGGTCAGCCAGAAGATAAATTTTTACTAACCAGGACGTTGAAACCTTTTTATTACAAACGTTACATTGATGGTGTTTTTCTGATTTGGCCTCATGGGGAACAGGAACTGCTTTATTTCATATCGGACTATAACAATGCCCATCCATCCATATTATTTTCCCACATGTATTCTGCATCTACTATTAACTTCCTTGAGGTCAGCGTTTCAGTGCTAAACGATAAATTATCTACTGCCCTATACAAAAAGCCGACAGATAGATGTCAATATTTGCACTTCGATAGCAGTCACGTTAAACATTGCAAGACTAGCATTCCTTATAGCCAAGCGTTACGTTTTAAAAGAATCTGTTCTGAGCAATCAGAGTTTCAAAAGAATTGCGGTACCTTAAAAAACGCTTTAGCCAAACAAAATTACGCACCACAATTAATTGACGATGCAATAAAACGTGCAGACGAGCATGACCGAAGAACGCTTCTTTGTATTAAGAACAAACCGACTCCCTCATCCCAGACAAATCTTGTCCTAACCCACACTGCGTCAATCTCAAGTGTTTCGCATGCATTAAAGAAACACCACAGTATTCTAATGCAAAGTGAACGCCTCAAAAACATATTCTTTGATCCGCCTAAAGCAGTATACCGTAAAGCTAGAAATATTCGAGATATACTAGCATCATCATCTAAGACTGACTGCCCTGATGCCATCGGATGCCATCCTTATCGAAAAACGCGATGTAAAGTATGCCCCTACATGGTCACATCGCAACAGGTTACTAGTACGTCTTCAAACTTTTGTTTAAAAATCAAAGGCGATTTCGACTGCGACACAAAAAACGTAATATACATGCTTGAATGTACGCTCTGCAAAAAACGGTACATCGGATAAACAGAAGGGCCTTTCATATTCCGCTTTAACAATAATAAATCCCACGCTAACACGTTGCCCAACCTGCCCATCTCAAGACTCGTGCATCTTCCTGACCACTCATTTGATAAACTGAGAGTCACGTTGCTTGAATCTGGATTTCGTTCAAATTATGATAGAGAAGCCCGCGAATCCTTCCTTATCTATAAGTTTGATACCATCGCGTGTGGTATGAATGAATGTGTAGGAAAATTGAGTTGCCTGTCTTTGTAGCCCGTCACTTGTCCTTTCTTCTACTAGTACGTCGCTATTCCCCTTTTTCTGTGTCTGTGTTTGCTTGATAACATAGCACATATTGAGCACATATTGACGTTTTGTTGTCACGTGGCGATTGCTTTTTACAATTCATTTCGGTGCGTTTTTATGCTTTGTATTTTACATGATATGTTTGCAATCGCCATCGGTCTATACACGTGTCAGCTGTCCTTTGAACGATTCAGTTGCATTTTGTTCGGCCATTTTATTCGCTTTTCATGTAAACATATGTTCATTTGGTTGATAGGCACATGTATATTAACTGTACTGGCACCATGCAATGTATTCTGATGAAGGCCGGACCCCGGCCGAAACGTCAATAAACCGCTGCATACGCGCGTCTGCTTCACTGTGAATATTTACCCGGACCCAGAAGTGTTTTTTCCTGGTACATATATATATATATATATATATATATATATATATATATATATATATATATATATATATATACTTCCTAGAGCATGCACGTTTTGAAAACGTAGATGCCACGAAGCCGATAATCGACGCCGGCTACCTTTGCCCACTCTGCAACATACCCGACACCCTCGCAGACTTGTTGCTGGAGTGCCCGTGGCATCAAGACAGCAAAATGTAACGGGAAACGGGCGCGAACCGAGCACAGCAAGCAAACGAAGGTCACCTAGTCGAAACCTGGAGGTCAAATTCGCCCTCGGTGACGCGGGAGACCAAGGGCCAAGGGGGCAGTTGAAGCCACAGAATTCCTGGACTAAGGATCCTTACCAACTTGGGCTCTTACTGGGCCTCGCTCGGGTCAATTTTTCTTGTTTGGATCATTAGACGTTTCTTTCTCTCCCATTCTCATGCATTTAGACAGCAGCTGCTCAGGTCAGCCTTCCTTTTGAAGGGCCCGCCAGGTCCAGCCTGAAATTTTGGCTATACGATAGAAGTTTTAAAACGCAGTGCAGCCAGCATCCTCTACCACAAGATCAATTTAAGGGGGGTTTAGTAGCAGCCGTGATGCATGCAGATTAGGTGTGACGTGGCGACGGCACGATGAGGCGAGCTATCGTACGACTGCGGGAAGGCTCAACGTCGTTGCAGGACCCGCAGCGCTGCAAAAATGCGACGCTCGCATGGTGCGTTAGCTTGAGTTACATGGACATATTTGGGAGTGCAGTTTTGTGCCGCATCAATACAGCTCGACTTCAGCCGTTCCTAGGCTGAATAGCTTGTCGCCAGAAGATTCGGTACTGCGAAGTTTTCATAAAGACATCTTGTATTCGCCGCCCCTGCTGTTTGTCAGGAGAATATGCTCGCTGGCTTTCGGAAAAGGAAGCATTTTATTTACTGTACATATTCTAAAACGTGAGACTGAAGTTTCAATTCACTCTACAACCATTACTCGCACAACAAGCCACCTCGTTGTAATGACAAGATAGTAAAGAGCTTTCCCAATGTTTTGTCCTTGCCACAGCGTACGCCAACAGTTTGCATTTTCGAGCATTGTGTAATTCTCGACACTAAACCACGCATCGAACAACGCCTCAACAGTTGCATAGGTCGGAATACTCTCTCAGGAGTGCGTTCTCTTAGTACTCACTAGCACTCATTTCCGAATCGTGAGTGTGACAACGAGTGAGTGACAAAGAGCGAGAGTGGACTGAGTGGGTGCCGATGAGTGTGAGTGCGTATCCTGAAAAAGAAAAACATATTGATGAGTCAGTGCGACTGAGTGTCTGCTTATTCTGCCGACCTGTAGGCTCAAAGCCTAGCCTTCCTTTTCTGCCTCTCTCAGATGGCTACACCTTGCCGCAAGGTCTGTCGTGCTTCATCAACATATTCAGCCTACACAGAAATCCGAACCAGTTCGACAAACCAGAAGAGTACATGCCGGAGAGATTCATGTCAGAAGAAAACAGCCGGCGACATCCGTACAGCTACATCCCTTTCTCCGCAGGCCCGAAGAACTGCATAGGTAAGTAAAGCGGGGATCCGCGTTTTTAAGCACTAAATGTGCCATCTTCTCTAAGCTATTCGCCTACTGGCTATGAAATATAAAGTATCAAATCACTATCGCGCCAATGGTTACAAATATCATGCGCGGCGAAAACGCGACGGGGTTAGTTTTAGCTACCAGCCAGTAACAACTTTCCCAGCTATCTGTCTTCATGCACCATGAATGGCCGATAAATCGGACTGCGTCGATTCTTTAGAGGGAGTGCGACGTGGCAGCTATTTTTCCGTAAACCTGGTCGCTGGGCCTGTTGATTAGTGTGTGTCCTGGACACACCTCTGTTGTAGCTTGCTAGATTTTGTAGGCGAGAAAAAGAGTGTTAGTGCGTGTGCACCCGGTCTTCAAATGATCCTTCAACCTTGCTCTGCATTGAATTACTGTTTTAATGGTGTATTTGACCCCTTGATATTCTACGTGAATACTGCACACATGAGCTGCAGGCCATAGACGTGATCTTGTTATAGTTATTATTCGTAAACGTTCAAAAGATCATATCTCCCCGGCGTGGGCGCTCGGATGAAGCGGCTTTGATTTTATTTTATTTTTTTATTTTTCGAATCCCGCTGCCAAGAGGACGCGGCGAACGGTTTTATCCGAGGCCTGCGGCACACTGATAAAATCGCTCGGACGAAACGGTCCGCGCAAGAAGCGGTACGCGCAAGAGCTCGGTCTCGAGAAGCGTGCATGCAGAACTGACATGTCGTTCCCACTGCGTCCAGTTGACGCTCGTGCTGACTCGGCAGCTGCATCCCGCGGCTGTATCCGTGAACTGCAAGTGCGTAGAACGCATGGACGTTGCGACGTTTCTCCCAAGAACGGCGGCGCTTTGAACGCTCGTGCGTGGACAGAAGCCAAAGGGAAACTGGCCCCCTTTATTGCAGCCTGACTAGCATAAGGTGGGATCATGTTGACGCTTTACCGAATTTTGAAAAAAAAAAAGAAACATCTGTTGCAGATAACGTAATTATACTCCTTGAGCTCGCTCATTCAGAGAGGCGGACACTACTAGCACGAGGAATCAACTTCAAA
Organism: Dermacentor andersoni; assembly: GCF_023375885.2. Classification (NCBI taxonomy): domain Eukaryota; kingdom Metazoa; phylum Arthropoda; class Arachnida; order Ixodida; family Ixodidae; genus Dermacentor; species Dermacentor andersoni. Next base: position 210,214,998 of record NC_092815.1, on the reverse strand, counting down.
TCAATATTCAACTAAGTAACACAAAATCACTAATCAAATTTTTAATTAATGGCGTTACGGAACGTACTACCATTTACGAATTGTAGCTGGTGAGGCTGAGAGAGGTTTCTACTTCAGTCTGATTTGCAGGATTACACCAGTTTCGAGATATTACTTCCCAAATTGTGGGACCGAATACATGGGCGTTGAAGTTACTTTTGGGATTCAATGCATAAAAGAGCTTTATGCGAACAACGAAAAACTGCGCAAAAAAGAACAAGACAGAGAAAGAACCACACGACACAGGCGCAGGTTCTCCTAAGTTCCCCAGCTCCTAAGTTCTTTCTCTGTTTTGTTCTTTTTTGCGCAGTTTTTCGTTGTTCGCATAATGTCATACCAACTAGCCCCTCACCGTACGCTTCTAGGCATAAAAGAGCGTTTTGTTAAAAATGTGAGCTGAACAACAGTGCATTTTTAGGGCGAATTTGGTGGCGCATATCTCCAAACTGGTGTAATTCTGGAAATTCATATCAAGTGGACAGGCCTTACAGTTCTTAAATTACAATATGTGCCCTAATGTAAGTAACTAAGAAGTTAACTTGTGAATATTTGTTAACTTGATGAACATGTGTTTCAATTTCTCCTGCAAGTAATGTCCGCCTCTCCGAATAATCGAGTTCAGGGAGTAGAACTATGTTATGTGCAACAGGGGATTTTTAACAATTCAGTTAAGCTTAGAAATAATCACCCCGTATTCACCAACTCGCAGGGCACACAATAAAGTTATTTCCTCCTCCTCCTCCTCCTCCTCCTCCTCCCGTATATACGTGCACACCAGGTACGTCCCACATCACGTCAGTATTTACTCGAGCGAGTAACGGCTTCATCTGGCTTCGCGTATGTGGGTTGCTATTCTTTTATTTCGCGCAACATTTTCGCACACAATAGCTTTTTGAAGGTTTAGGCGCGGTTGTATTGTCCCATGGTGTTACAAGTTAGCGTCGTCGTCATGTCTGCCTCGCTTCTGCACAAAGAGAATGCAAACGCTGACGATGCCAACGTCGTCAATCACCATGCGAGATATATATGCTTCTGTGTGTCGCTGCATAAAATACACCTCCGCACACAGAAAACTGATTTGGAGTACTTACACACAGAATGTGCCTTCTATCTGCAACGTTTTTGTTTACGTTTGCTTCCTTTCTTTAATGGACTACATTTATCCACCTTGTTTAAATAAAAATCTGGATCTAACCCTCTAATTATGTCTTGCGACTCGCAGGTCAGAAGTTTGTCATGATGGAAGTAAAGGTTGTGCTGGCGAAGATCCTCACCAAGTTCACCATCGAGTCTACGCGCCCCCTCGATGAAGTTGAGATGACCTTTGAGATTGTCCTCAAGGCTAAGGGAGGACTTCCTGTGTGGTTCCGCAGAAGAGAGCAATTATAGCTGTACTTCCATTATATTTGTACATAAATAAAAGCGTTGTGCACAACAAATGTGTTCATGTCTCGGAAGGCTGTTCCGAAGCGATAGATAGCCTTATGCCCTACCTCATCGCGTTATTGGTATGCTGTGGAGAATGCCAAGGGCTGATGTGTTTTTATGTTTATCCCTAAGTTTTCCAAATTCTCTGTGACAAAACCATCGTTTATCTTCACAGACGCAGGGAACTGCATCTAAATCTGATATTCATACTGGCAGGGCTGATTGCCGACCACCACCCATCGTTGTCGTCTTTTTCTTCTTCTGTATTAAAATTTAACTGCTGGTGTCATTTTCTTATGCGATGGAAAATTAAATTGTGCTTGGATGAAAGGAAAGCTCATTCATAGAGAAAGTCATAGCTCCTAAGTTTTACCCGCATAAGGACGAAGCGGTAATTATCTTTACAAATTATTCCTAAATATACAAGTTTGATTTTGTGCATTTCATGAATTTAACCCTATTTAGAACTAGAAGCCGGTCTAGTGGTTGTTCGAGCTGGCTACCATTACTTACAGCAATAATGAAAGGGGCATACCGTAAATCGCAGTGGCAAGTCCTGCGTGTCTCTTAAGATGTACTGTGATTTTGAACCATTTTTTTATGCAGCAATATTCCATCTTTTCCTGGTTGATGCAGAGCGAAGCCTCCAAACCTGCCCTGACGGTAAACAACGGCACTACTTTGAAATTCTCTGAACGGTTAAAGGATCATTCGACCACAAATTATGACCCAAACTTTAATTATGCCGTCACCGGGTAGCTAGCCGCGTTTCCGACGGGTGCAATATCAAAATGTAACGGTGATGACACGCATTAAGAAAAGATAGCGGTTTAATTTAGGTTTGGCAAAAGTACTTCATTCACCACTCAGTAACAAACACAAAATACAGCTTCGCCGACTGAACGTCGAAAGGTGAACCTCAACAGACGCAAGTATATAAAGTTGTTTTGGGGGATCTTCGAGAATGGACATACATATGCTCGTACGGGGAAACGAAAGCGCGCAGGCCGAGAAATTGAGAGAGAGAGAGAGAGAGAGAGAGGGAAGGAGCAGCTGCAGCGTACAAGGAATGCATTATTGGGCGGAACCCGTTTTAAGGGATCAACAGGGCGTTATTCATGGGCTTACATTAACGGCGTAGAGGAAGCGCGCGCGTGAAATGAGGTTTCTCGCGCGCGTCGCTTCTCGCCCGACGGCCTTGCCGCGGCCTCCGTTTCCAGCTCCACTTTCTCGCAAACGCTCTCTCCCTCTCTGTCCCGGTCGCTGTTCTTCCCTGCCGACGCTCAAAGGAAGTGAAAGCTCCAGTGGCATGTGGTTTATGCGGCCAGCGCTGGTGAGTCGATGAGCGGCCGCTCGTTTTCTCTACCCCGAGCTGCTCTGCAGGCGGCGATCGCGACAGAACGCTTCGTCGTTCGGCTTCCCTCACGCTTGCCCTTTTGTGCCCTCAATCTGTTCGCCACCGCAGCGGTTTGCTTCCGTCCCGGCCAGCCACACACTCAACTCCGTCTCTTTGCCACCCCCATTTTCTTCCCCTCTTCGTTTGCCGGTCTTTATAAACTTGATATAAACACCCGGGGTGCCGATTAGCCGTACGGCGATGACGCTGCCTTGCTCTCTCGGCTATCCTCATATAAGATGCCGTGCGGGAAAGCTGGCCCCAATGAGAAAGCTAGGGGGTCGACCAGGAGCGTCGCATATATGCCATGTACCCGCGCGAAAAGAGCGGATGAGTGAGCGAGCAAGCCGCCGCCACCGTCACCTAAAATGTCGCGGAAGTCGTTCTCCCTGCTTGCACCCCTTCTTCTCTCTCTTTCTCTCCTGCCACTTCCTTCCTTCCGCTCCTGTCAAGTCAGTTATACAGCTGCGGAAAAGCGTCCCGGGCTCTACCACGCCTATCAACTACACCACGAAAGAGCTCGCTCGCCCGGCGTTTCTCGGGTCTCGCGCATAAACACGCCACGCCGCCCCTGGGCATGCGGGCAGGCTAATTCCAAACGCCCCGTTGCGGGCTCAGCTCGCGCTAGTCCCACGCGGCGGCGATATGAGGTCGATTCATCAGCAGCACGCGAGTCTTCTCTGAGAAGCGGCGGCGGCTGTGTGTGCGTACGCGGGGAAGAGTGCCGACCCGGACAACCGGCGAGTGAGGGCCGGCGTGGCCCACCGCTGCTCCTCGCCGCTTCGGTTCCCTTCGGAGCAGCATGCGCGTGAGCCTCAGGATGAATGAGCTTCCCGGCTTTGCAGGGAAGCCCACCGAGAATGGAGCGATTTCGGTGCTGCGCTCTCTCCCTCGTCCCTTCTACGGCGGTGACCCCTTACTGAATTTGACTTCCAAATGGGAAGCTACACCCGACGCTGCTGACTATGCTTGCAGTTCCACGCTGCAGTGGGGTAACGGCTACGAGGGCGGACCAAGTGGCTGGCCCTGGCGCTCAATGTGTGAGCGCGCATACATCGCATGTTGGCGGCCTGGGAAGTGCGGTGGCAGGTACGATTGTGCGAGGACCGGGATTTTCTTCTTTTTTTTCGGAAAGAGCTGTTCCTTCATCACAGTGAGCTTGGGTAATGTGTCAGCACGACGCTGAAATTTGCTAAAGGTGTTCAAAAGAAGGACACAGGTAGCAGTAACCGTACTTCCTTGTTGCCTTATTCACAATGATATTGCGTAGAAAATTGAAACATGGAGTAACACAATATGATTCTCTTCGATTCTAGTAGACTCTTCGGTTCGGCTTGTTTTCAGATGTATATTGTTTATTCAAACAAAAAAAGGAAAATCACCTCCCAAGCGCTCCGTACAGGTGGTTAAACAATGAAGCTGAAACGTGCGGTAATCACTGGGTTAATACCGACAGTTCATTAAACGACGGCTTGGTACTCGGTACTCAGTAGCTGCTCGCGCTCGGCTGCACGAGCCTGTTCTTGTGCCCCGGCTGCAGCATTCGCATGGAGTAAACGAGCTCATTCCTGGTTCGGCTACTAGCGTTACTGATCGAAAGCTGCCCGCTCCTCAGGAGTACGCAGAACGCGCGGCCTACCCATTTCGGAGCCGGAGAGAAACTGCTGCACGTGCGCTCGCCTGCGACGCAGAGCAACGACGTCAATACTGGCACAGCTAATCCAACAGCACCTAGATCGCATAAAGCATTCACTCCGTTCAATGACGTCATGTTACCTGCCCTGACTACTATAGAATCTAGTGGGGATGCTCCCGAGTAGGCAAGATTGATTTTGACATCACCGCTTTCATCACGCCAGCCTTGTCAGTCGAAATTTCGAGCCAGGTAGCGTGACGTTATGGATCGGAGTAAACAGGCCTTGTGCTACCTAGGTGGTGTCGGCTAATCGCGCGCCTCTCTCTCTCTTTTTTGTCGTGCATGCGCATCGAGTTGCGCTGGAGGAGTTTTCGGCGTACAGGCGGTCGACAGACGGACGCACGGATGGACGGACAAATCGGCTAGCCATGTACAGCTTCGCTGTAAAAACAGTTGTATAAGTGGGTAATAAACAGACACGAATGACTGAATGACAGCGTTTCATGCGTGACAGTGTATCATGCTTGACAGTGTATCAGATCACATTTTCATCCTGGGGCGCTATAACGTAAAACTATTCCAGTATGTTTTTTTTTTCAATACCCTGACGTCAAATTTGCGTAACCGCCGACGCAAGTATAGGGTGGTGACCCACAGGGTTGTCTGAACAGACCAATCAAACGCTCTCCTCTTTCATAGGAGGTCACTTTTGTTTGCTTGAAAAATAATTAACATTGCCTACACTTAGCGGCTTGACTTATCTAATTGGCTACAAGAGGCGTGGAGCACGCCCAAGTGGAGAGGGATTCGATGGGGCCGACGCAGTGCACTGAAAATTGATAACCGGATGAAGAGGGTGATGACGGCGTCTGCGATTGGTCCGCTTTCCCTTATTTAGCTTACGGTGGCTGGTCGAAAATCGCTGCGGCATGCAACGGAAGTTTAAGAATGCAGCTAAAACGGACCTTCAGCAAAGAAGTGTCGGCAGAGCGAGGTCGTAAACGTGCCGAAAGTGCTCTAAAATGTTACACTACCACGAAAAAGCTTTAGTGTAGGCAAATAAACCCATGCTTTTCGGCAGGTGCGAGTAGCCAGTGCCTAAGCGATCGGCAGCAGCCATCTTTTATTCCTTTCGGAACGGAGCAGCCTGCGGCTATTCAGAAGAAAACTCAGTTTTGTTCGGCATATTAATGCATCTTTAACGCATACACTGGCCCTATAACGTAAAACTATTTCAATATGTTTTTATTCCATTCTACTGACGTGAAACTTGCGTAACCGCCGACGCAAGTATAGGGCGGTGACCCACAGGGTTGTCTGAACAGACCAATCAAACGTTGTCCTCGTTCATAGGAGGTCACTTTTGTTTGCTTGAAAAACGAATAACATTGCCTACACTGAGCAGCTTGTCCTATCTAATTGGCTGACAAGAGGCGAAGGGCATGCTCAAGTGGAGAGGGATTCGATGGGGCCGAGCTACTGCACTGAAAATCGATAACCGGATGAAGAGGGTGGTGCACGTCATCTTCAAATTTTTACTCATGGCTCTGTGGACAGGGTCAGAGGATCTAGTACAGCTGCATTTCACATTCCCTCTTTGAAGTATGATTGGTCAGCTCGCTTCACTGCAGTCGTGTCCTCCACAACGGCCGAAAGCGTTGCCATTGAGGCCGCTCTAAAGAAGCTACGGTTTTGTACGCCTCAACCTGTTGTCATCCTTACAGATTCGAAGTCCGCCCTTCAAAGGTTAGAGCACGGGTTTCCTACTGATGCCTCATGTCTAAGCTCCCTACGCTCGGTGCACAATCTCCATATCGAATGCTTCTCCATATGATTCCAATGGGTGCCCTCGCACATAGGTATCATAGGCAACGAGATGGCGGACAGCCTCGCCCATAGAGCGCTGTCTGGGAATCCATTGAGAAAAGTGCCTCAAGAGGACAAGAGACTCTCCAGAGAAGCGGTGTCGTGCCACTTCAGTTCTTTGTGGAGCTCACCTCACAAGCCATGTGTGACCAAGGGTCTCAAAAGAAACCAAGCCACTTTACTGCTCAGCGTTCGCACGGGCTCTGCTCGTACCCCTGAGTGGATGTATAAGACTGGCCTGGCGTTGTCTCCATTATGTTCAACGTGTGGTGTGTGTGGTGACATAGAACATTACATTATGTGCTGTACTCTGTATAACGCGGAAAGGAGTATGTTATTCGGGTCCCTCAAGAAAACAGGAATTCCCCACAGTTCTTCGCAGGAACCAGTTAGATAGGAAGGAGGTTTCTCGCCTTTTAAATTACCTGCAGGACACGGATTTGTCCTCCACATGGTGACCTTAGGAGTGACTATGTGTAGTTGTGAGGTCTGTGTCTGATTTATATGATTTATGTATGTTAAGTGTCGCTACGGTGGAGCTATTGCCGGCAGCAACTGCAAGGCTAATCCCACCAGTAGCCTACAACCACTCAACTCAACTCAACTCAGTATTTATGCGATGCTTACCAATTGAATACTGGCCCAATTGGCGATTGTTTAGGTCTAAGATGTCGTGGTAGGAAACCAAAAGGCGACACAGAGCTGCTGCTTGTTCAGGCAATAGGTCCGCAGCGATCATGGGATAATATGTTGTGTCTGGGCAAATAGCATACTGTGGACATGGTGAAGAATCTGAGCAGACGTCTACTGAAAACGTCGTGACGTGGTCATCTCCTATAGCACGCAACGTTGCAACCGATATGCCTTGGGGTAGAACTTCCTTTGTCAGGCCACAATTGACCTCGAGGAGGCATGTCCGGTTAGCGGCGACCATGACGACGGAGTGGGGCACAGTGATATTGCGCATCAAAAGGACATCAGGAACAGGTGTGGCGACGTAATCATCATCGGGCACAGGAAAAGATGATAGCAAATCGACGAAAGTCAAGGCTTTAGGCGGCAGGCGGACGAAGGCGGTCGTACTAAACTTGTTCGGCAGTTCGGCACGAATATGCGCGAGTAGATCAAGTTCGAGGCAAAGGGCACCGGCCGAACAGTCGACCAAAGCTGAATATGCTGTAAGAAAGTCGAGTCCGAGGATTAGGTCATGGGGACAATTGGTCAGCACTGCAAAAAGAACAGGAACGTGGCGGTCGGCGATACTGATGCGGGAAGTACACATTCCAATGACGGCAACAGTGCTGCCATCGGCCACGCTTACGGCTCGTGTAGTAGCAGGCGTGAGAACCTCCCTCAGTTGACGGTGGAGGTTGCAACTCATTATGGACACCTGGGCTCCAGTATCTATTAACGCTGTCAGAGAGACACCGTCGACGTGAACATCAAGTAAGTTCTGGTTCGTTGGGAGCGTCAATGAAGGATTTCCACGCGACGAAGATAATGCAGCACTGCCCCTGCCCCAAGGAGCTGCATGGACTAGTTTTCCATCCGGGAGAGTCCATAATTGGTCGGCCATGAATAGCGGCGTGGTTGGGGCGACGGGGGCCGACTGTGATGAGGAAATGGTGAGCGAGCAGGACGACTGTCATCGACGGATACATCAGAGGTAGGAGGCATACAGCGAGGCGAGTAACGGCGCGGATTGGCATATGGGCAAGGAGACGGGGTAAAGGAGCTTGAATATTGCGACGTCCAGGAGGTGCGGCAGTGGCAAGCGACGTGTCCAATGCAGAGGCAACGGAAGCAAATGGGCTTGTCGTCCGGATTTCTCCACTCAGCAGGGTTGCGGTATCTGGGAGGGGAATACAGCGCGGTGTGAGGCGTAGCTGTCGGCACCGGTCAGGCGTCTGGTCGGCAGACGGAGCAGGCAGCCGCAAAACCAAGGTTTGCAAATTCTTGCCGCACAACTGCCTGAATGAGAGGGATCACTGGGGCTGGTTGGTCAATGGTGGAGTCAAGTTGGCGTGGATGGAACGCCGCAGGACTTGTAACCTCGAGCTCGCGGAGAACAATACGTATGACGTGCTCATTTAAGGGCGGTGAAGCGGTAAGGTCGACGCTAGACGACGTCGCAGCCGTGTTAGGGAGACGGAAGAACTATGGAATGAGGCGGCGGCTTTTGGCGTGCTCAAAGCGGCGGCATTCCTTGACAATGACGTCGATGGTGGACACATTGTCGAAGACCAACAAGTTGAACGCGTCGTCCGCGATCCCTTTGAGTACGCGGCCAACTTTGTCAACCTCGGCCATTTTCTCGTCGACTTTCCGCCAAAGAGCGAGCAGGTCTTGTACGTACGAGACATACGATTCAGTAGAAGACTGAACTCGGGTAGCAAGCTCTTTTCTAGCAACCAGCTGTCGACCGGTGGGATTTCCAAAGAGGTCGCTGAGCTTCTCCTTGAAAGAGTCCCAGCTAGAGATCTCGCCCTCGTGTGTCCGGAACCAGACACGAGGAGTTCCGCCCAAGTAGAAGAGGACATTCGCTAGCATAATGGGAGGGTCCCAGCGGTTGTTTCGGCTAACACGCTCTTATAGGCTGAGCCAGTCCTCAACGTCGACATTATCTTGGCCGGAGAAAATTCCAGGATCGCGGGGATTGGTGACTGTAACGCATGTTGTTATCGGGGTCGTAGAAGTAGAAGCAGACGAGGTGTCGTCACCGGGAGTCGTGGCGGAAAGCAGGACGGTGCGGCCGCTGCGGAGCTCCGTGGCGAGGACCGGGGACGGCACCCTCCACCAAAATGTTACGCGAACGAAGGATTAAGAACTGGAGACTATTCACAAAGTATATTTACAAAGGATAACTGCAGCGCTGGCCAGTTCAGCCGACAGCTCGAGAGTTGATCTGGTCGTTGTTGTTGTTGCCTATCACGCGTGTGGAGCTCGAGAGCCAGAGAGCGTTCGCCGTCTTTGTTGGAGCGCCCGCGTGCACCGTCCACAAGAAACGCGCAATATGCATGTATCAATATGAATGAATGTGTTTGAAATGTATTGACAAAAGTGAATTAAGGGAAGTGTCCGGTACATAATTATTATGCAGCAGCTTGTTTCAGATCGTGTTATTATGTATAGAACGTAGAGTTTGCTGTTATCTGTAACATGGGTGAAACATCGGAAATAACTAAGAATATGTAGGTTCTAAACATGATACAATATTTATTAAGCTTCTGCTTTGAAACCAAGATAATCACCAAGAGAACAGCCCACAAATAGACCCCTTGTCCTTCCGAACGACATGGGAAATCGCTTATAGAGTTTAGTTGTGCTTGATAAATTAGTTACAGAGATTGACATACATATGTAAAGAATTTTCCTTATAAGTACGTCGGACAGGCAAAGCAAAAGTCAATGCTTTGTTGACGTCCGCGACAAGGTCTCAAGCAAGTGTGCCCGAAACGTCGGATGCAACAGAAGATATAAAAGGATATTCAGATCAACAATGTACTCTCTGCTAGAGAGAGAGAGAAAAAAAGAGCCTTTCGTTTGTTTTAGTGGAACTGTTATGACAGCATACGCTGTCAGAAAACTACAGAACGTTGTAGATAAACTTTGCAACGCTACAAAATCACACGGTATTGTTCACCAGAAATTTCGCTCAATACTTTTGGCATGTTTCAGAAAAGTTCGGTAAAGTTTGAGTAAATACACAGGGCGTTCCTGCAGTGCAGTAAATTCAAACCAGTTATGGTAACCTACAATATTTTTTTCGGTAAATATTAGGAAGTCAATCTGACCCTTACATTTCAGGGCCCTGTAACGTAAAACTATTTCGTTGTGTTTTTATTCCACTCTCGTGACGTTATATTTGCGCGACAGCCGACACAATCATCGGGCGGTGACCCGCAGCGTTCAAAGGCAGCCCGATCAAACGCATTCTTCTTTTGTAGGAGATCACTTATGTTCACTTTCAAAGCGAATAACATTGCCTAGTTTGGCAGGCTTTTCTCATCTGAGTGGCTGACAAGAGGCGAGGAGCGCTCAGAAGTGCATAGGGTTGCAGTGGCGCCAGGCTAGCGCCACGAAAGCAGAGAACGGGATGAGGAGGGTAGTGCCGGCTTCTGCGACTGGTCCGCTTCTCCTGGCTTAGATTTCGGTGTTTCATAGAAAATTGCGGCAGCGTACAGCGGGAGGGCCAAAATTACACTAAAAGGGATCCTCAGCGAAAAAAAAAAAGTGGGCGAAGCGATGTCGTGTCCGTGCCGAAAAGCCTTGACAGCGCTACGTTGCCATGCAAAAATTTTACAGCAAGGCTATTAGCCTACAGTTGCTCGGGATTTCTCGCGGCGCGTCCTCAGACACACACACAAAAAAGAACCTTCAGCGATTAAAAAAAAAAACGTCAGCGATTGAAGCGAAAAGAGCATAATTCTTTGGTATCACGGAGACAGCATGCTGCGCAACATTTGTTTCAATAAACAAGAAGCACAAAAGAAGCATCTAAACCACGTCATTGATTATAAGGCGCTTTTGATAACAGTGCGAAACAGGTAGCACCCCCAACATACGTCTCCCGGTAAAGATTACTGCCGCGGCGATGGGAGCTTACGACGTGGGGAGTGACATTACTAGCCTTATATATAACCAGTCTAGCAACTGATTTTATTGTTGTTACAGCACCGCTAGGGGTAGGCAACGCCTAGTTAGGACTCCTGGGGAGCAGCTTGAACACGAGGAGCGGCAAAGGGAAGAAACGGCAATACGACCCGCAACGTCGCGGGGTCAGAATTACCATTACTCCCATTACTACCATTACTCTACATTATCATTGCTATCATTACTCTAAAGCAATAAATCATTGCATACACCCCCCCCCTCAAGCAGTTGTGGTGGTGGTTTTAAACAGTCGCTGGCCATCCACTTTCGCAGGGCCGGGAGAGCGAGTCATTTTTTCTTATTAAACGCAAATAAATGTATTCTTCCCGACTGCTCCGAGCAGCCATCATCATCGGCGGGCAGCCATCATCTATTCGCTTCCGAATGGTGCAGTTTCCGGCTATTCCGCAGAAAATTCAGTTTTGCTCGGCATATTAATGCATCTTTGTTGAGTACACGTCCCTTCGCCGCCGTTAGTTTTCGCGGTTCCGAGACGTCGCGTGAGAGACAGGCGAAGTGAGTGCAGCTCGAAAACTTGTGACCATTTTCGGAGGGCCGATGACGAAGAAGGCGGATAGAAATGTATTTTTATTTTGTTCGGTCTAATCATACATATTCGGCTTGTACACGTCATATCATTTTGCCGTTTTCGCAACGTAGCGTGACATACAAGTGAAGTGAGGTTGGTCCCTAAAAGTTTTGTGCAGTCGCGGAGGCCTGATTGCAGGAATGGAATAGAAAATATTGGAATAGCTTTAAGATATAGCACCCCAGTTCTTTTCTTTTTACGAACTTCGTCGGCATGGTCGCCCACGTAATCAGCATAAGTGGCAGGTTGTGATCGGTAGATGATAATAACCGATAATAATCGAGCGTAATGAACCGTTATATACCAGCCATAACTTAGAACTGTTCCTTTTGTTAAACCATTGATTTCACCAGCAACTAATTTCCATGCGTGTCGTGCAAGATAAGAACATCTACGAACGCTTGCTTGTTTTAATGGAGTATGGCTCAAAATTCACACAGGGATAAGTGAAACGAAAGGAACTGGGCAGGACAGTATACGGAACGCAGCAACCTGGAGCGCGACGCGGGATATTGCCGACTAAATGTGAAGGATGAAACCATTCGCTATCTCAAACGAGCGAGGTTGCGAAATCGAAAAAGAAAATTCATTCCAGTTGGCTTCTTTTACGACGCGGTCGGAGTTCCCCGGTATAGAGCAGGCGTATATGTTTGAATCAGGAACAAAAGATGGCGACCGCAGGTGGCGTATACGGCACATGCAAATTGCACGCAGCGCTTCGGGAACGACGCAATGAACGCGAGTAGCCCGAGGCAATCGCACACAACGAGATCAGGCTCGTAATGGCAGGTGGACAGCCTGGTCGAGGCCGGAAGACGAGAGGCGCACCGCAGATTGCGGTGCGCCTCTCGCGCTTGCTTCATCAGGCGAGAGACAACCTCCTGTTCAGCTCGCGATCGATGGGCGCGCCAACTAAGACAGCAAGGGCGAAGAACACGACAAGCAGAAACAAGAGAGAAAGGCAAAACGAGGAGGTGTACAGGAAACACGCCCCCAGGGAGGCTACGAGAGACAGTTTCGGCGCGAAGGAAACACCATCGCAAAACGCCGAGCCTCGTTGTCAGCTCTGGGGTAGAGGCGATTGCGTAGCAGTGACCGTCCACGTGCCTAGGGGTAATCTAGCTTACGAGCATGGTCGATGCACAACAACTACTAATTGTAGCCCTTTCTGAGAGTTACAGACACGAAAGCCACGTACACTGCAAGGTTCGCCCGGAGAGCTTGGAAAGCACGGATACGAGCGGTGCTGGCTACCAAACATTCCAACAAAACATATCAGTAAGTTGATTGCTACAAACGTAACATTAGGCTGCTGCCAACAGTACCTAATTATTTGAAATTTAAATGCCAGATACACGAGCAAAGTTAAGACAACTAACTGACAAACTGTCTTACACGGTATAAATCTTAGTACTGAGATTTATACCGTATAAGACAGTTTGTCAGTTAGCGCGTTCTTTAGCTGCTGCAGATGAATTCTGCATTTTTTTAAAAGTATTTTGTGCAGTGCATTCTAAGCACTTTAATTACAAAACAGAAAGTTTGCACTGGCCATTCGCTCTACATACTGGACTTTTTGAAAAAAAATTTGCTGAAGCTGTAGTTTCGGCTTGTTTCGTTGTAACTTTTCACACGCAGTTTTCTTACTTCACTCTATGATATCGCTTAACAAATATCTTGACACATTACGCCACCAGTCTGTAACACTATCTTTTAGAGTTCTTATTCTACCGAGCGCTTTAATTGATCACATGCTGCAATCGCTGCTTCAAACGTTGCTTGTAGTCGGGAACTGGTAGCCACTTCGCGGATGATTGCAGCCAGGATGACGCCGCCGCAATAATCCGTGCGCCTTTTCCTTGAAATCTAGAAACATTCATGTAAGAAACAAGTTTCCAAAAACCTCCAGTGATTTCGTTTTGAACGGTACAGTTTCGAGAGAGCGACCACAAACGCAGCGAAGTTATGTAGTCACTTCCGTCCTCGTACTCCTCCTAGCAAAATAATATTCACAAATAAAAAAGAAAACATACAAGCTAAAGAAACCGAATAAGTCATGTTTTCCGTTGCAACACGAAGTTGCAGAGTTGAAAATTTTGCTTAAAAGCGCGCATTAGCCACTGTTTGATAGCTCGGCCCCGAGCAGTCATTGACATCAGAGGCCTGGAGCACCTCCTGCTTTAAATTTTTAAGAATCCATTAAATTTCCTGAAATGCTTAAACGATTGTTTTATACTGCGGCTTGGGCATACTTCTATTTACACATTCCCCTATTCGGTAATTTTTTCTTCTTGTTTATTTCACAAACTACCTTATCTTTAGCTACTGGTTATATGTATACGTGCCGTACAGGTGCATTTTTGTTTCTAATTCGAGGGATTCGCCAAAAGGCATATGCAGTAAACAAATAAGTGAAATGTGCATCAGATGCGCGCATGCAGCCCTGTGTGATGCAGGTACTGCAGCAGTGAGTTGCCGCATTTGTTGTTCGTTGTCCAACAAGCACAGATAGTCCTCTGGAACATTAGGCTTTAGTTTGGCTTCCCTTGTGCCTAACATCCCGAGTCCCTGGGCAGAGCCACGGAAGGCGACGAAAGTCCGGCGCAGGCACAGGTGCCGCACACCGCTGCACCACTTGTGGCAAACTCTCTTTCCGTTCGTGCGTCACCTGGCTGTCCTAGCAAAGCTGCGACACGGCCTGTAGCAGGCGTGGCTTTCCTTTCGTCAAAACTTGGCATCGCGGCCAGCCATGATATATTTCTTTCGGCATGTCCGCCCGGCAGTGTGTGCCCCCACCTTGAAAAATAACTAAAAATAAATAAATAAAACAAAATGGCGATGTTCACGCGCGAATAAATGGGTGCACAAAATACGCACGGGCCCATGCGGCACGCTGCGTGGAATAACATCTGTACAAAGGACACAGTCCGGCGGAAGCGGCCGAGAAAGCGTCTCATCGGCGGGGATCGCTAACGGACCACATTGGCAGATTGCGGCGAAGCAATGGCGGGCAAGGATGCATCGCGCAAAGAGGGCAGACAATGCGAGCGGGCGAGGCGGGAGACGACGCATGCGCGGCAGTGCAAGGCGATGTCGGCGACGAGACGCCCAGACTCAATTTCCTGCCGCGAAGCTCGACGGCCGGCGGGGCACGTGGAATCCTGTTACGCGCGCGCGTTAATGATGTCACGGAGTCAATTTTGCCGCGAGCCTCCGCCTTTTTCTTGATTTTCTCTTTTGCGCTGCTTGCTTTCTTTCCTTTTCTTTACATTTTTTATTTTATTATTATTAATATTATTATTTTTTTCTGGCCCTCGCAATGACACGTACCGCACAGCTCCGGCTGCCTCTTTGGTGACCTCGAATCGTCGACGTCTTTTACTTCGCCTGTACCGTCACCGCGGTTGGCCTCTGTGGTTTTCTTTTCAGCGAGCTATCTATCGATTATTCTTCGAAGAGCATTTGGTGAATACCCCGCCATTACGAACTGCTATAATCGTGGCCACCGGAAACACCATAGCCATTGCCGGAGCTTGTTGATCAAGCCGTCAGGCTAAAATATGCGTTAGCGGTTGGTACATATACACAGTCGGCTCTTCACTCATGAGTTCACGCACTGCCGCTTACTCGTACTCCATCCGCAACTGTAATTGCGACTTTGTGCCGGTGATTACACGTGGAAGTGAGTGTGAACGCGAATGAGCACGAGTGGCTGTCAGCGGTCTACAATGTGAACGCGTGCGACCTCTGAAAATATCGCTGTAACTTGCCCTGCAAATAAATGTCTTAAATGTTGTAAATAATATAAGTATCACAAGAAATGCTTGCGCTTGTGCCTTTTGTAAACGGGGTTTATTCGGGTCCTAGAGAAGCAGCGACCAACGCGGCAGCAGCAGCTAGGGCGCAGCCAGTGAACGAACTGGGTATGAGTCACGCGATGGCAACGGGGCTTCTTAGCCTGCCGATCTTCTTCGTCACAATCACCCCCGGAATTGAAGAGTAGCCATCCTGGCGATCTAGGAAGAGGTGAGAGGATCGTAATATGGCTTCAGCCGGTCAATGTGCACAGTCTCTCGTCCCCGACGACGCAGATCGGGAGATGGTGACCGGGGCTCGACCACGTAATTAACAGGTGATGGTTGCGCAACCACGCGGTAGGGCCCGTGGTACTTCGGGAGGAGCTTGGACGAAAGGCCAGGGGCAGCAAAAGGCGGTACCCAAAGCCACACGAATGAGTCTATAGGGAAGGGGTGAGGGGGTGGGCTGAGGTCATGGCGCTCTTTTTGGCGGCACTGTTGAGCAGACGTCAAAGAACGGGCAAGTTGTCGGCACTTCTCGGCGTACTGAGCGACCGTAGAAACTTGTGAGCACTCAGAAGGGTCCGGCCGGTACTGGAGAACCGTATCAATGGTGCTGGAGCGATGGTGGCCGTAAAGGAGAAAGAATGGTGAGAATCCGGTACTGGCTTCAGAGGCAGTGTTATAGGCGTATGTGACGTATGGAAGTACAAGATACCAGTTGGAGTGGTCAGAGGCAACATACATTGATAGCATGTCACCAGGAGTTCTGTCGAATCGTTCTGTTAAGCCATGGGTTTGCGGATGATAAGCAGTAGTAGTGCGGTGAATATTTTGGCATTCAGATAGGAGTGACTGCAGGACGTCCGAGAGGAATACGCGACCCCGATCGCTCAGCAGTTCACGGGGTGCGCCATGGCGGAGAAAAAAGTTGTTCAGAATGAATGTGGCGACGTCTTTTGCTGATGCGGCAGGCAAGCCGGCGGTTTCGGCATATCGCGTCAAATGATCTACGGCGACAACAATCCATCGGTTGCCGGAGCCAGTAGATGGAAGATCTTCTTCGTCACACTTTCTTTACTTCCTTGCGAACTGTGCGCAAGATAAGGTTTCTCTTCGATTAAAGAATGTCACAGTTTGGAGAGCCCACTCATGAGTGCGCTTGCTAGCACTATGTAGGGCACTTTAAATTGGATTTACGGTCGAAATTCTGACCTTGGGTTCTGACACACAACGTTGCAGAGGGCTGAAGTTCAATTTTGGGTGAAATTGGCATATCTTAAAGTGCGCCCAAAGTACACAAGTACGTTCTAATTATATTTTTACACCTAATTGTAGTAGGTGCAGTGGGGAGGCTATCCCGCGACCTCGTGTTTTATTAGCAGAACGCCAGAGCTACTGACCCCTAGTGACATGCCTCACACTTAAGTATAGTGGATACGGATGTGGTCGATTGCGGGTGAATTTGAGCGAATACGTGCGTGATTGGTCGTATATAAAATGGTGAGTGAGTGAGTGAGAGGAATACATATATATATATATATATATATATATATATATATATATATATATATATATATATATATATATATATATATATATATATATATATATATATATATGTATATATATTATTACGATATGCTCAAGCGATGCTCAAGAAATGAGCCGCCGCGAGAACGACGACGAAGTTGGTCGGTGCGCTTGGCGCGAGCGAGTGTCAGCCTGGCTGCCTGGCTCCAGTGTAAATAGCCTGTAAATAGCCTCTTCTGTCGGTGTCTTTCCACACGCAACATTCTGGAGGAGGTCAGCGATCCCCGTCCTCACCACGGAACTAAGAAGTGGTCGGCACACCGAGCTTGTCACCATGCCTCCCGGTGACGCGCCCACCTCTGCAACGGCTTCGGCATGTCCCACTGCTCCCATCGTCACGGTCGCCCCACATCGCGACCCAGGTATGTTCTCTGGCCTGGAGGGCCAGGATGTTGACGACTGGATCAAACTCTATGAACACGCCAGTGCTAATAACAGGTGGGACCCAACGATTATGCTCGCCAATGTCATCTTTTATCTCGGCGGCACCCCACGCGTATGGCACCAAACGCATGACGACGAGATAACCAGTTGGGACAATTTCAAAGAGAAGCTACGGGAACTGTTCGGCGACCCCATTGGGCGCAAGGCTGCCGCGAGAAAGGCTCTTGCGTCTCGTGTACAGTCATCTACGGAGCCGTACGTTTCCTACATCCTCGACGTCTTAGCTCTATGCCGCAAAGCTGACGATGGTATGTCCGAAGCCGATAAAGTGTCACATATTCTAAAAGGCATCGCCGACGACGCTTTCAATTTGCTTGTTTTCGGCAACGTCTCGACTATCGACGCCATCATCAAAGAATGCCGTCGCCTTGAGCAAGCTAAGAGCCGCCGTATTACACACCACATCACACGGCTACCCAACACTGCTGCTACGTCGACATGTGAGGGTCGACCACGTCAGACCACCACCTCTGACGACGTCACCAGTATTGTTCGCCGCGAACTCGAGGCCACCTGTTCGCCAGCTTTCTCCACGACGCCTCCCGATCCGCCAGCAACCACCATTGCGATGATCCAGGCCGTCGTCCGACAGGAATTTCGGAACATGGGTCTGAACTCTGTGTGTTCCACGTCTCAACCCAACGTTTCCCGGTTCTCTAGCGGCCCTCCTCGTCCTCGGCAGTCCTTTTCCGCCACATCTCGCAGCAACCCGTCCGATTGGCGTACCCCTGATGACCGGCCGATCTGCTTCCACTGCTGTCGCATCGGCCACGTCGCTCGTCACTGCCGCAACCGATGGCTACCAACTCCTCGGACATACACCGCCGCTTATTCCCGCACCTTTGGACCTTCCGTTCCCTATACCAGCCGCCATGAATCCACTGCCGCTGATGCTCCTGCTCAGAACCTTCGGTACAGCCGCTCGCCCTCACCTCGACGCCATCAGTCTCGTTCGCCCCAACCCCGTCGCTTCTCTTCGCCGCCTATCGCCTCCCGGATCCAGCCGGAAAACTAGGCACTGCAGCTTCTGGAGGTGAAGCTGCTTTATCGACCCTGCCCTCAAATCCTCGCTCACGTTACCCACGAACCGAAACCTTCTTGACGTTGACGTTGACGGCTATCCTGTCACGGCACTCATCGATACAAGAGCACATCTTTCAATTATGAGTGCTGCCTTCCGACGACGACTCAAAAAGCTCCTCACCCCAGCGTCGGCCCGCGTCGTACGCGTTGCGGATGGCGGTACTGTGCCTATCATCGGCATGTGTACGGCACGCGTCAGCATCGCCGGCCGCCACACTCCTGTCCTCTTCACCGTAATTGCTCATTGCCCCCACGACCTCATTCTCGGCCTCGATTTTCTCTCCGCACATTCTGCTCTTATTGACTGCTCTTCCGGTACCCTTCGCCTTGAGTTGCCGATGCTCGCAGAACCTTCTGACGCACCCCACTGCCGTTTACGTCCCACCGGTTTTCTTCGCCTGCAGCCAAAGTCAATAGCCTACATTGAACTGTTTTCTTTCCCACCAGTTCCTGATGGCGAGTACCTCGTCACTCCTCTGCCCGACATTCCAATAAGGTATGACGTTACAGTGCCTCACAGTGCACTTAATATTACTGGGAACCGCACTCGAATGCCTGTCTGCAACTTTGGATTGGCAAAGCAAATTCTACAGCAAGGTATTTGCCTTGCCACCGTTGATTGTCTCGGCGACCAATACGTGGCAGCGTTAGCGACCGATCATTCTCGCGAGCTTCGCAGGCCCCTCGCGCCAGCCTCGGGTGCCGATCCCAATATAAAGAAAATGGTTGCAACGGACCTGTCCTCGGCGCAGACTGAAGAGCTTTGCCAAGTATTATCGTCCTACCGAGATATTTTCGACATCGACGATCGCCCTTTAGACCAGACGCTCGCGGTCAAGCATCGTATTCTTACTGGCGATGCTACGCCTATTCACCGACGACCGTATCGAGTTTCTGCGTCAGAACGCCGAGTAATTCAAAACGAAGTCAACAAAATGCTCGATAAAAACATCATTCAGCCTTCTTCGAGTCCCTGGGCGTCACCTGTGGTGTTGGTTAAGAAGAAGGACGGCACGTGGCGCTTCTGTGTAGACTACCGTCACCTGAACAGCATTACAAAGAAGGACGTCTACCCGCTCCCACGTATAGACGACGCCCTTGACTACCTGCACGGTTCCAGCTATTTCTCGTCTATTGATCTTCGTTCGGGGTACTGGCAGATTGCTGTTGACGATATGGACCGTGAAAAAACCGCGTTCATCACACCTGACGGCCTATACCAATTTCAAGTAATGCCGTTTGGATTATGCAACGCCCCTGCCACCTTCGAGCGTATGATGGACTCCTTGCTCCAAGGTTTCAAATGGTCCACATGCCTCTGCTACCTCGACGACGTCATCGTCTTCTCGCCAACGTTCGACACTCACCTTGAACGTCTCACAACTATACTTGATGTATTTCGAAACGCGAAGCTGCAACTTAACTCGTCCAAATGTCGTTTTGGCCACGGGCAAATTACTCTTCTGGGCCATCTCGTTGATGCTTCCGGAGTACAGCCTGATCCCGACAAAACTCGCGCTGTCGAAGTGTTTCCGGTTCCGAAGACAGCCGCAGACGTTCGAAGTTTTGTAGGGCTATGCTCGTACTTTCGTCGTTTTATTCAAGATTTTGCGGCAATTGCTAGACCCCTCACTAATCTTTTGAAGAAAGGCGTACAATTCTCGTGGGGTACTGCAGAAGCCGCCGCCTTCTCTCGTCTCGTTACTCTTCTCTCCTCACCACCCATTCTCGCCCACTTCGACCCTGATGCCCCTACGGAATTGCGTACAGATGCCAGCCGTCATGGCGTAGTTGCCGTCTTAGCCCAGCGTCAGCGTGGCCAGGATCACGTAATTTCTTATGCGAGCCGCCTCCTCACACCATCGGAGCGCAACTATTCCATTACGGAACGAGAATGCCTTGCTGTAGTCTGGGCGGTTGCGAAGTTCCGTCCTTACCTTTACGGTCGCCCTTTTTCCGTAGTATATGACCATCATGCTCTCTGCTGGCTCTCTTCGCTAAAAGATCCTACAGGTCGGCTTGGTCGCTGGGCTTTGAGGCTACAAGAATTTTCATATTCCGTGGTTTACAAGAGTGGCCGCCTGCACCAAGACGCTGACAGCTTGACGCGTTACCCTGCTGACGACTCTGACTCCTCTAATATTGCCAGTGCTTCTTGCGTATTCTCGGTATCCCAGCTGCTTCATTTCACCGACGAGCAACGCCGTGACGCCTACATCAGAGCACTCATCGACCGTTTTGAGCACTCTCCGGCCGATGCTACTCTACGCCTCTTCGTCCTCCGCGACGGTACTCTGTACCGTCGTAACCTTCATCCGGACGGCTCTGAGTTCCTGCATGTAGTACCTAAGCACCTCCGCTCCATCGTTATAGAAGAGCTCCACGACGCACCAACGGCAGGACATCTCGGCGTATCTCGAACCTATGACCGTGTACGTCGCCGTTTTTTCTGGCCTGGTCTTGCCCGTCAGTACGACGTTACGTCGCCGCTTGTGAAGTTTGCCAACGACGCAAGAAGCCTTCCCAGCTCCCCGCTGGTTACCTGCAGCCGCTCGACATTCCTGCCGAGCCCTTTCATCGTGTCGGCTTAGACCTTCTTGGCCCATTTCCGGAATCTACATCAGGAAACAAGTGGGTTGCAGTCGCAGTGGACTACGCGACCCGCTACGCCGTAACCCGTGCTCTTCCGACCAGTTGCGCAACTGATGTTGCGGACTTCCTCCTACATGATATTATTTTGATGCATGGTGCTCCGCGTCAATTGCTAACAGACCGTGGCCGTACGTTTTTGGCCAAAGTCATCGACGACATCATGCGTGCCTGCTCAATACGTCACAAAATTACCACCTCCTACCATCCCCAAACGAACGGCCTCACTGAGCGCTTGAACCGCACCCTTACAGACATGCTATCCAAATACGTTTTCGACGACCACCGTGACTGGGACCTGGCTCTACCTTACATTACCTTTGCATATAACTCTTCCCGTCTCGAAACTGCTGGCTTTTCCCCGTTTTACCTCTTGTATGGCCGCGAACCAACGCTACCACTGGACACTGTGCTTCCGTCCGCCACAGCTTCCACTAGCGCTTATGCCCGTGATGCAATCGCCCATGCTGACCACGCTCGCCAACTTGCGCGCAGTCATCTAAAGGTGTCCCAAGACAAGCAGAAGCAACGCTACGACCTCCGTCACCGTGATGTCCATTTTGTGCCCGGCAGCCTCGTGTTGCTTTGGTCACCTTCGCGTAAAGTTGGCCTATGTGAAAAACTCCTTTCTTGTTACACAGGCCCATATCGCGTGCTCCGCAAAGTGACCGATGTCACCTATGAAATCCTTTTAGCCACGCCCACTACGTCCTCCGCTGTGACAACCAGGGACATCGTCCACGTCGCCCGACTCAAGCCCTACAACTCTCCACGCGCCTTGGATATTTAACAGGACCGTGACGGTGCTTTCGCCGCCGGGGGGTAGTATTACGATATGCTCAAGCGATGCTCAAGAACGACGGTTGCCGCGAGAACGACGACGAAGTTGGTCGGTGCGCTTGGCGCGAGCGAGTGTCAGCCTGGCTGCCTGGCTCCAGTGTAAATAGCCTGTAAATAGCCTCTTCTGTCGGTGTCTTTCCACACGCAACAATATATATATATATATATATATATATATATATATATTACCTACAACCAGACCTGCAACGCAGCAGAGGCTGCTAAGAATCCCTGGATCCGGACAGGCCGCCATTGGAATCTGAACCTGGCAACGTTTAACGCTAGAACGTTATCTTGTGAGGCGAGTCTAGCAGTGCTATTGGAGGAATTAGAGGGCAGTAAATGGGATATAATAGAGCTCAGTGAAGTTAGGAGGACAAATCAAGCATATACAGTGCTAAAAAGCGGGCACGTCCTGTGCTACCGGGGCGTAGCGGAAAGGCGAGAACTAGGAGTCGGATTCCTGATTAATAAGAATATAGCCGGTAACGTACAGGAATTGTATAGCATTAACGAGAGGGTGGCAGGTGTTGTTGTGAACGTTAATAAGAGGTACAAATTGAAGGTCGTACAGGCGTACGCCCCTACATCCAGTCACGATGACGAGGAAGTCGAACGCTTCTATGAAGACGTGGAATCGGCGATGGGTAAGGTCAAAACAAAATACACTGTACTGATGGGCGACTTCAATACCAAGGCAGGCAAGAAGCAGGCTGGAGACAAGGCAGTGGGGGAATATGGCATAGGCACTAGGAATAGCAGGGGAGATGTATTAGTAGACCTTGCAGAACAGAATAAGATGCGGATAATGAATACCTTCTTCCGCAAGCGGGATAGCCAAAAGTGGACGTGGAGGAGCCCGAATGACGAGACTAGAAATGAAATAGACTTTATACTCTGCGCTAACCCTGGCATCATACAAGATGTGGACGTGCTCGGCAAGGTGCGTTGCAATGACCATAGGATGGTAAGAACTCGAATTAGCCTAGACTTGAGGAGGGAGCGGAAGAAACTGGTACATAAGAAGCCGATCAATGCGTTAGCGGTATGAGGGAAAATAGAGGAATTCCGGATCAAGCTACAGAACAGGTATTCGGCTTTAACACAGGAAGAGGACCTTAGTGTTGAAGGAATGAACGACAATCTTATGGGCATCATTAAGGAGTCTGCAATGGAAGTCGGTGGCAACTCCGTTACACAGGATACCAGTAAGCTATCGCAGGAGACGAAAGATCTGATCAAGAAACGCCAATGTATGAAAGCCCCTAACCCTACAGCTAGAATAGAACTGGGAGAACTTTCCAAGTTAATCAACAAGCGTAAGACAGCTGACATAAGGAAGTATAATATGGATAGAATTGAACATGCTCTCAGGAACCGCGGAAGCCTAAAAGCAGTGAAGAAGGAACTAGGAATAGGCAAGAATCAGATGAATGCGTTAAGAGACAGAGCCGGCAATATCATTACTAATATGGATAAGATCGTTCAAGTGGCTGAGGAGTTCTATAGAGATTTATACAGTACCAGTGGCACCCACGGCGATAATAGAAGAGAGAACAGTTTAGAGGAATTTGAAATCCCACAAGTAACGCCGGAAGAAGTAAAGAAAGCCTTGGGAGCTATGCAAAGGGGGAAGGCAGCTGGGGAGGATCAGGTAACAGCAGATTTGTAGAAGGATGGTGGGCAGATTGTTCTAGAAAAACTGGCCACCCTGTATACGCAATGCCTCATGACTTCGAGCGTACCGAAATCTTGGAAAAACGCTAACATAATCCTAATCCATAAGAAAGGGGACGCCAAAGACTTGAAAAATTATAGACTGATCAGCTTACTGTCCGTTGCCTACAAAGTATTTACTAAGGTAATTGCAAATAGAATCAGGAACACCTTAGACTTCTATCAACCGAAGGACCAGGCAGGATTCCGTAAAGGCTACTCAACAATAGACCATATTCACACTATCAATAAGGTGATAGAGAAATGTGCGGAATATAACCAACCCTTATATATAGCTTTCATTGATTACGAGAACGCGTTTGATTCAGTTGAACCCTCAACAGTCATGGAGGCATTACGGAATCAGGGTGTAGACGAGCCATATGTAAAAATATTGGAATATATCTATAGCGGATCCACAGCCACCGTAGTCCTCCATAAAGAAAGCAACAAAATCCCAATAAAGAAAGGCGTCAGGCAGGACAATACGATATCTCCAATGCTATTCACAGCATGTTTACAGGAGGCTTTTAGAGACCTGGACTGGGAAGAATTGGGGATAAGAGTTAATGGAGAATACCTTAGTAACTTGAGATTCGCTAATGATATTGCCTTGCTTAGTAACTCAGGGGACCAACTGCAATGCATGCTCACTGACCTGGAGAGGCAAAGCCGAAGGGTGGGTCGAAAAATTAATCTGCAGAAAACTAAAGGTAATGTTTAACAGTCTAGGAAGAGAACAGCGGTGTACGATAGGTAGTGAGGCACTGGAAGTGGTAAGGGAATACATCTACTTAGGATAAGTAGTGACTGCGGATCCGAATCATGAGACTGAAATAATCAGAAGAATAAGAATGGGCTGGGGTGAATTTGGCAGGCATTCTCAGATCATGAACAGTAAGGTTGCCATTATCCCTCAAGAGAAGTTTACAACAGCTGTGTCTTACCAGTACTCACGTACGGAGCAGAAACCTGGAGGCTTACGAAAAGGGTTCTACTTAAATTGAGGACGACGCAACGAGCTATGGAAAGAAGAATGATAGGTGTAACGTTAAGGGATAAGAAAAGACGAGATTGGGTGAGGGAACGAACGCGAGTTAATGATATCTTAGTTGAAATCAAGAAAAAGAAATGGGCATGGGCAGGACATGTAAGGAGGACGGAAGATAACCGATGGTGATTAAGGGTTACGGACTGGATTCCAAGGAAAGGGAAGCGTAGCAGGGGGCGGCAGAAAGTTAGGTGGGCGGATGAGATTAAGAAGTTTGCAGGGACAACGTGGCCACAATTAGTACATGACCGGGGTAGTTGGAGAAGTATGGGAGAGGCCTTTGCTTTGCAGTGGGCGTAACCAGACGGATCATATATATATATATATATATATATATATATATATATATATATATATAGAGAGAGAGAGAGAGAGAGACGAGCACAAACAAACCGCGTACAATATAGAGTGGTAGAGGCGGCATTCTTAAGGTCTATCCTGAAGGCCCGTGGACCGCATGAACCTTGGTAACGCGAGTAAGCGCTTCAGCACGGATGTTCGTGATTGCGGATGTACGTGATTGAAGTTGCGATTTCGCACGTGCACCGTTGGACACGCTGAATATGTACCAATGGTCGCTCATGCATTTTATCACAAGCCGCCTTTACATAAATGCGACAGTTGCAAATCGCATTGCCCTTTTCTAGCGCATCGCGTTCATGTTAGCAGCGGTAATGGAGTATATATGAAGACGCATCGCAATAATGCGCCAGGAGAGGTTAGGTCGGCGGGCGCGAGTCGACTTACGCGTGTGGCGCTATACGTTCTCGCGTAAGTTAATGGGCAACATGCAAACGGCGTCGCATCGCCTTTCCAGGATACGCTTGGAAATGCGATGCGCTACTGTGGCAAATACGCAAATGAGGCTGCTACAGGATTTTCACAGAACGTTGGGCGGTGCTGAACCCGTCGTCAAAATCCCAGGTGCGCTGTGAACGGGGAACTGAAAACATCAGATACACGCTATAACCAGTCTGCTTTATATTCTTTGATATAATAAACGGGTTCTAATGAACGAAAAATTACTCCTTCTGTGGCGATTGAGCTGTAAATGCGAGAGGAATGCGTGAGCATTTCGTTGCACCTCTCTCAGACCCCGGATGCAAAATTTAAACTGCCTTCGCCACATTGCGATGTGTTGTCTGGGAGCTCAATTTACACACTTCCTTGTCCCTTCGAGGTGCGAACTGCAACTAATGGTGTTCCTGACTTGACAGAAGTACATATCTGCTGTCCCACGTAACTTGAGCCTCACTTTTAAAATACTATGCGAATGCAACGCAGCTGGACAAAAGCAAGGTAATATTGTGTGCCGTCACTTGGAGATACTCAGATTATGTTTCTGAATTCTACCTAAATACATAAAGTCTCCATGCGACCACAGCCACTCGAGGCACTTTGCGTGTATTCGAGGGCTTCTCTCATGCTTGGTAAAAAAGACCTTTATGTACCACGTATTCGGCAATACAAACCTGGATCGGAATTCTTTCATGCTGCTATACCATTTTCTCATTGACACTTTTCTTTTTATTATAATATTTGAGAAGTTGATTAATTAATTAAATTTAATTGTTTATGTAGGTGGAATGCAAGAAATAGTCTGAGTATCTCCAAGCGGCGGCCAACAACATTACCTTCGTTCGGTCTAGCTACGTCGTGGCCTTTGCATATTTCTTAAGATAGGCTCAAGTGGGACAACCGGCGTATACAGTGACGCGATTTTTCGATGGGCCAAGCGTATTTCGAAAGATGTAAATCAAAACTTCGCAGGTAACTTCGGTTTGATTTTTTTCAAAAGTATCGGTCATTAGAGCGGTCTAATCAGGGTTAAAAAATAAAAAAGAATGAAAGAAAACGTATGAAAGGTAACCTATAGAATTTGGCTTTATTTACCTTTTTTTATTGATATGACGTAAGGAGATGTTGACGCACAATTTAAGGCGCCGGCTACTCCTTAGCTCTTGAATGGGTCTAGCCTGCAACAACAGGTTTCAACATTGCCTATCAAATAACCTTATCATACAAGCACCAGAAATTGCTAAGCAACGTTTTCACAGTAACACTATGACGTAAGAAATACATGGTACATACAATATACAAGTGAAATGACTCCACAGTTCTGTAGAAGTAAGTCTCAAAAATACATATGACACTGTCTCCGAATAATACAGTCTCTAGTCAGCGGGTGGTTTGTTTATCCTGTAAATGCATCTCTTTATTTTTTATGTAGTCACAACAGAACAGTTAATACAACATAATCCACAAAGACATACATATATACAGCGACATTGAAATGAATGGATCACTGAAAGCGTTAATAACGACGAACAATGCCGCTGTCTTCAAGAAAAGTTTTAATACTTTTAAACCTCTCTTCTGCATGGCCCTTGTTGGCCAAGGACCCAAAAGTTTCTTTAAACTAAAAGGTTAGCGGTCCATTGTAATTAGGGTTGATTTAAGTCGGCGTCTTGATGTATCGTGGTGTGGCCAATCTCGAAGGAGGTGATGTATATCTCCGTCTACAAATCCACAATCCCATTCGGCGGTTTCCGCACGGCCAATTCTAGTAATAAACGTTTTGTGTAGGCAGTACCTAGCCTTAATCGACGAATAAGGGCTTCCATATTTCTGTCTATTGACAATGAAAATTTGAAATCAATAAACGGATCAATATGATACAAATCCGAGCTCTTAGAAGCGTGGTCAAACCCCGTATTTCTACACATTTTGAAAGATGTTGTCTTTATGATACAGCGTAATTCATTCTTTCATATGGGAGCGGAACCAGATCATTTTGAGGTGCTGTTTCATCAGCTGCTGTGTTGCCTGGAATGTCACAATGTGCCGGTATCCACTGGAATGCTATTTCATGCTTCGCTTGGCTTGCCTTTGTGAGATCTTTAAGTGTCTCGTACATTATTCTATCACTCATTGTTTTTCCTTTTGTGTTGCAAAATGATGTTAGAGCCGCCTTACCGACGTTACCATCCGACGCATCTCTTACCGACGTTATAAATCGTATTGCACATAGTTTTGTAAATAGTTCGGCCATTGTGGGCGAAGTCGCACGAGATAACTTAAATGATTCTTGTTTATGTAGGTGCGGTATAATGAATGCTGAAGTTGAAGAGGTTGCAGTACTGGAGCCATCTGTATAGACGTCTCTGTATCCTGAATTCCGCATATATATCTGGTAAAGTGCCAGTTGTTGAGCAGCTTGAACAAACATGTCTCTTTCTGAATATCCCGTTTAGCGACAATTCAATTTTTCGAAGTGGAAGCAGCCATAGATGATATTATAGATATTAGAGGATATTAGAGGATAGATATTAGAGATATTATTTTATTAGAGAGATTAGATATAGATATTATATTATATTAGATATTAGAGATAGATATTAAAGATATTATTATATATTAGAGGATAGATATAGAGGATATATAGATATTATAGATATATATAGCCATAGTGGACATGTCAGCTGGCCATCTGTCAACATCATGACAAACGCCCTTGCGCTTTTCACGCAGATCCTACTACTGGGAGCGGCAGTACCAACCGAAGCACCTGACAGATTGTCGCACATAGTCGCACCAAAGCCATCCCCCGGAGCCTGCGCAATCAAGTTGCACTTCGGAGCGTGCGCGCTGGTGTCGTCGGACCACGTCACTGCCAGGATCACTGACGGGACGCCACCGCCTCCCTCGACCTCGGCCTACATAAGAAGACCAGCGAGCCATCAGCATTTTAGTGGTTCATGTCGGCTGGCCATCTGTCAACATCATGACAAGCCCCCTTGCGTTTTTCACGCAGGCTAGTAATACGTATTCAACTATCAAATCTAGCAACCGATTTTTGGTCCAGTTGACGTGCCCCAACTGTGTTTGTTGCTTTCTGTTGTGTATACGAAACATTGCACTGTCCTTACTTATGCTCTGTGGAGACATAGAATCTAATCCTGGGCCGAGCGCTGAGCAACGTTTACAACAGCTACTTGCCGGTCAAAAAAGCATGCAGCAAAGGTTTGACGCAATAGAGGGAAAACTTAAGGACGTCGAGACGTCTCTGGCTGTAGTGAAAGAATTTCGCGAGAAAATGACAGATATGGAAAGAACAATCCAAAATTTGGAAAGATAGTTAGTTGACATCGAGGACCGAGGTAGAAGGAATGATCCAATCATATTTGGTATTCTTGAAACTACTCGGGAAACGCCTGAATTTCTCGCAGAAAGCGTGGTTGACGATTTATTCCGGAACAAACTGGGCTTGCAAGTACTATCTGTCGAAAGAATTCACAGATTTGCAACGAGGAAATCGAATAGACCACGGCCTACGATACTGAAGTTGTTCGACCATAGCGAAAAAAATGATGGTGGTCAAAAATTGCTTTAAGCTAAAAGGAAGCAGTGTATCGATTTCTGAAGATTTTTCAGCCGCAACCAGACAGCCTAGGAAAAACCTTTGCGTTAACACTGCTGACGCGAGACGTAATGGCAGAAAAGTGAGGTTGGTTCGTGATAAAGTTAAAATTGACAATGAACTGTTTGAATGGAACACTGTCGAAATGAAAATCGTCCCTCTTCATAAACTTAGAAAAGCGAGTGCACAGCCAAAATGACAAGGAAGCTGCACGGAAAGAACACTTTGTTGTGTGGACATAAATGCCTGCAGCCTTGTCAATAAAACGGTGGACCTTGAAACTATTGGGATCACTCAAAACCCGGATTTATCAGTTATCACAGAAACATAGCTTACCCGATATCGCGGACGTAGAATGTGTTAGAGTAAAATTTGTTTCAGGGGATTTCCACCTTCTGGTTGGGGCATTTTATCGCCCACCAAGTTCACTCAGTGTTTTCTTTGAGAAACTTAATGAATTCCTGTGTGTACATGGAAACAGTAAGAGCAATTTATTATTAGTCGGAGACTTCAACGTTCCAGATGTGATCTGGTCAGACGAGTTCCCTGATGCACTTTCCGCTTCCGCTGAGCCTCTCGTTGACATTGTCCTCCTCCATGCTTTAACCCAACTTGTAAAACTATCAACACGCGTCAGTGGAACTAGCGCCTCTGTTTTAGATTTATTCCTCGTTAGCGATACACTGCTCAAGCGAAACCCGACAGTGCATCTTTTTGGGGGAATATGGGATCACAAAATGACTTGTCTCACAATGCCAGTTAACGTCGTGCCTGAAAAACAGAGAAAAGAGAGGCTAATTCCCTTGTTTACCCAAGCCAGTGATGTCGACATACTAGATACTTTAGATTGTTCATTTTCTATTTTTGTGTCGCGGTACGAATCAACCAACATATCTGTCGACAGCCTCTGGTGTTTTTTCAAAGAAACGGTCTGGCAATGCATGAACAATTTTGTACCTTGGAAGCGAACACAGCGGCGTACAACGAATCCTTGGTTAACAAAAGATATTGTTCGACTGGGAAGAAACGTAAAAAAAAGCAAGTAGGCAGCACCGGCGACGCCCCTCTGCTCATAGTGCCCATAATTTATCTGAATTGCGAACTCGACTAAAGCACGACATAAAGAGGGCAAGGGACTATTATCAAAATGTGTCCTTAAAAGTTTTCTTTCTACATCCCCGGAAAAATTCTGGCGACACCTATCTCCCAAGGAAAAGAAATCTATCGCGAGTCTTCTAATTAACGGTACGGCTAGAACTGATAAGAAGGAAATGGCTGATGCACTTAACAACTACTTCTGCTCGGTGTTCACTGACGACGATGCCATCGTTCCACATTTTTTGACGTTTGAAGCCTACCACCCACTGATGACATCACTATCAGTGAGGAGGGAATACTATCAATTTTACTTAATCTAGACGTCAAAAAGTCATCTGGGGTAGACGGAATCCCTAACGCTTTCCTACACCGATATGCTGAGTGGTGCGCAAAATTGTTATGTTTAATATTTAGGAAATAGCTGTCACACGCCGAAATTCCCAGTGATTGGAAATGCGCCAGAATAACTCCAATATCCAAGAAAGGTGATCCATTCATTGTTACCACTTATAGGCCGATTTCTCTTCTCTGCACTTGTGCCAAAGTATTCGAACACATTATTTTTAAACATATTTCCTGCTTCATTGAACATAATAAAATAATCGACAGTCGTCAGCATGGTTTCCGATGAGGAGTTTCTACGAAAACGCAACTACTAGAGAGCATTCACAACTTTGACGCAGCGTTGGATAAATCTGGTCAGGTTGAAATCATATTCCTCGACTTCGAGAAAGCTTTTGATCGTGTATCGCATCCTAAACTTCTTTTGAAACTAAGACCTCTACTCAAAAACGATTCCCACCTTGCATGGATCGCCGCATACTTGTCTTTTAGGCAGCAATCAGTGTCCATCGACGATGTCAGTTCAGATTCTGCCTACGTTCATTCAGGTATCCTCCAAGGTTCTGTTCTTGGGCCGTTATTCTTTTCGATCTTCATAAACGACATTGCTTAAGACATGCCGGTAAAAATCCCCTTATTTGCGGACGATTGCATCCTCTATAAAGAAATGCACAGTTCTGATGACCAGGGTTCTCTTAACAAATCTTTAGCCCAGATTACAAATTGGTGTAGTTCGTGGCAGATGCAAATAAACCACAGCAAACGGTAGCAATGAGACTTACGCGTAAGATGAATCCACTCACTTTCAGTTATAGCAACAGCGGTAACAATCTGTCTGTAGTTTCAAGTTAAAAATACTTAGGGGTATCTATTACAACTGATCTTCGATGGAATGATCACGTCACATACATACACAAGAAAGCCATAAGACAACTAGGCTACTTACGGCGAACACTTCCCAAAGCTTCAAGCGATGTAAAACTTTTGGCCTGTAAAACGTATAAAAGGTCAACACTCGAATACGCTGCGGCAGTGTGGGATCCGCACACAAATATAAATATAAGGAAACAAGAAAACATTCAGCGAAAGGCAGCTAGATTCCTTTTTAATTCGTACAGCAGCAAAACATCGCCAACTGCTCTATTAATTTCTGCAAATCTAGAATCCCTACAAACAAGACGGTACCGCGAAAGGCTAAAAACATTCTACATGATGTACAACGATAACCTTGGAATCGACAAAAGCACGCACTTGAAACATCTTACGCAGCGTCCCACTCGTTCTTTCCATTCAAAAAAAGTTTGCGAAATTTATTGCAGAACCAACACTCACCTGAATTCTTTCTTCCCCCTGCCATCCGTGATTGGAATCGTTTGCCCTGAGAAGTAATCGAGAGCTCTTCTGTTGCCGCTTTCACAGCCGCACTTCAAAACGTGAAATGATAGTGTCTTATCACCAATGGTCTAGCAACGTTTCATGAAAGCGTCGCACTTATATCCTGCTTTTCTTTATTTTGATGTTTTTACAGTTGTGTTTTCTTTATATTGTACATCCCATTAACACGTATAACGCATCGAACCAAATACTTTTTTTCTTGTTTTCTTCACATTGCCAATTGTTGAGCAACGCACTTGTCTAATGTGTCTTGATGTGTGTTCATATATCTACTATTGCGATATGATGTGTGTTCATATATATAACATTTTACCATTTGAAATTATATAATTCAGTGCCGTACATGCCACACCAGTCGCTTTTCTCCAGTACCATTTGTTTGTATGTGTGCTCTTTTGTTGTTCAGCTACATTTGTACCGAAGTGTAACCCACTCCTGTTTAAGGCCTGGAATTCAGGCTAGCAGTACTTACTGTCACGTGGTAGTGACGGTGAAGAGAGCAACAATACGGTGGAATACAAATCTAGCTTTTATTGGGCGAACCTGTGCCCACAATAACAGGCTACACTTATAGCACAACGATAGCGGCGAACACGGTCGGCGATCGGCGGAAATCTGGTCAGCGGGTCAAGCGCGTCTGCTTTTATAGAGCAGTCGTCGAATGTTCCATACTAATCGTTCGGACCCGCGTGCCTTCCACAAAGTTCTACACCATTCGCGTCAGGTGATGAAATCCGATAACATAAGGTTCGGCGACGACAGCGGATAGAAGCATCGATAACTTTCCAGAAACTTCGGATACATGCAGGCGCGTCTTACGCTGTGCGATTACATTTGTTAGGCGGCGAAACGTGTTGCTCGATAAAGATAAGTACACGTGTCAATACCCCCCTCTTAAAAAGCATCGTCCCGATGCTACAAATATAAGAGAGCGAAACACAATAGCACACTTATTAAACATAAGTAACAAACAACGAAAAGATACAGAGTCCAAAGGTCAGTTACGCGAAGCCCCAAAGTTCATTAACGCTGGTAGTACGGCTTGAGTCGCACAACGTGGACTATTTCAGGTCGTGAGCGGCGCCGCTGTGATAGCGAAATGCCGTCTGGCACGACCTCATAGTCCAGTGCGAGAATACGTCGGATGATCTTGTACGGTCCGAAATAGCGACGCAAAAGCTTCTCGCTCAGTCCTCGTCGGCGTATAGGGGTCCAAACCCAAACACGGTCACCGGGTCCGACGAAGCGTCGTCGGAGGTTGTAGTGTCGGCTGTCGGTCCTCTGCTGGTTCTTGATTCGCAGGCGGGCGAGCTGTCGGGCTTCTTCGGCGCGCTGGAGATAGGTAACGACGTCAAGATTTTCCTCGTCAGTGACGTGCGGCAGCATGGCGTCGAGCGTCGTCGTCGGGTTCCTGCCGTAAACCAGCTTAAATGGCGTGATCTGTGTTGTTTCTTGCACCACCGTGTTGTAAGCGAATGTTACGTACGGCAGAACCGCATCCCACGTCTTGTGCTCGACGTCGACGTACATTGCTAGCATGTCGGCGAGGTTCTGGTTCAGGCGCTCCGTGAGACCATTCGTCTGTGGATGGTAGGCAGTTGTCCTCCTGTGACTTGTCTGGCTGTATTGCAGAATGGCTTGCATGAGCTCTGCTGTAAAAGCCGTTCCTCTGTCGGTGAGGACGACTTCTGGAGCACCATGTCGCAGCAGGATGTTCTCGACGAAAAATTTCGCCACTTCGGCTGCGCTGCCTTTCAGTAGAACTTTAGTTTCAGCGAAGCGGGTGAGATAGTCCGTCGCCACGACGATCCACTTATTTCCGGATGTTGATGTCGGAAACGGTCCTAATAAGTCCATCCCGATCTGCTGAAAAGGTCGGTAAGGAGGCTTGATCGGCTGTAGTAATCCCGCTGGCCTTGTCGGTGGTGTCTTGCGTCGCTGACAGTCTCGGCATGTCTTGACGTAACGGGCGGCATCGGCGGTTAGGTGCGGCCAGTAATACTTTTCTTGTATCCTCGATAGCGTCCGGGAGAAACCGAGGTGCCCAGCGGTCGGATGGTCATGTAGGGCGTGCAGTACTTCTGGACGCAGCGCCGACGGAACAACAAGAAGGTAGTTGGCGCGGACTGGTGAGAACTTCTTCACGAGTAGGTTGTTTTGAAGCGTGAACGAAGATAATCCACGCTTAAATGCCCTAGGGACAACGTCGGTGTGCCCTTCCAAATACTCGACTAGGGCTTTTAGCTCCGGGTCCCCTAGTTGTTGTTCGGCGAAGTCTTTCGCGCTTATTATGCCAAGGAAGGCGTCGTCATCCTCGTCATCTTGCGGCGGCGGGTCTATGGGGGCGCGTGATAGGCAATCGGCATCTGAGTGTTTTCGTCCGGACTTGTATGTTACAGTGATGTCGTATTCTTGTAGTCTGAGGCTCCACCGTGCTAGCCGTCCTGAAGGGTCCTTTAAATTAGCTAGCCAACACAACGCGTGATGGTCGCTGACCACTTTGAATGGCCTGCCATAGAGGTAAGAGCGAAATTTCGCTGTAGCCCAAACGATGGCGAGGCATTCCTTTTCGGTTGTAGAATAATTGCCTTCCGCTTTTGACAACGACCGGCTAGCGTAAGCTATCACGTGTTCATGTCCATCTTTTCTCTGGACTAGCACGGCACCGAGGCCTAGGCTACTGGCGTCAGTGTGGATTTCGGTATCGGCGTGCTCGTCGAAGTGCGCAAGTACGGGCGGCGACAGCATGCGTCGTTTGAGTTCTTGAAATGCGTCGGCCTGCGGCGTTTCCCACTTGAACTCGACGTCACATTTAGTTAGCTTTGTCAGCGGCTCAGCGATGCGTGAAAACTCCTTGACAAATCGCCTGTAGTAGGCACACATGCCAAGAAATCTACGCACTGCCTTCTTGTCGATGGGCTGCGGGAACTTTGCAATGACAGCTGTCTTCTGCGGGTCGGGGCGGACTCCAGACTTGCTGATGACGTGGCCTAGGAAAAGAAGCTCATCGTAAGCGAAGCGGCACTTTTCTGGCTTCAGAGTAAGCCCTGATGACTTGATAGCCTCTAGTACTGTTGCAAGCTGCCCAAGGTGATTGTTGAAATTCCCGGCGAAGACAACGACGTCATCCAAGTAAACGAGACAGGTCTGCCACTTCAATCCTGCTAAAACCGTGTCCATCACGCGTTGGAACGTTGCAGGCGCTGAGCACAGTCCAAATGGCATAACCTTGAACTCGTAGAGGCCGTCTGGGGTGATGAAGGCAGTCTTTTCGTGATCTCTTTCGTCGACTTCTATTTGCCAATAGCCAGACTTCAGGTCTATCGACGAGAAGTATTTAGCGTTGCAGAGCCGATCCAATGCGTCGTCTATCCGTGGGAGGGGATATACGTCCTTCTTCGTGATCTTATTCAGACGACGATAATCGACGCAGAAACGTAGGGTTCCGTCCTTTTTCTTCACCAGGACCACAGGGGATGCCCACGGGCTTTTCGATGGCTGGATGATGTCGTCGCGCAGCATTTCGTCGACTTGTTGCCTAATAGCTTCACGTTCTCGCGTCGAAACTCGGTAAGGGCTCTGGCGGAGTGGTCGAGCGCACTCCTCGGTGATTATGCGATGCTTGGCGACTGGTGTTTGTCGAATCCTCGATGATGTCGAAAAGCAGCCTTTGTATCGTCGGAGCAGACTTCTCAGCTGCTGCTGCTTAATCACGGGGAGACTTGGATTAATGTCGTAGTCTGGTTCGGGAACCATGGTCGTCGGGGTAGATGCGGCGGAATCCGAGAGGATAGATGCATTGCTGGTTTCCAGAATTTCCTCGATGTACGCGATCGTCGTGCCCTTGTTGATGTGCTTGAACTCCCGGCTGAAGTTTGTCAGCAACACTTCAGTTTTCCCTCCATGCAGTCGAGCGATCCCTCTTGCGACGCAAATTTCGCGGTCTAGCAGTAGACGTTGGTCGCCTTCGATGACGCCTTCTACATCAGCGGGTGTTTCGGTGCCGACCGAAATAACAATGCTGGAGCGAGGCGGGATGCTCACTTGATCTTCGAGCACACTGAAGGCGTGGTGACTACGACAGCTCTCCGGTGGTATCGCTTGATCGTGCGACGGCGTTATCGATTTCGACTTCAGGTCGATGACTGCGCCATGTTGATTCAGGAAGTACATGCCGAGAATGACGTCTCGTGAACACTGTTGGAGGATAACGAAGGTGGCAGGGTAAGTCCGGTCATGGATGGTTATTCTTGCCGTGCAGATTCCAGTCGGCGTGATGAGGTGTCCTCCAGCTGTCCGAATTTGAGGGCCTTCCCATGCAGTTTTATCTTTCTTCAACTGCGCGGCGATGGGTCCACTCATGACGGAGTAATCGGCTCCTGTGTCCACGAAAGCGGTGACTGCGTGGCCGTCGAGAAGCACGTCGAGGTCGGTGGTTCTTTGTCTGGCATCGCAATTAGGTCTTGGCGTCGGATCACGGCTGCGTCGTGTTGAACTGAAGCTGGAACGTCGCGTCGTCAAGTCGTCTTTCGTCGGTGTAGTCTTGGCTTCCTGACTTCGACGGGACGGCGGCGTGTCGTTATTATGTCGTCGAGATGGTCTCTTCGTCGTCTTCGTTGGCGGCGGAGGATCTTCGTCAGTTCGACGAACAGCAACCGCACCTCCATCGGTTGCTGCTTTTAGTTTTCCGGATATGGGCTCGTAGAGCGGCCCCGGGCTGGGCCGGTGTATGGTCGGCGCCGCGGCGACAGGTAGCGGCCTGGTGACGGCGAACGGGACGGTCGTGGAGGGCTCCACTGAGTAGCGACGAGGTAGTCGGCGATGTCACGAGGGCGCTCTCCAGGCTCTGAACGCGGCGCGTTGACGGCAAACCCTCTCAGTCCCAAGTCGCGGTATGGGCATCGGCGATACACATGGCCGGCTTCGCCGCAGTGGTAGCAGAGCGGGCGATGGTCGGGGGCTCGCCAAATGTCCGTCTTCCTCGCGTAGCTGCGCTGGGCGACGGGTGGGCGTGCTGGCGGCGGCGGCGGACGACGGAATTGCGGCGTTGCAGGGCCCTGGCGTTGTCGAGGAGGGAGACCTTGACGGCGGGCGACGGCGGCGTAGGTCATCGCTTCCGGCTGAGGTTGCGGTGATCGTGGTTGCACCTCAGGGACTCTAAGCGATCGCTGAACCTCTTCTTTGACGATTTCAGCGATTGGATCCACTTGGGACGGCGTATTTGGGTAGAACTTCTGCAGCTCCTCCCGTACGACCGCTCTGATAATCTCGCGTAGATCGTCGGTAGCCAGTGATTGAACCCCGGCGTAGCTTGCAGAGCTCGTGCGGCGATCGAATTGCCGGTTTCGGATCTCGAGTGTCTTCTCAATGTTCGTCGCGTCACGAAGAAACTCTTCGACGATCTTTGGTGGGCTTCTTACCAATCCGGCGAAAAGTTCCTCCTTTACACCACGCATCAGTAGGCGGACTTTCTTCTCCTCGGCCATATCCGGGTCGGCGTGGCGGAAAAAACGGCTCTTTTCTTCCGTAAAGATGGCAACGTTCTCGTTTGGTAGCTGCACTCGGGCGTCCAGCATAGCTTCAGCCCTTTCCTTGCGCACGACGCTTGTAAAGGTGCGCAGGAAGCCGCTACGGAACAGGTCCCACGTTGTCAAGGTCATATTCCCTGTTCTCAAACCAAGTTCTGGCGGCGTCTTCTAAGGCGAAGTAGACATGCCGCAGCTTGTCGTCGGAGTCCCAGTTGTTGAATGTCGCGATTCGTTCGTAGGTCTCCAGCCATGATTCCGGGTGTTCAGTCGCTGCTCCATGGAAGGTTGGTGGGCCCCGAGGTTGTAGGATAACGGGGGACGCTGGGGCAGCCATTGGGGTTGTCTTGACCACGATCTTCTTTGTCCTCTCAGGTAGAAGTCCGTGCTCTGGGGGCAGTCCTTGCAGTCTGCGGCTGGCACGCTGGTCTTGGGCGATGTTGGTTCTGTCCTCGGGCTTCGGGCTTGGATCGCGGCTTTTGCGGGGGCGTTCGGTACATGAACGCACAAGCACCTCCACCTGATGTCACGTGGTAGTGACGGTGAAGAGAGCAACAATACGGTGGAATACAAATCTAGCTTTTATTGGGCGAACCTGTGCCCACAAAAACAGGCTACACTTATAGCACAACGATAGCGGCGAACACGGTCGGCGATCGGCGGAAATCTGGTCAGCGGGTCAAGCGCGTCTGCTTTTATAGAGCAGTCGTCGAATGTTCCAGACTAATCGGTCGGACCTGCGTGGTTTCCACAAAGTTCTGCACCATTCGCGTCAGGTGATGAAATCCGATAACATAAGGTTCGGCGACAACAGACGGCGGATAGAAGCACCGATAACTTTCCAGAAACTTCGGATACATGCAGGCGCGTCCTACGCTGTGCGATTACATTTGTTAGGCGGCGAAACGTGGTGGCCGATAAAGATAAGTACACGCGTAATAAATGAAATAATTAATTAATTAATAAATAAATCTTCGACGCTTGAATTCCAAAATTCATTTCTTGGCAACATATGTAGGTTTTTTCGAATTACTTTATGAACATAACTTCTATCTCGTTTCATTATGTCAATGCCAATGGGTGGCTCATATGCTGTGTTTGAAAAAGGAAATAATGTCGGCATGTTTCTATTGTTCGCATAACTCGAAATGGTGATTCGCGATTCCATGCGTCGGCGCATTGCATTGTGAATTTTCTGACCGTTTTCGTCTGCTTCTAAACTTCCGTTCGGCACGCTCTTTCGGATCGGGGTCTGATGGCTCTTAGGTGTTCATACTCTCCGTCAACTGCAGCACAATCTTTTGGAATTGAGACCTTCCTTGTGCATATGTTCACGTTATCCTGCGAAAAATTCAGTAAATCTTTCAACCGTTGTATGCTTATTAATTTGATCCGTTAGGCGGTATTGAAAAGCTTTCCAATTGGTTAGTCTGCTGTAACGCCTGATATCATTGTACATGCTAGGGTGATTTACAAAGATGCGAAAATGATCACTTCTGCACGTTTCCACATCCATTGTCCATTTCACACCACTCACTAGATCTTGTGAACATAGGGTAACATCTATGGAGCTTGAATAATTATAGTCACGAAGAAATGTTGGCGATCCATCGTTTAAAACAGGCAACTTGAGCTATTTTGAATATATCCACTAGCGCTGCTACTGAAATACGGTATGAAGATTGTAGATCTAGATTAATCACTGTTATGCACAGCTTGCCAAAGGATACCTTATGCGATTAATTCCGAAAAGTATGAATCACTGGACTGAATTCGATAAGATGGTAAGTCCTTTCTGACGCACAGGAGCACTGTGCTACCTGCACCTTGACGAAACGTCTTGTATAACACATAATTTGAGAGGCGAAAATCGTCACTGATTCCCGCCTTTTGAATGCAAAGTATTGGAACGTTGTATTGTACGAGCAGTTTACGAAAGGCAGCACACTACCTCCGAAGACTGTTCGCGTTCCACTGAAATATGGAGACATTTCTGTAGTGGTTATTCATGTACTGCTTGCCGCAGTTTTGGCCTGGATTGTTGACACGATAGTGCTTCCAGAGGCAACAAGGCTTTCACTTCTGGTAGGTTGTTTGCTTCCGGCAGAGCAGATAGGATTGCCTTAAGAACTCGCGAAAAGCATCGGCAAACTCAGTTGCGTCACCGATGTGGTCGTTTGGTCGCTATTAACTTGGCGTTACTTCTGCACTAGGTGCGTAAAGTCACTGATAATAATGTGTGCGAATATTCGAGCTTTCTGGTGTATTACTTTCTGCCTGTTGTCGTGTGGGTTTCCGTAGCATTGATGCAGAAGACTGGGTGCTTGACTGTTAAAATTAAATTATCGGGTTTTACGTGCCAAAACCACTTTCTGATTATGAGGCACGCCGTAGTGGAGGACTCCGGAAATTTCGACCACCTGGGGTTCTTTAACGTGCACCTAAATCTAAGTACACGGGTGTTTTCGCATTTCGCCCCCATCGAAATGCGGCCGCCGTGGCCGGGATTCGATCCCGCGACCTCGTGCTCAGCAGCCGAACACCATAGCCACTGAGCAACCACGGCGGGTTGCTTGACTGTGACCCTCTTGATTGGTCTCTTGCGGAGGAATAGCAACAAGCTATACTGACGATTGCCGAATATGCAACGAGCAATTGCCAATAGTGATAACACGGGAGTGTGTCGCTTGTGCCGACAGAACGCGCAAAAGATAACGCCAAGGAGCTCAAACACTAGGAACTTATAACTCGAAAATTCTATCTTCTGCACGACTGAAGACAGGCTTTGTACCTACTCATTTGTCTTGAGTGCGAGTAGAAGGAATTCTGCGAGCATCCAGC
Source organism: Dermacentor andersoni (assembly GCF_023375885.2). Lineage (NCBI taxonomy): Eukaryota > Metazoa > Arthropoda > Arachnida > Ixodida > Ixodidae > Dermacentor > Dermacentor andersoni. The sequence continues at coordinate 210,174,597 of NC_092815.1, read as the reverse complement.
ATGGTCTGATTGAGGGCCTATGTTGTGGTCACCTCTGTGTACTCGTAGCGTACTATCGCGTCGATTGTAGCCAAGTTGTTTTGGAAACGCGCAGTAGCCCGTGTAGTAGTGCTCTTAAGGTGCAGGAAATAAGTCCTGGGAAGAGGGGAATGCTTGGAAATAGGATGTTCTCGTGGTATGTACGGTATCGTTTGCAATGAGGCGGGTATTTTTATGCCATGTATGTAAAAGCGAACTACTTTTGTTTGTAACGCCGCCTATTCACCACTATCGCACATTTCGCCTCTACACGCATTATTCGTATGTGCGAATACCACAATGACGCATGCTTGCCATTCACTTCTTTCAGATGACGTCGTCCGGTGGAGCATCATATGGGAACTACTGCCGCTTACCTGGTGCCACAACCTTGGATGAATGCACAAAAGCATTTATATACAAAAAAATATATATTTCTTCATTTCACAAGGCGTCTTGCGTCATTATGAAATTACACGTGGCACATATTCGATGGAGGCATATAAAGATCGATCGCAATCATTTCTACTTAATAATGAAACGATTCTACACGAAAAGCGCGCGCCATATAGCTGTAGAAGCAAACGGAAAAAATAAAGAGACGCGTCGATCAGCGCCGCCGGCGTGACGCGTACCAGTTGGCGTTCAAAACGCCGCGAGCCCGAAACCGGAAGTGTGGTTCAGGTATTAACGCCGGCTGCTTGGTGCGCTGCAGTCAATTTGGCCGCTGGACTCTTTGGGAGTGCCCGCTCTTGTTAAATCGTTTCTCTATGCTACGGTGAAGCGGTTCCGGCGTGCACGATCACGTCATCGCTCGGCGCGGTTTTGCTGCGCACGTTCGCCGGCCTAACCACTAACTTAAACGGCATCGCTGTTAATAAAGGAGACGTACGTGTCCCTTTTTTACACCGAAGGGCTAGTTTCCCCAGGATCGTGTCCGTGCGTTAACATAAAACTATCATCATCAGGATTGGCTCCAGTGTCGTCGTCGTCGTCTTCCACAACTGGCTCATTGGTGCCCCTTGGCGCTACCGCGCGAACACGCTCGTGCCACTGCTCCCGCGTTCATTGTGGTCATGAATTAATAATTAATTAAGTAACAGAAACACGTAACCAATTGTACAGCCAATTACGGAGAAGCAGTTATGGGCTGATTCCTTATTCCTGATCAATAAGGATATAGCTGGTAACATACAGGTATTCTATAGCATTAACGAGAGGGTGGCAGGTCTTCTTGTGAAACTTAATAAGAGGTACAAATTGAAGGTCGTACAGGTATACGCGCGTAAATCCAGTCATGATGACCAGCAAGTCGAAAGCTTCTATGAAGACGTGGAATCGGTGAGGGGTAAAGTCAAAACAAAATACACTATACTGATGGGCGACTTCAATGCCAGGGTAGGCAAGAAGCAGGCTAGAGACAAGTCAGTGGGGGAAAATGGCATAGGTTATAGGAATAGCAGGGAAGAGTTATTATTAGAGTTTGCAGAACGAAATAATTTGCGGATAATGAATACCTTCTTCCGCAAGCAGGATAACCGAAAGTGTACGTGGAGGAGCCCGAATGACGAGATTAGCAAGGAGATAGACTTCATACTCGGCGCTAACCCTGACATCATACAAGATGTGGACGTGCTCGGCAAGATGCGCTGCAGTGACCATAGGATGGTAAGATCTCGAATTAGCCTAGACTTGAGGAGGGAACGGAAGCAACTGGTACATAAGAAGTCGATCAATGAGTTAGCGGAAAGAGGGAAAATAGAGGAATTCCAGATCAAGCTACAGAACAGGTATTCGGCTTTAACTCAGGAAGAGGACCTTAGTGTTGAAGCAATGAACGACAATCTTGTGGGCATCATTAGGAGTGTGCAATAGAAGTCGGTGGTAACTCCGTTAGACAGGATACCAGTAAGCTATCGCAGGAGACGAAAGATCTGATCAAGAAACCCTACAGCTAGAATAGAACTGGAAGAACTTTCGAAGTTAATCAACAAGCGTAAGATAGCTGACATTAGGAAGTATAACATAGATAGAATTGAGCATGCTCTCAGGAACGGAGGAAGCCTAAAAGCAGTGAAGAAGAAACTAGGAATAGGCAAGAATCAGATTTCTGCGCTAAGAGACCAAGCCGGCAATATCACTACTAATATGGATAAGACAGTTCAAGTGACTGAGCAGTTCTATAGAGATTTGTACAGTACCAGTGGCACCCCCGACGATAATGGAAGAGGGAAAAGTCGAGAGGAATTTGACATCCCAGACGTAACGCCGGAATAACTAAAGAAAGTGTTGGGAGCTATGCGAAAGGGGGAAGACAACTGGGGAGCATCAGGTAACAGCAGATTTGCTGAAGGATGGTGGGCAGCTTGTTCTAGAAAAACTGGCAACGCTGTATACCCCATGCCTCATGACCTCGAGCGTACCGGAATGTTGGAAGGACGCCAACAAAATCTTAATTCATAAGAAAGGGGACGCCAAAGACTTGAAAAATTATAGACCGATGAGCTTACTGTCCGTTGCCTACAAAGTGTTTACTAAAGTAATCGCAAATAGAATCAGGAACGCCTTACACTTCTGTCAACCAAAGGACCAGGCAAAATTTTGTAAAGGCTCCTCAACAACAGACCATATTCACACTATCAATCAGGTGCAGTGGCGTAGCAAAGGGGGGGGGGGGGGGGGGCGTGGGCCCCATGTGCAAGAGGCCAGTGGTGGGGGGGGGGGGGTGTCATATACGTTTGAAGACACCCGGAAATTGTTGATATCCTCGCCTTTCTCGACTACACCCAGGGGAAGGGGGGGGTGACAGGAGACCTATGGGTCCCGGGTGCCAGACGACCTAGCTACGCCACTGATCAGGTGATAGAGAAATGTACGGAATATTACCCGTATATATAGCTTTCATTGATTACAAGAAAGCATTTGATTCAGTCGAAACCTCAGCAGTCATGCAGGCATTACGGAATAAGGGTGTAGACGAGCCGTATGTAAAAATACTGAAATACATCTATAGTGGCTCCACAGCCACTATAGATATATAGTGCTCCATAGATATTTGTGCTCCATAAAGTAAGCACAAAATCATAATAAAGAAGGGCGTCAGGCTGGGAAATACGACCTCTCCAATGCTATTCACAGCGTGTCTACAGGAGGTATTCAGAGACCTGGATTGGGAAAAATTGGGGATAAGAGTTAATGGAGAATACCTTAGTAACTTGCGATTCGCTGATGATATTGCCTTGCTTAGTAACTCAGGGGACCAATTCCAATGCATGATCACTGACCTGGACAGGCAAAGTAGAAGGGTGGATCTAAAAATTAATCTGCAGAAAACTAAAGTAATGTTTACCAGCCTCGGAAGAGAACATCAGTTTACGATAGGTAGTGAGGCACTGGAAGTGGTAAGGGAATACATCTATTTAGGGCAGGTAGTGACCGCGGATCCGGATAATGAGACTGAAATAATCCGAAGAATAATAATAGGCTGGGGTGCGTTTGGCAGGCATTCTCAGATCATGAACAGCAGGCTGCCATTATCCCTCAAGAGAAAAGTGTATAACAGCTGTGTCTTACCAGTCTTACACAGGGCAGAAACCTGGAGGCTTACGAAAGGGGTTTTACTTAAATTGTGGACGGCACAAGGAGCTACGGAAAGAAGAATGATGGGTGTAACGTTAAGGGGGATAAGGAGAGAGTAGATTGGGTGAGGGAACAAACGAGAGTTAATGACTGCTTAGTTGAAATCAAGCAAAAGAAATGGGCATGGGCAGGGTATGTAATGAGGAGGAAAGATAACCGGTTGTCATTAAGGGTTACGGACTGCATTCCAAGAGAGGGGAAGCGTAGCTGCGAGTGGCAGAAAGTTAGGTGGGCGGATGAGATTATGAAGTTTGCAGGGACAACATGGCCACAATTAGCACACGACCGGGTTGGTTGGAGAATTATGGGAGAGGCTTTTGCCCTGCAGTGGGCGTAGCCAGGCTGATGATGATGATAATGATTATGATGATGATGATGATATGGGCTAGTTTACCCAGGATCTTGTCCGTGTGTAGACACAAAACACCCCATACGTAGGCCGATACCGAAGATAGTGCAATACCGGGCCGACCCGTGGTGGAAATGGAGGATGCTTCGAGCACTCCCCATACGTGCGCCGATCTTGAAGCTAGTACAATGCCGTGCCGACCCACGGCAGAGGTGCAGTTCACCATTAAAGGGCCCCTGAAACGGTTCGGACAAATTTTGTAGACGCGTAGGGTAGAGCTTAAGTAGAACATTCGCACCACAATTTAAGTGAAGCGTTGCGTATTAATGGAGCCACAAACCATTACAAGTTACCCTCCTCCCTAGCCATGCTTTTCCTCCTCAACTCGTTCGCCGAGCCGTCGGGGCTAAGCTCCGCCTTCACTGGTTCTGCGTCAGGATGCGACGTCACATCGTCCACTTCCGCTTGTTTTGGAGCCTGCCCCGCCTGCGCGAAACCTCTCCGCTTGCCGCCTCGCCGTCGACCCCAAGCGAGAGCTTTGAAGCAGCGTGCGTAGCGAGCATTCTGTCGCAGCGCCGAACGTGTCTGGTGTTCCTTTAACCACACACTAGCCGAACGTTTCGACGGAACGGTGGAAACATAGACTCAAGCAGATGAAGGAACTTTAGCGTAGACGTACGTGAGGTGCCTGATCGGTCTCCACGGTCCAGCCACCCGTTGGCGCAGAGCTTAACTAGACAAAGAAAGAGCTACTATTGCTCTAACCAAGTGTAAGACATTTTAAACATTTACAAAAACAACTTGTTAACGATTACACTCCTGCAAAAAATTTACACCAGCAGCAAAGAAGAATACATTTCGTTACTGCTACTGTGTCTGGTTGAGCTCTGTGCCACCATGTGGCTGCACCGTGCAGACCATTCACATTTGCGCTTCTGCTCATCCCATGAAACGACACGCAAGGGGAGACGGCCAGGCCCTGTCCCCTTTGCGCTTGCGTTTACCCTAATGCCGGACTCGCGAAACGCTATTGCGTTAGTAATCTTCCGGTGTAAAGCGACGGCCGCAATCGCGCAAATCCTGGCGCCGATCGGATAGCGGCAGTCCGATGCGCTGCAGCCAGTGCGCTCGCCTACTGGCTTGCAGATGGACACGATGTCGCAGCTTGACATATTGCCAGTCGCTACGTTTGCAGTCCACAACGTAACAAAGTCGAATCATAGCGCTCGCGAAAAGACAGACCGACACTGACGGCGGAGCTCTCGTCAAAGACGGAGCACGTTGTAACAAAAGCAGACGACACTTGCTGTGTGCCGGAAGTGCTTAAGTGAACTGAAAAATTGTTCTTGTGCATTCGCTTTATGTTACTTTCGTTTTATAAAAACAAATTAACTAACATTCCAACTATTACGAACATCATTTGTTTACCATAAAGTTGGAAAAATTACCGATCACGCGCCCTGGTCAGCCAATCGGATAGCTCGCCCCACTGACGTCATATGGGTGATTTGTGTCATATGGGTAGAGGCGGCTTAAAATTCCGCCGCGCAGTGTGCTGCGATCGGCAGCGATGTGCATTTTTAAAACCTTATAATAAATTACACGCTTTATGCGGAGCACTTAGATGCGTCAATTAATGATCATAAGGACCTACTCTAACGACTCAGTACGTTTGTAGAAAATTGTCAATATCGTTTCAGGGTCCCTTTAAGGGACCCACATACACAGCTTCGCTGGCCATCCTTCTTCTTAGAGTGGAAGGGCACTGACTTCTTAGAACGAAGCTGTTCATGGCTAGGGACTGGAAAAAAATGTGTCCGAGAGAGAGAAAACTTCTTTAATGAGCGTAAGGATGGCTTGATTTGCAGGAGTGGTTCCCTTTTCGCGGGAATCCATGCACATCTTGGCTGCGACCATTCTCTCAACCAACATGATCAGGTCCGAGACGCGGGATCTGAACAGCAGTGGAGGGACGTACCCCCTACCCCCACTGCACTTAGTGGTGGGGGTAGGGGGTAGAGGAGGCAAGTCTGGATTTTGTTTGCAATCTATGACAATGTGCCGGGAACATGACATGAAGCTTCCTTGGGTGCGGGAACGTGTTGGTTTGAAAAAATCTTAGTGTTGTCACTTGAGTGTTCGTCAGCTGTGGATGCGGGGGTGGGAGTGTTCTGCGGTTGTGTTTGTAGTGTTGAGTGATTTCTTGGTATGTTGCAGGTCTAGTGGGCTCTTCTGTGTCCTCCGGGGCACGGTGGACAAGTTCTCGGGCCTAGGAGTGGGCGAGTTCGTTGCCTTCCAGTGAGGTGTGAGTGGACGTCCACATTATTTTAACATTTCCTTCTGGCAGTATGCGTTGACTTTCCGTGCAATCCAGCCCCACATAAAGCTCCTGCACACGTCTAGGGAACCAGTTATAATGACTGGTCCCGTAGTCTTTATGAGGGCTAATGCCACGGCTAGTTCCTCTGATTCCTGTGTTGTTGCATCAGGTATGGCGGCGCCGATGAGGAGATCCGTACTTGTCGCCACCACGACGGCTTTGTCTCTTCTTCCACGGTATGCGGATGCATTGTGTAGACCGCCTTCTGGAGAGACCAGTGAGTCTTACCCAGGGCCTTGGCTTTTGCTTCGCGATGTTGACGAAAACAAATCATGTGGGCCGATACTGTTGATAGTGTAGAAAGGCTCCAGGTTCAATGGCACATACCCCTGGGGTCTCGGGGACCTATAATGCGCCCTTGAACTACCCTACACACACGTGGGACGCAAAGAGGTCCCCGGTACAAGGGTAAGAACAGATGTTTTCGAAAAAAATGCTGTCTACAGCGTTTTCAAAAAGTACTGCTAAAAGTTTCTGGCTTTCCTGTAATCGAGAGTAGACGTAAGCATGAAATGGCAACCAGCAAAGGCGATTTGTTGTAGATGATACTAGCCACAATCTTAAAATGGGTGTAGTGCATGTTCGCAACGGCACATCCCACCACACCAAAGCGCACCTCGCCATACTGTGCACTTGTCCACATGGACGCTGCCCAGTTAGAAGAGGAAAACCGGCTGAAGGCCGCGCGACAGGCAGCGAAAGAGGCCAAGGAGACAGAGCGTACTGCCCAGCTAGAAGAAGAATGAAATGAATTTTGTCGTTTGACGTGCCAAAACCTCGCTTTGATTTTGAGGCACGTCGTACTGGATCACCAGGGGATGTTTAACGTCCCTCCAACGGGCAGGACACGGGTGTTTTTGTATTTCGCCTCCATCGACATGCCGCCGGCGCGGCCGGGATTAGATCCCGTGAGATCGTGCTTAGCAGCGCTACACCACAGCCGCTAAGCCACCGCGGCGGGTATAAGCGCCTGAAGGACGCGCCACACAGCGTGGCGCCATCTCTTGATATGACACAAAACCCGCGCCGCGTAGCTCTCGGGCCGCTGGCGTCTGGCGCTCAGCGGCAGAAGATGACAACTAAGTGTATAGTGCCTTGTATCTCCCTTTTGTACGCCACACCCCTATCGGAAATGACAAATAATACTTCAGCGTATTAGAAGTTACAGCTTGAGCAATATTGTGAACAAATATTATGAACCACCTACTTCTTCACAGGATTTACCCCAAATTCAGACAACAAATGCATGTGCACCATGCAATGACTTAGCGAATTTAGACCACATGCAAGAGGCCGTATACCGCACGGAGCAGTACCTGCTACCCACCCGACTCAGGAGCTCCCCGACGAAATCAGAGCTTCTGCTTTACAGAAAACAAAGAGGGGCAGACCCAAGGGCTGGAAACCGGTCTCGGAAAGTGACGTTCACATGTTCACTCGGAGCGGCGACACGACACCGAGGGTCGACAATATCAGAGCCCTGGGTATGTTCGTCGAATCAGGTGGCGGCAACGGCACTGGGTTGCGCAAGATCATTCCGAAGAATGACAATGCTTTTCGCCTCGTGCGAAGGGTCACGAACAGACATCGTGGCCTCAAGGAGGACAATATGCGTCCGCTCATCGACGCCTTTGTGCGGTGTCTTTGTGCGCCTTTGTACGGTGGCCATGCACAACTGGCTCAGAGCCGAGCGGGACAAGCTCAATGCCCTTATTAGAAAATTTATCAAGCGAGCCCTCGGGCTGCCCGTCAGAACGCATACCGAGGACCTCCTCCAGCTCGCTATACGCGACACCACGGAGATCATCCGCAAGCAAATGGCTTGACGGAAAGGCTTAACAAAACGATGACCGACATGCTGTCGATGTACATAGACGTGCAGCATACGACGTGGGACGCGGTACTCCCGTACGTCCCGTTTGCGTAGAATACCGCTGCGCTAGAGACCACACTCTTCACGCCGTTTTCTCTTGTTTACGGTCGTGAAGTTCAGACGATGTTAGAAGCCATGCTACCATGGGACAATTCTGACAGTCTTGATGAAGACACCGAGAGTTTTGTGCAGCGTGCCGAGGAAGCACGCCAACTGTCTCGCGTGAACATAAGGAAACAGCAACGTATTGACGCGCGACACTACAAGCTCCGCCGCTGACAAGTTGACTACCAAGCGGGTGACCAAGTGTTAGTTTGGACCCCCGTCCGCCGTAAAGGCCTTTCGGGAAAAATTCTTAGTCTGTACTTCTGCCTTTACAAAATGCTTCGGCGAGTGAGTGACCTCAACTATGAAGTCCTTCTGGATGGCACCCAGCCAGCACGCCACCGACAACCGCGGCCCGAGATTGTGCACGTCGTGCGGTTAAAACCATCTCGCACGCCATAATGTCATGGTGTTCGGACCATGGTGTTTGTCCTGGGACAAGTCTTTCTGCCCGTCAACTATTTGTTTAGTATCGAGTTGATGCTCTTCTGGGAGGAAGTGGTAATGCCATGCGCTTGCGCCACGCGCTTGGGCACTTGCTCCCAGAAGGAGACGACTCGCGCCTTGGTCTTTGGTCGTTGCTGCGCTGCCCCTTCCTTCAACGACTCGTACCTTAATGGCCTCTTTTAAAGTGTCTATCAATTAAACGCGACAATATTTCAACAGTGTCTCACAATGGGATCAGTCCCCACTGACTGGAAAACTGGTAAAATAATTCCCATCTTTAAAAAAGGAGGCCGTACAAATCCTAACAACTGCCATCCAATTTCCATCACCAGTATTTGCTCGAAACTGGTGGAGCACGTTATGGATTCCCACATTGCCACTTTCCTGTCATCTGTCAATTTCTTTCATCCTAATCAGCACGGATTTCGAAAAGCTCATTCTTGCGACACACAACTTGCTCTGTTCCTACACGATCAACGATCTCCGATCGCACCCCAAGTTACTTATGTGTTTTCTTTTTACGGCAATATCTGATCCGACATATTTCCCTGCAAATTCAACTTCACTATTTTCTGAAGCAGGCAGTTATGTACTGGGTGTCCGATTGAAGTGACGTTCACCAAACACGCTACAGTACCGAATTCCATATCCGTGTGCCGTATCTGTGGCGCAGTTGAACTGAATCAATTCACCATTTTAAGTTCCTGCCATCGTTGCTCCTCTCTGTGAAGAAGGGCATCCGAAAGTAGGCTTCACCTGCCTTGAATGCTTATTCCTTTTGCTATCAGAGCATTCATGCTGTGGCATACCCACAGGAGTGTATGCACTGCCATGAAAAGCTTCCTTGGTGACTGCTGCTGACTAGCGTACTTGCACGATTCTACCGCGCCACCGATTGTCACGCGCAGTTATATTACCGGCCAAATATCCCGAAAAACAACTTGGAGCCGATTCTAACGCAAGCAACAAGTAAGAAAACCTGAGTCGGGGGGTATACAGTGCTCAAACGGTTCTATGGAATACACAAAGGCAGGCGCACACGCACACAGCTGAACCTTAGCGGCTAGTCGCTATCGGAGGCCGACGACATCTCCTTTTCGCTGTGCACAGGCCACACAAAGCCATCTTCAGTTCCATCTAATGCATTAGATATGCCGCACTTCTGAAAGGCTCGCGCAACCATCGTCCGCGGGAGGGCATTCCACGCACCATGGACCTTGTCTTGTCTTGTCTTGTATTCTGAACAGTGGCGCGTACGCACTATGGGGGATTATAGTCAAGAAGCAGGCGGTTTTCCGTATGCTTAGAAGTAAAGCGAAACTAGATTTGAATAGTGGAGCGTGGACGATAGAACTGTAATTTAGAAGTGTAATGAAAGTATTGTTAAGAATTTCGATAAAAGAAGATAACGTAAAGAAATGAAATAATACAAATTACTGATCATTTTAGAACTTCACCAAGGTGCGCTTTTTGTCCCTCTAATAAAATTGCAAATTGCAAGAAAAGCATCCCTGTGGCTGGATCCCAGTGAAATCACCCCAAAAGAAAGAATGGTTGGCGAAGTTAGCGATAACCCAAGTTTGGTAAATGATTATTTGAATAGTTTTGTTCTTCTTAGAAAGCGGCGGCACGAGAGAAAATAATGTTCCATAGATTCAAGTGCACTGCAAAAAGAACATAGAGGGGTCATAGCGAGACCAGACCTGTGTAAGTAAAAATTTAGAGGAGGTATAAGACATCTCAATTTTGTAAAAGAAACTTCAATTGCCTTGAAGGACACCAGTTATTATTCCATGGGAAGCCAAGATGGTGGAATTCAGAAGATGGTGTTGGCATGGATATTGTAGAGTTTTGAGATATAGCGAAATGTTTGTACCTAGCCACGGTGACATAAGCTGATGTCGGCAAAACAGATAGGATGGGGCCGTTGAGGGATGCTCGTGCGAGTGAATCAGCCATTTCACTCAAGTGCAACCCATGATATCCCGGCACCCAAAGCAAACATACTTTCCGTAAGTACGGAGGTACCACCGAACGAAATGCTCTTTGAATTCTTGAATTTAAAGATTAAGTTAGTGCTCTACATAGCGTTAGTGAGTCCGTCGCAATAACAGCTAATGGGTCATTTTGGGGGAGTTTTCGTAGTGCTAATATAATCGCTAATAATTCTGCTTGAAATATAGGTGTGAAGTCGGGAAGGCAAAGTGAGTAAGACCATTGAAGAGATTCAGAGAAGATCCTCACTCCTGCCTTCTCGTTGCACACAGAAGCGTCAGTAGCTATTACATTGTCATTGGTTAGCTGGTATAGGTGACCATGTAAGATATTAAATAAATCTTGCCTTGGTAATAGTTTAGCACGATTTGCAAGTATGCCCTCGAAGTCAATTTTGAGGTCTGTTAAAGCATCATTTGAATGGCACACTTGGCGTATCGACACGTCCAATTTTTGTAACTGTGCTTGCACAAATATTATCTGAGGACTGTGGAATCTCGACGCCGATACTTGAAAAAACTCAGACGGTTTAGTGATATAGTGATAAATGCATATTGCATGTGTCCTTTTAAAAAGTTAAATTTTTAAAAATGTCTCAACAGTAAGCATGCGGAATCTGCAATCTAGGGTGGGTATATGAGCTTCCTTATATAAAACAGCGTTGTCAACAAATCTAAGTAGCCCGAGGCATGACCGTAGAGCTTCTCTTTCTAAAAGTATGAGAGGTTTAATTTTGTAGGTGGGGCTAATAAAGTTATTGTCACTGTCACTGTAGGCGGGGCCACCGGAAAACATTACGCAGCCGAATTCTAATATGGGCCGAACATACATATTATAAATCATCAGCAAAGTATCCCTGCGAAGTCCAGAGTGACGGTGGCTGAGCCGGCGGAGCACAGCTAGGCCCGTTCTGCCTTTGCTTTAGTATGTTCAGTGTGACTGCGCCAGGTGAGTTTGCCGTCGTAAATAACACCAACGTACTTGACTTCGTCAACTTGAGGAATGATTTCCTGTCGGTATTGTGAAGATATATGCACGTGTGCAGTTAATAGGAATACTAATACCGCACTTTTGCTAATATTTAACGACATACATAACCCTCTAACCATGTCTCCAGCATTCCTAAGTAATTCGGCAATGACTGTTGTAGTGAATGTATATTATTTGCGGATGTAAGAAATGCGATATCGTCCGCATAAACATAAATATGTACTTCCGGAGACAAAGGAATTGTGCTTAGCAGAATGTTAAATAATATAGGGAAAAGAACGAAACCCTGTGGTACACTTCCTGACTGCTTGTGCTCGGACATCGAAATACCGTGTTGCTAACAATAAAACTCTCTATCCCTTATAAATTCATAGATCCAAGCGGTTATATATTTTGGGAAATTCGTAGACTGAAGCTTATCGAATAGAATACAATGTTCTACAGAGTCGTATGCTTTTAATTTATCTACTGTCACCAAAGCTGCGTACTCTCGTTTGCGGCGAGCAAGTTTAATGCGGCTCTCTAAATCTACATGAGTGCACCATATGGAGTGGCCGGGACGAAATACAATCTGACAAGGACTGAGAAGGGTATCATCCTGCTTAAAATTTGTTATACGACCGTGAAGAACCAATTCTATTAATTTGACGACATTGGAAGTAGGAGAAATTGGTCTTATGTTGTCTAGGTCAAGTAGAGCGGATTTTTTCTTTAATAGTGGAATAATTTTAACTACTCTCAACTCTCTTGAAACCCATGAATTCTTGAGAGAGAAATTTATTATGTTTAGCAGGTCCTGAGGCGCATAATCAAATAAAACTTTTAGCATTCCTGTTGTAATTCCATCTGGACCCGGGGCTGACGCCGGTAACAAACTAATAATGCCCTCAAGCTCTGTTCGCTGTTACTGTTACAAAGTCGTCTCCCAAGGGCAGTTTCTTTAATCCTATCGGCAATTTATGTTTGAAACGTCGCGCAAGTCCTTGAGCAATTTTCTCAAGTGATTCTGATAATTCTTTTGTTGATAGAACGACAGATTGTACATTTACGGGCGCCGGTATAACTTTACGAGATCGAAGAAATTTAAACAGGGCTTTTTTATTGCTAGACTTCGAAAGGTATGTGTAGTGCTTGGAATCATAATCCTCCTTAACTTTTGAGACTGTTCGTTTAAATGTATAATGTATGTATGTATGTATGTATGTATGTATGTATGTATGTATGTATGTATGTATGTATGTATGTATGTATGTGTGTATGTATGTATGTATGTATGTATGTATGTATGTATGTATGTATGTATGTATAATCAGCCCAATTAACAGGACATTGCTTGTATAAAAGCTTTTTCCACGCAGTTTTTCTACGACTAAAATGTCGCTCGCCGTCAGAATTCCACCAGGTACAATATGATCCACCCTTAGTAGATTGCACAACAAATTGCGCTTTTTTTAACGACTGTTTTAGAATTGAACATAGGCTCATTGCTTTAATATTCCTCTCCAGGCCCTCCTGAGCGTGTAAAGCTGATTTTACCGCATCTTTAAATTTTTCGTAATTAACAAAAGTGCGCACATTACTATACAAACTAGTTAACGGGGTAAGCAGTTCAAAAATTATAGGGAAGTGATCACTTTTAGTTCCGGAATCTACAGTCTTCCAGGAAGTGACAGACATGCTCGAGGTAGCAAACGTAAGATCTAGGGCAGATCGCGACTGACCCCGAACGATACTATGTACTCTCGAATTTAGGCAAGAGAAAGGATTCGTTAAGACCCGATCCCACAAGCGTTTGCCACAACTGTCCGTTCGGAAACCCCACGATACATGATGAGAAATAAAATCTCCCACTAGTATGATGTTCTTCTGACTGCGAGCAATAGAGGTGTATAGATAACGGGTATCTTGCACTCCAGCGTGGAAGTATGTGTTAATTACTGAAAAAGGTGTGCAACCAGGAAGTATTATATCCAATGCTAAGATTTCACAGTCTGGGGACATTATCTGGTATGCTATAGTAGCTCTATGGCAGATTTTCTATGACACAAACAAAACTAAACCACCGCCTCGGGATAGGCGATTCAATCGAAAATATCGGAAATTTTTTAGATGAGAAGACTGACCACCAGCAAGCCAAGTTTCCTGTAAAATAATAATATATGGAGAATATTTAGAAATAAGATATAATAAATCTCTTGCAGCCGAAAGTATGGAACAACAGTTCCACTGAATGACTGTTAAAGTTCCTATGGTGAATAAATCCGAGCAGCAGAGACTGCTTGGTCTAAAACGTTCTCTTTTAAGATGTCCTTCTTAGTCGGAATCTCTCTAACGCACTCTTATACCTTGGAGTTGGTGGTAGAGCTAAATTTTTTCTCTGTCGGTGACCTTGTTCGTTTAAGAGATCGGGGGTCCATATCAACATCTTGATTTTCCATCCCATCTGCGTCGGAGAGACAGATTTGGTCGACTTTCTCATAAGTTGATGGCTTTGATGAACCATAATTTATGAAAGGCTGCGCGCTCGATATTTCAATAGGTGGACTCCGCGGTAGATCCGACACCGGATCCTCAATATTGGCTTTATTAGTTAGGTGGAGCCACGGAGTTAGTTGTGAGAACAGCACCTGAACAAGGGAGTCGGTGAGATTTGTCATAATGCGCTCCATTGCTTTCTCCAACGCCTTTTCAACGGAAGCTGCCACAGCCTCAGAGATTGAGTTTTCCATACACAGTGTTTCACGGGCCGTTATACCAGCATACCCTTGAGTCCTTCTCTGAATTTCTCCAATGGCCTCACAACGAGAGCATCGACGTCTATCAATTATTTCGAGGATTTGCACTTATTTTGACCTTGCAGGGCAATTAGGCTTATCTGCGGGGTGCGGACCCCTGCAAAGGCAGCAGGACTCATTTCGGAAAGAACAGTCATTTGAATGATGGCCTTCTCCACAAATTCGGCATCGTGTGTTGGACCTGCAGCCTTTTATGGTGTGCCCAAACCACCAGCACTTTAGACACTGAAGGACACGAGGTGCCACATGCTCAACTCGGTATATAAGTGGCCATGCCGTCATTTCCGATGGGCGGTTCATTCCAGCAAAAGTAGCAATGACTGTTTCTGTGGGCATGCGCTTATTATCAATGACACGGCTGCAACGATGCACAGAAATCACGCCTGCCGCTGGAAACATTTCCAAAATTTCTGCCGAACATAGACTTATGTTGACACCGCGGACTAGACCTTTGGTACATGCAACGTGATCAGGAATGAAAGTGCTCACCGGATGTATCGCAAAGACATCGCACTTCAGTAAATCTTGAGCACAAGCCTGGTCCGACGAGCAGCAAAGAATGCCCCCTGGGCCAAACTGTCGAACCTCGATGATTTGTTGAAAATTGGCCGAGGCCATCTGGAGTTCGGTTTGAATTGCCCTGGGATTTTTCATGCGAATCACTCCGCCATCATTCGGAACCAAAGCCACAGGTACGCTGCTCGTCCCACTGCGTAATAATAGCTCCACCGGCAAATCAGAGTTAGGAACAGAAGCCGACCAAGAGGAAGCCGCCTGGCCTGGCGATGAGAGTGACATTGCGGAGAAATAGGAAATTACACTGGCAAGTTAACTGATATTGAAACAAACGGTCAAAAACAATTATGTAAACGACGCAGATTAAAAGAAAACCGCCAGTTACTTGACCAGCACCAGTGTTCGGGAGCTCAGGCACTATAGGCCACGTTAGCGATCCTGCGCTTTTACGGCCCAGTCCTTCTCGGATGCCCCTGTGTGGCCTCCCTTCAACTTCCTCTTTGCTGATGCAACCTACGCACCTTGTGATGTCTCCAAGCGTCGCTTTCTTCGACTATCATTTCGATGGCAGTGTGGCTAGCTAATTCGCATTGACTGTTTTTAATAAGAATCGGCCTCGTTTTTGAATTCGAGTAGAATTAGTTACGATATTAACATGCAGGCAAATTTGAGCGCACATCTTATTCAAAAAAGGTGCGCGTTAGAATCGTGCAGGTTATATACGTTAGTTGTGGCTCTTTTATTTGCTCAATTCTCTATCTTCTTTAGCAGTCCTTTTTCTTTTATTCTTTCGAACTCAAACACAAAGCGTATTTGATCGCCTTTCGACTGTTGAATCCTGCGTTTTCTTTTCTTGGTGTTATTTATTCAGATTTCTGAAAGGTTATTCAGATAATGTGTTTTGCCTGTGCTTCCTAATTTTTGGTGGTCAGTCTGCCGTAGTGGACATGATCGCATTCATTTAAAGTCCTTCTCCTCCTACTCATCATCATTATCGTCATTGTTTTTATCATCCCCAGCAGCGACAACGAAACGACAAGAAAAACACGAAAGCTTCATGCGAGGGATCGGGCTGCTTCCAAGGCAAACATCAACTCCTACTTTGATCTAACGAAATACATTACAAAACTTGTAGGCGCTTCCTTCCGGTCGCCCAGCCAGCATGGAGTAGATGTGCTGCGCACACGGCGGATTTGGTAGAAGTAAAAGCCGGCGGTAGGATGTTGCGTCACTGGGCACTAAAGAGGGCCCTTCGTCGACTGTAAGCACCAGCGTCGGCGCGGTGCAGTGGAGCTTCGTGCGCGAGTCGAGAACACTTTGAGTGTCGTGGCCCGTCTGAAGCGTGCGTACGGGAGCGATCAAAGCCCATCAGACAGGGAGACGCACGAGAAAGCCAAACCCGTCGTCTGCTGTTCCGAGTTCGGTACAGCTACGCGGAGCCTTGCAAATGCAGCTTCTACTGCTGGGAGAGGCCGGAGAATATTTCGAACCCGTTTTTTATGTAAAGTACCTTTGCCCGGAGCTATACATTTCTTTCTTTAAGCAAGATTAGTCCAATTCGCTTTCTTTACCTTCATTCTGCTGAGGTTTTCTATAAGATGAAAAACCATAAGAGTGTCAAAATATGCTTCGGAGTTATTGAAACGCGGCCGGAGACCACTTCCGCTTGACTCATACCAGCCTACGAGACAATGCACTGTACACGCGAGGGCGTGTTTTCTTTCTTTCTTTTTTAATTCTTTTCTGCGTGCCCGACTTCCCTCGTTAGCTCGTTTGAGATCAAGATTGTCGTAAAAGAGCGCCTTCTGAGAGACGCCGACGCTTTTTGTTCGTCGAGTGAGAGTCGAGCTCCGAGCGACGACGTCGTCGCAAGCAGGCAAACAAGGACCAAAGTAGCGCACTTCTATGCCGTCCCAAAAAATAAACAGAGCTTCTTGTCCCGCTCCCCATTTACTTGCCGTACACGCGCAGCTCGTCGTTCCGGTTCTGGCCCGTCCGCCCCCCCCCCCCCCTCCACCCTCGCGCTCCATTTCCATTCGTGACCTTCTGTTCCGCTGGCCACGGTAGCGTAAACGAGGGCACTTCACTCTCTGATGAAGGAGAGCCATTTGGAGTCTCTAGAGAGCGACGCCAGGAGTGTAGCTCGCTCGTAATTAGAGCTCGGCCGGGTGTTGTTCACAGAGAGGGATAGACTGTGGAGAGGTAAGTGAAAGAAGGGGCGCTGGAAGACGTGCTCTGGTCTGTCGCACAAAGAGAGTCCTAAACAGCACGAGCCAGGCTCAAGCAGAAGCAAACTAGCCGTAGGCGATGCGATGCGCGCGAGACAAATTCGCTCGTCAGTGCACAAAAGCGAGCTTAAGGTTGGCGGCTAAAGACTCGCGAAATAGAGCTTGCAGAGACGATGAGAGCCTTCCCTTCAATGCCCCGTGCGAATAACGAAGCGTCTGTAACCTATAGTCGCAGGGCACGACTTTCCAAATCTAATACAGGTTATGATGCTGCTAGGAAACTTCGCACTGTGCAGAGCTGAATTCTTGGCGCAAAGAACACCCTTGGCACTCTTACAGGCTTTCCAAATGCGAAAACACCTGTGTACTTAGATTTAGGTGCACGTTAAAGATCGCCAGGTGGTCGAAATTTACGGAGTCCTCCACTACGGCATGCCTCATAATAAGAAAGTGGTTTTGGCACGTAAAACCCCATAATTTTACTCTTACAGACTTAGCCCTATGCTTTCTCTGACCATCATTCGCGATCGCAACTATTTATTTCTACTCACTCTGCCTTGCTCAGCGTGCTTATATGTTATCTGAAACGAAGACATTATATTCCAGACATGGACGAAAGGAATTCATATTTTTTTTATTGATCAATGCTATGAGAGCATGATTCGCATTGCTCTAAAATAATGCTGTTCGCGCGTGCAAGTTTGATTGTCGAAACAACTCTTAAATGTCGTACACTGCTCAAAGCATTTTAAAGGCTCCAGCGCTAATGATGAAATTTCTTACGGCGTACACAATAGTGCAGCTATGACATTTGTTTGCCTTCTTTCTCCTAATGAACAGTTTATTGTTAAGCACTTTTGTCTTTCTGTATACCCGGTGTTTGGCAAACAAGTGGCGCCTCAATGCAAGTATTGAAAATAACCCCAATTAGCACAAGTTTGGGCAATACCCAAGGCCCACAACTTCAATATTTCTCCAGCATGCTCCTCCTTAGAAACGCTTTATTCCTATAAAGCTTTCCATCTTGTTGCATCCAACTATCCTCAGACGATGCAATGGTGAGAGTTACAGAGTGAAACTGACAGCACTTCGGCGATTTCTCGCAACGCGCGCCTAATTACCGTTCAAACTTCTTTGTGTACGCATCACATTTGCCATGTCTAACATAACTTGCACCCCTGGCAGATTCCGCTAGCTCTAGTAGTATAGTGAAACAAGTTTCGTCGGTATTTGGAGCGAATATTCTTCGCCAAGGCTATATAGTCGCAATAACAGCATTGCTGCAAATATCTTCTGCGGACTTTACGTCGTTGATGGCATACTTTTGAATTAAGCGAACAGGATAAAAGGGGGGGAAGGCAGCTTATCAGTGGTTTTTCTCAGCCGTAAAATCAATTTCTGCGCATTCGCACAGTGCCGCGCGCTACGCGACACGTCCACGTGATCAAGGCCAACATTTACTTCTAAGTAGCGGCGAGTGTTACCGTATAAGAAATATTTGCCGCTGATGGAGACTGGGGCACGATGTCACGGTTTTTGGCATGTGTTCTTTGTTCTTTGGTCACATTCAAGCCTATGTGAGCGAAGGTAGGAAGACGGTTCACTGTAAGTGACCAAAGGCAAATATCAACAGCGCTGATTGTGGTTGGGAGGAAACATTCAAGGAAGCCAAGCAAAGTGTCGAACATTAGAAGAAACGTCATATCACCGAGTGAGGGATGACAGAGTGCGCCCACTGCTGATAACTCAAAAGGCATGCCTTCCTTTTCTCAAGTGCCGAAATTACTACGTCTGGAAAAAAATGACACATCTGTACGGCCCCATGATCCTGTAGCTAGGGTTGGCAACCGTTCCGAATATAGTGGGACACTCCCGATCTTAGAGTACATATCCGTAGTCCCGCCTTGCTTCAATCGGGACCGCCAAATGTCCTGACTTTTGCTTTTATTTTCTGCAGAACAGTCAATACGGCAGATTTCCTCATTATAATCCCTTGCAGCTCGGTTGCACGGCCTTCTCGTTTGTCTTCTGTTGCATAACCGTAAAAATAAAGATGGTTTTATATTTTGACGTTTTACTTCTGTTGTTGGCCCTAACCGTTCACAGTACCTGTATTGTATTGGAAGCCGTGTCACCCAGGCAACTAGATTGCCCCTTGATTGTCGTAAATAACGACACGATATGACTAAAAAAATACTTGCGCAGGTTCGTCTCGCGGCTCCTGGTACTGACAGGGTCGGAACATCACCCGCGGCTACCCTCCACCTTCTCCGCACCCTGCCCTTTCCACACCCGTCCCGACTTTGTCCCCCTGAGAGTTGGAAACCCTAGCTGTAGCTGTACGGAGCTGCGCTTCTGATATTTTTACGTTACAACGTGCCGACGTGGACAAACACATACCGGTCGAATGTCGGCACACTCTTCAAGGAGTACGTTTTGTTTGTTTGTTTGTTTGTTTTTAGACTAATAAAAAAATTAATCAAATCAAATCTGGGGTTTTACTTGGAAAAACGACGATATGATTATGAGGCACACAGTAGCAGGGGACTCCGGATTAATTATGACCATCCGGGTTTCTTTATCGTGCACCCAATGCACGGTACACCGGCGTTCTCGCATTTAACCCTCATTGAAATGCGGCTCTCAGGAACGGAGGAAGCCTAAAAGCAGTGAAGAAGAAACTAGGAATAGGCAAGAACCAGATGTATGCGTTAAGAGACAAAGCCGGCAATATCATTACTAATATGGATGAGATAGTTCAAGTGGCTGAGGACTTCTATAGAGATTTATACAGTACCAGTAGCACCCACGACGATAATGTGAAAGAGAATAGTCTAGAGGAATTTGAAATCCTACAAGTAACGCCGGAAGAAGTAAAGAGCGCCTTGGGAGCTATGCAAAGGGGGAAGGCAGCTGGGGAGGATCAGGTAACAGCAGATTTGTTGAAGGTTGGTGGGAACATTGTTCTAGAAAGACTGGCCACCCTATATACACAATGCCTGATGACCTCCAGCGTACCGGAATCTGGAAGAACGCTAACATAATCCTAATCCATAAGAGAGGGGACGCCAAAGACTTGAAAAGTTATAGACCGATCAGCTTACTGTGCGCTGCCTACAAAGTATTTACTAAGGTAATCGCAAATAGAATCAGGAACACCTTAGACTTTTGTCAACCAAAGGGCCAGGCAAGATTCCGTAAAGGCTACTCAACAATAGACCATATTCACACTATCAATCAGGTGATAGAGAAATGTGCGGAATATAACCAACCCTTATATACAGCTTTCATTGATTACGAAAAAGCGTTTGATTCAGTCGAAACCTCAGTAGTCATAGAGGCATTACGGAATCAGGGTGTAGATGAGCCATATGTAAAAATACTGAAAGAATCTATAGCGGCTTCATAGCCACCGTAGTCCTCCATAAAGAACGCAACAAAATCCCAATAAAGAAAGGCATCAGACAGGGAGATACGATCTCTCCAATGCTATTCACAGCGTGTTTACAGGAGGTATTCAGAGACCTGGAGTGGGAAGAATTGGGGATAAAAGTGGATGGAGAATACCTTAGCAACTTGCGATTCGCTGATGATATTGCTTTGCTTAATAACTCAGGGGACCAACTGCAATGCATGCTCACTAACCTGGAGAGGCAGAGCAGAAGGGTGGGACTAAAAATTAATCTGCAGCAAACTAAAGTAATGTTTAACAGTCTCGGAAGAGAACAGCAGTTTACGATAGGTAACGAGGCACTGGATGTGGTAAGGGAATACATCTACTTTGGGCAGGTAGTGACCACGGATCCGGATCATGAGACTGAAATAATCAGAAGAATAAGAATGGGCTGGGGTGCGTTTGGCAGGCATTCTCAGATCATGAACAGCAGGCTGCCATTATCCCTCAAGAGAAAAGTGTATAATAGCTGAGTCTTACCAGTACTCACGTATGGGGCAGAAACCTGGAGGCTTACGAAAAGGGTTCTGTTTAAATTGAGGACGACGCAACGAGCTATGGAAAGAAGAATGATGGGTCTAACGTTAAGGAATAAGGAAAGAGCAGATTGGGTGAGGAAACAAACGCAGGTTAATGACATCTTAGTTGGAAACAAGAAAAGGAAATGGGCACGGGCAGGACATGTAATGAGGATGGAAGATAACCGATGGTCATTAAGGGTTACGGACTGGATTCCAAGGGAAGGGATGCGTAGCAGGGGGCGGCAGAAAGTTAGGTGGGCGGATGACATTAAGAAGTTTGAAGGGACAACATGGCCACAATTAGTACATGACCGGGGTACTTGGAGAAGTATGGGAGAGGCCTTTGCCCTGCAGTGGGCGTAACCAGGCTGCGGCTGCTGATGATGATGTTGATGTTGAAATGCGGCTGCCGCGGCCGGGAATCGAACCCAGGACCTCATGCTTAGCAGCGCAAGGCCATAACCGCCAAGCCAAGGCGGGTATTTTAGACAATACAAACCTTTTAAAAGTTTCCTCTGATCGCACAATTTCGGTTCTTGAACTTCAATGCTCGAAGAGGCGGACGTTACTTGCGTGAGGAACTAAATGCATGATTTACCCACCAAAAAGTTCACTAATGAAGTTGTTAGAGCCCAGCTCTTTGGCGCCCATCCCTGGGTTGAGCGTTGGCGTCCCTCGGCGCAACCGCCCGAACAGGCTCGTGCCACTTACTCGCGCGTTCGCCGTCGTCGTCTTCCACAGCTGGCTCCGACGCCGTTCACCATGCCAGCGTCCCCATGCAGCCCCTCCCTCTTCGAAGGCGCTGACGGCACTGGCCCTGTGCCAGTCGGTACGGTGATATCGGTCCCAAATTATTGCCTAGCTATATCATGAAGTAAACACACGTATCGACCTGCGCTAAAATTTCACATCAGGAACTATCGTAATCGTCGGACAACATTTTCTTACATGTTTCATGGCAGATACTGCAATTAACGAATTGTAGCCGGTGAGCTTGCGAGGCATACTCGCACGGAACGAATCCTGAAAATGCCAAACTTGCGGTAAGAATGCAATGTTGTTCCACTTACTCTTTACAGAAGCGTCATTTTATGCACTGAAGCACAAAAGTAAATAGAACACCTATGTATTTCTTCGTACGCTTTGGGGATGAATGTATCGAAATTGGTGCCGTCCTGAGAATGTGTGGCAATGGAAATATGCATCGTAATTAGTTTTAAAAGCTTACATAGTTAAATTTTGTTAGGTAGTCCAATATGCATTTCGATTTCTCGTTATGGTAATGCCCGCCTTTTTAGGTAATCCAGATGAAGAAATAGAATTCTATTATATGCCAGGCAATTTCTAAAATTCTGATTAGTCATGAAAAAAAAACGGTATATGTTGCCTTCCATTCGGTGATCATTTACTATCCCCTCGAATTCCGTTCACGTTTTTGTGTGGAGTCATTTATAAAGGAGGGTCGAATCGTATACTTGTCCCAGTCGCAAACGTACCCGTTGCAGTAGTCAAATTTTCACTGCCAGACGTTTCCGTGTTGTTCGCACAGCCATGGCTCGCGCTAGCCTTATTTATTAGCACCAATATCAAAACAAATGCAGTCGTCCTTGATTTCTTGATTCTCTTCTTTTTCTCGCCTCAGTTCAAGACGAGAGGTAATCGCGTTTTCCCATTCTGCTTCCGACGCCCAGTTAGCGAGCCCCCCTCCGCGATATGACCTTAACTGAAACTCAGAAGTATTTCTTGTTGGGCTAGCTGGTGACACACAGCTGAGTATGTCATTGACGGGCGCGAATATTTTTTCATCACTTGAATTCCACATCACTGGGAGTTGAAATGGCGTTCGCGGGTCATTACGTAACCTGACTGGGGAAATATTCATCGCCAAATTATTTCTATGTGCTCCCTCACATTAGACTCTTCGAGATGACACAATAACACGGATTGTACTCTGTTACCTGCACATTCTTGACGATGTTGTGCTGTACTGCGTTAATTATTGGTTTCCTTTACTTTGTTATCCATGCTGTTTTGATTTGGGCTGGAATATTTCATGTACTGAATCCGGCGGTATTTCGCTGCGTTATATGCAATAATCGTAATTAAATAAAAATTATAAATAATATCATTCCCACTCTAACCATTCCGAATATGCAGGGTGGTCAACAGAAGCAGCTATTGGTTGAACCCTTGCCTTTCCTCTCCCCTTCCTGCCTCTCTGTCTGCATAACGTATTATAGGCCGCCATTGGAATATGAACCTGGCAACGTTTAACGCTAGAACGTTATCTAGTGAGGCTAGTCTAGCAGTGCTATTGGAGGAATTAGAGGGCAGTAAATGGGATATAATAGGGCTCAGTGAAGTTAGGAGGCCAAAAGAAGCATATACAGTGCTAAAAAGCGGGCACGTCCTGTGCTACCGGGGCTTAGCAGAGAGACGAGAACTATGAGTCGGATTCCTGATTAATAAGAACATAGCTGGTAACATACAGGAATTCTATAGCATTAACGAGAGGGTGGCATGTCTTGTTGTGAAACTTAATAAGAGGTAAAAAATGAAGGTTGTACAGGTCTACGACCCTACATCTAGTCATGATGACCAGGAAGTCGAAAGCTTCTATGAAGACGTGGAATCGGCGATGGGTAAAGTCAAAACAAAATACAGTATACTGATGGGCGATTTCAATGCCAGGGTAGGCAAGAAGCAGGCCGGAGACAAGTCAGTGGGGGAATATGGCATAGGCTCTAGGAATAGCAGAGGAGAGTTATTAGTAGAGTTTGCAGAACAGAATAATATGCGGATAATGAATACCTTTTTCCGCAAGCGGATTAGCCGAAAGTGGACGTGGAGGAGCCCGAATGGTGAGACTAGAAATGAAATCGACTTCATACTCTGCGCGAACCCTGGCATCATACAAGATGTAGACGTGCTCGGCAAGGTGCGCTGCAGTGACCATAGGATGGTAAGAATTCGAATTAGCCTTGACTTGAGGAGGGAACGGAAGAAACTAGTACATAAGAAGCCAATCAATGAGTTAGCGGTAAGAGGGAAACTAGAGGAATTCCGGATCAAGCTACAGAACAGGTATTCGGCTTTAACCCAGGAAGAGGACCATAGTGTTGAAGCAATGAACGACAATCTTATGGGCATCATTAAGGAGTGCGCAATAGAAGTCGGTGGTAACGCCGTTAAACAGGAAACCAGTAAGATATCGGAGGAGACGAAAGATCTGATCAAGAAACGCCAATGTATGAAAGCTTCTAACCCTACAGCTAGAATAGAACTGGCAGAACTTTCTAAGTTAATCAACAAGCGTAAGACAGCGGACATAAGGAACTGTAACATGGATAGAATTGAACAGGCTCTCAGGAACGGAGGAAGCCTAAAAGCAGTAAAGAAGAAACTAGGAATAGGCAAGAATCAGATGTGTGCGTTAAGAGACAAAGCCGGCAATATCGTTACTAATATGGATGAGATAGTTCAAGTGGCTGAAGAGTTTTATAGGGATTTATACAGTACCAGTAACACCCACGACGATAAGGTGAGAGAGAATAGTCTAGAGGAACTTGAAATCCCACAATTAAGTAACACCGGAAGAGGTAAAGAACGTCTTGGGAGCTATGCAAAGGGGGAAGGCAGCATGGGAGGATCAGGTAACAGCAGATTTGTTGAAGGATGGTGGGAACACTGTCCTAGAAAGATTGGCAGCCCTATATACACAATGCCTCACCCAGCTCTGCAAGAATTCTAAGAAGGTGGCTGGCGCCGCACGCTCCCTGCTCGCCCGTGGTCGTGGTTGTACACCGCAACTTGCGCTTCGAGTTTACAACTCCGTCGTAACAACGCGAGCACTCTATGCGCTTCCCCTCACGAACGCCAGAGCCACCAACTGGAACGCCATCGACATGGAGCACCGCACCGTAATTCGTCAACTTTACGGGCTTCCTCGCAACTCGCAAGTAGGAGCAACTCTCGCCGAAGCGGGAGACTGGCCGCCCTCACTTCGCGCACGGAAGCAAGCGATGAACCACATCGAGCGCCTTCAACGTTCGCCACAGGGACAACGCCTCGTTTGTCGCCTCCACACCCTCGAGGGCTCGGGCATGGGCCAGCGTGCCACCGAGTTCAGCGCACTCGTCGCGTCGACGCCGCGATTCCTACCTCTGCCGGTATCGCCGCACGCCTCCGCGCTATTCGATGTAAACACCACGGTGCCAGGCGTCAAGTCCAAGCGTCGAACAGCTGTTTGTGCTATGCAGCAGGAAACGGCCGCACTGCTACACGAGCGCCTAGGGGGCCGGCTGCTCGTTTACACCGACGGCTCCGTGGCGAGTGATGGTTCTGGTGCTGCAGCGTGCACGGCGCCGGATATTTGCGCTACACGGCAGTGCCGCCTTCGTGTTGTGTGGTCGTCGACGGTGGCCGAGCTTGCGGCGATCGACCTAGCCGCTGATCTCCTGCTTCAACAGCGCAGTGTTGTTTCTGCCGCGATCCTTTCGGACTCGCGCGCGGCACTGTGTGTGCTGGCGAAGGATTACCTTGGACCTCCGTTGGTGCAGCGCGTCGGCTCAAAGCTCCGCCATCTCGTCAGCCAGGGCTGCGATTTGGCGTTGCAATGGGTTCCAGCGCACATCGGCCTGCTAGGGAACGAAGACGCTGACGCTCTCGCAAAGCAGGCTCACTCCCTGCGCTTCCCCCTCGCTACCTCGGTCAGCGGCTTCGACGTGGCCAAAGCAACCATTCTGCGAACGCTCCGTGCGCAGCATCCGGACCAGCGCGTCGCCGCGGGTGCGTCGCTTCGACTCCTCCCCCGCGTGGGCTTCTCCCGGGCGGACCGCTCTTTCCTGCTTCGCCTGCGCGTCGGCTGCTACAGGACGGCTGCTAGAACGCACAGGCTGCAGGGAATTGGCGACCCCGCGTGCAGCAACTGCGCCGATTTGGAGACGCTCGACCACTTGCTACTTCGCTGCCCTGCCTTCGATGTGGAGCGCACGGACTTGTGTACAGTCTATCGGCGACTGGGACTGACTTACGATACGGCGACCGCGCTGCTATTCCCTGCAGCCCACTCGTCCATCGTGAAGCACGCTCTTTCGGCACTGCTAGACTACTGTAATGCGACGCACTTGAGAGCGCGGCTCTGAGCCCCGCACTCACATTTTTTTTTCCCCCTTGCCACGTTCGACCTGTCTTTCTCTCCTTCATCTTTTTCTTCCCATTCCCCCTTCCCCGTGCAGTGCTGTTGAGGTGTCCTCCTGTGAGAGACAGTTACGGCGCTGCACTCATATCTTCCGTTTCCTTTCCTAAAATCACTTCACACATGACCTCGAACGTACCGGAATCTTGGAAGAACGCTAACATAATCCTAATCCATAAGAAAGGGGACGCCAAAGACTTGAAAAATTATAGACCGATCAGCTTACTGTCCGTTGCCTACAAAGTATTTACTAAGGTAATCGCAAATAGAATCAGGAATACCTTAGACTTCTGTCAACCAAAGGACCAGGCAGGATTCCGTAAAGGCTACTCAACAATAGACCATATTCACACTATCAATCAGGTGATAGAGAAATGTGCGGAATATAACCAACCCTTATATATAGCCTTCATTGATTACGTAAAAGCATTTGATTCAGTCGAAACCTCAGCAGTCATGAAGGCACTACAGAATCAGGGTGTAGATGAGCCATATGTAAAGATACTGGAAGATATCTATAGCGGTTCCACAGCCACCGTAATCCTCCACAAAGAAAGCAACAAAATCCCAATAAAGAAAGGCGTCAGACAGGGAGATACGATATCTCCAATGCTATTCACAGCATGTTTACAGGAGGTATTCAAAGACCTGGAGTGGGAAGAATTGGGGATAAAAGTTGATGGAGAATACCTTAGCAACTTGCGATTCGCTGATTATATTGCCTTGCTTAGTAACTCAGGAGACCAATTGCAATGCATGCTCACTGACCTGGAGAGGCAAAGCAGAAGGGTGGGTCTGAAAATTAATCTACAGAAAACTAAAGTAATGTTTAACAGTCTCTGAAGAGAACAGCAGTTTACGATAGGTAGCGAGGCACTGGAAGTGGTAAGGGAATACATCTACTTAGGGCAGGTAGTGACCACGGATCCGGATCATGAGACCGAAATAACCAGAAGAATAAGAATGGGCTGGGGTGCGTTTGGCAGGCATTCTCAAATCATGAAGAGCAGGTTGCCACTATCCCTCAAGAGGAAAGTGTATAACAGCTGTGTCTTACCAATACTCACCTACGGGGCAGAAACCTGGAGGCTTACGAAAAGGGTTCTGCTGAAATTGAGGACGACGCAACGAGCTATGGAAAGAAGGATGATAGGTGTAACGTTAAGGGATAAGAAAAGAGCAGACTGGGTGAGGGAACAAACGCGGGTAAATGACATCTTAGTTGAAATCAAGAAAAAGAAATGGGCATGGGCCGGACATGTAATGAGGAGGGAAGATAACCGATGGTCATTAAGGGTTACCGACTGGATTCCAAGGGAAGGGAAGCGTAGTAGGGGGCGGCAGAAAGTTAGGTGGGCGGATAACATTAAGACGTTTGCAGGGACAACATGGCCACAATTAGTACATGACCGGGGTAGTTGGAAAAGTATGGGAGAGGCCTTTGCCCTGCAGTGGGCGTAACTAGGCTGATGATGATTAACCCAAATTCGAGTTCTAAATGTACACAAACGGTGACATAAGTGTGCCGCTAATTGTGGTACGAAGCTGATGGTAAATCGCGACATTCCTGGAATAAAATGAGGGCGCATAACCAGAAAGGACAGCCATAGGGCTAAGTAGGGAAGAGGATCAAGTCAGTAGGCGCGCAATGTTTAGAAGATTAGAGGTGGAGATGGCGGGAGAGAAAAGGAGAGGGAAAGAAAATACATCATTGTACCTCTGAATAAACTGCGGAGAAGTTGGCACGACGGCGAGAAACAGCCTTTCTACAAATCATTCCATCTTGAATTTTTTTCTCGCCGACACAGGCGCGCGTCAGCAATGACGTAAGTTCCCTTACGATATTGTTTGACAAGAATTACACGGTGGAATCTAGCAGCTAAAGGTTCCTACATTACGCTTGCGCGCTTGGCTGACCCACGATATGTCACAGTGCGGTTACTTCTCACCATGCTATGGTCGACAGCTGTACTGAAAGTCACAGCAGCCAGGATAGCGAAATAATTGAAATCCGAAAACAAAAAGAAAGAAGGAGCGATAAAGTTGCACGAACGCATAAACAGCGTTCGCTGAGCCAGAAAGTGGCGGACGTCGGTGGAGGCGTGTAAAAAATGACAAGGAGCTGATCACCGAACGAGTTTTGCCTTCTTTGTCTTTTTCTTTTTTTCGTTTTGTGATGAACAGCTAACGAGCTCGGCAGATGGTTTCGAAAGCGGCGACCCGCCCAGCTTTTTCAAAACCAGCTTCTTGGTCCAGAGCTCGGAGCCAGGCGGCAAAACACGCTGGAAACAGTGACGACAAAAATAAAACACGAATAATGAGATATATACGAATTGCCGCCTCGCCTTCAATCCCCTCGAAACAAATCGCTGGTTGTTTAAAAACCGCGTATTCGTCCAAACATCGCCCATTATTTCTGCGCCATTCCCGAAAACAACCACGACTGCGGGTGCGGTGCGCATGGAGACAGCAGAAGCTAAGTGTGCATGGGGGAAAAAAAGTAATTGCCGCCGAATAAAACGGCGCAATGCGATTCCAATCAGAAACACAGGTCGTTTTCTCTGTACCTCCTCGTTGATTCGTTGCCCCGTTTTGTCTTTCCCTCTCTCCCTCTCTTCCTGGTTTTTTTCCCTAACCTCCTTACGTCCTTCAGAGTTTTCCGAGCAACCTGCAGGCAAGCGGCCGTAGTGCACCTTTTCCTCCTCCGAACTTATCGTCCCCGCATGAATGGTGCAATCAGCGTCGTCATTCCGCCTGCCGAATACACGCGGGAGAACCGACGCCCCCCATGCCATTTCGAGATGTATTTTCGGCGCACGACTACGACGGTGTCCCCCCTCCCCCCAGACTCGATTGTCTTCTCGTTCCGACCACCAACTTTATTCCTTTCCTTTCTCGCGTTTCTGTTCATTTCGCGTACGTCGTCTTGCATAAGAAATAACGCGATTGCAGTCACGCGCACATTGTCTCGAAGCCAAACCGGATGTGCTTGTTGTTGCTGCTGTCCTGAACGCTCCTTGTTTCTCTGGTGTTTGTTTCGCTTTCGCTTCCGCGCCACCGCGTCGGTGTGTCGGTTATTTACAGCGCGATCGGGCGTTCCCTTTACGAGGGATTTCGCCAGGCGAAGGCGAGCGAGATGCTCTCTCCCGGGAGAGCTTTTGGGTTAGGGCGCCGCCGGTGCTCGTCGTAAACCAATAAAAACGACCCGCCGCTCATGTCTTATATACGCGATCGGCTTGGAGAGAGAGGGAGGCTGCTTCGTCTTGGCGCCGAAAATTATTCCCGCCGTCGCCCGAGGCGCACCTACGCGTATACGCGTACCTATAGGCACGTGTACTTCGTCTGGGTTCCGTCTCTCTTTTTTTGTTTTTTTTTTAAAGAACAGCGTGTGGCATATGAGCGCGTGTTTCTGTATAGCCAGGAAAGTTATACGTGCATGACAGTGTTCTGGAGGAGAATCTGCTAGGGGTACTTCGGGTAATTCTCTTGGTGTCTGTCACAGATATCATCTTTTATTATCATGTTTATCGATCTCATAGTTCACAGCAGATGCTTCAAACGCCACGCAAGTAGTCTTTCGTTGTTCGAATGATCATTGCAGTTGCTAGTCAGCGCTCCTGTCTGTCATCTCCTCTTGTCCCCCGTTGGAAAGCGCGGTCTCTTCGCCTAAGTATATATACCAAACGGCTCAATTTAGCCCACTGTCAAGATACGATCTTGAGTCCGTGAAGTAGGCGTCATCGTACCATGCTCAGCATTATCGTCGCGCCAACGCCATCGTTGTTTTGTCATCCTTGTCGTAGTCATTGTCGGGCCAGCTATTGCGATTTTTGGTAGCACCTAAAGCTTCCCCCTTCATGTAGCCCTACGACGTTGTTGTTGTTGTTGTAGCCTGTCACACGTGTGGCTCCTACCCACGTTGGGGGATCGGCCGAGAAATGGGTGGATTATTCCAAATTATTATGGAGCATAAATTTCATAATATATATGGAATTAGCATTGAATAGCGTAGAATTGCTTTTTAATATAAAATTATTTCTTGTTCCATATGACCTTCCCACGACGTTCTTTTATTATTCCTCTTTTCCTTCTTCTTCCTCTTCTTCACAATTTTTGCCTCCCGAGGAGCGTTCTTCGTTGGCCTTAACTCCAATACTGTGCGAGCAAGACTTTCAGCGGCCTCGTTAGCTACGCCGACATGTGAGGGTAGCCATTGAAAAACGATGCTAAACGATGCAAGAGGTTTCCTCTCCCTCAACAACAACATATATTGAACGTGCACACTAAATGTTCATAAAAGCAATGCATCAATGCCCATCTGCCTTCCAGTTTATTATCAAGTTCAAGTTTACTGAAGTTTATTATGAGCATATGTACAACAGGAATCTGCTGGCACACCCGCAGTCAAGGTGGCTGTTCGAGGTGTGCTGGCTGCCTCAGTGTAGAAAAAGAAATAAATTGGGTGAATGTCGACACCAGTGCCACTGCTTCTTGCCTCTGACCTGCACGTGCCTCCACGGTATCTTTGTTGGTGGAGTCTGCACGGATGAGCTGGCGTGGCGAGGCGTAGGAGTCATCCGAGAGAAAGAGTATCGTTTACATGGAGAAGTGGCTGTTCACATTGCCGGTCGCTTTCCCTCAAATGCTTCCTTGGCAACTAGGGTGACACACCCGCAGTCAAGGTGGCTGTTCGAGGTGTGCTGGCTGTATAAATGTAAGAAAAAGAAAGAAATTAATGTCAATACCAGTGCTATTGCTTCTTGCCTCTTACCTGAATTTGCCTCCACGGCATCTTGGCTTGCAGAGTCTGCATGAGGGAGCTGCTGTGGCTAGGCATAGGCATTGTCTAACCAAAAAGAAAAGGCCATTCAAATGTGGAATTATGGAAATAAATGCAGTTGTTATGTCTGCTTCTTG
The DNA here is from genome assembly GCF_023375885.2 of Dermacentor andersoni. Classification (NCBI taxonomy): domain Eukaryota; kingdom Metazoa; phylum Arthropoda; class Arachnida; order Ixodida; family Ixodidae; genus Dermacentor; species Dermacentor andersoni. The sequence continues at coordinate 210,143,173 of NC_092815.1, read as the reverse complement.
CACTCTTTTTGCCTAAAAGCTTTCAAACATAGTGTCCAGAATACACCAGCACTTTGACTGCTTTTGCTTTTTACCTGCAGGTGTTGCTGTGAGATCCTTAGTATGGCTGCGGCATTCAAATGCCTCCACCAGTATGGTGGAGGCATTTGAAGTGGTAGCCAAAAATATAAAGAATCATCCTTGTCTGCATGAATGCGTTCAATTTCTAAATGCTGTGGTAACTATCACTATTGGTGCAAGCCCTCCCCCCCCCCTCCATCTATGCGGCAAGTGCCATAGCTCGGAAGTGAATTTTTCCTTTCGTGTTTCACAAGGTGTCTGATATGTCCCCATTAGATGTGATCCGTTTCTTTTTATTTATCCCAGTGTGGAAAGAGCATCATTACATTGTTTTTTTTTATTTTTGCGTGGCTTGTTTTTTGGTTTGTTTCTGAATTTATCAAGCAGCAGTCTTATAATGCTAAAGTGACTCATGTAATGACAATTATCAGCTTTTGTATTGCAGAAAAACAACGCATTTCCTGACCCATTGTTTGCCATCCCATCACTCGCATAATTTTGCAGAGTATTCTACCTGTATTGACTTACTTGTCCTCCACTAAAGAGTCTTGCATTTTCAAATACCATTCTTTCCTTAAAATCATTCGACACTTCTCATAATTTCTGTACCTTGGGCTCCTGATACTATGCATTCACCATTTTTGCTTGTTGTTTCTGACTAGAAATATCTTCTTTAATTTAGAGCTTAAATTTTACCTTTGGAACACACAGAAGGGCATGTCATTGCATATCTGCATAACAGGGGAACATATTTCATCAAACATTTGCAAAATCCAATAGAATATTGATGAATGCAGCTTGCAGTGTGATTTGACTGAATGAGCCATAAAAGTAACTCATCTGACTTGGTAAATTAAAGCACATATTAGCGTGATGTACAACATATGTTACACTTACGTGGTGGGTTCTCTTGCTTATACAGCATAATCATCGGTGCGCGATAAAAAAGTTATTTTTGCATACCCCTTGTATACACACTGATTTAAAGAAAATGAGCTGGAGCTGTCCACGTGTTCTACTTATTTTACCTGCGAGTATACTCAACAAGAATGTGTCCCAGCTTCTTAGTGGTATTTGAGGTTATGTAAGTATTGCATATGTGCGTGTTGCCTAAAATAATTGAATTTTGAAAATGCTCGTAGGGATCTGATGTGCATATCTGCCGTTTATGAATACATGCAAAAGACTCAGCATCAAGTGCAAGTCAACGGTCCCACAGGCCCGAAGTCGATCATGCAAATAGATTCGCTGCACGAATTTGTGACCAGAAAAGATATGCCACATGAAATGGCATGCAATTAAGTGTTGAAAATATTGCACAGTTAATAAAACGCCTACGCTATTAATATGTGAGTTCATGCACTCGATTTCGTCTGTATTAAGTATTCGCCTCTTGACTGCTTCGTGGCACTGAAATACTCGGCATCAGGCTCTTTTTCAGCTGTGACCTTTGTAGAAGCATAATTGTTCAAAGTGCAACAATTAACCAGATTCTATAACTTGCTTATGGATTCGCCAGTACAATTCCAGTGCGCTTGTCCGCCTGTCCAGCGATTTCCTACTGAAGGGAAACCTGCAAATAAAAACACCGCTCCGCATGTGAAAAAATGTTCTACTGTGACGCTTCTCAAAGGATTGTGATGCATCACAAGAGCTGTCTGCTCGCGTGATGTTCTGAACAAGAAGATACATTCGTTTACTTACATGTGAAGGTATATGCTAGAGCACTTCGGGGCTTCGGTGGCACAAAAGGCACGAATCTGCCATAGCGTCCGATGTTGACGCGCGATCGCATGATAAACTTAAACTGTACGAAACTACTACGCGTCCAAAAAACAAAGATTCGAAACCGAAATTCGTGTCATCCTTTATTGCCTGAATGCGTACATCGTGATTCACATAAGTCACGCACTTAGCAAGCGTTTTTTGTAAAATTAATATAGCGCATCACCTTCATAAAGCCATAAGGTATGCGATTTTAAAAGGCAAAGCATAAGGTGACCTGTATTTGCTTTCGGCCCTTTCAATAGTAATTGCGCTGGCCACATTGACCAGTAGCAACAGGGCGGCGCCCTAGCGGTTCCCACTTTTTCGGGCCAGCTTTTCCTCTAGAGTTGGTATACTAACTCTATGCTCGATAGCCTTGGCAGGCCGGCCTCCTCTGAGAGCGGGAGGGCCGGCCCCTCCCGCTCTCCGGGGCATCGTGCGCGTTGCCTGCTGGGTAGGATTCAGCCCACATGGTTGCCGGAAGATTCGACATTGTTTGGCACGCGGTAACCTTTAGAAGCGCCGGCCGTCACTGGCATGGAGGCACGTAGGAAGTAAGGGGTGGTTTTCTGATACTGCGCCCGTCATTCTTCGCTTTAGATGAGTTGCCTTGAAATGTAGAGAAAGACTGGGGCGCTTGACCCATGGCGACAGAATTTTCAAAGTGTAAGTTGCACTTACCAGCGCGGTTAGTGTAGTTTCCAGCGCTCTCGCCTTGGAACCCGTCCTGAATGCCCGAGCACGGTCTATTGTTTCGTCATTATCAGCTGTTGTGTGTCTTAAACTGCGGTGCGTATTTTCTATCTAATCTTTGTCCCCTGCCTTGCACCTTGGAAGAGACGAGATGTCTTGCGGGATAGTTGTTTTGTTGGGTTTTCGCTTATTAAAAGGTTTTGCTGTGCGTCTTTTGTCTCGAGATAAAGAAATAGCGCTAGCCTGCGCCCTCAACGCCGAAGTCATCGCCTTTCTTTTAGATTTACGTGCGCTGTTTTGTGAAATTGTGTGGTACAGCGTCGTTACGCTGTTGAGACGCGCCTGTTCAGCTCTCGCCAGTCTGTTGAGAGGCCGAAGACTTTGAGCAGGACGACAGCGTCGACTGGGACCGTCGATCATGCTAGGAGCCGTCGAAGCACCGCGCTGACGTCGGCGATGGAGCCGACAAGGCAGAGAGCGCACGTGGAGACCAAGACCAAAACCACGTCAGCCGGGGCGGATCGCCCAACGTCGCGCTTGGTGCAACTTTCACGCGAAAGTAGCGAAAGTGGAACAATGGGCCGGCAGGAGGAAGCTTTAGCTCGGATGCTCCTATCTGAATACACGTAAAAGGTGAATTCGTTTTCCTCGGCAAACACTGCAACAAACTTGACAAGGTTTGCTGCATTTAAAAGAAAACTTAAAATCTAGTGACTGTTGGCCTCAAACCTTTGATTTAGGTTGTCAATGTTTTTACTAAATATTGCCAAAAATTGCAAATTTTCAGAAAGCGAAACTATGAAGTTCACAACTCCGTAACTCAGCAATGAAAAATTATATCGCAATTCTTTGAATTGCATCTCATAGTAAAGCGGACGAAACTGATATGTTACACATGAATCTAAAAAAGTTTGGCAACGTGTAAATATAGCTTTTGCAGAACCCTTGTGCTCAACGTAACAAATTCACGTAATACATAAATTGACATATTGGATTTGTCCGCTTTGAATGATCTCATGGATGCCTTTTACAGAACTGGGATATCTGTTTTTGACGGAGAGTTATTAGGTTGTAAACTTTGTGCTTCTATTCTTTTCGAACTTCCGAATTTTTGAAAGTTCTTTAAACAAAATTCAAGCCCTAAATAGAAATTCGGCTTCCAATAGCCACTAGAATTGAACTTTATTTCTCAAATGCAACGAATTTCATTAAAATCGGTCCAGGGGTTATATCAGAAAAGCGCTTTTACGTTTTACATGTATTTGACGTAGTAGTTCGGCGGACATGCATTTGAGTAGGCCAGGTCGGAGTTGTGCCCGAGTTAAAGCTTCCTCTTAAATATGTTCGGGGTCCCCGGCTCGGTAGTCCATCCCAGGGCACAAGAAGAGTCGATATTTTTGTCGCACGGGAAAGCAGTCGCTGCAGATCGCGGACGCTCACTTAATCACCTGCACATGTTTGCGGGGGGGGTGGAACGCGTCATCGTGTCCCAGAAGACGCCCCCAAACCCGACAAATCACCGTCAAAAGGGCGGCTTGGTTGTCTGCACACGTTTGCATGATGAAAGGTTTCCCCGCTTCCCTGAAACCGCCCCGAAAAGCGACCATGGAGTCGCCTTTGAGGTGGTCCTTGGGTTGTTGGTTACAATGCCGGTTACCCGACGCCTTCGTTGGCTACAGTATTGGCGCCTGCATGACGCTTAAGCGGCGAGCGGCGTAGACGCAACCTGTGGTGGTTCGATGCGTTACCTTAGTGACATAACACGGACTGGACTGCGTCACACGCCTTCTCTAACTTCGGTGTGCGTTTGTCACTCCTATAATGTGCACCTGTTCCGTAACATCTGCAGCAGACGCAACTAAAACAAGCCGACTATAATCTGCCGCTTGCCTAGCACGTGACTAGGGCCTACTTCTATGTTTTTGATGACTAGGCTTCAAGATTGTCACGTGATGCTCCCTCCTAGTTCTTTTTCCCTTCCTCCATGGGTTTTACGTTGCTGCTGTCCATGCACATTTGCCGTAACCTGGCATTCCCGTACAGAGTATTACGTTTTCTGAAAAGCTAAAACGCTCTAATGCATCAACGAACATTGTGGAATGCCGCCTAACCTGTCGCGATTGCAGGTGTGCTCCGAAATTTCCTGATAGTGCGGCCCTATCCAGACATATAGTAATGACGAAATGCATCTTATGGTCGATGCGTGGCATATTAATAATAGAGGTGGCATGCGCGTGAGTGTACGAGCCTTCGATTACCCTCAATAATGATAAATTACCATGCCTAAACCATTACATCTTTCGAGAGTGTCCACGCATGTCCAAGATGTACGAGACGGTGCTGCATTCCCATGAGCATGCGAAGGTAATTTTAATGTCTTCCGTCCGTATTTTATCGCCGCTATGCAGCAAACGTTTGAGTTGATAGTCGATGGTGGCGTTCTCTCTCTATCTCTCTCTTTGTATTTTTTTTCATGCCATGCCTTTCATACCTTTCCATACCATCGATTAAACAGGTGTTTTTAAATGCCTTCGCCAGCTCGATCACGCGCATTGCCTTTCGGCCGGGTTCATACAGCACATTCCAGTTTCACGCACATGCACCAAGGTTATGCTTGCACTGTCAGGATTGGGGGCTCAATCCCATCGCTCGAAATCCGTTGCCAAGATTGGAGTCCGGCATGAATTCGAAGGTAGCTGGCCCATGCCGTCGTCCAACTTAAACACTCTGAGGACGTTGATGAAGGGAAGAACTGCTTCTCATCGAGAACGAGGAAAATGGGTTTATTTACAGTATTTAAATCAGTCTAACATGACTGCTTAAGAAAAAGAGTGTCAGTCCAACATGACTGCTCAAGAGAAAGTGTGTCAGTCCAACCTGACTGCACGAGAGAAGTGTATCGAGCATCCGCACAACAGCCGTTTTTAAACACTCGGTCCGCCGGCGATACCTGGCGGCAAAGGTTCGTTTCGTCATCGCAAAACTAGCCGCCTCCCGCGAAACAAGGTGACGCGAGCGTTCGTTTACTCATTGTAAATTCGCCGCCGCCCCGAGGAACAGTTTACGCACACAAAGGCACACACATTCCGAGGTCTGGAGCCGACGTCAGAGGGGAGTCGTTCCGGGTACCTCGGAGACATTCTGGGTAGCTCGTTGTCCCGCTGCGGCGTGCTCACGCGTAGCAAATCAGGTCGGCACTGGGGACCTCGGGCACAATAGTTCGTCCGTCGAACCCGTTTCGTCACAACGGCGATGGGGCTGGTGGATGGAGGCGGTTTTCAGCACAAAGCCCGCTTCTTCGAACGCAGCCTAGCTGCAGCGACGGAGAGTGGGGGATGCGCGTCTTGTCCCCCAGTCGTAATTGGGTGGCAATTTTTCCTTGCAGCTCGCCATTCTTAACAGCACAAACTACTGCGAAAAAAAAAATGAAATTGGCCAATGATTACGCGTCTTGGCAACGCGATCTTCGTCCGCAGCTGCTGCCTTATTTCAACAACAAGCAACCGCATACAGAACATGCAAGTGCCGAACGGAGGTGGTTCTGCGTTTAGGATTGGGCAGCACACACCGCGATCCGCTGCTATCGAGCCGGCGCTCCGGCGACGCACGACGCCTCTATGTATATGTACTAGAATATTCTAGTACACTATACCTATGGACAACCGCACGCCAAGTTTCATCCTAGACGCCAGCGCTCGTTTCTCCCCTGACGGAACGATTTCATCTCCAACAGGTTTCCGCCTCCGCTTCCCTTACGCGCTCGCGTTCAATTCGCCCTGCGCGCGAAACATCTCTTGTTTGCGACGGCGCCTCTTCGGATGACCGGAAGTTATTATGGTGTTGTTAACTGTTACCACAGCAATGTAAACACGAAAGGGTTGATGCCACCAGTGAAATTCTGCCGATTCACAAGAAAATGGTACGAAAAAAGCAGACGACAGACATGGATTACTGCGGTGCGCCGAGCAAAGTAAACAACTGGCAAACGAAGCGAGCTCGTTCATTGATCACTCCTGAGTGTACGACGGTTTTTATATGTAACCCACATGAATTTAATAATTACTCGGTACATAATTGAAGTATAGAGGGGACGGCATCTCGGCTGGCGCAGCGCAACCGACGTAGCGTGACTGACCGCGAACGACGCTCGCCCGCGCGCCGATAACATCGGACTATAAACGCGCCTTTATAGTGGGTCACCGCCGCGGAGAGTGGAAGGGGGAGATTAGCAATTATTATTTTCTTCTAATGTTTCTTCTAAGGTCGGATGAGGAAGCGGAGGGAGAACAGGGGCATTCAGTAGAGGTCACACACTGATTCACTCGCTGACAGGCCTCAATGTGGCCGCACGAGGTTGGGGTGGAAAGTAGAAGTAACTGGATGGAACGCTATAACTGTCTTTCGAATCACCGCAACGGCACTGCACCAGGTAAGGGGACGAATAGGGCAAGAGTGGAGGTGGGAGGACAGCCAGGCGCAAGCACTGCCAGAGGCGACAAATGCCATTGAGGAACGCGCCCCGCAAACGGCGAAGCGAGAGGCACGGCTGAGAGCCGCACAGCCAGGCGACGCGGAGACCGAGGAGCGGAGAGCCGTGGATCACGCGCGAGGCGGCAAGGAGCGCCCGCCGCCGGCACCGCGGCAGTGCCGCGACAGCTGGAGAAGGGAAGGCGAGGGCGGAGTGGACAGTAGCGGCGACAGTCGCCGCGACGGCGCTGCGCGGAGGAAGGGGGCGAGAGGATAGGCGAGAACGTGACCCGGCTTTGGAGGGCAAGGGGAGCGCAAGACTCGCCCCGCGCGCGAGATGGCAGCAAATGCGCGCACAGCTAGAGCAGCGCGCGGATGATTAGCTTGGTTACGGCGATGCCGACCGCGACGCGCAACGCGCGAATGGGCGCCAAAGAGCTGGGCTGTAATGAAATTTTTGTAGCGTCGTTTATCACGATGCGGCTGTCAGCTATTCGCACTGTTGCCATCTCTTTCACACCTGGACTGTGTGTTATACCTGCCGTGGTTGCTTAGTTGCTTTGGTGTTGCGCTGCTAAGCACGAGGTAGCGGGATCAAGTCCCGACCATAGTGGCCGCATTTCTATGGGGGCGAAATACAAAAAGATCCGTGCACGTTAAGGAAGCTCAGGTAGTCAAAATTAATCCGGAGTCCCTCACTACGGCGTGCTCATAATCGGATCGGGGTTCTGGCACGTAAGATCCTCCTAATTTAATCTTCTTAATTTTTGTAATGAAAGGCTGAACTTTTAGAGCAGCGCGATTTAGCGATGCTCAAATAATGATTGAGCACCATCGAGCACCGCGGTCCGGCCTTATAAACTACTAAAATAAGCCTGAAGCGAGTTTCTGCAAGAGTACTGAGTAGTTAGGGTGGGTCCTTGTGATCATTACAGGACACATTTAGGCGCTCCGCGTAAAGCTTATAATTTTTATAAGGTTTTAAAGATATGCATCAACGAGTCTTTAGCCCCGCAACGTCAGTCTGGCGAGCTATCCGATTGGCTGCCCAGGTTGCGTCATCAAGAATGCTTGAAACAAGTCGCCGCACTAAACTTATTTTTACTAGCATACGTATGCAGAATAATTTGTCTACCATTCGAAAAAGTTGAGTCACTTTAGCATACGCTAAATAGGATGAAGGCGAAAGCCCGCGTGCTCACGACACATTCATTAAAATATTTGACATTCTGATTCGTTGCTACTTCCTATTACTTCCTTTCTCCCAACAAAGATCGCTGGGGTTGGAATGTCTTATTATCATCATCATCATCATCATCATCATCATCAGCCTGATTACGCCCACTGCAGGGCAAAGGCCTCTCCCATACTTCTCCAACTACCCCGGTCATGTACTAATTGTGGCCATGTTGACCCTCCAAACTTCCTAATCTCATCTGCCCACCTAACTTTCTGTCGCCCCCTGCTACGCTTCCCTTCCCTCGGAATCCAGTCCGTAACCCTTAATGACCATCGGTTATCTTCCCTCCTCATTACATGTCCTGCCCATGCCCATTTCTTTTTCTTGATTTCAACTAAGATGTCTTTAACGCGCGTTTGTTCCCTCACCCAATCTGCTCTTTTCTTATCCCTTAACGTTACACCTATCATTCTTCTTTCCATACCTCGTTGCGTCTTCCTCAATTTAAGTAGAATCCTTTTCGTAAGTCTCCAGCTTTCTGCCCCGTACGTGAGTACTGGTAAGACACAGCTGTTATACACTTTTCTCTTGAGGGATAATGGCAACCTGCTGTTCATGATCTGCGAATCCCTGCCAAACGCACCCCAGCCCATTCTTATTCTTCTGATTATTTCACTCTCATGATCTGGATCAGCAGTCACTACCTGTCCTAAGTAGATGTATTCTCTTACCACTTCCAGTGCCTCGCTACCTATCGTAAACTGCTGTTCCCTTCCGAGACTGTTAAACATTACTTTAGTTTTCTGCAGATTCATTTTTAGTCCCACCCTTCTGCTCTGCCTCTCCAGATCAGTGAGCATGCATTGCAGTTGGTCCCCTGAGTTACTAAGCAAGGCAATATCATCAGCGAAGCGCAAGTTACTAAGGTATTCCCAATCCAGGTCTCTGAATACCTCCTGTAAACACGCTGTGAATAGCATTGGAGATATCGTATCTCCCTGCCTGACGCCTTTCTTTATTGGGATTTTGTTGCTTTCTTTATGTAGAACTACGGTGGCTGTGGAGCCGCTACAGATATCTTTCAGTATTTTTACATACGGCTCGTCTACACCCTGATTCCGTAATGCCTCCATGACTGCTGAGGTTTCGACAGAATCAAACGCTTTCTCGTAATCAATGAAAGCTATATATAATGGTTGGTTATATTCCGCACATTTCTCTATCACCTGATTGATAGTGTGAATATGATCTATTGTTGAGTAGCCTTTACGGAATCCTGCCTGGTCCTTTGGTTGACGGAAGTCTAAGGTGTTCCGGATTCTATTTGCAATTACCTTAGTAAATGCTTTGTAGGCAACGGACAGTAAGCTGATCGGTCTATAATTTTTCAAGTCTTTGGCGTCGCCTTTCTTATGGATTAGGATTATGTTAGCGTTCTTCCAAGATACCGGTACGCTCGAGGTCTTGAGGCATTGTGTATACAGGGTGGCCAGTTTTTCTAGAACAATCTGCCCACCATCCTTCAGCAAATCTGCTGTTACCTGATCCTCCCCAGCTGCTTTCCCCCTTTGCATAGCTCCCAAGGCTTTCTTTACTTCTTCCGGCGTTACTTCTGGGATATCGAATTCCTCTAGAATATATTCTCTCTTCCATTATCATCGTGGGTGCCACTCGTACTCTATAGAACTCCTCAGCCACTTGAACTATCTCATCCATATTAGTAATGATATTGCCGGCTTTGTCTCTTAACGCATACATCTGATTCTTGCCGATTCCTAGTTTCTTCTTCACTGCTTTTACGCTTCGTCCGTTCCTGAGAGCTTGTTCAGTTCTATCCATGTTATACTTCCTTATGTGAGCTGTCTTACGCTTGTTGATTAGCTTCGAAAGTTCTGCCAGTTCTATTCTAGCTGTAGGGTTAGAGGTTTTCATACATTGGCGTTTCTTGATCAGATCTTTCGTCTCCTGCGATAGCTTACTGGTATCCTGTCTAACGGAGTTACCACCGACTTCTATTGCACACTCCTTAATGATGCCCACAAGATTGTCGTTCATTGCTTCAACACTAAGGTCCTCTTCCTGAGTTAAAGCCGAATACCTGTTTTGTAGCTTGATCTGGAATTCCTCTATTTTCCCTCTTACCGCTAACTCATTGATCGACTTCTTATGTACCAGTTGCTTCCGTTCCCTCCTCAAGTCTAGGCTAATCCGAGTTCTTACCATCCTATGGTAAGAACTCGAATTACCATCCATCCTTCACTGAGCCCTATTATATCCCATTTACTGCCCTCTAGTTCTTCCAATAGCACTGCTAGGCTCGCCTCACTAGATAATGTTCTTGCGTTAAACGTTGCCAGGTTAATATTCCAATGGCGGCCTCTCCGGAGCCAGGGATTCTTAGCACCCTCTGCAGCGTCGCAGGTCTGACCGCCGCCGTGGTCAGTTGCTTTGCAGCTGCTGGGGACTGAGGGCCGGGGTTTGATTGATGTGTGCATATAGGAGGTTGTGGCCAAGTACTGCACCAGGGTGGCCACTCCTGCTCTGGTGAGGGAGTGCGTTACCGGTTCTGGTCACCGGCATCAGGCCACACTCCAGGCCTGTTTATGCAATTTTATCAACGCGCGGATTTTATGTTTTTTTTTAATCCGGTGGAAAATTGCGCGGCACCGGGATTCGAACCACGGACCTCTTGCACGCGAGGCGGGTGCTCTACCTCTACGCCACCGGTGCACCCCCTGTCTTATTATAACTCTATCTTAATAAAATGTGGCCGAATTAAGTTCGCCCTAATTAACACAAAGCGTCGTAGGTTCGAGTGCCTTAAATAACTATGTCCTAATGAACTGTGCCTTAATTAACTTTGCTGTTATTAACACCAAAGGTCATGGGTTCCACTCCCACCAAAAGTCGAGGGTTCGATTCCCACTAAAGGTCGTCTCTTCGAGTGCCTTAATTAGCTCTATCTTAAGTAACTGTACCTTAAATAACAGCAAAGGTCATTGGTTTGACTTCCACCAAAGGTCGAGGGTTCGGCCCCCCATTCTTGGTGCCATTGAAGTTTGGTGCCATAGCGCCGGACGGTCAAGTTTTCGTCCTGTGAGCCATCTAAGGCTTTCGCCTTAATAAATACACAGCTGTAATAAACCTACACGTTTTTTCAAACCAATCGCCCACTTCCGCCTGACAATGCGGATCGTCTGCTCCAGCTATCACAATGGGGCAGAGGTGGTTCTCGCATGAAAATAAGCGCTGCGATGTCTTCTTTGTCGGCAAGAACCTGCATGATGTCGGTGCTATATTAGGCTCGTCTTGCCACGAACGTGTGTGCAGGGAGTAAACGGCAGCGACCACTCGTTATAGAAGACGCGAGCGCTGTGCGAGCGCTGGTCACGCCAAGTTTTGAAAAGAAACACGCTTTCAGCGGTAACCGCAAGTTCTGAATTTGTCAGAGGTATAAGGATTTGTATATGATTTGCCCGGAATGATAACAGAAAAGTATCCTAATAAGAGAGTTCTAGAAAAAAAGCAGTGCGAAAGAAAATGGAACGTGCTTTACAACGTGTCATAACGTCTGTCAGAAAGCCGCCATATTGAGTTAGAATTCGGCGTAAAATCCACGTCGCCCACATATTTGCAAAGACATTAGCTAGACGCCTTTAAGCCGTACTTCGATCAGTGGTGGGAGACCATAAAAGATGTGGTATTTAAGAAAGGTTCTCATTAGCTGGTCGCCTTCGAGCCGTAATTCGATCAGTGGTGGATACCATCAAACATGTGGCATTCAAGAAAGGTTCTCATTTGTTGGTCGCCTTCACGCCGTAATTTGATCAGTGGTGGGAGACCATAAAACATGTGGCATTTAAGAAAGGTTCTCATTAGCTGGTCGCCTTCAAGTCGTAATTCGATCGGTGGTGGGAGACCATAAAACACGTGGAATTTAAGGAAGGTCAAACCAAACAAATATCCGCGTTGCGCGGTCTGTGCTAGCGTGTGTATATAGCAAAAAGTGTAGGTCAGGTCACAATAGTTAAGGCTGGTTTGGCAAAGGCATTTGATAAAATTAATCACTACTACTTGTTTCGTGCGTCCGAGCACATAAACATTGGGCCTCTTCTTTTTAAAGGCATCACCATATGTTATCCTAATGACACAACAAGGCTAATACGCAATGGTTTTCTACCCGAGTATATCTACCTCAGGGCATCGGTAAAGCGAGGTTCTCCCTTCTCCTCTCTAATATTGGTTTTGTACATGGTACCGCTTTGCGCCCCAAATTCTGAAGGATCATACCTTTCACAGGTTCACATCGTCATCCAATAAGGTTCGTGCACTTGCCTATTTTTATGATCTGGTTTGCTTAATGCGAGGTTGTTTGCCCGGGAGTGTGTTCACTCTTGCGTGATTCGAATTATTCTGGCCACCACTGACGCGAACCCACACTTGAGAAAAGAGACAACGAAGGCGAGTGTTAACGGAACATGTATACAATTAAAACAAACCATCACACTCAGAAACCAACTAAACAAGATGCCAAGACTAATAAAAAATGTTCATGCAGGTCTCGATGTTCTCACCCAAATAAATAATTATCTAAAACAGTAAGGCCTGTGACTCACAATTACTTGACATGCATTGCCATGTAGTTGCAGAGCGTCGGTCGCGTGAGAATCAGTCGCTGCTTGTTTCTTTGAGATCAGATGCAGCTCGGCCAAGGAGCAGCAGGAGGGGAATAGGAAGTTCTTGCCTTCAACACCATGTCACCCGGATCCACGAAGACTTGAGGCTTGAGGTAGGACAGAGACCGGATCGTCGCTGAAGCCTTGAGGCTCGGACCTACAGACCGACAGCCTCGCTTTTTCCACTCCGCACACCGGCCTTCTTCTCCAAGAAGTTGTTGTTACGTATAATGTATGAAGCTCCTACCCAGTATGGGGGATTGACCAAGAAATTTATGGATTATTCCAATTTATAATAAATTACTTTCCGCATATCTAGGAGCTGAGCGCTGTATGACGTAGCATTATCTTTCAAAATAAAACCAGTGAAGTGAGATCGATTGAATAAGAGCTAATTTAAAAGTGCACTAGACGGAAAAGATAGAATTTAGCAGGGAATTCGGTTGGATCCTGTAAGAAATTTTTGTACAGTGGATCAAGCGTCACTTTGGTTGAATCGCGAGGCCCCCAAACGAAAAAGTAACAGGTTCTGTTAAGTCCAGGCCAAGTGTTCGAAAAGGTTTTTCCAATATTCTTTGTTTTTTTTTTTGCCGCAGTAAAGACGCGAACAGGTAAAAAAAGGACGTATTGCCTCTTCCTCATTACAAAACGAGCAGAGAGGGAAGGGAACCAAACACGACATGTGTAAGTAGAGATTCAGGGAGAGAAAGGCAACGTAATATTCTGAGAATGAAAAAAAAGAACCTTCTCTCTTTCTTCTCCACCCCTTTCCAGAAGCCTTACTTTTCTAGATTGGTGGGACTTGGCGCGAGCTCGCACGACGACGTGCCGGGTCGTGCGAGCTCGTCCCACCATTCTTTCCCATCTTTTAGAGTCACTGGCCGTGTGCCGCACCAGACACGCGCACACTATGATTTATACTTGAAACCTACGAGATGACACAGCCTTCTTCTGTGCTGACAAGGCAAGTGTCGGCATTGTCTGCAACAACGCAGCCCGTGTTGCGGAAAATCCGGCGCCGGCGTCCGGCAAAAAGATTTTCGAACCACACATACCCAGGCCGTTCATACGACGCAGGGAATTCACTGAACTAATTGAATTTCTGAAGATAAAATACGCGGAAAAATCGTAAGCTACCCCTTGCACACAACGTATAGATATTATGATAGCTCTCGTATTGTAATTTGAATATACAAGAAAATGTAATTGTGTTACGCGAAAACTCAAACAAACCCCTTTTCCAGTGTTTCTACAATGCACAGACCGGAGACGGCGTCCGCCACTTGCGCACGCCGGCCGATTTTTTGAGAGCCCACGGAGCAGCACGCCCGCTTCCTTGAAAGACTTCCGGATGACGCTCGCCTCCGCCGCATCGCGGCCCCTGCACGAGGCCGCGTTTCGACCAGAAAGCCCGCCTTCGTGCATAGTGTTCGCCGCGAGCGCTTCCCGGTGAACATAACGGTTACATCGCTGCTGTTGCCGGGAAACGTGAGAAGCAGTCAGGGATCTTTGAATGCTATTGCGTTCCACTCTTAAAAGCGAAGATTAAGCGTGCTCCAAATTTTTGTGCAGCTTCTGGTGCAGCAGTTAACTTTGAAAAGAGTTCGCGATTTTGGTTCGGTCTGAGGTGTACTTGCCAACTCACTTCGCAAGTATTCAGTGGATTCAAGACTTCAAGTACTTAGGTGTTCCCCTCTCTCAATACCGCAGTAGTAAACCTCACTGGTAATCGGACTTTGCAGAAGTACAACGCAAGGTTACCAAGTGACAGGGGCGGCAGTTTTTTATATTTAGTCGAGCTGAATCTGGTGTTCCTAGCTGCTCGACCTATATATGCCCTGGAGGTATTGCATGGCTCGCTGCTTAGGTTGTAAGCTTTCCATGGTGTGTTTGCTGCCGATTTAGGGAGCTTACGTCTTGAGGCCATGCGGCGTGATAACCTTTTTCTTTCCCTTGAGAGTGGGGGTCTTGGGCTGGTTCACCATTCTGTTGGGCAACTTGTCTCCCGGTTATTCTTCTTTCGTTTTGTAAAAATACCATTTATAAGAAACATGTTACAACTTCGCTTTATCAACTACCTTCCCTAAATAGTTGTGTCGTCATCTGTCACAGATGCACCAACAGCCCTTGGGGCTTCCTGAAGGAAGTTGTTAAAGGTTCTTAATTAGTAAAGGATAGTTTTAGTATGGACTATATTTTCACAGCCTCCCGCAAAACAATTTCTGCTGCACTCATAGACACATTGTTTCCTGTTCCCATTTATCGTGTGCCTTATTTGGAATGCTATTACCAAGATGTGCTTAAGCGTGTCAGCCGAATGATCATTCCTTCAGGGATCAAAAATTTTTCATTTAAGTTACATTCGGTAACCCTTCTGTTAAAACCTGGTTGGAGAAAAGAGTCTGTTTCGTGCGGTGGTCGACAAACAACTGTTTGTGTCGACATGCTGAAGCGATTGACCACTCTTTTGTAGACTGCAGGAATGCTGTATTCTTCTGGCACACTCTCCAAAAACACTTGAAAAGATTTGGATATCTCACCGTAGACAATTCGTCTCCTAAGTTTTAAAATTCCCTGTGACCCACCATGTAGCATGTTCATGTTGCTTGGCCTGCATAGCCTTTGGCGCAGTAGAATGTGTGACCGGCATTCCCAACCACCACGAAGCATTCGGTCGTTTTGTAAAGAAAAAATATTTCTTAGCGCGTTACCAACACTTTTCTGTGTAGGGTGTATTTCTAGCCTCTGATATTGGGCATATCCCGAAGGACGTGCAGCCGAAAAATGTGGGCGGACATGTGCTACTATATTTGAAGTAGTAGCTTAGCGCAAAAAAAAAAAAAAAACACAGACACAAGGAAGACAGACAAGGACAAGCGCTACTCACAACTGTTTAATGGAAGGAAGGATAGTGCATATGTATATAAATCCTCTTGTCACGCATGCGCCTACCAAGCAGAAGATAAGCCAGTACATGCACATCAAAGGCGGTTGCGCAAGAAGTTAAATTCGGCATCCAGTAATGTGATCGACGGCTCACTCACACATCTATTTCTATTCTTCTTGATAACGAAGGCCTCAAGTGCGAGCCTGGAAGACGCATTGCCGCTCCTGCCAAGAATAGTTGCCGCAGAAAATCGAGCGTCGCAACCACACGCGGTGACATGAGCCACCAAATGTGCGCCCTTATCCTCTTTTTTCTTTAGTTTTTGCGCATGTTCCCTTAAACGGTCATTCACACAAGGCTCAGTTTGTCCAATGTAAAGCTGCCCACAAGGGCGAGCGCGGGGCGTGGCAGCATTGCGTGAGCCTTTTTCTTTTGAATAAGCTTAAGACGCTACAAGTGGATGACCCTTTCCGTGTTAAAAGTTCTTCGGAGGTCGCGCAATTTGTTAAGTGTAATGACGGCATTAAGTATGGTTTTTCCGTTGACGTAGAAGATCTATTCTACTCAATTCCTCAGGACAAGCTTCTCGTTTTCTTAAGGGAATGTATTGAATACAACGACGTGGTCGACTTCCAGAACTCGGCGGGCCTTTCAGTGGACAGCTTTTTAACATTGCTCGAGTTTTATTTAAGTGTGACTTTTATACTTTACAACGAGCAGCCATATCTGCAACGCCGGGGAGTGTGTATTGGGTCTTGTGTTGCTCCTATATTGTGCGACATTTTTTTGTCTTTTGTTGATAGGTCTTTAGAGCAGGTGTTTAATGGGGGGCAGGTTTTAAAAGTCTTTAGGTATGTTGATGATTTTTTAGTGCTTTTAAACAATAAGGGTGACTTTACATCCCTTGCTTTTATTTTAGAAGCTTTTAACAACCAAGGCCAAGGGCTTGTGTTTACCCATGAACTTCCTGACGACACAGGCCTACAGTTCTTAGATTTAAAACTGTCTTTTGAAGTTGGCCACGTCTGCTGGTCCTATCAACCGCGAGCCATGAAGCAATTGCTGCCGTACGATTCCGCACACTCTAAAGTGGTGAAGCGAGCAGTTGGTAGTCTTTGCTTGGAATCGGCTTTGCGGAAATCGTGCGCACACCAAATGCGGTCTAGTTTTACGAACCAAGTTGGACGCCTTTTGGCAGCTGGTTTCCCTTTGACGGTCGTCAATGCTATAGTAGAGTCTCTTCTGCAAAAAATTAAGCTTGGAGCACGAAGGGCGAGCGCAGAGGTCGATCGACCGAAGGTAAGACCAGAGGTTATTCCTTATGTACACAAGGTGTCACACAACCTTAAAAAGGTTGCTAACCGTCGTGGTACTCCTCTGGTTTTCTCTGCGCCCAACAAGCTTTCGAAGCTGTGTTCTCGAGTTTGCTGTAAGAGCAGGCGGGGCTGCCGCACGAGGCATGAGAAGCCCTTTGTTGAGTGCTCCAGAGGGGTTGTTTATGCAATTCCCTTGCACCCTTGTGGGCAGCTTTACATTGGACAAACTGAGCGTTGTGTGAATGACCGTTTAAGGGAACATGCGCAAAAACTAAAGAAAAAAGAGGTTAAGGGCGCACATTTGGTGGCTCATGTCACCGCGTGTGGTTGCGACGCTCGATTTTCTGCGACAACTATTCTTGGCAGGAGCGGCAATGTGTCTTCCAGGCTCGCACTTGAGGCCTTCTTTATCAAGAAGAATAGAAATAGATGTGTGAGTGAGCCGTCGATCACATTACTGGATGCCGAATTTAACTTCTTGCGCAACCGCCTTTGATGTGCATGTACTGGCTTATCTTCTGCTTGGTAGGCGCATGCGTGACAAGAGGATATATATATACATATGCACTATCCTTCCTTCCATTAAACAGTTGTGAGTAGCGCTTGTCCTTGTCTGTCTTCCTTGTGTCTGTGGTTTTTTTTTTGCGCTAAGCTACTACTTCAAATATGGACGACCAACTAGCCCAACAGTCAACTCTTCTAGTGCTACTATAGAGCCACTCAACGGGATGTTCAGAATATATATGCGTGCGTGCGTGTGCGTGTGCGTGTGCGTGTGCGTGTGTGTGTGTGTGTGTGTGTGTGTGTGTGTGTGTGTGTGTGTGTGTGTGTGTGTGTGACCGATGGCTGCAGGATACGATCAGAGGACCCCTACAACAGCAGCCCAACCCCTGACCACGGGCGCATTCTTTTTCTCTTTATTACAGCATTCAACTTGTCAGCACGAACATACCGCACTGAGCTTCAGGCTTAACGTTGCAGCTTCTGGTAAAACATTCCGAGTTTCTACGGTATGTTTAAAACGGCTTCAGTTGACACACTTTGTCCATAATCTTGAGTACTTCATTGTCGTAGCACAACCTTTTAAATAAAATAGACCACGGGCGCATGCCCTAGCAGGCGGAATAGAACGTCCTTAAGCGTTACCCGCGTGCAAGCCAGTGCATTACTGCGGTTGGCGAGTTTTATTGCAATGTCAATTATATATTTTCGCGTATACCCTGTTGACGAACACGTCGAATCCCCAGACGTTAGCACTTTACTGAAAGTAAGTGTCGACGCGCGATGCCAAGAAGAACTTTGTTCTCTTCTTCAGCTCCCGGTCGACCACGTAGTGTGGCATTATTCTCTTCTACTGCCCCCCCCCCCCCAATAGAAAGGAAGATGAAACCAAAAACATAGGCTTGATGTGAGAAGGCCGAGCACAAAGGGTGTAGTCACATTGACTATGGTGTGTAGTATAGACACAAGTTACTGAGCGCCGAGAAAGAACAAACATATTCCATAGGCTGGTGAAAACATCGGCTATTACGGTCTGTAGTGCGGTTGGTTTAAGCCGCACAACGTGCACAATCTCAGATTACGGTTGTCGACGTCGGGGAAGCTGGCTTCCGTTACGAAGGACTTATAATTCACGTCAGTAACTCACTGCAACACTCTGTAGGGTCCGAAGCAGTGGCTCAAATTTTCTCGGATAGTCTTTTTCGGCAGAGGACGGTCCAGACCAAAACTTGATCACGAGGTTGGAACCCGACTGTCAGTGGCGGAGATTGTAACGGCGCGCATCGATGCTCTGTTGTTTCTTTAGGTTCAAGCGGGCGACCTGACGCACTTCCGCGCGTTGCACAAGGATTTCAGCATTTTGGATGACATCAACGTGATCGACATGTTCGCACGGTACCATTGCTTCTAGCAATATCTGCACTTCATGGCCCTAAACAAGGTAAAATGGCATTGAATGTGCTGCTTCTTCTGTAACAGCGCTATGCGCAAACATTACGTAAGGGATTATCTCGTCGCAGATCTTGTGCTATACGTCGGCGTACTAGACAGCATGTCAGTCGTCATTTTGATCACTCGTTCGCTCAAACCTTTTGTCTGCGGATGGTAGGCCATTGTCTTTGGATGGACCGTGTAGCTGAGTTTAAAAACGTCTTCAATGAAATGTGCTGTAAAGGCTTTGCCTCGGCCTGTGATTACGTGCGATGGGGCGCCATGCCGTAGTACGATGTTCTGTATGAAAAAATGGTCAACCTCGGAAGCTCTGTCTCGAGGCAGCGCCTTTGTCTCTACATACCACGTTAAATAGCCTGTGGCAACGATTATCCACTTGTTTCCGGAAGATGTCAATGGAAACGGGTCCAGAAGATCCAGGCCGACCTGGTCGAAAGGTTTTTCAGATGGGTCAGTCAGATTCGGTAATCTCGCAGGCTTCAGATTTGGTGACTCCCGGAGCTTGCACACACGGCAGGCTTGGATGTGCCGCTTAACATACGCGGCAAAGTTTGGCCAGTAGTGTGATTTGCGCACTCATCAAGGCAGCGGGTTAAGCCCAAGTGGACAGACAGAGGCTCGTCATGGCAGGTGAACAAAACTTCGTCACGGGGGTCTGCTGGAACGACCAAAACTGGAACCATATGATATGGCAGACCAAGATGCTGAAGAAGAAGAGAACGAGGTTCTTCTTGACACCGCGCGTCGACGCTTACGCTCAGTAAAGTGCTAACGTCTGGGGACTCGGCGTGTACTTCAACAGGCTATGCACGACAATTGTGGTGGAAGCTGCTCGGTAAGCTCGACTTATGCAAGAGATCCCACCAGGCAGTAAGAGAACTGGAGCTGACTCCAGTTCACGGCACAAGCCAGTGAATTCGAGGCTTCGTCGCAGAACTTGGAAACCCTCCAGAAAAAGTTATAAATGCGACCACTGCAAACCCTGCCGAAAGGGCGATGCCGACATATATGATGCTTCTGAACCCACGAGTGCCAACAGCTTTTCATAGCGACACCTTTGAAAATGCCGAAGATTGGCGGGCTGAGTTCGAGTGTGTAGCTCCATTTAACGAGTGGGACAACACGAAAGTCAGGAACGTCTACTTCTACCTCGAGGATGGTGCTCGCACTAAGTTCCAGTAAGAACTATAGTAGACCTACTCCAACCCCGATCGTCGGGAGAAAGCGGAGCATGTCCTTCAGTCGCGCGATTACAAGCCGAACGAGTGCATCACGATGTCCGTGGAAGACATGACGCGTCTCTTTCAGCGTACCGTTCAAAACATGTCGGAAGAGCAAAAACTGCGTCATCTGACGAGAGGCGTAAAGGAACAACTATTTCGTGGTCTTGCTCTGGATCCTCCGAAGACTGTTGCGGAGTTCCTTACCGAAGTCACCGCTATGAAGAAGACACTTCAGCTGCGGTCCAACATGTACAACCGACAAGTAAACGCGGCCTCCACTCCGGATACGCCAGTAGGCTTCGGGTGCGACGTCGCCTTGCTTTGCAAGTTGATTCGCTAAGTAGTTCGCGGTGAGCTGCAGAAACTACACGGTACGTCACCTCCTACCGTCAGCTCCCTCGCCAGCGTCGTACGCAACGAAGGACACGCGCTTGAGGCATATATTTGCAGCAGTGAAGCACCACCTCTGCCAAGAGAATTCCGGCGCAAGACTTACGCTGAAACAATGCTGCGCACCGCCCATGCTTTCGCGCATACTTTTCGCACTTACTTCACCGGCCGCGTTGCAACTGCTGTAAGCCGCTCCCCGCCAGCTCCTCTACCCTACCTCGACGACCGCCGAACACTCACGTGAAAATCAGAGATTTGATGACCACCTGATCGACGACCGCTGTGCTACTACTGCGGCGAGGCTGTTCATGTACATCGGGAGTGCCCCTACCGAAGACTCGGAGTGCGGGGTTTTTCTATCAATTCATCCCTACCCCGGCTCGTCCAGAGGCCTCCCAACATTGCAGGATTCCTCGACCAGCAGCGCAGCTGGTCGCGCACATCTCAGCGGCAGCCACGCTCACCTTCACCGCGGCGCTGTTTTTCTGCCAGTGATAGCGCTGATTGTGCCTCGAGGACGGCGCAGGGGCGATCACTAAGTCCGCGCCGGGAAAACTGACGTCAGCGACCTTCCGAGGCGAGGTCACTGACACTCGACGCGCTGAAGACTTCGTATCGACCCACTGCAGCACAACGAAAATACGACGACGCCAGAACCCCGTTTCCGCAAACAATATTTCTCTGCACATACCTGTGTTGATCGACGACAGAAAAATGAGCGCACTTGTAGATACCAGAGCGGATTATACACGATTCTAAGTGGTAAAGTGGCTAGCGCACTGAAAATAGTTACGTTGCCCTGGACTGGGGCGCCAGTCTGCATCGCCAGTGGCCATGTGATCACACCGTTCGGCTTATGCACCGCTAGAGTAGAAATTCGAGTAGTTGCTTTTCTCTTCATTTGTCTGGTTTTACGCGAGTGTTCCCGCGATTTAATTCTTGGTATGGATTTTCTACGGGAATACGGCGCCACGGTTGACCTCCGCGAGCGCTGCATCACTTTCACGACAAAGAGGGCAACAGCGCAAACCGGCGCCATCGGATTCAGATCCGGACTTCGTGTTTCGGATGACGGCATCACGATACCGCCGCATACGGGTGTAATGGTTCCGGTCAAGTCCTACGAGCTACGAGACGGTGAAGCCATTGTAGAAGGCAACATTTCCGTGTTACTGACCCAACGCATTTGTGTAGCGCGAAGCCTTCTTAATATACATGATAGCCAGGCAACAGTCCCCCTTACCTAGCACCTCCACCAATATTGTCGCGTACATGCTGTTGAGGTACACCGTTTCGCCATATTGTCTGTTTTCAAAAAGACGTATTTTGAGTCATTCAGAGAGGCCGTAGCAGCACTGCGGCACAGTCAGCGTTGGCAGTATGGCGAATTTGACACTATGGTGGAATTCGATAATGCCCAAGGCATAGGCGACGGCTACTGAGGGGGCCCGGGTCCCGAGCACCCTCCGAAGTTTCCGGGGAGTGCAGAGCCCCACCCCGCACCCCTCCTCGGCGATACCGAAGCCTACCTTCCCCTCCACCTCCCCCCACCTTAAAATGTCATTACGAGAGTTCCGTCACCGACATCATTTGCGGTTTCTTTTCAGTTGCCTGTACCTTCTCACTTCAAATTTTATTGTGGCTAAAAGCTTACTGCATCATTGCTGGCATGGACGTGCACGGCTTTTAATTCATACCTTCGCTTAATTCTGCAAATCCTGACAATAGGAGGACAAGCGCATTAGAAGCACCAGCGGTGGCTACCTCATCCGTAGTTTCTTACTTCACCATATTTTTTTTTATTTCCACCGTAAACACCCTGCACAGACACAATACAGGGTATGTAAATTATACTTTCCGGGTTTTTAAAAAAATGCGACGACGAGTATACAGAACTCATTTGTCTGCCTAGGTTATGCAGCCAAGCGGTCGCAAACTGTGAGGATAATTGTCGTCGTAATGTCAGTATTTAATTAAATTCGATAATTAACTTTTTACACACTGCAGTTAGCATGTGTGTTTATATTGAACACTCAGAGACGGTGCGATTTGGCGACTATTCCATTTTGTACAATTTTAGTAACACGCCTGTGTCCTGAGATATGCTTGTCTGAAATTTCAGCTCAAGCAGTCTAATTACGCATGCGAGGCCCCTCCCTAGTGTGACGCAGCTGTTGCGTAATGCGCTCCGTCTGACAAGAATGTGCGGTGATAGGCGACAGTGATTACTTTTCGTTCTCGGCCAGCGTTTCCGTTCTTGGCCATCGAAACCGAAGAATGACTGTGCGGGCGACGTAAGACGAGCCCTGTTTCTTTGAGCAGTTGCTAGTAGTGTGCGTGACAAAACGCTGTGCTGCTTAAGACTTCTTATGCAGCGATATTGCAGGTGCGGCGATACTGCACTGCTTTTTTTTTTAATAGTGGAAGCTTTGTTTTCGCAATGATTGAAATTAATGCTATCTCACCACATAAAGCGACAGCGTCAGCTGCCGTACGGCACATTGTTAACCACTAATGTTTCTAGGGTGCCTTGCACATGCGTAAAGAGAATTTACGACCCTGCATTGTCAGTGCTTAGGAAACGCAAGTTAGTGGCCTGTATTCTCTGTAACCTTTTTAAAATTATAGCGCTTCTACCAGTACTCATGACAGAGCATGAAACTGTGTCAACGTAGTCCGAATTCATATTTATTTAATTACACACAGTTTCGATTCCGGCATTACTTCGGAATAAGTGGGAATAAAAGAACAAAAAAAAAAATAAGTACAGTGTAAATCCATGCCCTGCATACAAACAAAACATACAAACATTTTAGAAATTTGCTTCAAATATATCGTTGCTTACACAACATTAGTTTCGAGTGATATGAAATCTTACTCAACTTAGAGTTATGACAATCGCCAGGAAACCAACGGTTTAAAAATGTTCGAAATGCTTGCCTTTCGCCGCAACACGCCACATGAACCGCTCTCACGTCGAGTCGACAACTCTGCGCAGCATTTCAGGGTCGATGCTTCTACAGGCGGTAAGTATTCTCATCTTCATGACGTTGACATCGGTGGGCCCAACAATGTAAACGCGATCTTTCACGAAGCCCCACAAAAAGAAGTCCAGTGGAGAGAGATCAGGGGATCTCGGCGGCCAGAACATCTCTCCTTCTCGTCCAATCCACTGCTGTGGAAAGTTAGTTTAACCAGTTCTTTGCAGTGGAGGAGAAATGTGGTGGGGCCCGTCATGCTGGAACCAAACTTGCCCTTGAGAGGTAGACTCGAGGCAAAGTTATCGACGACACCAGCAAGAATTTTGTGCGCATAATTCTTTCGATCGAGGTACCCTTCAAAGAAGTGAGGGCCATTGATTCAGTCCCCAAGTATGCTACACCATACATTTAGACCCCAGCGAATTTGGTGGTTGTGTTGCCGCAGCCAGTGAGGATTTTCTTGCGACTAGTAGTGAACATTGTGAATGTTACCGCTGTCGTTCCTGCAATATCGAGCCTCATCAGTCCAAATCACTCTTTGTACGAAATCCTTACCTTGGTAAATTTTTATTAGGGCCCGTTGTTCAAAGTCTGCCTCACTTAGGTCCTAATGAAGACTCACATGGTATGGATAAAATTCGTGCTTTTTTAGAACATTGTCCACTGTTCGCACGCTTTTCCCGCATTGTGTAGAAATATCTCTGATGCTTACATTTGGCATTGCATGCACGCAGGCAAGGACGTCAATTTCAAAGTCCTCATCAATGATGATCTTCTTGGGCTATCTTTTTTGGTGAACTGAGCCTGTTGTTCGACAACGTCTGAACATTCTAACAAATGTTGCTTTGGTTTGAACTCGCCGATCTGGATGGCTTGACGCGTACAGACTCATTGCTGAGGCATTGCCATTCATCTCCGCCATTGATACCACTATATAATTTTTTTCTGCCGTAGAAAATTACCTCGACCCAGACGAAGCAGCCGTTTTTCAACGCAGAAGGTCCCAACGCAGGTCTTACTACTTCCAACGGCCCAGCTTAGTAGAGACAATCAGTGACAAATGCAAAGGCACATAATGGAAGCTCAAGGGTTCACTGGATGCGCTTGCAAGGCGATGCCTGCTCTGTACGGCACTTTCGCAAAACCGCAAAGAATAAAAATAACGTCAGGCATACACCAATGAAATGCACTACTAACGCCAATTCACAGTCGTCCGTCTATTTCGCAGCAGTTTTTAAGGCGTAGGCAATGCAGGGCCCTCAAATCACACACTTCGGACAGGTACAGCGTCCCTGGAACACCATTGGCAACTAAGGTGCTGCCCGGCAGCTGTCACCTTTGTTTCATGCTTAGGGCTTGCATGACTTTGAGCCTCCGAAATTCAAATAAAATAAAATAAAGAAAACCAATGCCAGTACCGTAATCCTGCACTTCATTGCTTTGACAGTATGTGTACGGTGGCAACGGGCCTTGTCGCCAACTCTGCAAGTTTTTGCTTCAAAAAAGAGCTCGGCCAAGCCGCCACTCAAGGCCATCCTTCGGTTTCGCTGGCCACGAACGGAAACGGTAGCCAAGAACGAAAAGTAATCACCGTCGCCTGTCACCCCGCATTCTTGTCAAACGGAGCGTCATACGCAACAGCTGCGTCACACTAGGGAGGGGCTGCATAGCGGGTGCAGACGTCTCGCATGCGTAATTAGACGGCTTGGGCTGAAACTTGAGAAAATGCATATCTTGGGACAAAGGTGCATACTAAAACTGTGCAAAGTGGAATAGTCACCAAATGGCACCGCCTCTGAGTTTTCAATATAAAGATACATGCTAACTGCAGTAAATAAAAAGTTAATTATCGAATTTAATTAAATACTGACATTATGACGACAATTGTCCTCACAGTTTATGACCGCCTGGCCGCATAACGTAGGTAGAAAAATGGCTTCTGTGTACTCCTCCTCGAATTTTTTTTTAAAAACCCGGAAAGTCTAACTTTGAACACCCTGTATATTTACATATATACACAAGACAAAGTTTATTTTATTTTTTTAAAGAGAAGGAGGTTGCGAACTAACAATTACTTATAATGCTATGGATAACCTGTGCTTAGAGAATGAATATGTTGCTGTATGTTTTTTCTTATTTATTTCTTATTTATTTTCTTAAAGCACCCTAAAACAGTTTTACGCCTTAATATTGGTGCACTTGTGTTACATAAAGAATATAAAACCGAAAAATAAGACAGAATATCTCACACAACAGTGGTACAAAGTGCTACGAAAATTGAATGATTCAGTAACAGAAGTCAGATAATGAGCAAATAGTAGAACTGAATATATCAAGATCATCACGCAAGTGTTTTTGTTGTGTTACAAGACGTGTTATAACGTTAGAGGTGCAAGAGGAATTCACGTAGGAAATGCTAGGATTACGCAGGTTAGGGCGAGGCACGGAGAACGTTACAGTGACAGTAACCGCAGGCAGGAGAAGTGGTTGTGAATTAGTTTATACAAAAATAAGTAATCACGGTATTTGCGCCTTACTTATAGGAGTCTAATATTAAACTTGCGCAGTACACTCTCATAGGCATAAAATGCACGGCATCCGAGAAATCGATCGTAGAGAACACGAATGAAATGTCGCTTAACACATTATATTTTAGCAACATTGGTCAAATTCATACAGTTCCATACAACAGAACTAAACTCTAGCTTCGAGCGGACAATAGAAGAATACAAGAGAATATCGCAGTCCACATTCGTAAACTTCTTAGTCATCCTTGATATGAGACCTAACTTCCTGTAGGATACATTAACGATGCTTGAAAGGTGTTCTTCGAAAGTTAGCAGGGAGTCAACCAATATTCCTAAGTCGCGCGTACAACTCGCTCTTTACAAAGCAATGTTGTCAAGTGAGTATTCGTATAGTAAAGGGCACATTTTGCGATTAAAGAAAAGAACAAGTATCTTAGTTGAATTAATGCGCAAGAAGTTGGAAGCACACCACTCCACAACTCAATTAACATGTTCCTGTAATAATTCACAATCCTGCTCTGATTCTACTTCACGGTAAAGTTTAATATAGTCAGCGTATAAAAGAAGACGCAAATAACGCAAACATTCTTCAAGGTTATTAACGAAGATATCGAAAAATAATGGGCCTAAGAACGGCCCTTGCGGCACACCGGAAGTTGATTCATAAGGTAAAGAGTACTTGGCACTAACGCGAACACAATTTAACTGAATTGAGAGGCAGAAATTATTAAGCGTGCATAGGCTAGTACTAACGCTGTAACTCAAGAGTTTATGGATAAGAAGATCATGAGAAACATCATCAAATGCTTTTGACAAGTCGAAGTATACGGTGTCTAACTGCCTTCGGTTAGCAACAACGGGTCCTGCAGCATCAAGAAAAGAAACAAGGTTTGTTTTCACAGACCTACCATGAACAAAGCCATGTTTGGTATACACTAATCTTATGCTTAAAGAAAACGACAGATGTGTGAACATAGCTACTTCAAACAATTTCGCAAACGGAGACAAGAGTGACACGGGGCGATAATTTGTGATGCCGCTCATGCTGACACTTTTATGAACTGGCACAACCATTGTATTCTTCCAACAGGAAGGAAAGACACTTATACGCAAAGCAAGGTTAAAGATGTGCGTAAGTATAAGAACAAAAACACAAGAACAGCCTTTTATAACAAAACTTGGTATGCGCACGTAAGCAAGAGAATGCTTTGGTTTCAACTTAAGGCTGCCACGATGTCGTGCTTTGTAAAACTTGAAATGTTGAAGCATGAAATGCTGGCCTCGCTTCAAATGGCTTTGCGTGCTTTTTTGACCCTCAAAAAAACCTGCAGACTTCAGTGACCCTTTCGGCGGAGTCTGTTATCAACGGCGTGTGAAATGCACGGGAATGTCTCAATATTTCTTATCTTTCCAGTAAGCAATGCTAGAGTCTCATAAAAAAAACTATTCTAATAATTTACCACATTAGGGATGGAAACGTAATCACTTGCTTGCAGAGGAGGAGTAAACTTTATTTTAGGACAGCAGATTTGAGACCTAGGCCTCTCTTCATAGGTGACGGCCTCGAGTCCTTGGGCACTGGCGGCATCTTCGGCCGGCTGGATTGGTTGCCTTAAGTTGTTCTTCCGGTGCACAGCTGAGCAACGTGGTCTCCCACTGCTCTCTGGTCTTATGTATTTTATTCTGTATGGGTGTCCAAGGACAAGCACAAGCAATATGTTGTAGGTCCACCCTTTCTAGACAGAATCTACATCTATCCGTGCAACGGTCCGAGTAGTAACGGTGGTAGGCCACCGGGTTCGGATATGTGCCTAAGAGGCGCCATGCCGTGGCTTGCCGTCTACTTAGTGAGGAGTGTGCTGGGGGGATATGGGCCCTTCCCAATTTAGAGTGTTTGGCGATCTCGCTAAAGCTGGTCATTCGGTCTCTCTCCGTTCCCAGTATTTGCATGTCACCTGCTCGGCCCGCAAGTTCTCTAGCCGGGTTGTGCGCTATTTCGTTGTTATAAATATAATTCTCTCAGTAACCGAAATGAAGCCAAGCCGGATTCACTCGAAATCAGAATCAAGAGCAGTTATGCGCGGCACCACTTACACTCGCACTCACAGCAAAAAATGAGAGAGAGGCTGCAGTTTCGCCGAAGAGACGAAGCAGTATTAGTGATAGCGAAGTGAAAGACAATTACACGAATGAAGATTACACCACGGAGAGGTGCCTGGTTCTTCGTGGTGCAAGACGACTCAGGCTGTGAAACTTAACCGTCCCCTACTATGAGGTCTTGTATATACTCAAATAAGGCTGTCACTTCTGTCAACAATTCTTCGAAGTCACACGAAGTTTGACTGTTATTCAATGATATATATATATATATATATATATATATATATATATATATATATATATATATATATATATATATATATATATATATATATGCTCCTGAGCTTCGTTCACAGTTTCTTGTGAGCTTTTCCGAAATTGATGCTGACGTTACAGAGACAAAAAGCGAATGTTAGTATTTCACAATCATCAGCCGTTTTAGCACAGCATGATGTCCAATATATTGGACGCTGGAACTCTACCCAGTCATTTTGGGGTAGCAGGTATGCAGTAGCAAACGGGAATTGCGATATTAAAAAGGCCTTCAAAAGTGCAAAATCTGCTTATTAATCAAAATTTCATCACAGAAAATGAACGAGCGATAAAGTATGAGAAAGAAAACTTACTTTTACGGCGGTCGCCGTAGAAAGCCGTGCTGCTGAATGCCGCCATTGCAACAACTAATGCATTTTCAACAAAACTTCATAGGTGGCATTAGTAGGTGTCTAAAATATTGGACAATTCGGTTTTACGGGCTAAAACATGCTGCGGCCTGGGTAGTTGCGGAGTATTTGATGTCCAATATATTAGACAAATGCCCCACCCATAGCCCCATAGACAATGCCATATATAATGCCCCATAGACATGCCATATAGACATGCCCCAGAGACAAATGCCATGTATATATATATATATATATATATATATATATATATATATATGTGTGTGTGTGTGTGTGTGTGTGTGTGTCTGTGTGTGTGTCAAAATTTTACGTTTATGGTTCAAAATAGCGCCCCAGGACGAACCGCGATGCTGACGTTGCTCACCACACGTAGCAAAATGATACCATTTTGACGACGACCCCTGTGAAAAAAAAAGAATACAGAAAGAAAGAAACAATCTTTTTTGTTGGCGATAATTTACTTCCAGGTTAGCAGACAAAAATATGCAAGAAGTTGATAAGCACATATGAAAATTTAAGTGACGCGATCTCGTCTTCGTGGACATAGACCACAAATTTTTTATGCGCGGGCCGATCCCCAAGATAGTGAAATGCCGGGCCCACCCGCGGCGGAGGTGAAGCAGGCGTTAAGCATTCCGCATACGTGGGCCGATCCCGAAAATAGTGCAATGCCGAGCCAACCGGCGGTGGAGGTGAAGCAGGCGTGAAGTACTGCCATTGTTACTCCCCATACGTGGGCCGATCCTGAAGATAATGCAATGCCGGGTCTACCCTCGGCGGAGGTGCAGTTCACCATTAAGGGGCCCACATTCACCGCTACGCTGGTCATCCTCCTTCACAGAGTGTAAGGGCACAGATTTTTTTTTTTTATTGCAATGTTCAACGTATAGGTGTTTTCTTTTATGGTTTGATACGATTTTGGAAATCGCTTCTACATTTATGCTGTTGTATACTGTTTCATAGAAAACTTATTTGTAATAATACGCTGTATTACGTTCTTCCGTTATTGGATGCCATTCAGGGCCGTTGACATACAGGGCTCATCTCTTTTTAGCAGTTCGACGCCTGCATTGAACCCAGTGTTTCCAAATGCAATAACGTGGAACGAGTTACGATCCGTTCTTCTGTTATTTTAAGAATTTCTGTCTCACCGATTGACGTATCTTTGGAGATATTGCATAACTCAAATCGCAGAATAACGTTTTATTTTAATAATTGTTCCTTTTCCACCTCAGCAACGACGCGTGTATGTCTGAAATCAATAAACACAAAGTGACGAACACTTTTAACATGGAGTGAGCGAACAGTTACGTGGTGCAATAATAATAATTACTGAAGTCAATAGTGCCTATGTAAAGGCAGACTGGTAAGGCGGTATATCGGCAAAGTCAGCGATGCCCCCACGCTGTGCTGTGCGGGAGGACCAGGGTTCGTCACCAGTAGTCCATCAAGCGTTGCAAGTCGCCTCTGTAGACGTAGACGGCGTTTGCGAGGTGCACGACAGCGCTGACCAGCGACACCACCTGAAAAAAGAAAGTGGCATCATTTGGGATCCGCAAATAGAACTTTTGAATATTGACACGTGTACTTTATCGGGCGACCACGTTTCGCCGCCTAACAAATGTTATCGCACAGCGCGGGACGCGCCTGCATGTATCCAAAGTTTCTGGAAAATTATCGATGCTTCTATCCGCTTTCTGTTGTCGCCGAACCTTATGTTATCTGATTTCATAGCCTGACGCGAATGGTGTAGAACTTTGTGGAAGGCACGCGGCTCCCAACGATTAGTCTGGAACATTCGACGATTGATGTATAAAAGCCGACGCGCTTGACCCGCTGATCAGATCTTCGACGATCGCCGACCGTGTTCGCCGCTATCGTTGTGCTATAAGTGTAGCCTATTTTTGTGGGCACAGGTTCGCCCAATAAAAGTTAGTTTTGTCGTTCACAGTATTGCTACTGTGTTCTTGAACGTCATCACCACGTGACATCTGCTGGAGGTGCTTGTGCGTTCATGTACCGAACGCCCCCGCAAAGCCGCGATCCAAGCCCGAAGCCCGAGGACAAAACCAACATCGTTCAAGACCAGCGTGCTAGCCGCAGACTGCAAGGACTGCCCCCAGAGGACGGACTTCTACCTGAGACGACAAACACGATCATGGTCAAGACAACCCCAATGGCTGCCCCAGCGTTCCCCGTTATCCTACAGCAACCTCGGGACCCACCGACCTTCCATGGAGCAGCGACTGAAGACCCGGAATCCTGGCTGGAGACCTACGAACGAATTGCGACATTCAACAACTGGGACGCCGACGACAAGCTGCGGCATGTCTACTTCGCCTTAGAAGACGCTGCCAGAACGTGGTTTGAGAACAGGGAGTCGACCTTGACAACGTGGGACCTGTTCCGTAGCGGCTTCCTGCGTACCTTTACAAGCGTAGTGCGCAAGGAAAGGGCCGAAGCTATGCTGGGCGCCCGAGTGCAGCTACCAAACAAGAACGTTGCCATCTTTACGGAAGAAATGAGCCGTTTGTTCCGCCACGCCGACCCGGATACGGCCGAGGAGAAGAAAGTCCGCCTACTGATGCGTGGTGTAAAGGAGGAACTGTTCGCCGGGATGGTAAGAAGCCCACCGAAGACCGTCGAAGAGTTTCTTCGTGAGGCGACGAACATTGAGAAGACACTCGAGATTCGAAACCGGCAATTCGATCGCCGCACGAACTCTACAAACTACGCCGGGGTTCAATCACTGGCTACCGACGATCTACGCGAGACTATCAGAGCGGTCGTACGGGAGGAGCTGCAGAAGTTCTACCCAAGGTCGCAGACCCAAGTGGATCCAATCGCTGAAATCGTCAAAGAAGAGGTTCAGCGATCGCTTGGAGTCCCTGAGGTGCAACCACGATCACCGCAACCGCAGCCGGAAGCGATGACCTACGCCGCCGTCGCCTGCCGTCAAGGTCCCCCTACGAGACAACGCCAGGGCCCTGTAACGCCGCAATTCCGTCGTCCACCGCCGCCGCCGCCAGCACGCCCACCCGTCGCCCAGCGGAGCTACGCGAGGAAGACAGACATTTGGCGAGCCCCCGACCACCGCCCGCTCTGCTACCACTGCGGCGAAGCCGGCCATATGTACCACCGATGCCCATACCGCGACCTGGGATTGCCAGGGTTCGCCGTCGATGCACCGCGCCCTCGGGAAGGTGAACGCCCTCGTGACATCGCCGACTACCTCGCCGCTACTCAGTGGAGCCCTCGACGACCGTCCCGTTCGCCGTCACCAGGCCGCTACCTGTCGCCGCAGCGCCGACAATACACCGGCCCAGCGCGGGCCCGCTCTGCGGGCCCATATCCGGAAAACTAAAAGCAGCAACCGATGGAGGTGCGGTTGCTGTTCGTCGAACTGACGAAGATCCTCCGCCGCCGACGAAGACGACGAAAAGACCATCTCGACGATGTAATAACGACACGCCGCCGTCCCGACGAAGTCAGGAAGCCAAGACTACACCGACGAAAACGACTTGACGACGCGACGTTCCAACTTCAGTTCAACACGACGCAGCCGTGATCCAACGCCAAGACCTAACTGCAATGCCAGACAAAGAACCACCGACCTCGACGTGCTTCTCGACGGCCACGCAGTTACCGCCTTAGTGGACACAGGGGCTGATTACTCCGTAATGAGTGGACATATCGCCGCCCAGTTGAAGAAAGTTAAGACCGCATGGGAAGGCCCTCAAATTCGGACTGCTGGAGGACACCTGATTACGCCGACTGGGATCTGCATGGCAAGAATTACCGTTCATGACCGGACTTATCCTGCCACCTTCGTTATCCTCCAACAGTGTTCACGAGACGTCATTCTCGGCATGGACTTCCTGAATCAATATGGCGCAGTCATCGACCTGAAGTCGAAATCGATAACGCCGTCGCACGATCAAGCGATACCGCCGGAGAGCTGTCGTAGTCACCACGCCTTGAGTGTGCTCGAAGATCAAGTGAGCATCCCGCCGCGCTCCAGTATTATTATTTCCGTCGGCACCGAAACACCCGCTGACGTAAAAGGCGTCATCGAGGGCGACCAACATCTACTGCTCGACCGTGAAATTTGCGTCGCAAGAGGGATCGCTCGACTTCACGGAGGGCAAGTGGAAGTTATGCTAACCAACTTCAGCCAAGAGTTCAAGCACATCAACAAGGGCACGACAATCGCATGCATCGAGGAAATTGTGGAAACCAGCAATACCTTTGTCCTCTCGGATTCAGACGCATCTACCCCGATGAGCATAGTCCCCGAACCAGACTTCGACGTGAATCCAAGTCTTCCTATGAGTAAGCAGCAACAGATCAGAAGTATTCTCCGACGATACAAAGACTGCTTTTCGACGTCATCGAGGATTCGACAAACACCAGTTGCAAAGCATCGCATAATAACCGAAGAGTGCGCTCGACCACTCCGCCAGAGCCCTTGCCGAGTTTCGACGCGAGGACGTGAAGCTATTAGGCAACAAGTCGACGAAATGCTGCGTGACAACATCATCCAGCCGTCTAAAAGCCCGTGGGCCTCCCCTGTAGTCCTGGTGAAGAAAAAGGACGGAACCCTACGCTTCTGCGTCGATTATCGTCTACTGAAGAAGATCACGAAGAAGGATGCGTACCCCCTTCCACGGATAGACGACGCATTGGATCGGCTCTGCAACGCTAAATTCTTCTCGTCGATGGACCTCCAGTCTGGCTACTGGCAAATAGAACTCGACGAACGAGATCGCGAAAAGACCGCCTTCATCACCCCAGACGACCTCTTCGAGTTCAAGGTTATGCCATTTGGACTGTGCTCGGCGCCTGCAACGTTCCAGCGCGTGATGGTCACGGTTTTTGCAAGATTGAAGTGTCAGACCTGTCTCGTTTACTTGGATGACGTCGTTGTCTTCGCCGGAAATTTCGACGATCACCTTAGGCGGCTTGCGACAGTGTTAGAGGCCATCAAGTCATCAGGGCTCACTCTGAAGCCGGAAAAGTGCCGCTTCGCTTACGATGAGCTTTTGTTCCTAGGCCACGTCAGCACCAAATCACGAGCACGCCCCGACCCACAGAAGACAGCTGCCATCGCAAAGTTCCCGCAGCCAACCGACAAGAAGGCAGTGCGCAGATTACTTGGCATGTGTGCCTACTATAGGCGCTTTGTCAAGGACTTTTCACGCATCGCGGAGCCGCTAACACATCTAACCAAATGTGATGTCGAGTTCAAGTGGGAAACGCCGCAGGCCAATGCATTTCAAGAACTCAAACGACGCATGCAGTCGCCGCCGGTACTTGCACACTTCGACGAGGACGCCGATACCGAAATCCACACTGACGCCAGTAGCCTAGGCCTCGGTGCCGTCCTAGTCCAGAGGAAAGAAGGACTTGAACGGGTGTCAAAAGCGGAAAGCAATTATTCTACGACTGAAAAGGAATGCCTCACCATCATTTGGGCTACAGCTAAATTCCGCCTTTACCTCTATGGCAGGCCATTCAAAGTCGTCAGCGACCATCACGCGTTGTGTTGGCTAGCTAACTTAAAGGACCCTTCACGACGGCTGGCACGGTGGAGCCTCAGACCGCAAGAATATGACGTCACTGTAATATACAAGTCCGGAAGAAAATACTCCGTCGCCGACTGCTTATCACGCGCCCCCATCGATCCCCCGCCTCAAGACGACGAGGACGACGACGCCTTCCTTGGGATAATAAGCGCGGAAGACTTCACTAAACAGCAACGAGCAGACCCGGAGCTAAAAGGCCTCGTCGAATATTTGGAAGGGAACACCGACGTTGTCCCTAGGGCATTTAAGCGCGGGTTGTCTTCGTTCACGCTACAAAACAACCTGCTCGTGAAGCAGAACTTCTCACCAGTCCGCGCCAGCTACCTTCTTGTTGTACCGTCAGCGCTGCGTCCAGAAATACTGCACGGCCTACACGACGATCCAACCGCTGGGCACCTCGGATTCTCCCGGACGCTGTGGAGAATATAGGAAAGGTATTACTGGCCGCGTCTGACCGCCAACGTCGCCCGTTACGTCAAGACATGCCGAGACTATCAACGACGCAAGACACCACCGCCAAGGCCAGCAGGATTACTACAGCCGATCGAACCTCCTCGCCGACCATTCCAACAGATTGGGATGGATTTGTAGGGGCCGTTTCCGATGTCAACATCCGGGAATAAGTGGATCGTCATGGCGACGGACTATCTCACCCGCTTTGCTGAAACTAAAGCTCTACCAAAAGGCAGCGCAGCCGAAGTGGCGAAATTTTTCGTCGAGAACATCCTGCTGCGACATGGTGCCCCAGAAGTCCTAATTACCGACAGAGGAACGGCTTTTACAGCAGAGCTCACCCAAGCCATTCTGCGGCACAGCCAGACAACCCACAGGAGAACAACTGCCTACCATCCGCAGACGAATGGTCTCACGGAGCGCCTGAACAAGACCCTCGCCGACATGCTAGCAATGTACGTCGACGTGGAGCTCAAGACGTGGGACGCGGTCCTGCCGTATGTAACCTTCGCTTACAACACGGCG
This sequence comes from Dermacentor andersoni, assembly GCF_023375885.2. Lineage (NCBI taxonomy): Eukaryota > Metazoa > Arthropoda > Arachnida > Ixodida > Ixodidae > Dermacentor > Dermacentor andersoni. The sequence continues at coordinate 210,107,706 of NC_092815.1, read as the reverse complement.
GTGCAAGAAACAACACAGATCACGCCGTTTAAGCTGGTTTACGGCAGGAACCCGTCGACGACGCTCGACGCCATGCTGCCCCCCGTCACTGACGAAGAAATGTTGACGTCGCTAGCTATCTCCAGCGTGCCGAAGAAGCCCGACAACCCGCCCGCCTGCGAATCAAGAACCAGCAGAGGACCGACCGCCGACACTACAACCTCCGATGACGCTTCGTCGAGTACCAGCCCGGCGACCGTGTTTGGGTTTGGACACCGATACGCCGACGAGGACTAAGTGAGAAACTATTGCGCCACTATTTCGGACCCTACAAGGTCATTCGACGTATTGGCGCACTAGACTATGAGGTCGTGCCAGACGGAATTTCGCATTCACAGCGGCGCCGCGCACGATCTGAAGTGGTCCACGTGGTGCGTCTGAAACCCTTTTACGGACGCTGACGAACTTCCTTATTTTGTTGTTTTCTTTGCTACGGGTGTTTTTCTTTATTACTTTCGTTTGTATGCAGCATCGGGTCGATGCTTTTTAAGAGGGGGGTATTGACACGTGTACTTTATCGGGCGACCACGTTTCGCCGCCTAACAAATGTTATCGCACAGCGCGGGACGCGCCTGCATGTATCCGAAGTTTCTGGAAAGTAAACAAAAATTATGGGGTTTTACGTGCCAAAACCACTTTCTGATTATGAGGCACGCCGTAGTGGAGGACTCCGGAAATTTCCGCCGCCTGGGGTTCTTTAACGTGCACCTAAATCTAAGTACACGGGTGTTTTCGCATTTCACCCCCGTCGAAATACGGCCGCCGTGGCCGGGATTCGATCCCGCGACCTCGTGCTCAGCAGCCCAACACCATAGCCACTGAGCAACCACGGCGGGTTTTCTGGAAAGTTATCGATGCTTCTATCCGCTTTCTGTTGTCGCTGAACCTTATGTTATAATTTCATCACCTGACGCGAATGGTGTAGAACTTTGTGGAAGGCACGCGGGTCCCAACGATTAGTCTGGAACATTCCACGATTGATGTATAAAAGCCGACGCGCTTGACCCGCTGATCAGATTTTCGACGATCGCCGACCGTGTTCGACGCTATCGTTGTGCTATAAGTGTAGCCTGTTTTTGTGGGCACAGGTTCACCCAATAAAAGTTAGTTTTGTCTTTCACAGTATTGCTACTGTGTTCTTGAACGTCACCACCACGTGACAATATGAACCCAATAGGGCTCGGTACTCGCTTCGATCTCGACTCGAGAGGCCACTATTAGAAATTGTCGGATATTCGCTTCTCTTCGAATACGTGAGAAATAACAACACTAAAAGGAGAGCGAACAATGGAAGTTACGATCTGTTCGGAATGACTCTACAGCAGCAGAGCGGCGGTTTCCGCGCAAGGACCCCAGTTCCTGAATGAACGAGTGTGGCAGGTAACTTCTGCTCAACAGTTCGCGGCCATTGGAAAAGAATGCCTCACTTTTTAGGAAGCCTGAATGCGATTTTGTTCTCTGATTTAAGGAAGGAACGTTATTCATCGACCATTCGCACTATTGTTTCCGCCCCTTTAAAACAATGTGCGGTGGCGCGGTAGCCGCATTTCAATGGGCGTCAAAGGCAAAAAAAAAAAAAAAGACGTCCGTGTACCATCCATTGACGACACGTTACAGAAGCTCGGGTGGTCGAAATTAATTCGCAGTCCCTCAGACTTGGGCGTGCCTCATAATTAGATCGTGGTTACGGCGCGTAAAACCCCAGAATTTAATTTTTAATGAATGTGCGGGGCTCTAATGCCACAATTATCTCCTGTAACGAACGTAACACTCTACAGGCATCTGGTGACGTGTCTCTTTTTAAATTTTATTACGGTCATTGTCATGGTGCATAAGAAATTTTAAAGCACTTATTTTTTCTTTATAAGCTTCTCAGTCCGCCAGAGGGTTATTTGCTGATGGCATTACGTGCATTTAAATATGATATAAACAAGCCATTTAAATATATAAGTAAGCCTCTTTTCACCAAAAGGACTCCGTGCAAACTTCCTATGTCACTGTGTTTACAAATAAAATATTCGAGATTCTATTCGATGTTCGGAGGCCGTATCGCTCGGATATGCGTATTCAATTCAGGAATTACTGTTGGAACCCTCCTAATGACAATATAACTCCAAAAAGAACGAGAATAACAACCAGCGGGGAACAAAATAAAAAATAAAAACCAAGGCAACATATTGCTACGGAACAGTATTTGCGATGACAAAGAGGCGAGCAGGGTGAAAACGACGATGATGATTAGAGGATAGCGCGGGCTGTTGCCTCTTGGCCAAGTGCGGCGTATTGCATTGTAAATATATTTATATATAGCGTTTCGTCGGCGTCGTCCTACGTAACATATCTGGTGAAGGTGGACGTTCCCTGTACCTCGTCACGGAGCTTCGCAGTTGACGGTGCGTCGAGCCTTCCTTCATGGCTCCCGGCGACAACTCGACTCCGCCGGCTCCGACACCTGCTGCCACTTCGACGACCTACATCACCCTCCCCGCTCCCCGTGATCCTGGCGTATTCTCGGGCAAAGATGGGGAAGACGTCGAGGACTGGATCAGCCTGTACGAACAAGTCAGCCGCAATAACCGGTGGGACCCAACTATCATGCTCGCCAACGTAGCCTTTTACCTCAATGGCACACCTCGAGTTTGGTTTCGGACGCACGAAGATGAGCTCGCCAGCAGGGATTCGCTTAAGCAAAAGCTCAGAGACTTGTTCGGCAACCCCTACGGTCACCAACTTGCCGCGCAGAAGGCGCTTTCCGGTCGTGTGCAGACGTCAACGGAGCCCTACGTCACGTACATTCAGGACGTCTTCGCTCTGTGCCGCAAAGTTGACGCACACATGACTGAGTCCGACAAGGTCTCCCACATCCTCAAAGGCATTGCCGATGATGCCTTCAACTCGCTCGTTTTTAACACCGTGGCGACGGTGGATGCACTTATAGAAGAGTACCGCCGCCTGGAACTCGCTAAAAGCCGACGAATCGAACAGCAGTTTGCCCATCTGCCCAACACCCCAGCGACATCTTCCTGTGCCGACGCTCCTCGACCCAACAACACTGGCGATGTTACCAGAATTGTTCGGCGTAAGATCGAGGCCGCCTATCCGGCTGCCTTCGACTCCAGTCCCTCCAATGCACCTGCAGTCACGGTTTCCCTGATCCAGGCAGTTGTCCGCCAGGAGTTCACAAACATGGGTCTTCACACCATCTGCCCGGCCCATCGCCCTGATACCCACGCGGCTTCTTCGATTCCGCCCCGTCCCACATCTTCTTACCCACCACGTTTCCGCAACCCATCTGAATGGCGCACTGCCGACGACAAGCCCATTTGTTTCCACTGCCATCGAATCGGGCACATTTCTCGGCACTGTCGCAGTCGCTGGAGTTCCCCGACCCGGTCTACTTATACTGCCTACTCTCGCCCAGGCACGTACCCAGGATTTCTTTTCGGGGGGGGCCCACCACCTCCACCACCACCACCACCATCATCATCATCATCATCATCATCATCATCATCATCATCATCATCATCATCATCATCCTGTTTTATGTCCACTGCAGGACGAAGGCCTCTCCCTGCGATCTCCAATTACCCCTGTCCTGCGCCAATCGATTCCAACTAGCGCCCGCGAATTTCCTAATTTCATCGCTCGACTTAGTCTTCTGTCGTCCTCGACTGCGTTTCCCTTCTCTTGGTACCCATTCTGTAACCCTAATGGTCCAACGGTTATCTAACCGGCGTATTACAGGACCTGCCCAGCTACATTTTTTCCTCTTGATGTCAACTACAATATCGTCTATACCCGTTCGCTCTCTGATCCAAACCGCTCTCTTTCTCTCTCTTAACGTTATGCCTAGCAATCTTCGTTCGATCGCTCTTTGCGCGGTCCTTAACTTGCTCTCAAGTCCCTGCCCCATATGTCAGCACTGGCAAAATGCACTGATTGCACACCTTACTTTTCAATAATAATGGTAAGCTTCCAGTCAGGAGCTGGCAATGTCGGCCGTATGAGATCCAGCCTATTTTTATTCTTCTGTGAATTTCCTTCTCATGTTCAGGGTTCCCTGTGATTAATTGACCTAGGTAAACGTACTCCTTCACAGTCTCTAGTGGCCAACTGGCGATCCTGATCTCTTGTTCCTTTGTCCGGCTATTTATCATTATCTTCATCTTCTGCATATTAATATTCAACCCCACTCTTACACTCTCTCTGTTAAGGTCTCCAATAATTTGTTTTAACTCGTCTGCATTGTTGTTGAATAGAACAATGTCATCCGCAAACCGAAGGTTGCCGAGATATTTGCCATCGATCTTTGGTCCTAAGCCTTCCTAGTTTAATAGCTTGAATTCTTCTAAGCACGCAGTGAATAGCTTCGGAGAAATTGTGTCTCCCTGTTTGACCCCTTTCTCTATAGGTATCTCCCTGCTTTTCTTGTGTAGAATTAGGGTAGCTGTAGAACCTCTGTAGATATTCTTACGCGAAGGACGAGTCAGTAAGACGAGAAACTATTTACAGATTATATTTACAACAACGGTTGCAGCGCTGACCGGTTAGATTCACAGTGCGAGCCCAGTTCGTTCTTCCTCCTCTTTTCTGGAGTGATGGCGCCCACGCGCCTCGTTCAAACAAACAAATACCACACGCATGTAGCAATATTTTCCAAGCTTTTTACGTAAGCGTTCTGTACTCCTTGATTACGTAGTGCCTCTATGACTGCTGGTATCTCTACTGAATCAAATGCATTTTCGTAATCTATGTAAGCCACATGGAGAGGCTTATTGTACTCTGCTGATTTCGCGATAACCTGATTGATGACATGGATGTGATCCATTGTAAAGTATCTCTTCCTGAAGCCAGCCTGTTCCCTTGGTTGACAAAATCCAGTGTTGCCCTTATTCTATTGGAGATTATTTTGGTAAATATGTTATATAATACTGGGAGCAAGCTAATGGTCCTATAATTTTTCAATTATTTAACGTCTCCTTTTTTGTTGATTAGTATAATATCTGCATTCTTCCAGTTTTCTGGGACCCTTGCAGTCGATAGACACTTCGTATAAAGAGCCGCCAGTTTTCCAAGCATTATGTCTCCTCCATCTTTGATTAAATCGACTGTTATTCCACCTTCTCCTCCCGCTCTTCATCGTTTCATGTTTTGCAGGGCCCTTCTGACCTCATCACTAGTTATAGGAGAGTTTCCGTATCCTGTTCATTACTGTTTCTAAGTGAGGTATCGTGACTCCTCTGGGCACTGTATACAGGTCAGCTTAGAATTTTTCCGCTGCTTTTACTATATCTTCGGGATTGCTGATGATATTATACTTCTTATCCTTTAGTGCATACATCATGGTTTGTCCTATGCCAGGTTTCTTTTTTACTGATTTCAGGCTGCGTTAATTTTTTACGGCTTCTTCAGTCTTTCTCATGTTATAGTTTCGAATATCAGTTATTTTCGCCTTGTTGACCAGTTTTGACAGTTCCGCGAATTGCGTAACGCTGTGCGGCCGCCAGTCCCATACAACCGCGTAGAGCGCAGGACTCTGCGATTCTAGACGTACTGCGCTCACCGCGAAAGGTTAGAAAAACACCCACATAAGCAGAGCAGAGAAGTGGCTACGTGAGGCGGTTCGACCGATAACTGTAGAAGCGTCATTCAAAACAAGTAATTGTTCTCCACTTTCGGCGGCGGCGTTTTCTCTACTTCCTTTTTAAATAAAAAGATGTTGATCCATAAATATTCTCATAAACAACGGTTAACTTTTTTATTATTCGCTTTTGCTTGCAGTTTGGTTTTGCCATGGCTCTCTCCCTTAGTAGACCGCTTAATTTCTCAACTCCTTGCGATTTTTGTTTCCGGTTGCCAATTTTGCACGAAAAGTGCTATACAATTAGGGAAAAACAGACGAGGTAACGGGCGACAGTCATCTTGCTTATGGGTTTAAGGGTCATTGCAGGGTTTCATGATGGACGCTCTTTCACATTATTTTATTTCCCCACCTTATATAAACCATATCACGTGTATATGGTTCCGGGCATCTGCCAGCGTCGCGGCGAGCCGTAACTCAAGGAAATAATGAAGCAAAGGGAGAAGTTAAACGCAATTGGCGTTTTCTCCGGCAGCAACTCGTTCCATGAGAGTACAGACCAGCTGAGTAACAGCCGCATCCTTCTCCAGGTCCCAGGATCAGCCTAAACAAAGAAGGTTGAACTAACAAAAGCAACAGCTATGCGCGTGACGGTTGAATAGATGGTGACAACTGAACGCATCTCGAGTTAATCGCGCGGGTGCGGAATCTATGAGAAAACTGTCCTACACATTACAAGAGATGCCGATAACTACCGCCATCTAAAAGGAGTGAAAAAGGCAGCATAATGCTGACCGATGAACAGATGCCAAGTCTCAACATTGATCTGGCGGCGCTTTAGAAATGTGTGAGCAGTGGTGGCGTGGGTGGGGAGGGGGGGGGGGTATGCCACTTGATTTCGGGGGGGACCCGGGCCCCCCCGGGCCCCCCCCTGGGTACGTGCCTGCTCTCGCCCCCCAGGTGGCCCTTCTCGTCCCTATGCCGCACGCTCCGATAACGCCGCCGCTGATTCTCCTGCGCCGAACCGCCCCTATTCTCGTTTGCCTTCGCCCCAGCGACGACAATCTCGCTCTCCCCAGCCCCGTCGCTCCTATTCGCCGACTCCCTTCGGACGCCGCTCCCAGCCGGAAAACTAGACGATGCAGCGTCTCGAGGTGACGCTGCATTGCTCCCTACGCCGCCAAATCCTCTACTGACGTTGCCCACTCATCTGAACCTTCTTGACGTGCAAGTCGACGGTGTTTCTGTGTCTGCACTCATAGACACTGGGGCGCATTTGTCCAATGAGCGCTGACCTTCGTAACCGGCTGAGGAAAATAATCACGCCCGCCACGACGCCTGTCGTCCATGTCGCCGATGGCGGAACAGCCCCCGTAATTGGTATGTGTGCCGCCCGCGTCTCCTTCGCCGATCGCTCCACTATCGTGCTATTCGCAGTCATCGCCCACTGTCCCCACGACAACTTCCTCGGCTTAGACTTCCTCTCCGCACATTCTGCTCTCATCGATTGTTCCGCCAGTACTCACCGCCTTGACCTGCCTGTTCTGGATCCCGCTGAACAACACCCTACTCGCCTCAGTTCCGTCGACTTCGTTCGCTTGCCACCTTCGGCACCTACTTACGTTGACTTCGTGTCATCCCCACAGTGCCCGACGGTCACTACATCGCGGTTCCTATGAAAGACGTCCTCCTAACACACGGGATCACAGTACCTCATAGAGTTTTATCTACTTCGGCGAATTGCGTCTGCCTGCCAGTGGTCAATTTTGGCTTGACGACACAAGTGCTGCCACGCGGGATGACTCTGGCCTAGCTTTGCTCATTCGAGGATCACTCAGTAGCATCTATTGCAGTAGACGACAATTCAGCCGATTCTCCTTTACCATAGCAGTCGGCAACTTGTACCATTGCCGACTTACAGAAAATGATTGCGCCCGACATGCCGTCCGAGCACGCTCGTGAGCTCTACCGTGTTCTGTTTTCCTACCACGATATTTTTGACTTTAACGATCGTCCTTTGGCCCAAACTACAGCTGTTAAACATCGCATTAATACCGGCGATGGCCCTCCTATTCATCGCCGCCCGTATCCAGTATCACCGGCTGAGCGTCAAGTTATTCACGCCAAAGTTCGCAAAATGCTTGCCAAGAACATTATTGAACCGTCATGTAGTCGATGGGCGTCACCTGTTGAACTGGTAAAAAAGAGGGATGGATCATGGCGCTTTTGCGTGGATTATCGGCACGTTAACAGCGTTACTAAAGAGTACGTGTATCCCCTACCTCGGATTGATGACGCCCTTGACTGCCTCCACGGTGCTCGCTATTTCTCCTCTATTGACCTTCGCTCCGGCTACTGGCAGATTGCCGTGGACGATCTCGACCGCGAGAAGACTGCCTTTGTAACATCCGACGGTCTTTATCAATTCAAAGTGATGCCGTTCGGTCTCTGTAACGCTCCTGCAACTTTGGAAAGCATGATGGACTCCCTTCTTCATGGTTTCAAATGGTCCACGTGCCTGTGCTACTTGTGCGACGTTATAGTATTCCCCCCAACGTTCGCTATGCACCTCGAGCGCCTCTCAGCAGTCCTGAACGTTTTTCGGCGAGCCGGTCTGCAACTCAACGCATCGAAGTGCAAATTCGGCCATCGCCAGATTACCGTCCTTGCGCATCTCGTTGACGCGAACGGAGTGCAATCGGACCCAGGCAAGATCCATGCTGTTACGAACTTCCCTGTTCCAAAATGTGTCAAGGATGTGCGCAACTTCATCGGCCTTTGCTCGTACTTCCGCTGTTTCGTGAAAAATTTCGCGGCCATAGCACGACTACTAACCGAGCTTTTGAAAAAAGACGCCCCTTTCCAGTGGGGCGATAACGAGGCCTCTGCATTCTCGCTTCTAAGCGACCTTTTCACAACGCCTCCCGTTCTGGCCTATTTCGATCTTTCTGCGACTACCGAAGTCCGAACTGATGCCAGCGGTCACGGAATTGGCGCAGTACTGGCACAACGCCAGCGCGGCCACGACTGTGTTGTCGCTTACGCCAACAGGCTCCTCTCGCCCGCGGAGCGCAACTATTCCATCACTGAGCGTGATTGTCTGGCCCTAGTTTGGGCGGTTGCGAAGATCCGCCCATACTTATATGGCCGACCCTTTTCCGTTGTCACAGACCATCACGCGCTTTGCAGGTTATGCTCCCTGAAAAATCCTACAGGAAGACTTGGTCGCTGGGCCTTACGCCTTCAAGAATATTCGTACTCTGTCACCTACAAATCTGGCCGACTACACAAGGACGCTGACTGCCTGTCTCGCTACCCGGTAGACGAGCCTGACGACGCTTACAGTAGTACTGCCAACGGCATTTTCTCTGTTTCTGCCTTCGCTAACATCGCCGATGAGCAGTACCGAGATCTATCGCTGCGAGTACTCATCGAACGTCTGCGCTCTACACCTACCGACGCATCCGTTCGCCGATATGTCCTCCAGGGCGGCATTCTGCACCGAAGGAACTTCCTCCCTGACGGCTCTGATCTTCTTCTTGCCGTGACAAAACATCTGCGACAGACTGTGCTCTTTGAGATGCATGACGCGCCCACTGCAGGACATCTTGGGGTAACCCGCACGTACGACCGCGTCCGCCGCCGTTTCTATTAGCCTGGTCTCGCTCGCTCCGTCCGACGCTACGTTGCTGCCTGTGATCCCTGCCAGCGTCGGAAAACACATCAGGTGCTACCTGCCGGTCATCTCCAGCCGATCATCGTCCCTGTGGAACCGTTGTTTCGTGTTGGATTAGACCTCCTCGGTCCCTTTCCCACGTCATCATCTGGGAACAAATGGGTAGCCGTCGCAACTGATTACGCCATCCGACACGCTATCACACGGGCTCTCCCTACCAGTTGTGCCACTGACGTCGCGTACTTTCTCTTGCGTGACACTATCTCACTTCATGGCGCCCCGCGACAGCTGCTTACTGACCGTGGTCGTAACTTCCCTAGAAAGTTATGGCCGACATTGCGCGTTCCTGCTCCATTCAACACAAGCTGACTACCTCATACCATCCTCAAACCAATGGCCTGACAGAGCGGTTAAACCGTACTCTTACCGATATGCTGTCCAGGTACGTTTCCAAGGACCACCATGACTGGGACATTGCCCTTCCTTACGTGACATTTGCGTACAATTCTTCCCGGCACGACACCGCCAGATTTTTTTCCATTTTACCTACTGTACGGTCGCGGACTGACCTTGCCCCTAGACACGGCACTTCCTCCTGCTGCGATCTCAACAAGCGAGTATGCACGCGACGCCATCGCCCTCGCGGACCATGCACGCCAGCTTGCCCGTACTCGAGTGACGGACTCGCAAACCACTCAGCTGCATCAGTACAACGCCCGCCACCGTGACGTACAGTTTTCGCCTGGTGCGCTCGTGCTCCTGTGGTCGCCCTCTCGTGACGTCGGACTTTCAAAGAAGCTCCTTTCGCGATATACAGGGCCCTACTGCGTGCGGCGCCAGGTGACGCCTGTGACGTACGAAATTGCCCCTGCGCGTTCAAGCTCGTCCTCTACTCTGGCAGCTAGTGAGGTTGTGCACGTCAGTACCCTTACAAAAATGACTTTAGACTGTCTATAGAAAGTCTATAGAATTTTCATAGACGACCTTTCCTTTCTATAGATTTGGACTTTTGTTGATACAAAGTCTATAGACTGTCTGTAGACGAAAGTCGATAAAGTTTCTATTTCTTTTTGTCTATTCGCAGTCTATAGACGGTCTATAGAAAAAAGTTGATAAGGTGTTTGTTTCCTTTTTGTCTACTTCCCCTCTATAGAATACCTACAGACGAAAGTCGACACAGTCTATCTATTTTTTTCCATACTTTGTCTATAGACTTTCTATAGACGAAAGTCGATAGGGTTTCTATTTCTTTTTGTCTACTCGCAGTCTATAGACGGTCTATAGAAAAAAGTTGATAAGGTGTTTGTTTCCTTTTTGTCTACTTCCCCTCTATAGAATACCTACAGACGAAAGTCGACACAGTCTCTATCTATATTTTCCATACTTTGTCTATAGACTTTCTATAGACGAAAGTCGATAGGCTTTCTATTTCTTTGTGTCTACTCGTAGTCTACAGACGGTCTATAGAAAAAAGTCGCTAAGGTGTTTGTTTCCTTTCTGTCTACTTCCCCTCTATGGACTACCTATAGACGAAAGTCGATACAGTTTCTATCCATTTTGTCCATACTTTGTCTATAGACTTTCTATAGATGAAAGTCGATAAGGTTTCTATTTGTTTTTGTCTACTCGCAGTCTATAGACGGTCTATAGGAAAAAGTCGATAACGTGTTTGTTTCTTTTTTGCCTACTTCCCCTCTATGGACTACCTATAGACGAAAGTGGATACAGTCTCTATCTATTTTTGTCCATACTTTGTTTATAGACTTTCTATAGACGAAAGTCGATAAGGTTTCGATTTCTTTTTGTCTACTCGCTGTCTATAGACGGTCTATAGAAAAATCGATAAGGTGTTTGTTTCTTTTTGTCTATTTCCCCTCTATGGGCTACTTTTAGACCAAAGTCGATACAGTGTCTATCTATTTTTGTCCATATACTTTGTATATAGACTTTCTATAGACGAAAGTCGATAAGATTTCAATTTCTTTTTATCTACTTGCAGTCTATAGAAAAAATTCTATAAGGTGTTTGTTTCTTCTTTGTCTATTTCCCCTCTATATGGACTACCTGTAGACGAAAGCAGATACAGTTTCTATTTATTTTTGTCCATACTTTGTCTATAGACTCTCTATATTATGGACAATATAGTCGACAAGGTTTCTATTTCTTTTTCTCTACTCCCGGTGTATTGAATATGTATAGAAGAAAGTCGATAATTTGTAATTCCGAGTTCCCATACCCCCCGCCCTCTGCGAACGCGATGATATGGCACTGGTTCATGCACGACGGCACCGCAACTCCGGCGCGGCGGGCAAACCGTGCAGACTGCTAGTCTGCGTTCGGTGCAGCTGCCCCGAACGAGGATCGCGGCGGAGCAGGCACCGTCCGAGTCACCAAGGTCTTCCAGGCACCCGAAGGCCCTAAACCTGGCTGCTTCCCGGACGTACACTTCGCGAAGACCAGGTGGTGAAGGTCAGATGGTGATGATGTGGCAAAGGTGGTGAATAAGTGGCGAAAGCCGGCAGACCAGGTGGTGAATTCACCACCTGGTCTTCCTCTGAGTTGTCGTGGTCTTGCATGTCTATAGATTAACAATAGACAAACATCGTTAATCTGGGCCCAACCCGTGTACGCTGTAACCAAGCGCAGGTACCGGTGGATAATACGTAGCTGCGTTTGATATAAGCCACTGAAGTTGTATACTGCTGAGATTGCTGTAGAGCCTATTTGTAGACATTAGTATACACATAGTGTATACCTCCGCATTTGTTGACCACATGATATCATCTACGTAGCCGCTCTCGGCAATCCCAAGACAGTCTTCACAGTTGTCGCATCACTTTTGCGGCAGTAGAATAAAGTAAGCAAAACGCCGATCCAATTGTTATAATAGATGTTATGAACGCCAGCTTCAGCTACAAGTGGATTCCAAACAGGCATCAAGCTAACAGCAAATACACTCGTAATGTTTGTAGCTGACAACGCGGACTTTGTGAATGTGCGATGAACCGATGTCGCGCATGTGGTCTTCGCGTTGTGTGTCGTCCGATTCTCGGATACATTTCACATTGTCTTCATATCTCGGCTGCGTCACTAACATCGGGCGGTTTTTTGTTGACTGATATCCTGCGCTATAAACCTATCAAAGTTTCTCATTCACTTAAAATAGGTGCCAAATTCTCTGAGCCCACCCAGTATTTCGCCGGCGGTATGCCTGCGCAGCCACGCATATGAGTACCTCAATGCTGTACTGATTGCTTTGACCTATCATCGGAACAGAAAATTAGCACTAACATACGTGCGGGCATCACATTTGGCGGTACGCTGGAAGATATGCTACAAGTACGCTGTATTACTAATCGACGCTGGCAATAATGCGTCTGAAACGTCTGAAGGGCCCTGTAACGGCTTTTACAATTAGCGCATTCATGTTAGCGTTCCAGTCTCATACGATAGCCCACAGCGTTTGTCATACAACCTACCAGCGCATTTCCTTCGTCCATGAAAAAAGATGAATAGTGGTGTTAAAGATGAATAAGCCACCCGTTCCGGCGCGCATGGCGCGCAGAGAGAGAGAGAGAGAGAGAGAAAGAGACAAAAAAAAAATGAAGGAGGAAAAGGCGCTCACACTCCTCCGAGCGCGCACGCCCTCGCGCGCGGAGCTCCTGCGCATGCTCGGAGCTCTTGCGCATGCGCGGCGGTGCGCCGTCTCAACGAGTGCGCCAGGCACGTAAACGGTTGTACCGGTGTGCGGTGTATGCCTGAACGTCGGTGTCTGTGTATGCGTGTCATCTTTGTGGCATCACACGTCAACTACACTGAACGGTAAGCTTTAGCAAAGACGTTTTGCGTCAATAGCTCATGATTATGTGAGCGCATCTCTTAGCGCGAAGCGGCTGCATGTAGCGCAGGCGACTCGGGTATAGTGTCGGTTTGTCGTTGACATGGTTTGATAACGCGCTCTTGTTCTCGCTTCTACTATACGGAATGTTTTACGGCGAGCGATCGCTCGGGCTTGTTGATTTTAGCATTATAGTTTACGTGCGTAAAGAAGGACGTACACCATGTTTTAACTTGATACTGTATGTTGTGTATGTTGTGTATGTTGTGCATTGTGTATGTTGGGCAGCCAGTGCGGTAGATCTAATTTCGTGGCGCTTGATCCGGCCGCGATGAATGCTGCGCCGCATGTCTAGTGAAATTCTCGTGACACGCTTTACGTATATATCTCGAAATTGTGTTAGCATCAAGAATGTTCAGGCAGACACGTATAGTTGAATAACTGCTAACGTACTCGAATGAAAGGCCGTGTTTGCGGGGCATGCATCAGCAGTGTGTGCGCTGCCGTTTTCGCATCGTTTGGGAACTTACCGCAAGTTAATTTTGGGAAGTTACCGCAAGCAAAACACGAGACTTGAAGAAATATCAAGCAAAAATCTCTAATTCACCCAATCTATTTATATGCAACCACAAACGCTTTGGAGCATCAAACCTGCGATAAGCTCAGTCACTTGCAGCTTCGCAACTTAGCCGAAAAAATTGGAGAACACTAAATTAGTCGTTCCGGGAAACACCTTTACACGTTTCAAACTGAAGGCATTGCGTTTGACGGTAGTTGGAAGATTTTTTTTTGTCTCTTTTTTTAAACAGTTTAGCAGCAGAAGTTATCTTTCGAGCTATATGAAAAGCATTAAGCGCCTTTCGATGCTTCGGCGTTATGCAGTTTACGTGCTCTTAATCACTAGGCAGCTGCTGGCGCAGATTCGCATTGTGCCAGTCGTGCATGGTATGAAGCCCTTGTCGTGTGTAATAAGTGTTCCGGTTTTCATTACTGTTGCATGTAGTGCCGTCGTCTTGGACAGACTGCATACTATATGCGCTGTACAAAAGAAAAAAGAGCCAGATTATCAATTTGGTGGTCTTTTCTTAGTAGATAACGCACAGATTATTCAAATAATTCAGTGGACATTGCATTTGTTCTACCCTTATCACCACGCCTAAGAGATTGTAACATGTTTTAGTTGGTAAGTAACCTGATCAGTACGCCCCCATTCATGTGCATTCTACTGAAAGTGTGGCAAATGTATTCATCTCGAAGTATGAGAAAAGAGACAATGCAGACTGTTCTAAACGGAAATAAATTGCAAATGTTAACGTGATTGTTCAAAAGTGCAGTCAGTATGCTGAGCATGTTCGTTCGGCACGGGCATATTGCATTAACACCTGAAAAATGTGCACAGTCCAGCCGGGTATCTTTGTTTCAACAATTATTATTATAGGAATCGTTTGGGATTCTCGCATTTATTTTATTTTTATAAGTACACTGTGTGTCACATGAACCTGTCTTGAAACGAAACGTACCGTTGCTGGCACCGGCGACCATTACGGTTGTCTAACTGCTTATCACACTGTAATATAACGAAACATCATAATGGTACTGATTAATATTGCCATGTAGTCTTTAGTCAGAGAAACAAAGTTAAACTAGAGGCATAAGTGATGAGAGCAAATTATATAAAAAACTACTATTGAACCGTAAAAATATCTCATTGTATAGTTTTCGCTCACATTGTTGCATTTGTTTTACGTGTGTCTCTGTGTCTTCCGTGCTGTACTCGTGTGGCCATCAATTAGGAACTTGCCGAAGCCCTTGTCAGCTTTATTAAACAAGGGATTCAAGTCAGTTGCATCTAATACTACATATCAAGTGACCGACGTGTTATTCGTTTTATCTAAATATTATGGACTGGCAGTACTTGGCAAGCATTAAACCACAATATTTTTTTTATTGCACTTAAGCTGCAGGCGTCATAGATTGCCAGAAAATTTTCATGAAAACAGCCAGGGAAGGCTTGGAAAAAGATCGGGAAATCTTAAAATGGCCACATAGGTATGCTGTCTTGTCATATGTCATACAACGTTACCAGAGAATCTCTGTGTTAAATATATTTTTAAAACCTTTCACTTCATAAAAATTGAGGGAAATTGGTCCTATTTATTGAAAAAAAAAATGAAAGTCAAGCATACTGACAAGGCATTTCTTACTCAATATGTTTTTTTTGCGTTAACGTCCTGAACCTCGATAGCCTAGAAAAAAATTTCATCTTTCAAAGCACCTTAAATAATTTACTGTGATAGAATTCATTCGAACTATCTTATCAGTTCTGTTTCCTAGGAGGTGCATATCTGTCGTGCCATGACACAAAGTGCTCGTGTGGTATTTCGGGTGCTCATGTGGTATACCTAACTTGGAAACCTGTTAGCATGCCCAAGAGGCCTCATTACCTGTAAGAAATTAAGTGACCATATCAATACAATCAACCCATCTGCCTTCTGTTGAAGTTATGGCCAATGACCATTCATTTAAAAGTATGAGAAAGACATTTAAATGTGTATTAAGCAAAATAAATTACAATCTTAGGCATGATACTGTGAATATTCCAGTCACGTCTTCTGAAAATATCCCTCTGCACGGGCATACTTAACTACCAGCCAAAAAATTGTACAGACAGCACAACTGGGTAACGTTTCAGCAATAAATATAGAGACCATTTGGGATAAGTACATTAATGCATCATATATGAACTTGTCATAAAAGGGAACATACTGTTGCTGGCACGAGCAGCAGTTGTGACTGTTTAATTGTTCACCATACCATGCAATAAAACATTGTATAAAGGTACTGATTTGCATTGACAAGCAGCCCTTAGTCATAGTTAAACCGCATTAAGTATTGACTTAGATGGTTTGAGCAAATATATTAAGCTGCTTAATGAACATACAAAGAATACACACTTGTTATTTTTGCCTCATATTGCTGCATCTACTTATTTGCAGCATACACCTGCAGCACCTTTGGGACTAATGACACAAAGGTCAAGGCCAGCCTGGCGACCATGCTTGCCAAGGAGTAGTGTAAATATGTAATCTGTTTCCATAATTAGCATAAGACATGAATTTAAGGAATTCATATATTATATCGAGCAATAAAAACGGTTAATGCATTGCCGGTGCATTTGTTTTATTTTTTTTTGCACTGCATGATTCAACACTATATAAATTCTTTCTGTTTATGCAACATATATGAAAGTACAGCTGGTTCAGGAGCATTATTAATCTGCTAACGGTAATGCATAAGTGCAGATGAAAAGGAACAGGTGCACATGCATAAATACATTCAAAACGTTTTGCTACCGCATGTAAAGAAAAATGTAAACTAACTTGTAAAAAAAAAAAAAACTAGTAGGTAGCCGCTATGGAGTTATGGCCTTATACACTCTTTGTAGACTTGTCTATAAAATGTCTGTGTCTATAGAGTGTCTGTAGATTAATGAAAATGCATGTTTGTTGACAAATGTCTGCAGAATGTCATAGAAGAAAGTGTATCGGATTATAAAGTTCTGTTTTTGTAGACTGAAGCCTATAGAATGTCTATAGACTATCTATATACATTTGTCTATAGACATTCCATAGACTTCAGTCTGCAAAAGTAGAAGTGTATATATAGTTCTACTTTTGTAGACTGAAGTGTATAAAATGTATACAGACAAATGACATCTATAGACATTCTATAGACTTCAGTTTACAAAAGTAGAACTGTAAGCCTATACACTTGTCCATCGACATTCTGCAGACAACTGTCTACAAACATGAATTTTAATTAATCCATAGGCACTCTATAGACTCTGTTACGTTTCGCCTACAACGCGCGGTAATGCCGGCGCGGATGCAACGGACGCCGGGGCTTTGTTCAAAGCGGCGGACATTTTGGCCCGTCCGACGCCGCCGCGACGCCTACCCGCCAAGCGTGTGCAGGCGTGTTTCAGTGCCACGTGTCTTCGTGTGTGCGTGTGTGTGTGTGTGCCCTCGCTTGTCAAAGCGCGGCAGCCGGGGAGCGGAGTTCCCCGAATGAGGGGCCTGGAGGTCTCTCGGCTCAACCGCTCGCGCCGTCGTGGGCCCCTGCTGCGCCGTCCCGTGACCTTCATCCCGTGACCTTCCCTCCTTCCCTTTTGGACCGCGACGCCGAGGGTATAAGAGCAGCTGCCCCCGGACGCCAGGGAAGAGGCTCCGATTTGTACTGTTGAGTTACGTGCTCTCCCGTCTCTCCAATTCGGTCGACCTGACCGGCCGCTCTTTTGCTATGTTAGAATAAACAAGTTGTTCTGTTACCAGTCTACTCATGCTTTGCCGGGACCTTCGGATGCTTCCAGTGCCCCAGGCCGCCAGGCCAACGCTACCCTTGGGGCTTGCGACCCATTGGCAATAACGGGCGTCAGCACCGAGACCCCAACAACTCGGGCCAGCGGTGCGATTACAACATCTGGTTGCCAGCGGTGAGATCGCGACAACGGAGGCCAGCAGCGAAGAGATGCGGTTGACTGTATGCTGAGCAGCACAACGACCATCCGGAAGCAGTGCAACGAGCCCTGTGTGATGACTGGTTGCCTGCAGCGGAACGACTGCGCTGAAGTCTTGGCTGCAAGGTTTGGTGAGTGCGGGACTTTCTTCTTCTGAGTTTTGCCAGGCTTTTGTTAGTGTTAGAAACAGAGCTGGTAATTGGGGTTGTCGTTGCTGCCGGGTTAGTTTGCGGCAAGACAATAGTAGGCAGTAGAGAAAGCAGCATTCAGAGCAGCCATGGATTTGAAGTCGTTGCGCAAACCGAAATTGCTGGAGCTTGCGAGAGAGTTGGGTCTGGATGTCTCAGACAAACTCAGAAAACCAGAACTGCTAAGGGCTATTCTTGAGTTAGAAGCTGAGGATGACGAGCTGTCGGAATGCCTTGAGACCATTGAGGAGAGGGAGACAGCAAAAAGACAGGAGCGCGAACTTAAAGAGCAAAAAGAGAAACAGGAGCGTGAACTTAAAGAACAGAAAGAGAAAGATGAGCGCGAACGTAAAGAACAGATAGAACGAGAGCAACAAGAGAAAGAAAGAGAGCGCGACCGTCAACACGCTTTGGAAATGAAGCGTCTCGAGTTAGAGATGGAACGCGCTCGTAATGGAAGTCAGGCACACGGTGCAGGAGAACGAGTATTGTTCAAAATGACTGACCTGATGCGGCCGTTTAAGCTTGGAGAGGACATTGGTTTGTTCCTGGTTAACTTTGAGCGAACGTGCGAGAAGCAGGGGTTCTCTCGGGAAACGTGGCCACAGCGCTTGCTCACTTTGCTACCCGGCGAGGCGGCCGACGTAGTCGCTCGCTTGGAGAGAGAGGAGGCAGAGGATTTCGACAAAGTGAAATCGAGTCTGCTAAAAAAGTACCGGCTGTCAGCGGAGGCGTTCCGTCGGAAGTTTCGGGAAAATGAGAAAGGCAAAAGTGAGTCATATACAGAGTTTGCGTACAGGCTTATGTCAAACATGCAGGAGTGGCTCAAAGAAGAGAAAGCGTTTGGTGACCATGAGAAAGTTCTGCAGTGTTTCGGGCTAGAACAGTTTTATAGTCGGTTACCTGAGAACGTGCGGTACTGGGTCTTGGATAGGCCAGACGTTAGTACGGTGGCTAGAGCCGCTGAGTTAGCCGAGGAGTTTGTGACGCGTCGGGCTCGTGGAGCTAAGGACGGTCAAAAGGGTGAATTTGGCTCCAAGTTTGAGAGGCCAAAGTTCACGCCCTTGAGAGCAAAGGGGGATACACGTAGTGCGGATGCGAGTGAAAGCAGTCCGACCGAACGTACGGAGACGGCGGCAACCGAAGCCGAACGCAGAAAGCGGTTCGAGATGAGGCAAGCGCGCGTTTGTTATACGTGCCAGAAGCCGGGTCACTTTTCGGCGCAGTGTCCGACCGAACGTAAGGAGACGGCGGCAGCCGAAGCCGAACGCAGAAAGCGGTTCGAGGCGAGGCAAGCGCGCCTGTGTTATACGTGCCAGAAGCCGGGTCACTTTTCGGCGCAGTGCCCAGAAACAAAACCAAAAGTCGTGTTTTTTTCATTAGGCAGCACTGACGAGAACATCAAGCTTCTCGAGCCTTACAGGCGAGACCTCCTCGTGAACGGGAAAGAGTGCCGAGTGCTTCGCGATTCCGCAGCTACGATGGATGTAGTTCACCCCTCTTACGTAGCCCCCGATATGTTCACGGGCGAGTGCGCATGGATCAAGCAAGCAGTGGAAGCTCATAGCGTGTGTCTGCCAGTAGCAAAAGTGCTTATTGAAGGACCTTTCGGAGCACTTGAGACGGAGGCCGCAGTGTCATCTATGCTGCCCCCCCAGTACCCGTACCTATTTTCGAACAGGTCCGATCACCTCCTGCGCGAGAAGGGGCTTTTGTTTGGTGAGGCTAGCGTTCAGGCCTTAACCAGATCGAAGGTTCGGGAGCTCGCTGCAAAGGCGGTAGTTGCGGGGCCGACGTTGTTGAACGATGAGAAAGGGTCAGAGGCGCAGCAAGCTGGTATTCAGGGCACGCCCGAACGGGATAAAATTGAGCCTGTAGCGTTAAAGGCACCAGATACTGGAGAGGAAATTCCCGATGCGGGAAAGTTAGAAGAGCTTCCGGTCGAGCTTCCGGGACTAGGCTCAGTGACAAACAGGAAAGACACCGATCAAGTCATTAGTGACTTAATAAGTAAAGCATCGCTGTCGCCTGAGCAGAAAACAGAACTACACCAGCTCTTACAAGAGTTTCAAGGTCTGTTCTCTGAGAGGCCTGGTAGGACTTCTGTCCTTACTCATGACATAGAACTTACCTCCCCAGAGCCAGTACGATCCAAGGCGTACCGGGTGTCACCCCGCCAGAGCAATATTATGGAGGCTGAGGTAAAGAAAATGCTACAGCTCGGTGTTATTGAAGCGGGTGAGAGTGATTATACCTCCCCTTTGATTTTAGTTGAGGTACCGGGCAAGGAACCTCGTCCTTGCGTCGACTACCGCAGGCTTAATTCCATCACTAAGGATCAAATTTATCCGATCCCTAACATCTAGGAGCGCCTTGAGAGAGTGAGTAGCGCTCAGTTTATTTCCACCCTAGATCTTGTCAGGGGTTATTGGCAGGTTCCACTTACAGAAGAGGCTAGTAGGTATGCGGCGTTCATTTCACCCATGGGGACATTCCGTCCTAAAGTTTTGAGTTTTGGTTTGAAGAACGCGCCATACTGCTTTTCAAGCCTCATGGATAAAGTGTTGCGGGGACAGCAAGAATTCGCTTTACCGTATCTAGACGACGTAGCGATATTCTCCGCATCCTGGCCGGAACATATGGCGCACTTGCGGGCAGTGCTAACCCGCCTGCGCGATGCGGGCTTGACAGTCAAGGCTCCCAAGTGCCAGTTAGCACAGGCCGAGGTTGTCTACCTCGGACACGTGATTGGTCGGGGTCGTCGCCGCCCCTCTGAAATAAAGGTGGCCGCTGTGCGAGACTTCCCGCAACCGCGCACGAAGACCGATATTCGGTCGTTCTTAGGTGTCGCCGGCTACTATCAGAGGTACATCCCCAGGTACTCTGATATCGCGGCTCCCTTGACGGATGCTCTAAGAAAGACAGAGCCGCAAACAGTCGTCTGGGATGAGACGAAGGAAAGAGCTTTTAGCGCCCTAAAGAGCGCCCTAACAAGCCAGCCTGTGCTACGATCGCCCGACTACTCAAAAGGGTTCGTTGTTCAGTGTGATGCTAGTGAGCGAGGCATGGGCGTTGTACTGTGCCAACGGGAAAATGGAGAAGTAGAACACCCCGTCCTGTATGCTAGTCGTAAGCTGACCAGTCGTGAGCAGGCGTATAGCGCCACCGAGAAAGAGTGTGCGTGTATCGTGTGGGCCGTTCAGAAATTGTCATGTTACCTAGCTGGCTCGAGGTTTATCATTGAGACGGATCACTGCCCTCTCCAATGGCTGCAGACCATCTCTCCCAAAAATGGCCGCCTCCTGCGCTGGAGCCTCGCTTTGCAACAATATTCCTTTGAGGTGCGTTACAAAAAGGGGAGTCTCAACGGTAACGCCGATGGCTTAAGTCGAAGCCCCTAACGTGGGAATCAGCCTCAAAATTGCTTGTTACTGATGTTTTTCTTCCTGAGGCAGGATTTTTTTTTAACTTATTGCTTTTGTGTAGTGTTTCAAAGTGATGATGTGCTTTTTAGTGCAATTTTTCCGATTTATGGACGCGTTCTGAGTGCTGCTAAACTACTGTAAGGAACTAGGCAGCAGTATAAAAGGGGAAAGAGCCTGGCAGGGCTTAGTGAGGGTTGTGCCGTGCTTGCTGACTGAGCGGTTGACTTTCAGGCGTGGTTCTAACGCTTGCCGGAAACGAGAACAAAAATGTCACCTCTCCCGAAGTCACTTTGCAGTGTCCTGTGTGCACCTGAACGTGAGAACGAGGCCTTCTCTGTGCGCTGCGCTCAAGAAACGCCCAGGGACGCCCAACTTCGGTTATGAGCATCATCGAGCGACATCCCTCCGGACAGCGGATGCAGTCCCCTGACCATCGGGATCTCCTTCCCCCGGCGGGGCGGTCTGTTACGTTTCGCCTACAACGCGCGGTAATGCCGGCGCGGATGCAACGGACGCCGGGGCTTTGTTCAAAGCGGCGGACATTTTGGCCCGTCCGACGCCGCCGCGACGCCTACCCGCCAAGCGTGTCCAGGCGTGTTTCAGTGCCACGTGTCTTCGTGTGTGCGTGTGTGTGTGTGTGCCCTCGCTTGTCAAAGCGCGGCAGCCGGGGAGCGGAGTTCCCCGAATGAGGGGCCTGGAGGTCTCTCGGCTCAACCGCTCGCGCCGTCGTGGGCCCCTGCTGCGCCGTCCCGTGACCTTCATCCCGTGACCTTCCCTCCTTCCCTTTTGGACCGCGACGCCGAGGGTATAAGAGCAGCTGCCCCCGGACGCCAGGGAAGAGGCTCCGATTTGTACTGTTGAGTTACGTGCTCTCCCGTCTCTCCAATTCGGTCGACCTGACCGGCCGCTCTTTTGCTATGTTAGAATAAACAAGTTGTTCTGTTACCAGTCTACTCATGCTTTGCCGGGACCTTCGGATGCTTCCAGTGCCCCAGGCCGCCAGGCCAACGCTACCCTTGGGGCTTGCGACCCATTGGCAATAACGGGCGTCAGCACCGAGACCCCAACAACTCGGGCCAGCGGTGCGATTCCAACAACTCAGACTTTTTATAGACTAGTCCATAAAAAGTGTATGGCCATAAGTCTATTGACAGTCTATAGGCTCAGACTTCTTATAGACTAGTCTATAAAATGTGTATGGCCATAAGTCTATAGATAGTCTAAAGACTCAGACTTTTTATAGACTAGTCTGTAAAAAGTATGGCCATCAGACTATAGACTGTCTATATGTAGTGTATAGACAGTCTATAGACTCAGACTTTTTATAGACTAGTCTGTAAAAAGTATGGCCATAAGTCTTTAGACTGTCTATATGTAGTGTATAGACAGTCTATAGACTCAGACTTTTTATAGACTATTCTATAAAAAGTGTATGGCCATAAGTCTATAAGCGGTCTATAGGCAGTCTATAGACTCAGACTTTTTATAGACTAGTCTATAAAAAGTGTATGGCCATAAGTCTATAGACCGTCTATAGACAGTCTATAGACTCAGACTTCTTATAGACTAGTCTATAAGAAGTGTATGGCCATAATTCTATAGACAGTCTATAGACAATCTATAGACTCAGACTTTTTATAGACTAGTCTATAAAAAGTATGGCTATAAGTCTATAGACTGTCTATAGACAGTGTATAGACTGTCTATAGACTCAGACTTTTTATAGACTAGTCTATAAAAAGTGTATGGCCATAAGTCCATAGACTGTCTATAGACTAGTCTAAAGAAATGTCTATAGACAGTCTATAGACTCCATAGACAAATGTCTATAGACTGTCTATGGACTTTCTATAAAAAATTTTGTAAGGGTAGGCTCAAGGCCTACTACACTGCATCCGTGTCCGGCGTTTAGTCGCTCCGGGACGGCGCTTTTGCCGCCCGGGGTAGTACTACGGAACAGTATTTGCGATGACAAAGAGGCGAGCAGGGTGATGACGACGACGACGATTAGAGGCTAGCGCGGGCTGTTGCCTCTTGGCCAACTGCGGCGTATTGCCTTGTAAATATATTTGTATATAGCTTTTCGTCGGTGTCTTCCTACCTAACAATATTGCAAAGGCAATGCCTTTTCACCGTGTCCAGTTGGTAGTTTTAGAGGCTTGAAAGAGGGAGCTTTTGCTCTAGTAATTTCTTCGTTCACGTCAATACTGTGTTGTGTTGTTCATTTGGTATCTGAACATTCGGTCACCCTACGTAAGGCGACGGTGTGTATTCTGTATAAAATAAATGAATAAATAAAATAAATAAGGAGGGAAGGAAGAAGAAACAAAATAACTAAAGAAGAAAAGATAGTGTCCTTCATTAATATTGGTGCAGATTTGAACCAGCGCTTCACTTGAAAATGAGTATTAATGAACAAAGAGCCAGGCATTTCCGGGTCGCTGTGACGCCAGCGCTCTCGAGGCTCGTCAAAGAAGTGTCTTCCGTTTCACTTTGTTTTCAAACGAAGCTAGACTAAGTCGACTACAGCTTATAGCCTGACAAGGATCAAAGTGAGAGACTTCAGCGGGAAGTGCGTATGCGGTTCGTCTGTAAGCGATATACTGCATTCTTCCGACAACCACTTTTCAGCGTCAATCCGATATTTCCGATATATCCTTGGTGCTATTTATAGGCCTCCCGGTTCCTCTGTCGCTGTCTTAGATGAAGTTAAGAAATATCTTTATTGCTACACGAAACCAGACGATAAGTTAATTTTAGCTGGAGATTTTAACTTACCAAACATAAACTGGGCTACTTTTTCTGTTCAATCTCCGCACGCTGTAGGAGATGCTCTGCTTGATATCATGTTTCATTTCGATCTCTTACAAATTGTGAAGAACCCTACTAGAATCCAACAAGATTCTTCATCAATATTGGATTTATTCTTGGTACGAGGCAATATCAAAGAAAACCTTTCATGTAATGTAGTGGCCGGTATTTCTGATCATCAAGCCGTAATCTTGGTAATAGAAGACATATTATTGGACCGAAGGGGTGATATTCGACACTTTCCGAATTTTGCCCGTGCTGACAATGAATCGATTATTGATATCTTAGATCTTCATTATTATAGTTTTCTGCACAGCACTTGTAGCGTGGATGACCTGAGGCTTGTTTTCAAAAACATTGTTCGTGACTGCATTCAGCGTTTTGTACCAGTGATATGCAAGAAGTCAGACAATCACAATCCTTGGATTACGCGAGAAACTTTGCAATTGCAGTGCAAGCTAAAGCGATTAAAGAAAAGAATAAAAACATCAAGCTCAGCCTTTTTAGAGGCAAAAATTCATGAAGTTTCAGAGAAATTAAAACAGCGCATTCTGAAAGATAAAGAAAAATACTACAATAAACAACTTCCGGATTTTATAAAAACTGCACCTGAAAAGTTTTGGCGGTCAATTGCACCAGTTTCTCGTTCTACCGATGCATTTATTATAAATGGACAACATGTAAGTGACAATGTCCAGGTTTCAGCAGCATTTAATAACACCTTTAAGAAAGTTTTCACGAAAGATGACGGACGTCTCCCACCCTTTAGCATGTCCCTTCCTTCCATGCCTGATGTTATAATTTCTGAAGAGGGTGTTTTTAATCTATTATTAAAACTGGATATTAAGAAATCACCTGGACCAGATGATATACCGAATGCCTTCCTTAAACAGTATGCAGAGTGGTGTTCAAAGTATTTGTGCGTCCTATTCACTCGATCATTAAAAGAAGGTGTTCTACCGTGCGATTGGAAAACTGCTAGAATTAAGCCTTTGCATAAAAGTGGAGAGAAGACGTGTATTGAAAATTATCGCCCTATTTCATTAACTTCGACAACGTGCAAACTATTGGAACACATCATTCATAAGCATCTAACTAATTTCCTCGACGAGCATAATGTACTGGCAGCTGTTCAACACGGGTTCAGGCGAGGGTATTCCACATGCACTCAACTGGTCGAAACAATCCATGATTTTGCGACAGCAATCAACGAAGGAAAACAAACTGATGTTATCTTTATGGACTTTCGAAAAGCTTTCGATAAGGTTTCGCACAAGAAACTACTTCACAAACTCAGTTTTATTATAAATAATAAACAGATATTAACATGGATACAATCGTACCTATCTGATCGCCGTCAGTTTGTCGAACTGCATAGAACTTGCTCCAATTACGTTCCTGTCGATTCTGGTGTTCCCCAGGGATCCGTCCTCGGCCCCCTACTGTTTTTAATGTTTATTAATGATATTGTTAAAAACCTGTCAGTACGTGTTAAGTTATATGCGGACGACTGCGTGCTGTATGAGAAAATAAGTTCGACTGATGATCAAATTAGGCTGAATAATGATTTTGCAAAAATAGTTTCTTGGTGTGAGAAGTGGCAAATGTCAATTAACTTTGAAAAAACCGTATTTATGAGAATAACACTTAAAAATATCCCTCTTCTATATTACTACACTGCTAATAATAATTTTCTTCATGAAGTCACAGAATATAAGTATCTAGGTCTATGGATCTCTGATAACCTTTCTTGGACCAGGCATGTCAACTATGTTTCAGCAAACGCTCTCCGAAAGCTTTTTTTCTTACGACGCTCGCTTAAGCTAGCGACCCCTGGTACACGCCTCCTTGCATACAACACTATTATTAGACCAATCTTAGAATATGCAGTAATTATCTGGGACCCTTTTACAAAGGTAAACATAAATAAACTTGAAAGAATCCAAAAGAAAGGAGTAAGGTTTATATATAACACTTACGGGCGAGCATCAGTCAGTGACCTCCTCAAAAAAAGCGGTTTACCCTCTATTCCTAACAGAAATCGCATATGTCGCTTAAAGTTTTTCTATCAATTAATTAATAATAATCTCAAAGTTGACACCTCCAATATCCTTACCTATTCCTCGGGGTACCAAACTAGATATCGCCATTCTCTTTCTATAATACCATTAAATCCGCGAGTTAATTGTTTTAAATATTCCTTTTTTCCAAGGACCATCAGTGATTGGAATAACCTCACGGATGATGTTGTCAGACAGACATCATTACATTCATTTCAAGAGCATTTGAATTGATTGTTGTTAATTGACCTTGTCGCTGTATTCTCTTGTTGAAATTCTGTGTGCAATTTTGTTTTCTTTGTGTCTGTAATTCTGTATCTTAACACTATGTTTCCCACCTGCTATGATCTTGTGTACAAGATCGCAGTATTCATAAATAAATAAAATCAAGGCCTGACGTGCAGGAAGGCCGTAGCCATACGATCTGCTGCCAAATTTACTAGAGGGAAGGCAACTCTGACGCTGAAATCTTCGTGGCTGTGGCTTCAGACGTTCTTGTGGAGTTATTTACTAGGTTTTTTCGAGCAATCACGCATTTTTAAACACGGCGAGGCAGCGAATCTCTGATCCGCGTGCATAACCACTGCCGAATCGTTGCATTTATAACTAAATGTTTTGTTGAAGGTTATCAATTTGCAAAGTCACAAAGCCGTTTGAAAGAGGAAGTTTAGGCAAGTCCCAGTAATGAACACGATTCCCATGATGGCTAAATCGGCTTACTTACGGCTTCCATAGACAATAGCGCCACAGTTTCTTTTATTGTAACGTTTGTAGGAAACTAGATGGTTGTAACAAACCGGCGGATACAATAACAACAACAACAACCGGACATCACTCACTGACGCGACGAGACCATTGGAAGCGTTGAAGTATCGGACGAGCACGTAGATGCCGCAAACTAGGAAGACCACGCTTCCGACGCAATGGTATAAGAGTTGCTGCACCACCTGCAAGAAACATCCGCCGAGGGTAGGTTCGAAGAAAAGAATATCTGCGACGTGAGTCGTGAGGTTTACACTGAAGGCTATGTGTCACATTTCAGACGATCTTAAGAGGAAGCTTTAGCTCGGGTGCTCCTATCTAAATACATCTAAAAGGAGAATTCGTTTTTCTCGGCGACCACTGTACCAAAATTGACGATGTTTGTTGCATTTAAAAGAAAAGCTTAAAATCTAATGACTGTTGGTTGTTTCGAATTACTGATATAGGTCGTCATATTTTATTAAAAATTGGCGAAAACGCAAGTTTTCAGAAAATTAAACTATCAAGTTTACAACTCCGGTAACTCAGCAATGAAAAATGAGGTCACAGTTATGTACATTGTATCTAATAGTACATCTAAATCGAACAAAATTGATGTGTTGCACATGAATCTCAAAAAAATGTAGTAATATGGAAGTAAAGCTTTTGCAGAACTCTTGTACACAACAAAACGAATTCACGAAAGATATAAATCAACATATTCAATTTACCCGCTTTTAATGATATAATGGATGCTGTTTACAGAACCGCTATATCTGTCCTTGATGCAGACCTATTAATTTGTAAACTTCGTGCTTCTATTTTTTTTTTCAGACTTTCAAATTTTTGAGAATTCTTTTAACAAAATTGAGGTTCTAAGTTGAAATTCCACTTCCAACAGTCACTAGAATTTACCTTTCTCTCTCAAATGCCACAAATATCCTTAAAATTGGTCCAGGGGTTATCTAAGAAAAGCGTTTCTGCGTTTTACATGTATTTGAATAGACCACCTGAGAGTTGGCCCCGATCTAAAGCTTGCTCTTAATTCGGGCAGTTACCAACCAAGTTGCAACTTTCTTTACGGCGAAGATGTTAATAGAATCAGTCATAAAAGCATGCAGAGAAACGCATCTTCAGAAAGCTCGTGCACAGTAATCTACCGCACCCAGTGCAAGAGAGTTTGATTAAGTCGGGACGTGGACGATACTTAGCAATGATAAGGGCAGTGTGGTGTATGATGCTTAATAAACAATAACTCTTTGTGAATAATAAATGTTAATAAATATGTATTCGGGTAATAAAAGAAATTCTCAGTGTCGGTAAACAACATCCGCCAGGACGTACTTGGAGTCATTGCTGTAAGATGATAGATCGAATAATATTGAACCTTCGAAAGCACAGAATGCTTGGCTAGTTTTCAGAACATTAAGTTTTACAAGTATGCGGGATAATTGAGGAAATAAACAGAAATTATGAAAGCCTCACTAATTGAGTCATGGCGCAGAGATTGCGGAGAGACTTGATAGCCGCATGGAAAATAAGTCAGATTCAGAGGAAACAATGCAAGGATAAAGAAATTGCTACCAGCGTTTACAGTGCTTGGTCAATTACGTAAGGTGCCAAATATTAACAAAGTTCTGCGTGAGCCAGTGCAGATAACATGGTCACGCATTCGATGACCCGCTCATGAAAACCACGAAATGTCGCGAAGATTACAGGGGACATGTGTGCGGTAAACAGTTCATTGCAATAAATAAATAAATAAATAAATAAATAAATATTGCTTATCATCAACCGTTTACAGCTTGATAGTATAACATATAACATCCACTTTCACTGCGAAAATGGTCTTGAGCATGCCCCAAATACGAGCAAACCATGTTACTGATACGATACGATACGAGCATAAGCCACTGCCCCACGCTGCGAGCTTTAAAATGTCCTGGACAACAATACACTGAAGTTGCCACAACACTGCACTTTTTGAGTGAGGCAGCGAAAGCTACCTGCAAAGCAACGCAGCACGACGCAAACGAAAGCAAAATTGCTGCAGGAACTCCCTAGTAAAATTCGTCAAATAGTGCCTAAGCATTATTTCCAGTCGTTCATCTTGCACACACACGTCTCTGCCGAATACAAACACTGCTGGTCGTATGATATATATATATATATATATATATATATATATATATATATATATATATATATATATATATATATACAGTCATAACCAAAAACATAAACATCAGCAGTGGTACGCAGTCACAAGTAGTGCTGGGCAGTATCGAAGATACACGTATGTTAGAGAGCCCTTGGGTATCTTTTATGTGTATCATGATAAGCCTGGCAAGACGTGTACCAGTATCTGTATTTCCGATACATGAAAGAATGTATGGTGTACCTTAAAATACAAGATACTGGCTGTCGCAAGATCACTGTACGAAACTATAAGCGTTGGGTGAACTCTGCTTCTCAAGCTGGTACTGGTGCCACTAAGCCACCTGAATAAAACTAAAGGCAGCGACAATATTTTATCTTTCCACCAAAGCTCTCCAGTGAGGCCAGGCGATGCGGTCAGGATGAGATAAATAGAATAAGAAAGGTCATTGCAGCTTTATGTTTTCTCTGTACAGATGATGCGTCACAAAAAGTGTCGCTACCAGCGTTGTTGCTGCTGTACACCTGTCCAGTGATCCGGCATTGTGTAAACGGTAATACCTTTACGCATAAGGTAGAACTTTACAGCGGTACTCGCGCCCTCGTGCAGATGCCTCTTATTGCGTGTATTTAGACGGTGACCCGCTAGCTTGTCGGCAAATAGAGTAGCTACTCTTATCAATTACAAAAGCGACAAGCGAAAATCGCTGACAGCGAAGCGTAAAAATAGCTTTCATGTTGAGCAGCTAAAGCAACCCTAGTTAATTGTTTCCGAAGGGAAATATTGTACTTTCAGCAATAAAGACAAATATTTCGAGATACTAACAGACATTTCATTAAAATGAAGCAAGGTTGATCGGAGTCAGGAAATTTCCAAGCAAGCAGTTTTGTGCATATTCATTTGCTGCTACAATACACAGGTCTATAAGAAATTTGCGAATGTATGGAAGTATTTTAAGATATATATGGGAAGTATCGTATCGGATACAATAACTGCGGTAGTATCTTGTATCTGTATCTCAAATACTCGCTTCCCGAGTATTTCGTATCGTAACATGATGCAATTGAAAAGCACCTTTGCCCAGCCCTGGTCACAAGGCATTCTCATATACACCCCTATATGACCCCATGTACACCTGTGGAGCACATCGTGTTACGCGTTACAGACCGACAGACCGACGGACCGACGGACGGACAGACAGATTTCCGATGGAAGTAGCCGTAGAATGCCTTATGCACTAATTAAGGACAGGCCTTGTGCCATCACCCTTCCTGATACATTGAGCAAGACATTTCAGTAGGCACACGACAGCCTCACTCACTCACTCACTCACTCACTCACTCACTCACTCACTCACTCACTCACTCACTCACTCACTCACTCACTCACTCACTCACTCACTCACTGCTTCGCGGAGGCTGCCATAATTATTATTATGTCAATGTGAGCTTTGCACCAAATCCGTCGAATACACGTCCGCGTCCTTCGCATGCGTAACCTCCACAGTTTGCTAAATTATTTAAAGCAATTGCCACAAACAGAGGAATGGCGGCAGCGAGCTGGGACTTCGTGCAGAGACCCACTAGAGTCAGAACTTTAGTCAGTTCGCTAGAGTAGTGACCTCCGCGTACCCCGCAATATTGTGAGTACGGTAGAGTACGTATAGTGTGCGACATAAACTGTTGCCGCAGTCACTTAAAGTGATAGTGAAGAACAGCACTGTAATTTAAGCTGGTAAAGTACCCATTTGAAATCACGTTCTCATTCAATTGGAGGGAATATATTCATTACTACTTGACGTACGCAATTAGGTCCGAACCTCCTCTTGCATTTCGCACCTAAACCTCAGCGCTGTCAGTAAGACGTCACGGATTTCAAAATACCTTCTATCAATGGAGCTTTTATTTCCCTCGAAAAACGTCCTTTAATCTTACCACGTTGAGTCTTGGGTTCCTGGGGCTCCTTTATGATTCAGCGCATACAGACTCCTTGTTTAAACGTTACATATTAGCTATAATATACCGGAGTATAGACGCTAGCTGTCAAAATCAATTACGCCACGGCGACCTGACGCGGAAAGCTCACGGCGTCGTCACCACCCACATTTCCTGGCTAATTCAGCCTCCTCCTTTCGGGCTGAGACTTAGAAGTTTTGGTACTGTAGAAGCATCTGGTTTATTAGTACAGCTTAACCTAACTATTCCTCCAGTATAGTATCCTTTATTAGCTGGCCGGCAGCAGTTTCGATTCGCGGCGTGTCGGATATCGGCCAAGAGTGAGCTATATGTCCAACTAACGGTCCAGCTAGGTGCATCTTTGCGGTACCCAACAAACGGTGATGTTCCGTGGACCCACCAGCAGCGCGGAAGGGTGGCCGGGAGTCTCGGACGACGATGACGACGGCGCGTTGCAGACGCCGTTGAGCAGCATGTAGAGTCCCGCGATGGAGTAGGCGAACGAGAACGTGAACAGGACCGCCGACAGGCTCTCCTCCGCGTGCGAGCAGAGCGACTTGAAGAGCACCATCGACAGGCACTGCGCACGCGTGCGCGCCGTGCAGAACGAGCGAGTGCATGTCACAACCTGAATGGCCACTGTGCGTATACATAGTATGCAGGTACGTCATTCAATGATACTCCGCGACTTCCGGTTTACGGCAGCGCCATCTTGGGGAACCTATAGGTCTATGCGCGCGCCTGTTGATAAGGTGCCCCAAGATGGCGGAAGGTAGCAGAAGCAGCGGATGTGATGTCACGCGCATACTATGTATACGCGCTTTCATCAAGGAGGTTATTAGGATACTGCCACAGCCGTCGGACGACTGAGGTGGCTATATACCGGGGTCTAGGTGTCGAGGTTAGATAATGAAGTTTCCGGGGACACGAGTTTCAGCGGCCGCCGATGAGCTGAGCCAGCGGACAGAATTCCCACTGCAGCAGTCAGGATTTGTACTGGGCACTACGCCGCGTAAAACGGGAGGTATACTCAAAAAGTAATGAATAGGGAACAAGGTTCTTGAATTTCAAATATATATATATATATATATCGCACGTCGCGTCTGTTATCCCTAGGGTCACATCGGTGTGCGACACTGTGGCCTTACGCTTGGCGGCCCAGATGAAAGCTGACAAAAGTGGAATTGTGGTAGGTTATCAACCAAGATCGAGGAGGCGCATTGAAGCGTGCTTGGCTGCGACAATTTCAATCATGATTTAAGCTGCGAATAACTTAACGCACAATATGCTAGGGAAGTTTCACAGAGGAAGTTTTTCGGAAACACCGAGACTTGAATTCGAACAACACACACGTGTGCATGATAAGGTCCTAATTGAAGCTGTAATTTAAAAAAAAATATTGTTTATTAATTGAGTCATTGTTATTGTGTGCACGAGATAGAAGAAACTCTTAACGTAGCACCGCTGCGAAAGTGGAATTGCGATACCTACAGCAGGCAACACTTTAAAATCATATAAAGCTACTAAAGAACGCCCCGTACAGCGCTATATTTAAAATTTATTTCAATACACGCCGTAATCGTTCTACAATTAATTTTGCCTGACCGAGAGACTTGATAAAGTCTATGATGATCACTGGTCATCCATTTTTCCTCCACGCTTTAATGATGATGATAGAAGTTTATTGGCGCAAGGGCATCTAAGGCCAAAGAGCGCCAGGACATGTATTTTGGTTTAGTAAAATTGCGAGTTTAGGACAATGACTTAAAATAAAGGCTGTATAGAGGGCTACACGTAAGATAAATTTATGAATACTAGTGCATCAATTCTAAAATAATTACTAAGATAAATATAAGGCCTTAAATGCGTTGGCTACAGGCACACATGTTAAATTATTCTTTATTGTCCGAGTCCCTCGCTGTACAATTCTTGCCTACGCAAGAAGTGCAAGAGCTCAGACATACTTTGTACATCAGATTGTACCTCATCTGTGAGGCATAATCTGATGCTTAGGATGGAATGAGATGATTTCTAGTAACTTCTGCAAGATAATTAAGCACTCTTTTAAAGTTAAAAAGCGCTTCGTCTGATAAGAACATCGCGAGATGGGGGGAGGGGGGGTGTATATGATGTGAATAGAGTTCCCTAAAATGAGCCACTCGCTCTTGGTGAAGTTCAGCACATTGAATGAGGGCATGTAGGACGGTTAGGTTCTCACCGCAGCGTGTGCACGTCAGTGGGTCAGTTGCAGTCAAGAGGTATTTGTGTGTGCCGTAAGTGTGTCCTATTCTGAGTCGTGCCAGGGTAACTTCGGTGTGTCTACCAAACTTCAGTGGGAAAGATTTGGTTAACTGCGGCTTAAGCAGGTTGAGCTTATTTTCAACTTCCCTGTCCCACTCAGCTTGCCAATGATTATGGAGCGCCTTTCGTACCGCAGGTTTCATATCTACACCAGGTACCCAGCTTACATCAATTGTAGCCCGATGAGTCGCTTGTCCAGCGTTTTTGTCCGCCATTTCATTGCCTGCGATCCCAGAGTGGCCTGGCACCACGCATACAAGAGCAAGGTTTTGTTTATACGCTATGTGAATGTGTTTAAGGGGCTGGTTAATTACAGAGTTTAGGCTTGCTTCGCCGCAGGACAGAGCTGTGACAACGCTTAAAGAATCTGTGTATATTATAAACTTTTGTATTTTGTGCTGTACTATGTACTCAACAGTTATCAGAATACCGTACGCTTCCGCTGTAAAGATGCTGCTATGGTTATACAAGGTTTTAGAGTTGGAGAAGTTTGGGCCATGGGCTACACATGATACCGAAGTTGCAGACTTTTAAGCATCAGTAAAAAATGCCATAGATCTATAGTTGTCTTCAAGGGCTGAAAGATGTTGCTGGATGAGGGCATTTGGACAATCCTATTTGTTAAGTTCGGTAAAGGACAAGTCACAGGTAACTGTACATTGCTCCCAAGGTGGGATGAGTTCAACGTAGTCGCTTTCCTGCAGATCTGTGAAAACTACTCCGAGTTTTTCTGCAACAGATTTTACTGCTAACGGGAACGGCGGGGCGTGTGAAGGCCTGTTTAAATACGACTGATTTGTGGACTGATCACTTATGAGTGCTTTGCATGGATGATGTTTTAGCGACATGGTTCTTATTGCATAGGTGACTCCGAGATATGTACGCTGATAATCCAGTGGCCACTGATCCGACTCTGCATAGAGACTTTGGACAGGGCTTGTACGAAAAGCACCAAGTGCTAGGCGGATCCCTACGTGATAGACAGGATCGAGTACCTTAAGTGTTGTCTTTGAAGCCGACAGGCAAACAATACATCCATAGTCTATGCGTGACAACACAAGGCTTTTAAAAAGAGATAGGAGGCAATACCTATTTGTTCCCCACGACTGGTGAGATGAAATCTGTAAATGATTCATAGTTTTAGGACATTTCAGCTTCAACTGTTTTATATGCTGCATGAAGGTTAGCTTATTATCGAAGATTGCACCCAGAAATTTTTGTTCTTTTATATTTACCAGGCTTCTACCATGCATCGTAATGCAAGGGTCAGGACATACCCCTCTTCGTCTAGAAAACAGCACACAGAAAGTATTTTCTGCACTGAATCTAAACACATCTTCGTCTGCCCATTTCGTGAGCCGATTAACGCTCAACTGTATCTGGCGTTAACATATGGACAGGTTGC
The DNA here is from genome assembly GCF_023375885.2 of Dermacentor andersoni. Taxonomy (NCBI): domain Eukaryota; kingdom Metazoa; phylum Arthropoda; class Arachnida; order Ixodida; family Ixodidae; genus Dermacentor; species Dermacentor andersoni. Next base: position 210,073,012 of record NC_092815.1, on the reverse strand, counting down.
AAGATTTAAACTGATTTGGATATCGTCCACATAGACAGAATAAGACACCGTGGATGGTATCACAGAGCGGAGAGAGTTCATTTTGCTTATAAAAGGTGTGCAACTTAGCACTCCTCCCTGTGGTACACCGTTTTCTTGAATAAAAGTGCGCTATAGTACATTGCCAATTCTTACGCGGAACTTTCTTTCAGATAAGTAATTTTGCAAAATATTCAGCATACTACCACAAATTCCATAGGACGACAGGTCTTGCAGAATACCGTATCGCCAGGCAGTATCATAGGCCTTCTCAAGATAGATTTCTACCAGTGTAAAAATGCATCAGGTATATATAATTCAAGGGGAACAAGATTATCGGTTGTAGACCTCGCTCTTCGGAAGCCAGATTGGCGAGGGTCGAATATACCATTATATTCCAAAAAGAACACAAGGCGACGGTTATTCATTTTTTCAAATACCTTAATTAAGCAGCTAGTGAGTGCAATTGGTCTGTAACTGTTAACTAAGGAAGGGTCTTTGCCATGTTTGAGTATTGGTAGGACTATTGCCTCTTTCCAAGATGAAGGTATATGACCAGTTGGAAAAATCTTATTGTAAAGACCTAAGATGCAGTTTAGGGTCTGACAAGGCAGATTCTTGATTATTTCATATGTTATTGTGTCAGAAACTGGAGCCGAGCTCCCACAAGAGCCTAGGGCAAGCTTGAGTTCATGGAATGTTAATGGTCTGTTGTAACCTTCTGATGACTTGTTTGGACGCAGATGAATATTTTCAGCTATTATTTTATGGTTTAAGAACATTTCCGAATAATTTTCGGAACTTGATATTCTCTCAATGTGCTCGCCAAGAGGGTTTGCTTAATCGTCTATTGGATCACCAGAGCAAATGAAGAAAGGGAAAGGATTTGGACGTTGTCCTTTTAGTTTACGCACCCTGTTATGTACTTTGCTAACATCTGTGTATGTGTTCATTCAGGATATTGCTACGGAACAATATGTGCGATCACGAAAAGGCGAGCAGTGTGAAGACGACGACGACGATTAGAAGCTAGCGCGGGCTGTTGCATCTCGGAAAAGCGCAGCGTATTTTCTTGTAAATATACTTGTACATAGCTTTTCGTCTGCGTCTTCTTACGTACGCACGCTCCGATAACGCCGCCGCTGATTCTCCTGCACCGAACCGCTCCTATTCTCGTTCGCCTTCACCCCAATGACGACAACCTCGCTCTCCCCAGCCCCGTCGCTCCTATTCGCCGACTCCCTTCGGACGCCGCTCCCAGCCGGAAAACTAGACGATGCAGAGCCTCGAGGTGACGCTGCATTGCTCCCTACACCGCCAAATCCTCTACTGACGTTGCCCACTCATCTGAACCTTCTTGACGTGCAAGTCGACGGTGTTTCTGTGTCTGCACTCATAGACACTGGGGCGCATTTGTCCGTTATGAGCGCTGACCTTCGTAACCAGCTCAAGAAAATTATCACGCCCGCCACGACGCCTGTTGTCCGTGTCGCCGATGGCGGAACAGCCCCCGTAATTGGTATGTGTACCGACCGCATCTCCTTCGCCGATCGCTCAACAATCGTGCTATTCACTGTCATCGCCCACTGTCCCGACATCATCCTCGGCTTAGACTTCCTCTCCGCACATTCTGCTCTCATCGATTGTTCCGCCAGTACTCTCCGCCTTGACCTGCCTGTTCTGGATCCTGCTGAACCACACCCCAGTCGCCTCAGTTCCGTCGACTTCGTTCGCTTGCCACCTTCGGCACTGACCTACGTTGACCTAGTGTCATCCCGACCAGTCCCCGCGGTCACTACATCGCGGCTCCTATGCAAGACGTCCTCCTTACACACGGGATCACAGTACCTCATACAGTTTTATCTATTACGGCGAATTGCGTCTGCCTGCCAGTGGTCAACTTTGGCTTGACGACACAAGTGCTACCCCGCGGGATGTCTCTGGCCCAGCTTTGCTCATTCGAGGATCACTCAGTAGCATCCATTGCAGTAGACGACACTTCATCCGATACTCCTCTACCATCGCAGTCGGCAAATTGTACCATCGCTGACTTACAGAAAATGATTGCGCCCGACTTGCCGTCCGAGCACGCTCATGAACTCAACCACGTTCTGTTTTCCTACCACGATATTTTTTTTACTTTAACGATCGTCCTTTGGCCCAAAGTATAGCTGTCAAACATCGCATTATTACCGGCGATGCCCCTCCTATTCATCGCCGCCCGTATCGAGTGTCACCAGCTGAGCGTCAAGTTATGCACGCAGAAGTTCGCAAAATGATTGCCAAGAACATTATTGAACCATCATATAATCCATGGGCGTCACCTGTTGTACTGGTCAAAAAGAAGGATGGCTCATGGCGCTTTTGCGTGGACTATCGGCACCTTAACAGGGTTACCAAAAAGGACGTGTATCCCCTACCTCGGATTTATGACGCCCTTGACTGCCTCCACGGTGCTCGCTATTTCTCCTCTATTGACCTTCGCTCCGGCTACTGGCAGATTGCCGTGGACGATCTCGACCACGAGAAGACTGCTTTTGTAACACCTGACGGTCTTTATCAATTCAAAGTGATGCCGTTCGGTCTATGTAACGCCCCTGCCACTTTTGAACGCATGATGGACTCCCTTCTTCGCGGTTTCAAATGGTCCACGTGCCTGTGCTACTTGGACGGCGTTATCGTATTCTCCCCAACGTTCGCTACGCTCCTCGAGCGCCTCTCAGCAGTCCTGGACGTTTTTCGTCGAGCCGGTCTGCAACTCAACGCATCGAAGTGTCAACTCGGCCGTCGCCAGATTACCGTCCTTGGACATCTCGTTGACGCGAACGGAGTGCAACCGGACCCAGGCAACATCTATGCTGTTACGAACTTCCCTGTTCCGAAGTGTGTCAAGGATGTGCGCAGCTTCATCGGCCTTTGTTCGTACTTCCACCGTTTCGTGAGAAATTTCGCCGCTATAGCACGACCACTAGCCGTGCTTTTGAAGAAAGACGCCCCTTTCCAGTGGGGCGATAACGAGGCCTCTGCATTCTCACATCTAATCGACATTCTCACAATGCCTCCCATTCTGGCCCATTTCGATCCTTCTGCGCCTACCGAAGTCCGTACTGATGCCAGCGGTCACGGAATTGGCGCAGTACTGGCACAACGCCAGCGTGGCCGCGACCGTGTTATCGCTTACGCCAGCAGGCCCCTCTCGCCCGCGGAGCGCAACTATTCCATCACTGAGCGTGAGTGTCTGGCCCTAGTTTGGGCGGTTGCGAAATTCCGCCCTTACTAATATGGCCGACCCTTTTCCGTTGTCACAGACCATCACGCGCTTTGCTGGTTATGCTCACTGAAAGATCCTACAGGAAGACTCGGTCGCTGGGCCTTACGCCTCCAAGAATATTCATATACTGTCACCTATAAATCTGGCCGACTACACAAGGACGCTGACTGCCTGTCTCGCTACCCGGTCGACGAGCCTGACGGCGCCGACAGTAGTAGCGCCAACGGCATTTTCTCTGTGTCGCCGATGAGCAGTACCGAGACCTATCGCTGCGAGCACTTATCGAGCGTCTGCGCTCTACACCTACCGACGCATCCGTTCGCCAATATGTCCTCCGGGGCGGCATTCTGTATCGAAGGAACTTCCTCCCTGACGGCTCTGATCTTCTTCTTGTCGTACCAAAACAGCTACGACAGACTGTGCTCTTTGAGATGCATGACGCACCCACTGCAGGAAATCTTGGGGTAACCCGCACGTACGACCGCGTCCGCCGCCGCTTCTATTGGCCTGGTCTCGCTCGCTCCGTTCGACGCTATGTTGCTGCCTGTGATCCCTGCCAGCGTCGGAAAACACCTCAGGTGCTACCTGCCGGTCATCTCTAGCCGATCACCGTCCCTGTGGAACCGTTCTTTCGTGTTGGATTAGACCTCGTCGGTCCCTTTCTCACGTCATCCTCTGGGAACAAATGGGTAGCCATCGCGACTGATTACGCCACCCGATACGCTATCACTCGGGCTCTCCCTACCAGTTGCGCCACTGACGTCGCGGACTTTCTCTTGCGTGACATTATCTCGCTTCATGGCGCCCCGCGACAGCTGCTTACTGACCGTGGTCGAAACTTCCTCTCGAAACGTAGCGCTGACATTGTGCGTTCCTGCTCCATTCAACACAAACTGACTACCTCATACCATCCTCGAACCAATGGTCTGACAGAGCGCTTAAACCGTACTCTTACCGATATGCTGTCCAAGTACGTCTCCAAGGACCACCACGACTGGGACATTGCCCTTCCTTACGTAACATTTGCGTACAATTCTTCCCGGCACGACACCGCCAGATTTTTTCCATTTTACCTACTGTACGGTCGCGAACCTACCTTGCCCCTAGACACGGTACTTTCTCCTGCTGCGATCTCAACAAACGAGTATCCGCGCGACGCCATCGCCCTCGCCGACCATGCACGCCAGCTTGCCCGTGCTCGACTGACGGCCTCAAACCGCTCAGCAGCGTCAGTACAACGCCCGCCATCGTGACTTACAGTTTTCGCCTGGTGCGCTCGTGCTCCTGTGGTCGCCCTCTCGTCAAGTCGGACTTTCAGAGAAGCTCCTTTCGCGATACACAGGGCCCTACCGCGTGCTGCGCCAGGTGACGCCTGTGACTTACGAAATTGCTCCTGTGGGTTCAACCTCGTCCTCTCCTCTGGCATCTAGTGATGTCGTGCATGTCAGTAGGCTCAAGGCCTACTACACTGCTTCCGAGTCCGATTTTTAGTCGCTCCGGGACGGCGCTTTCGCAGCCGGGGGTAGTGCTACGGAACAATATGTGCGATCACGAAAAGGCGAGCAGTGTAAAGACGACGACGACGATTAGAAGCTAGCGCGGGCTGTTACCTCTTGGCCAAGCGCAGCGTATTTTCTTGTAAATATACTTCTACATAGCTTTTCGTCTGCGTCTTCCTACGTAACAATATGTAGCGTGTCCAGCTTTCTCTTTTGGATATTCGGCGGATACGGCGGCCATTTGCTTTGCACCGCCTAAAATTTATTAGATTTTCTGTTGTTGGGTAGCGTGAAAATCTGCTCCATGCTTTGTTCTGGCGTTTCTTTGCAATTTCACAGTCTTTGTTCCACCACGGTTTTGGATTGAGTTTATCTGTACAGGACTGAGGTATGCAGTTTCGAGCGGAACAGAGGATGTGTTCAGTGATGTAGCTGGCCAGTTCCTCTACACCTAAGTGGTCAACATCTTCCAGGCACAGTTTACATATGTTTCTAAATTTCTACCAGTCTGCATTATGAAGTCTACATTTTTTGGGGTAAGCTGGTCCATCGTGCCGCTTTGTTGTTTCTAGGAGTGTTGGGAAATGATCGCTCCCATGTTGATTACTGATAACTCTCCATTCCTGGTATGGAAGAAGTGATGCTGGACCCTATGGCTAAATCTATACATGAATACGTGCTGTGTGTAGAAATGTAAAAAGTTGGCTCTGTCTTGTTTAATAGACAGGCTCCAGAGGAAAGAAGGATCTTTTCTATTGCCAGTCCTCTCGCATCACATCTTGAGTCACCCCGGAATGCGCTGTGAACATTGAAGTCTCCGATTACTATATAGGGTTCGGGAAGCTGGTCAATCAGCTTTTCAAATTCTGCACTGTCAAACCGTTCATGAGGTGTTATATATATGGAGCAAATAGTTATAAGTTGGTTGAACAATATAGCCCGAACAGCCACTGCTTCAAATGAACTCTGTAGCGATACATGCTGGCATGCTACCGACTTTTGGGCTATGATTGCAACACCACCTGAAGAAGAATTACCATTATTTCTATCTTTACCGAAAACTATGTACTGTCTTAAGAAGTTCTTGTGTGTAGACTTTAAATGTGTTTCTTGAACACAGAACAGTCGTGGCTGATATTCCTCTAGTAGATCTTTGACATCATCTAGATTCTTAAATAGGCCCCTGGCATTCCACTGAATTATTTGTGTAGCCATATTGAGGAAGATTTTTGTTGTCTGTGTTCAAGAGCACGTGGTTAGGATAGATAGATATGTATACAAGGACGGTAACCGTTTAGGTTACCGGTCCCTTTCTTAGAGCAGTTACAGGTATTTTATCTCTTCTAGCACGCTCGTGAGAGTGCTGATCTTGCGGCGCCGATGACGCCGGGGATTTTTGATGGACCTCCATAACCGTCTCTGAGGCGCTGGAGGATCGTGAACTAGGCGCTGAAATTTGCGTCCCAGGCCGTGGAGTTCGGTTTAGCTTTGGGACCTGCGGAACCGATGTCTGCAGGCCCACCTTCGATGATGATGGAGCAGCACTTGCTGCTGCCACCAGGGGGGCAGGCGGAGTGATTACCGGACCACTATCAGTGACCGCGGTAGACTCCCGAGGCATTTGTAACGCTGCTCCCCGTCGCGCCACCTCGGAAAAGCTTGCGTGATCTAAGTAGGAAGGCGTTTCCTTGGTTCGTGAAATGTTATATTTTTTTTTACCTTTAGTGCAATGATTTCTTTTTCTTTCTTCCATTTAGGGCAAGTCCTGGAGTAGGCTGGTTGGCTTCCATCACAGTTCACACAATGTGGAGATGAGTCGCAAGTATCTGATGGATGATCATTCGAGCTGCATTTCGCGCAAGTCTGCCTTCTTCGGCATGTCTGGGATCCATGCCCATACCTCTGGCACTTAAAGCACCGTCGAGGATTTGGGATGTACGGCCTAACACGTACTTTGATATAGCCTGCATCCAATGTACTAGGCAGCACGCTGGTACCAAAGGTTAGTACAATGTGCTTTGTTCGAAGTTGTTCGTTATTCCTACGGATTAGGAATCTTTCTACCTTGATGACATATTGGTTCTGAAAACCTTCAAGCAGCTCTTCGTTACTAAGGTCCATGAAGTCGTCTTCAGAAATTACTCCACGGCTCGTAAGCTATGTAAGTGTAAGCTATGTAAAGCCAGGGCTAATCTTAATCACATTCTGTGGGAATGCCCACAGGCTCCCTCTGAGGGAAGAATAAAGTTTTCAGAACAATGGGAGACCGTATTACTCAGCTCCGATCCGGAGATTCAACTGAAGACCGTCCGACTGGCCGAAACCGCCGCTAGGGTCCAGGGACTCCTGGCCGTCGTCTAGGTGGAAAGGCTTAAAGCCTTCCCTACATCTGTTGGACAAATAATGTTTTACAATCCAAAAAATCCACGGCTCGTATTCATGGTTCGATGTGCCGACACAGTGACTACTAAATCGCCAATGCATTTCAAGTCGTTCATTTTATCATATTGAGATTTATCCTTCAATTCAAGGAGCAGGTCTCCATTTGACATCTTTGTGGCCTTGTAGCCGGGTCCTATTGTGCTTGCGAGGCATTTTGCCACCAAGAAGGGGGAGAATTTGCGTACGCTCGTGTTGCCTTCACTGTGGATTACACGGAACTTAGGAAAGTGTTCTTCATTGTTTTTCAAAAAGAATTGAAAGGTTGCTTCGGTGCGCCTTCTTCTTATTGGTCGATCATGGGAAAATGGTTTGCTAGAAGCCTTAATACACTAGTATTGAGTTCGGCAGCAGCTCCAACCGCCCACGACCAAGCACAACATGGGGACGGAGCAAATCTTGCGAGTAAAACAAGCCCCGGCTAGTTGTACGGTGCTACTATAACCCAATCTGGAGTACCCAAGGTTGGCCACGCACACAAGGTTAACCCTCGCTGCCAGGAAAGTCGGAAGTGAATAGAAGAGAAGACAGGAAAGATTGAAAGGTAGAAAGACGCAGAATGGAGAGAGGGACAGGAAAAGGCAACTACCGATTTCCTCCAGGTGTGTCAGTCTGGAGGTGCCCTCTATGTGAAGCAGAGGCCGAAGAGGTGTGTTGCCTCCGCCGGGGGGCCTTAAAGGTCCAAACACCCAGCATCGGCTCAACCCCCAGGATCCCCCTTTCCCCAGACACGGCTAAGCCGCGCACGGCTACACGCGGGAGGGACCAAACCTCGTCTGCTCGGGTACGTCGTGTCGCAACACACCAAACGCCTGCTGACGCAAACGCCCCTGCGGCGCTCCACGCTTTAAGTGTGGGGTTTTTCGGAAAGCTAACAGCTGCTTTTCTTTATTCCTTTATTTTCTAGCTTTTTTTTTTCTTTATGAGGGGATGGAAAGCAAACCTATGCCTTGCTTTTATCCGAATTCACGCAAGAAGCGCAAGTCTGGCGACAGTCGATGGGTGACGAAGCACATGAGCAACGCCAAAATAAGCAAAACAATCTTTCATCATTCTGCCAGGGAAAGCAAGGAAATCAATACATGTATAGATGTGGAAAGGGTTACAAAATATGTAATAAAGTATTGGCGACTATTACGTAACGGGTGAATTTCCGAATAACCTGAGCGGCGAAAATACCACACATACCAAACACATACCCGACGCAACCTCTTGCCTCCCGTAGGATGTTTCGATGAATTGTTACTCGAGACCTGCTTCAGCTACTGAACTACTCATAAATATAGTTTGTTAGCTTTATAAAGTTGGCATCCATATTGACTAATTTGCCTATCTTTTGCTTCGTAATAAACCACGTGTACACAAACGGTTCTCGTGTCCACATAAAGCACTTCAGCAATGCTACTTATCCAAGCTAGGAGATTTACTTGCAGCGTAACATTAATGCAATTAGCAATCTTAGGGTACGTCACGAACTTCTCGGATCCATCCGTCCGTCTCTGTTCTTCTGCCCGCGCGTATGTCTGTTTCTCCGTCTGTCTGTTCGTCTGTCCGCGTGTATGTCTGTCTGTTCGTCAGTCCGCGTGTCTGTCTGTCCCCGTGCCTGCGTGTCTGTCTGTCTACACCCGTGCCTGCGTGTCTGTCTGTCTGTCTGTCTGTCTGTCTGTCTGTCTGTCTGTCTGTCTGTCTGTCTGTCTGTCTGTCTGTCTGTCTGTCTGTCTGTCTGTCTGCACCCGTGCCTGCGTGTCTGTCTGTCTGTCTCTCTGTCTGTCTCTCTGTCTGTCTGTCTGTCTACACCCGTGCCTGCGTGTCTGTCTGTCTGTCTGTCTGTCTGTCTGTCTGTCTACACCCGTGCCTGCGTGTCTGTCTGTCTGTCTGCACCCGTGCCTGCGGGTCTGTCTGTCTGTCTGTCTGTCTGTCTGTCTGTCTGTCTGTCTGTCTGTCTGTCTGTCTGTCTGTCTGTCTGTTAGGTCACTGTGCTGAAGAGGGTTCGAAACCAACCTGGCTCACTGGGTGTGTGGTACCCAGTGACTGCCACCGTTCAATGAACCTCTTTGTTGCCGACTTGGATTGCGTATGCACCGTTCGGTCTGCACGTGCCGGCTCTTTAATGCTCCTCTTTGACGCTAACTTCAGTAACTGTGTATACGCTATGTGTATATGCGCCGCTCTTCATTGAGAAAATTATCCTTTAAAAAATTGACCCGCCATCCCGGCCCTGTGAAAAGGAATGTCCAGCGAAGCCGTTGAAAACCCCCAATAGAACTACTTAGGGGAGTAGGGAATGCTTTACTGCTTTACAGTAATGTCAGTAATGGTAATTTAAGAGTAATGGTAGTAATAGGAGTAATGGTAATTTTGACAGCATGCCAGCGCTGGTCGTATTGCCGTTTCTTGTTCGCTTTGCCGCTCCTCGTATTCACGCTGCTCCTCGGGAAGCCAAACTATGCGTTGCCTGCTCATGGCGGCGCTGCAACAAGAATGAATTCGGTTGCTAGGCTAGTTTTTTTAACGTACAAAAGGCTAGTGACGTCACTCGCCACGTCGAAAGCTCCCAACGCCGCGGCAGCTTGCGTAACCGTAATCTTTACCGGGAAACATATTCGGTGCTCCTGATAACAATGCCTACGTGCTTGGCATTATTATAAGGAGCACCTTACCAACTATTATGCGGTTCGGATGCTTGTCTTGCTTATTCTTTGTTGAAACGAATTCTGTTCTGTATGTTTTATGCGTGATTCCGAATAACGTACGCATTTTTCGCTTTATTCTGCCGAGCGCTTCACGCTGGTTCACCTCCGCCGCGCGCCGGCCCGGTATTGCACGACTTCGGCAATCTGCCCAGATTTTTGCCACCGGACGACGCCAAGAAAAAAAAAAATGACGACCATTCCACTCTGTGAAGATGGAATGGCAGCGAAAGCACTTTGCTTTTCGTTTGAGAGCTTTGACTGTCGACAGCTTTCGCTGCCATTCCATCGTCACAGATTGGAATGGCTGTTATTTTTTTTTAAGTGTCTGATGATGGGAGTTGATGTGTTTGAATGGATGGTTTAGTAAAGACAGTGGTTGATGTTCGATTGAGACCTCTTTATTTTGTCACGGTAGTCATGATTGCTTTATGATCACTGTGATATACACTCAGTGGGTCGAGTGCCACCCTAAGAAGTTCTTTGCTAGACTCAAATCAATGCACGTTCGGTTATCCGGTGTAGGTCACATAAGGTTAGAGTAGCATTAATCAAGTTATCGGGAAATCCGCAGAGTGCAATAAGCCTCTCTATGTGGCTTTCATAGATTACGAAAAGGCATTTGATTCAGTAGAGATACTAGCAGTCATAGAGGCATTAAGTAATCAAAGACTACAGAACGCTCACGTAAATACCTTGGAAAATATCTACAGAGGTTCTACAGCTACCTTAATTCTACACAAGAAACGCAGGAAGATACCTATAAAGAAAGGGGTCAGAAAGGGAGACACAATGTCTCCAATGCTATTCACTGCGTGCTTGGAAGAAGTATTCAAGCTATTGAAGGGGTTGAGACACCAAATTTTGAGACTGTAAAAAGTCTGCTGTAGGCTGTTTCTGAATGCAAGGACACCCACAACGAGGTATTGGACGCTGCAAACATTTCAAAATAATTTTAATTCAGCTCCAAAAAGTCATTAAAAGCTTCTTCTCGTGGTCGAGACCCATCGCTAGCGCGGCTGTTATGACGTCACAGCGGAGGAACGAAAATATTGACGTCATAGCACACTAGCACAAAAACGTGACGTATGATGACTAGCGATGAAATGCCGATTACGGAGCCTGCTGGACCGAGCGACCGAGCAAAGCCTCCACTATGACCGAGCTACAGGCATACAGAAATCCTTTCTTAATGCAAAGAAGGGGTAAGGCGTGCAGACACGGACACAAGAGGAGAGAAGTGGACAACACGAACGCCGCATGGCGGCTCGCGAACGGCAAACGGTGTGCGGCGAGTTGCCGTGCGGTAACGTGGACGGGCCTTTACACGTTGAGTGTAGCACGAGCCGGGCGCCTCCGAAAGGGACCAGGATATGCGGCGTTCGTGTTGTCCACTTCTCTCCTCTTGTGTCCGTATCTGAACGCCTTACCCCTTCTTTGCATTATGATTCCTTACCAACTAGCTCAGCTTTCTCTCATTCTAAAAATCCTTTCTGTATGCTACAGGCTTCTGGAACACTGTAACCGAGCTAACCCTGGCCCTGGCTAGCCGACACATGCACAACGCTGTAGCGGAGAGCAGTTGACGTAACATCTGCGAGTCGCATAGTTCGGCAGCTCGAAATGGTCTCTCGTTCGCTTCGCGTTTCTCAACGTGTAAAGGCCCATCCACGTTACCGGCACGGCAACTCGCCGCACGCCGTTTCCCGTTCGCGGGCCGCCATGCGACGGTAGTTTTGCTCGCGAACGGCGAGATTTCCTTGCCGTAGAGAGGATGGACCCGGGACCCATTTGTGCGGCAGCCGTACGGCTAAGCGGCCAATCAGCGACCGAGGAGTGGTCACTCAGGCCCCGACGAAGCCTCACCGCCGATGATCATTCAACGGCGCCGATATCGTCGCTAGGCCTTTTCCGGTTCACTTCAAAGCTAAAGCTGACGGCGCTTCGGAATGTATCACTGACTCTCACAAGCCGCAATAATTTCTTACTGTTGTTGTCGCTCTTCGCAATAATTATAATAATCGTGACATGCACTTCGAGTCGCCAGTTGTTTACTTCTGCTGGCAGAGCACGCGTATGAGCGAGCAGACGACGCAACATAGTTTTACGCCACTATTTATTGTGACCCATGTGACCAAGTCGTGTTGCATTTCCGCTCCTGCGACGTCATAGCATCACCCGGAGCCCAGAAACCGAAACCGAAATCGCTCGGTATAATAATGCTAATATTAAATTATTTATCGGGTATATATAAATCTCGCGGTGTGTATCGTGCTTCCCGAAGCAGTACGCAACGCTTGAATCGAAGAAGGCATGAACGAAAATTTTCATGTTTCCACCCCTTTACCTGGGAAGGCTTAGGCGTAAGGATAGACGACGAACATCTCAGAAACCTTCGATTTGCCGATGACATCCTTCTATTCAGCAACAATGCAGACAAGTGACAACAAAGGATTGAGGACCTTAACAGAGAGAGTGTAAGAGTGGGGGTGAAGATTAATATGCAGGAGACAAAGATAATGACGAATAGCCGGGCAAAGAAACAAGAGTTCAGGATCGCCAGTCAGCCTCTACAGCCTGTGAAGGAGTACGTTTACCTAGGTCAATTAATCGCAGGGAACCATGATCATGAGAAGGAAATTCACAGAAGAATAAAAATGGGTTGGATCGCATACGGCAGACACTGTCAGCTCCTGACTGAAAGCTTACCATTATCATTGAAAAAGAAGGTTTACAATCAGTGCATTTTGCCAGTGCTGACATGTGGGCCAGAGACTTGGAGACTGACAAAGAAGCTTGAGAACAACTCAAGGATCGCGCAAAGAGCGATGGAACGAAGATTGCTCGGCATAACGTAAAAAACAGAAAGACAGCGGTTTGGTTCAGAGAGCAAACGGGTATACACGATATTCTAATTGACATCAAGAGAAAAAAATGGAGCTGGGCAGGTCATGTAATGCGCCGGTTAGATAACCGTTGGACCATTAGGGTTACAGAATGGTTACCAAGAGAAGGGAAACGCAGCCGAGGACGGCAGAAGACTAGGTAATGCGATGAAATTAGGAAATTCGCGGGCGCTAGTTGGAACTGGCGCAGGACAGGGGTAATTGGAGATCGCAGGGAGAGGCCTTCGTCCTGCATGGCAATGGAAATAAAAAAGGCTGATGATGATGATGCAGGCCAAACTATTCCAACATATATTGCATGAACCATTTCTTCTCTGGCTTTCATTGCCCACGTTGAATCTCCGTTGATGATCACAGGTGTGGTATCATCATTTCTAACCCACTGGAGGTACGTGGTCATACACTCCTTGATTTCGGACTTGGAAGTAGCGGGCGAGATGCACACCGTCCAGATCACGATTCCTTCATCCGTTTGTATAGCGCAAACATCCGCATGGTCGGTGATGATTCTGTTCATGCCAAGATCGAACGATTGCACTTGAATGTCGTTCTGTACATATATAGCAACACTTGCAACGCGCGACTCCGCCCGGGGATCCCCCACGACTCCGGTGTAGCCGCTGAGCTGGGCGAACGAATCTGACCTCGTTTCCGAACGACACAGGACGGGTATCTCGTTCAGGATTGCACCGTGATTGAGATCTTCCACATGCAGATTCAGTGAACGAATGTACAATGCCGCAACTGCAATCGTATGTGGTTCCTGCAGTAGTGCTTGGCAAGTCTTGGTTATCGTAGGCAGGTGGTGATTTTCCAAACGCCTGAACATCGTCTTGCAGAGCTCTGTCCCTGTTTTCGTTTGCATGGTGAAACGTGCGGTCTCCCTTCGCATTCGTGAGGAAGAGGCGCTTCACGTCCGTGCATCGGCTCAGGGCCACGTACACCAGCTTCTGTGTGTGCTTCTTGTGTTTGCGCGGTTGGCGCCGAGAATTTTGAAGTCCTTTTTGAAAAATTTGTGCGAAACGTTTTTTTTTTTTTTGTCAAAAAAATCTGTTCTACCTATGTGTCTGGGACCTCTTTGGATCCCATATGTGGCATGATTAGCTCAAGGGCGTGTTACAAGTTCCCGAGCCCACAGGAGTATGTGCCATTGAGCTTGGACCCTTTCTGCACTATCACCAGGATCGGTCCACATGATGATTTTTTCTTTTGCCGGACGCCGAAAATGCTACGGCAGGTTAGTCATATACAGCTTTCGCTGTAAAACGCCAACCAACGGGAGGCGTCGCTGTAAAGCTACTGCGAAAGCTGTATGTGACTAACCTTCCGTAGTTTTTTCGGAGTTCGGCAACCGAAACGGACTTAGCGATTTCTAAATAACCCATACGGGTGCCGTACGGCCGCTTAGATGTCAAAATGCGGAGCAGATTAGGACGCTCGCCGGGAGCAATAGCGTGACGTCAAGGTTATCGCAATATATAAGCAGGAGAGGTATCGGCGCTAAATATAGCTGCGTTATCGATGGGGCGGACACGTATAGTTCGTACACCCGATGAACAACGTGCGTACGAGGAGCACCTGAGCATACATACAGAGAATGTAAACGGCGCCAGCGCGGAACGACCACCGACGAACAACTTTCTCGCGATGCTGAACGAAAACGACATTAGCGAGCCCGGGCAACCATTCCACTCTGTGAATATGGAATGGCAGCGAAAGCACTTTGCTTTTCGTTTGAGTGCTTTGACTGTCGTCAGCTTTCGCTGCCATTCCACCTTCACAGAGTGGAATGGCTGTCATTTATTTACGGCAAAGCTGTATACCTCTACCGTCCAAGGAAATTTTCGTGTCGTTGGGGTAGGCAGAAACACCCCATACGTGGGCCGATCCCGGAGATAGTGAAATGCCGAGCCGACCCGTGGCGCAGCTGAAGCAGGCGTTAAGTACTCCCCATACGTGGGCCGATACCGAAGATAGTGCAATGCCGGGCCGACATGCGGCGGAGATGCAGGCGTTAAAGGGAAACTGAAGAGTCTGTCGAATTCAAAAGACGCTCATATACGGATGCGGGAACCTTGCAAACCACGGAGGTAAAATTTTGGGGCGGATTTCTCACTTAGGAGCGACGTAATCGTCGGTTGAAATTGCGCTGTCGCTGCGCCCCCCGTCGAGCGCCGCGCGCTGCTGCTGACGCTGACCATGCCAGCGGAGACCGGAAACCGCGGCGTAGTGACGTCAGCACTGGTTTTCCGTTCCTGCGCAGTCTCCGCGACCGCGCCTGACCGTGCTTGTTTCTGCGTGCGTGCCGTCATAATCAGCTTCGCTCGACCCTGTATTCCTTTGTTTGTGTGTATGTAGAGTGGTAGTTGACGTGCGCAGCATCAATTGAAGTGGTGGGCCGATCATGCCGGCGTTCTGTGCAGCCTGCGGTTGCACGAACACCAGCGGCCGCAACGATGTTCCGATGTTCTATTACTTCCCGCAAGACAAGAAGTTTTCGGTAACGTGTAAGGCTGCTGTGAATCGAAAGAATTTCAAGCGCTCAAGAACAATAATTAACAGTGCTGTGCTCTAACCACTTTCGTGACGACGATTACTACCAGAGTTTTATCAGTAATGCGTCAATGAGTGAGAGTACGACTTGCTGCTAGCAGGCTTTCTAAACGCAGCGCGAAAAGGTCGGGGCAACGAACACATAAAGGCAGGACTGGTGCGGGCGGACGGATGGTAACTGGTCTTGGAAGACCTTATGAATACATGAACTCGTCCAAAGCTGTATTTTGATTTACTGCTAGCTCCTTCGTGTTAGCACGCTGAACGGAAGGTGCATGTTTACCTCCCACACTTGACGCAGGTTTGGTCGCAAACCGCCGTTAATTTTCTATTCGCACGTGTGTTCTGAAGCAGCCTACATGCAGCTACCATAAACCAGTGCAAATGTAAAATTTGCATGTGTTTGAAAGCCAGCGCACGCCAGGACACTGCGGTCCCCCTTCTCTCGCGCACAGAGAGAAACCGGCCGTCATATGTATAGCCGATGGATTCGTCGCCTTTACGGCTCCGGTTACGAGTAGCGCGCGGATGGCGCACTGATGAAGGTCACTACAGGTACTGCAAGAGCCGGAAACCTTTTCCCGCATGTAAACCGTCTGTGTAGATTGGCGACCGCTTTGTGGCAGCGCACGAATGCCGACGATCGCATCCCCGTTTATGTTCCACGAGGAGGCATGTAGGAACATAACAGTACAGTTGTTTGCCCTGAAACGAACTCACTGGATCGCTGAATGCAGCTTTGCAAAAAACATATTCACCAAATAAAATTTCTAACACGAGGAGATGCTAACACTTCGCTTTCGTTCCCGTCGAAACCACTGCTTGCTAACAGCATATTTTGCTTCTTCGAGAGGCCGGCTCCTCGCAACCGGCTCGTACATGTAGGGAGCAACGCCGAACTCCTCGGAGAAACGCAAGCTCTCGAAATTTACCATTACCATCTCAGCAAAACAGCGCCAAACCACCTTGCACCGTGCTTCATGTGTAGCGGCAGCGGTCGGTCCGCACGAACACCATTGTTGACGTCACGAGGCGCCCGACCAATCACAGGCGCAAACGGCGCGGGCGAGCTGCCCCGAGTCTGCTGCTGTACTTTTCGTCGAAATAAAACCTGTTTGCGCTTTCTTTCGCTCAATTTCGATGCGATATTCGAATTCGGAAAGTTGAAAACCATTACGTACAGCACTTCACTCATTTCTTCTGGGAAACCCTTCAGCTTTATTAAGCACTCCCCATACGTGGGTCGATCCCGAAGATAGTGCAACACGGGCCGACCCGTGGCGGAGATGATGCAGGCGTTAAGCACTCCCCATACGTGGGCCGATGCCGAAGATAGTGCAATGCCGGGCCGACCCGTGGCGGAGATGGTACAGGCGTTAAGCACTCTCCATACGTGGGCTGATCCCGAAGATAGTGAAATACCAGGCCGACCCGCAGCGGAGGTGAAGCAGGCATTAAGCACTCCCCATACGTGGGCTGATCCCGAAGTTAGTGCAATGCCGGGCTGGCCCGCGGCGGAAGTGCAGTTCGCCATTAAGGGGCTCGCATACCCAGCTTCGCTGGTCATCCATGTTCACAAAGTGGAAGGGCACTGATATTTTTTATGCGCTGTTTGAACCCGCGCCCTGCGCGGACTTAGTGGCGCCGCCGCTGAGTGGCGCAACGTGTGCAGCACGAGAGAGGACCCCGGCTGCATGCACGTTTTGGCGTTGACCACTTGGTGTGTCACTGCATTGCTTGAATGCTAACGCATGAACGTCGACATTCATCATGAGATGAGTATTGCGAGAATTATTTTATATAGTTCAGTATTATGATAGACAGAAAATTTACGAAGTACTTTTATAGTAGTGTGTAGTTCCGTAACAATGGCACGCAAATCACGGCTGTTCAGTATCTTGAGCCACTCACCATCCATGGAAAACGTACTCTTCAATCATATTAGCGTTAAAATAATATGTATGGTAGTGTGGGCAACTAAATGGAAGGAATCGTTAGTGAGACGGCAGAGGTAGTAGATTTCGATGCAAGCACAGAAAGAGGGCAGGGCTGGCGCGAAATGCGTCCAAAATAACATTGAAAAATGAAGATACGAGAAGGGTGAGAAAAAAAGGCAAACAAAAATAAAGATTTCCACTATTATTTAGACAAAAGTGACGGCCAATGAGTTGCACGGTATATATAGTACAATACACTTACTGTTTGTGTGAGATTCAACGCGCCACTGACAGTATGGATGTATTTCATGCTGAAGATGAAAGGCGCTCCAGTCAGATGATTCCCGGCCCGCAGGTTCGGCGACTCGTTGCCCTGTCAAAAAAGGAAACAATATATGCTTAGAAACTAAAAAATCTTTTTTTTTTTCGTGAGACGTGCTTGTTACTAACGTGTAGCATAGTAGGTTCCGGAGAAATGCCCAAGGTGGACAGGCTTTGTATCCTCAGCTTATACTTACAAAAAGACGGGAGCGTAGCGTATGCCACCCAGAAGCTACAACGCACGACCACGCTGATCATGCGCATGATACACCGAGTTAACCGCCAGGAAGACGGGACTTAAGGAACAGGACCTTATCCGACTAGTGCAAGCTCTGATTGCGAGCCGAATTATATAGGTACTCGGCACCGTATCTAAATTTCGGCAATGCGGCATTGACGCCTTTCGACCGGCTGATACGCAATGCGTATGAGAAAGCGCTCGGACTCCCACCCGGTACGGCCATTTTTCACCTCAAGGAGACAGGGGGGTACAACAACGCACAGGAAATCAAGGAGGCCCGCTTGGCAAGCCAGAAGGAAAGGCTATAACGCACGAATACGCTAGCGGGACGCTGCATCTTGCAACCAGCGCACCGACAAAAATACCCACAGGGATACAGAAAATTATGCACTACTCGCCGATTCCCAGGAGCATGCACCCGAACTTCCACATCGGACGGCGACAAGCCCGAGCGCAGGCGCTCGCGAGGAAGTATGAGAACCAACCCGATGTCTTGTATGTAGACGCGGCCAGCCCCTCAAGAAGCGCCGCATTCGTCACCAGCGTAGTCGACAATCACGGGACAGAAATAAATGAGTCGTCGGATACCAGAGCGAGCGTTGCGGAGGTAGAGGAACTAGAGATAGCATTAGCCATCACGACGAGACCACACTGGGAGTGCGTCATAACTCTGCCGGGCTCTCAGACGTCATGCAGACATTTTTCCAGGGCCAAAACATCCAGGGCCGCACATAGCGTTCGGAGTAGAGAGCACCATACATACAAATCGTGTGGACTCCGGGGCGTGAGTCCTTACACGCAATCTGCAGGCACACGCCTACGCACGAGAGCATGCAGACCGGGAGCCGCGAGAAGGCCGCGCCGAGCCCAGACTAATGACCTACACGCACATGCTACAACACTATCGCCTTTGACGAATAACGCTACCACCGCCTCACAATGCTATCACGTGAGAGGGAACCGTAGTATGGCGGAAACTCCAAACAAACACATGTCCACACTTGAGTCCCTGCCACGCCGTACACCTTGCGTTGCATTCTTATAAATTCCCACACTGCGATCAATGCGCAGCGCTTTACTACATGGTATGGGCTTCCGCAAGCACACCAGTGCTCACACCAATAACACACCCCACCACACGGCAATGGAACGCAGCGCTGTCCAGCTCCGTCTTGACGGACCAGCCCAAGCTGGTCAACCAAACGAGAAGGGCCGCTAAGACCGCTGAACTCTTGGACGGAGGGGACCACCCACTGCAAAGCGGACGAGGTACCTGCGCTCGCGTACTCATTCCTATAAACTTTATTCGCTCTCACACACTCACATTAACAGCTGCTAAGTTCAACACATTCGCTTGTGTGTTACCCACGTTTCCGTCATTTTAACTCCGCCAACATAGATAACCAGCAAATCCGCTCAACGGCGTATATATAGTGAAATATCGAGCTCATCCTTACTCACTTTTTTTGCTTATTTTTGAGACAAGCCGTTAAAAGGGCACTAAAGGCAAATAAACATCCTCCACCTGCATTAGTAAATTATCCTACTACACTACCAAAAAACGCCACTCTTGGTGCCAGAAGAAGCTTGGTAACCCAGAAACGGCTCAAAAAGGGAAGACGGAGGGCGACGCCGTTTGAATTTCCCGCACCAGCCCGCCTTGATGTCACAGGTTTTGACGGCGCCTGCCCGGACCTAGCTAATTGTCCATCGAGAAAAATGGACGCTCTTGTGTTTAAAAGAGCCATAGATTAACATGGCAAACTTCAAGAGCTTTTTCTTGAGCCCAAATACGAAAAAATACACCTTGAAATCCGTGACGTCACATTGAAGTATGCGAGGCTCGGGTTTCAGCGCGAAATTAAAAAAAAAAAGAAATAGAACTTTCACCTTCATTTTCTTTTCTAATATTCAACCTATTATCGTAAAATTAACAAAAATATTTTTTCAGGTAATACTTTATCACTCTATACTGATTTAGTGTTTCTTTTTAGTGTGATCTTTAAGGGTGATTCCACAAGGTAAAGTTGCCGGATTGCTTCGGCCTCCCGCTCCCTAAGCTTGGAATCTTCTCGTAGCTATCGGATTGCCTGGGTTCGGGCCGCTCTAACGGCTGGATCGGTGGGCCGACGGCGAGCCCTTTCACGGGCGAGTTCTCACCGCCGCTCGTCGAACGCTGCCCTTTCCTCGCGGTAACGCACAACGCGTGGCCGTCCCATTCGTTTTCCGAGACTAAACTTAGCGAAGCAACACGCAAACGAAGCCGGCGCAGCGCGCGCGACGCCCTTTCCCTCGCCGGCGGAAGCGAAACGGCTCTGATTGGTTGCGCTCGTGGCGTGAGCGCGCGCCTATGCAGCTGAGCCACGCTCCGGCGCAGGTGCAGCTGTCGACTCATCAAACCGCCCTTTCCCGCAGCTGTACTGCTCTGCGAACTGTTTTTTTTTTTTTGCGTGACCACGACAACGCCACTTGTGAGCCAATACAAGCTTCACTTGGAAAAAGGAAACGAAATTCTGGAGTCTTACTAGCAAAACACGAAACCGTTATGAAGCATGCCGTAGTGAACTCGGGATTAATTTCGACTACCTGGGGTGCTTTAACGTGCATCAAATGCACGGTACACGGACGTTTCTTTTTTGCGTTTCGCCCCCATCGAAATGCAAAATTTCGCTTCCGCTTCTAAGCGTACTTATCGATCATTATAAAATGAGAGGTACAGCTCACACGAATCGAGAACAATTCTTTGCGTGTTTCTTCTTTCTTTTTTTCGCTTCCAATCCTTAATTTTCGTTTCACAAGTCCAGCTTCACCGTCTCCACGTTGGAGATTAACAAGGAGTTCAGGAGACTACGCCGGTGAAAGCTGATGACGTGGTCCAGCTGCCAACACCACCTGCGCGGGGGCTTCGAAACAGCCACATACGACCAGTCCGTTGGTGAGAACACGCAAGCAGCGTCAGTGATTAATCACCACTGAGAAAATGCAGTTAGCAGACTGATCCCTATAGTCCGTGGCAACCTAACTGTACGGACAAGATCCACCCACAAAAACGCAGTGCACTTTCACTTCACCTCTGACAGAGAGCCGAGCCAGCTTGAGAGATCTCACAGCTTGACTTTGCTGTGCTAATGACAATACTGGCTAATTATAGAATAAAAATTGGCCGTTTCAAGCTAAACCATTACCATTGGCTGAGCAGTGATGCCAGGATCAGCCATAAAATTTGCCAGGCCATTCAGGTTCCGCCCTAAAACCAGTGACAGAAACACAATTCTGTACGAAGAAACTGCTCAAGCAGAAACTGCTTCATACACTCTAAAAACTAGGAAGGGTATCGCAGGAGTGAAGCTGCCGGTTCACTCTTCAAAGCGTCGTTTTACTCTCGCAAAATGTCGAGGAGAGTGAAATGCATTGTTCACTCTGTCACCAAGGAGAGAGTGCTTTTCACTCTCCCCTTCAGAGAGAGAGAGTGAAAAGACTCTTGCGACAATAGAAAAGAGAGACTCTTGCGGCGATAGAAAACAAAACGTAGCTTAATCTTCTGCTTCAACTGTAGGTGGCTGGCCCCGAACATGGCAATGTATCATTCATGCACGCTGAGCAAAGAACACATCGTTTTGCTTCTAAGAGAACAGGCCGCCGCAGTTCAAAGGAACGCGTAGCGAGCGCTCTACTTTTTCACTCGGAGTGGCTCCACCGCGCGCGCGCGCGCTCAAGATCGCGGAACAACACAGCAGCGGAGAAACCTGATCCGTCCACCATAGCGTCCACCGAGCAACAGCGAAGGCCAGCCAAGGGAGATCGTGTGCCAGCCATCTCGCGTCGCCACGAAAACACGACAGTCGTTCGTCATGCCTTGGATATAACAACAAATCCTCCACGGTAAGTGAATTCTAACTTAGGTGCACATTCTTCGTATGTGTCATGCTATCGCCAGGAAGTCGTCGCTGCGCTTAGCCGACGCGATTGACAAAGGACTAGGCGTACGCGCTGTCTCTCGATGTCAATCGAAAAAGCCAGTCGTCGCGATAACTGCATGTGATTTTATCACTTTGCCGTTGTCCGTAAGAGCTTTAAAAATCGCAAACGCTGCCAGAACTATGGTATGTTCAATAAGACGCCAGGCGAGAGGACGCTTAAAATGGTTAGTTCACCAGCCCGTGATTCCGAGCCTATGCGGAGCGTGATTAGCGTGCGTTTTGTGTGTTTGAATTTATTCAGTTTGGCAGTCTACTGTGTACGGAACGCTGTTGAACTAAGGAACCACATAACAGAAGGCGTCATTTTGCTGGCAGCATGCTTTTTTTTTATAAATAAACCGCGCGCTTGACGGTGTCTCGCGCAGGGGGAATCGGCGACCACTGAAGTTACGTGCAGCACCAGTGCTAGTTAGAAACTTTGTCGCAGGCATTCAGCTGCATGCTGCAAGAGGTCAGTTGGGCGCGTTATCTTGAACTTACTGAAAGCGCATGAGGAATCCATGTTTTATGCTGAAAAAAGTATAAACCCCATATAAGCGATCTTGCGCGCGGCAGCTACAAGCGACGCGACGGAGATGGCTGTCGCGTTCGCTCGTCGCCTACAAGTCGTACTCCGTGCGAGCGACGATTTTGAGCGACGCCTCCCCGGTGTTGCCGGCATGAGGGCTGCAGTCACGCGTGACGCGTGCTTTAGTAATTTACGTTGATGTATTTTACTATAAAAAGTAGCATAAAATATTTCCGGAGGTCTTGCAGTACGTTCTTATCCTTGCACGTATAAAAATTGAATCATTTGCTCGTTCCGCGCGACAATCGGTAGTATTTGAGCGATGTATGTACATACATCCAGTTCCGGCTTCGCGCTATTGGCTAGTCGCTCATAGCACTTCTGGGCGACGAGCGACGATTTCTAGATTTCCAGAACCGAGCCATCTGTTCAAGCGACGGCCCGTTTTGTCGCTCGTCGCCGTCGCGCACTAAATCGCTCTCAGAGTGTTTATCCCTAAGACTGAACTGTTTTTGCTCATGTTGAAATGGTGTGATTACAGGTCTGGTTTTGTCTCCTGTTGCGGTTTTCGTGCACGGTGCGAAACTGAAAGGATGCTTATGTCTACGAACTCGGTGAATTGTCGAGCAGCTAGTTACGCATCGGCATCGAATATAACTGCTGCTGTGTGGAATTACAATTGCAGGGGCGCTTTGCATACGCTTATTGTTTTGGACATGCCTGTGCATTTGCTAATATGAGTTGGCGTGTCAGAGTTATGTCATATGAACAGCTAAATCAGCCTTCCTCTGGGGGTTACAAGCGTAATGTGTGCATTTTGCTATAGCATGGCAGATCAAGATGTGTTTATCGCTTGAATATTTTTAGTAGAGAAATAAAATATCAAAATAAAATGTTGCTTTAATTCCGTGTTACCAGTCTGTCGTACACAGAACAATAGGTTGGTGTAATAAACTAATAACTGCGGTTTAACTGCAACTTTTAAATGCCTACAAGAATCTAAAATGCTAGATTTCAAACTGCAGCAGTAGTCGGGTCTGTCAAAAATGAACTCCACTGCGCACCTCATGCATGAAAATAAGTTCATGCCTTTTAGTAAGCTTAGATGCAGGCCGCAGTGAACTTGTTAGTATTGAAATGTGGGTAAGCTTGCCATAACAAGCCTTGTTGCCCTTTTTTATAGGCACATCCATATATCCATTGAGCTGAAGGACAATATTTTCATCCCTACTGAGCATCATGTTTGCAGCTATAATCCTCAAATTATGGCTTCAGCAGTGGCACAACCAGGGATGGTGCGGGGGGGGGGGGGGGCACACTGGGCACGTGCTTAGGATGTGTCACAAGTGGTGTTTGCGATACACCAGACTCATGACAGACCTATGACGTCTGAAAATGACCAATATTCTATTCATTAGCAGGAGTATTCTAACATTCATGAAAAACAAGGATGAACTGTGGTTTCTTTGTTTTCTTGCTTTAATCTAAAAATTGAAGTTAGTTTAGCAGTTGACTGTTGCAGTCATTTGGATGTTTTGCATGCATTTCACTAGGAAGACTAAGAGCTAAGACTTTTTTATTGCCATGGCCTTGACTGTCTTGATGTTGTTTTGCACCATGCCCTTGTGTTGACTTTTGCATACGATATTTTTCAGGCACCCGCTTTACATAACGCAAGAAGGCAGCTGCAAGGACACGAGGATGTGAAAGAGCCAGTGCAGCGCGACTTCACGTAGTGCAGAGGAGCCAATGCCAAAAAATCTAAATACATTGGCATGTTATTTGGACAAGAAAACTAGTATGTGGGTATATTGGGTGTACCATTTGACCAAATGTCAACAAAATCAAGATACAGTATGTTACACGAAGATGAAAATTCTCACGTGCTCCAGGCAGTCATCTTAACATGGTATATTTATGTAATGTCTCTGATTGGAAAGTCAAATCAAGTATGCTCTCTGGAGACAAACACATAGCAGCAAGTGTCATTGAAAAGTTAAAAATGTGTTTTAAGAAAGCTGATTAGTTCTGAGAAGTGACTGCTTTTTGTCTTGCCTCTCAACAGATATATCCATGTGATAAAAAAATAGTGGTACAATGAAATTGCATATTTGCTTAGCGACATGATACATACTTGCAATGAGCACGGTGCCTTTGTTTACTATAAAAAGCAACAGCCCATGCTTGGTTAGGTTAGGCCCACTACAACATGCAGGCATGGGTGATTGGCGCTTTTTTTATTTCTGTGTCGTGAGGTTTATTGACGTGCATATAGGTGCAGTGGCACGCAGTATGGCTAGTACAAAAAAAAGGGGGGGGGGGCAGATATATGTAGCTCACTGTACACGACACAGGGCAAAGGAAATCCGTGTTCAGCAACTATGTTAAATGCCATGTACGTAAATTTTACAACGCTACTCGTTCGAAGCGCGCACAGGTGCATATTGAAGAAAAGTTTCCAGGGTAGATAATTTAGTTCGTAATTTACACTAATTTTGCTCTAACCACGAGACATAATAATTTGAATATACTGCACGGAAAAACCTAGAGCGAATTAAATTGTGTGTCAGCTTCGTGTGTATACATATAGTCTTTCCTATGCATTAGGTATTTTGCGTAATGCAATAACAGTTGACAGCCTATCTTATGATGTGTACTCTGTTTACATTACAGTTGTTTATTAGTTTACTCGTTTGTTTTGCGACTGGTGAAATGCCGGCATATATATATTTTCAACATTTGACATAACCCTGTATGTTTTGCAGGGACAACCCAGGACGTGCATTTCTCAGCACCCAGTCAACTGCCAAAAGTGACTCAAACACAGGCCACCAGTAAGTGGACATCAGTTGCAATTTCACATTATGCAGTTGGCGGCTGCCTTGTACGGAGGCTTTTTTTTTTAATGAGATGGTGATGTCGTTCTAATGTACATTTTGACCACAAAGGTGCGATCATGTCTCACAGAGGCATATATGGTTGCTATTCTCTGCGAGGGATGTGTTCTCGTGTTCGTGAAGCATTTGTGTTTGGCAGTATTGTCGCCCAATGAGTCGGATATAAACACTAACTCGCCACTGCCGGCAAGTAGTTGCGAGAAACGCATTATGACGCTGTAAAGTTATTTCATTAATTCGAAGGAAAGTTTTGCAGCAGGAAAAAAAGGTTGCTATTCCAGGTAAACATGTCTTTTTCTCACAGGTTATTTAGCCAAACTGTGCATGCATGAAATTCGTGACTTATGAATAGATTTTAATTTATTCTTTAGTAATGCTTCTAAAAGAGACTAGAAATAGCATGTGACTACCTCTGCAATCAGCAGACCATACATTTACAGTCATAAGTGGCAGTTCCATGCAGTCTCGCACTTTATATAACCTTTCCTTTCAGCAACATTGGAACTGGTGGCTGCGTTTTCAGAAGGAGAAGTGCACTTGACACTGTATATGTATGTGTGAATTCGGTTTTCTTTGTATGTGTCGGCTCACTGACAAACAGTGCAAAAATCTGTTGTACCATGAGCCTGACGACGCCTTCTGCTGCTAGAAATGTGGCACTTCGTATTTTATAGTACTGCATGACATTTAAATCAAAGCTACCACATAAAATGATCAAGAAAACTAACCGCTGTTATAGCTGTTTTCCTCAAAGAACGCTTGTCCTTTATGGGCTGTGTTAATCTGAGCTCTCCACCGATGTTTCAGTAGTATTATCCCTTAGTGAGTGAGAGATTGGGGGCAATTAATCGTGTTAGTGTTTAAGTGGTGTCCTAATTATGTGCATTTGTTCCAACGAAGTTGTCTAGATTACTTTATTGTGTAGTGTAAAGCTTATGAAACTATCAGCAACTACTGAGTTGCTAACACGCATATGGATTTGTCACTATACAGGTGGAACTCGGCTGTACCACTGCAGTGCTGCAGAAATTGCCTTCACCAGCGGCTTTGCAACAGCTGTTTCGCAGCATGTCGGTATGTGTTAATTTATAATTATGTTGGGATGGGCTAGTATTATGGACCACTGCTACTCTGTATTGTGACAGATCCATATGATAAGGGATGTAATGGGCACAGCGAAAACCTTTGAATTTTTTACTATGGTACATAAACAGGCTCTCCTTTTCGTCACTGGAGCAGGAGAGAAGGGCATGCAGCCACTCCTGAATGTACATATATTTCAAAACATGAGAGAGACATATACACACACATACACACACACACACACAATTAAACTAAAGGCAGGGACGTTCCATCTTTCATCTTGAATTGAATTGTGCAGCGCAAAAATACAACACAGACCACAGAGAAGCACACATGTTAACAGGTTTGATACACACGTTAGCTTAACAGATTTGATACTTCAAGTGTGCTATTTTACACAAGGGGAAAGGGAAAGGGGAGAAAATCTGAAAAAAAAAGTGGAGTGGAAAAAAAGGAATCGTGCCAAAAAGCATGAGAAGCATCGCGCAGCCAGGATCACCAGCAGGACATCTAAAAAGCACTCTGATAAAATTACATACAGGACAACCTTATGTATAGTTTGTTTCAATCAACTCAGATCACATGCAGCCATTACTGCAGTCAAGTTGTTTCCTTATGTCATGTGAGGGAATGATGTGGGCCCGAAAAACTGTTTAGAGCTGAAGGATTATGTTCCATTCTAGCCTCATTGCCTGCTTTTTTATCATATTGTTATCAGCTGCTTATGTTAGGGACAAAAAGTAAGAGTACGAACTGTTTCCCGATTCGCCATTCCACACAACATGTCTTTGTGACTATATGTACATGCAGATGATCCATAGTTGAAAAATATTCAGTACAGTAGAATCTCATTACAAGATGCACTTGGTTGTAAGAGACATCTGAAAATGGTTTGGTTGGTTTTCCGATGTTTGCCACGTTAACAATACTGTATACTAGAGACACCTTTGTTACTAAGGATGACTTTTTAAGTATTCACTACTTCGAAGGGACACAACCCAGACATATTCACTTTGTGCACCTTGTGTGCTCCGAAGGGCATAAAGATCACGCAATCCTTACACAAGTCAATCGTGCATGTCTCTTTTAGCATGAACCAGGAAAGGAGGGCAACGAGGACAGTGCAGGGCAGAAAGTGTCGGCAGTTGAAGCTGACGAGCGTCTAAGAGCACCTCAAAGGTACTGCAAGCAACAAGGCTTGCAAAGTGAAGTGTTTAAATTCCAGAAGTTGGGAAGGAAGCTAACACAATCTACAGTCACTAAAAAGCTGTGAATGTCTTCTTTAAAGGGCCCCTAAACCACCGAGGTTGAAATTTAGTTGCGGTGTTGCAGTTCTACACAATAAGGCAATGAACAGGTAGCCACGAGAATTTTTCGAAACGGTGCAGTAACAGTGGAGCTACGTGTGTTTGATTATCGAAAAGTAGTCCCCACTCATTTTACTCTTTCATCTGGTACACGCCATATGGACAGTATCATCTTTTCCTTGCCTAGTACACCTCCAAATGTTACGGGACAGGCCAACACCAACGAGCTCTGTTGCTGCCGCGCTGGCGCGTCGTCCTGCGAGGGGTGGCGCTAATACAACGGAACTGTATGGTGACTCGTGTTGAAGAGCCTCATAGGGTGACCCTTCTGTTGGCGTTTCTGTTCTTTGCCCCCATTGGCTGCCCACAATGGCATCGCGCGCAACGCGACGAGGAAGAAGGTGTGTGTGTATTTCCTTGCAGGCCTTGCCGGCAGTCGTACACTTTCGTTCGACCAATCGACAGCACCGGAAACTGGTGACATCATCAGAGACAGCCTGGTGACGTCAGGACAAACTGGGGGGCGCAGGATAGGTCCAGAGAGGCGCACGGGGTCATTTTCTTCATATTGTGGTGCTCCGGCAGTGCTACGCACTCTGGTATTTGGCTTCATCAATCGTGACTGCATTCTGATTTCGATACGCGTGTTTACTTGAAATGTTCAAAAAATGTTGAGAAGTGGTTTAGGGGCCCTTTAAGCCACCCTGAGCGTTTATTTCTTCAGATATATCAAAACATACTTTAGTGATGATGCATAATAAAGTGATCTAGTCTGGCTCCTCAGTGTCTCAAAATTTTTGGTTTCGAGAGACATGTTTCCCGTGCCTCTTGAATGTCTTCTGATGAGGCTTTACTGTAATATACACAAACAATTGTGTAACTCCTCCTGCAAGTATTATTCATTAAGCCCAGTCACTTATGTGCAAAGCTTGTGGTTAAGTCTTGATGTCCGTACTTTTTAGAGCTATGTTTATTCATGCTGTTCTTATTGGTTCTTCGGTGCAGGAGACAATGCCTACGAAATTATTGGCCCTGATCATGAGAGCCCTCAAGGGGCAAACATCTCTGTTGCAGAAGTGAACCCGATACCACTTGGAAGTTACCATGACAGATGACACGGCAGCAATAGATACAGAGACTGCCATGTCTACTGCAGCTGCAACAGTGTACGAGGCAAGCAGCAGCGCGTCAGCATCAGCAGCAGTGTCAGAAGGAACCACACCAGGCCTGGTAGAGCAACATGTGTGCTATCACTGACTTTTTTTGTAGTGGATACAACTCATTTGCTCAACATACAAAAGCTTTTCACCACGACTGTGAGCCAGTGTTATTGTGCAGCAAGTGCAAGACTAAGTTAGGTGTTATAACACAGTACAAGCATCACTTTAATATATGCAAATGCAAACATATTACAGTTGTTGCCTCCCCAGCCAGCCCACATAGTGACAACAATGTGGACCACATGGTGGGACACACCTCTCCCCCATTACAAGATAGTAGAGACTGTCAGTGTTGTTGCTAGATTGACTGGTCTTTGTAGGCAACTAGAAGGACAACACAGGTGTCATAAGATTGTTGTTGATGTTGTTGTTGAAGAGGTAAAAAAGAAGTTTGATGCAGCTGAAGTGCCAACTGATATTGAGCAAATCAAAAGCAACCACCTGAGAAAACAAGACTATCGAAATTTCGGTATTTATGTGCCGCCAACTCTGGTAAGAATGGCATAGGACAGAAGTGTGATGAAAATCACACAGACACTGCTGTTGCATCACTGGCCACAGTGAGCAGCGACTTGTAGGGCAAGAGAGTCAACTGAAACTAACATTATGATATAGTGTCATGCTCCCATGTGACCACTTTTCAAGTTATTTTGCAAGATACAGCTCAACCTCCAGAAACGAGACTGCAACTTGTCTGTAAAAAAGCTTTCACAAAAAATTATTCATAACACTATTAACATAGCAGTATCTTTTTTTTTTGTGTCGGTTCGAGGTTCCCGGCTGTCCATTAATGCAAAAATTGAGGAAAAAAAAGAACATGTGTCGTACTTACACCTTTTTAACAAGTACGAGGGGGACAGAACTTTTCTAGTCATGCATCTTCATCATACTATCAAGTTTTTAAATGCCTTTTATAATTATTATTACCAGTTATATCTGAGTGCATTGTATGCATGTAGCAGGTGTAAAATCAGGTCAGTTGGATCAGATGCCTTATCTGCAAGCGAGCCCTATATTCAAGAAATTTGAATTAAAATAGTTACGTTAGAGACGCAGCCTTTCAGCACTTTATTGCCTGTGGTTTAAGCATTGCTCAATACTTTTGTGGGTGGCAATTTCAACCGGCACAGCACTGCGCTTTGCCACAGTCACATTTGTCTTCAAAGCGGTGTTTACCATTTGTGTTGATCTGTTTGTGTATGCATAGAGCAAGTTTTTAATTTATATTTTTCTGCATTCTTGTGCTTGCACTAAGCTTGTATAAGGCAGTTACAAAATGTGCGTCACTATAACGAACTGTTCTGTTGAGCTTACACTTGCAAATAATCGTGTTCAGATGGCCGCACTTCTATGCGGGTGCACTGCTAGCTTTGTGTATGTTCTCATGTTTGTATAAAGCTTATATAAGCTAGTTAGAAAATGTATGTCACTAAGCATTGTGATATTCTTTAAAGAACTGCTTGGTTGGTTTTACACTTGTGAATTCGTATTGAGGCGGTGGTATTCCCATGTATGCCCACTGCTAGCTTTCTGTGTCCTCACGTGTTTGTATTAAGTTTCTACAAGGGAGTTACAGCATGTACGTCACTAAGCGCTGTGATATTTTTTAAAGAACTGCTTTGTTGGTTTTACACCTGTGAGTAATAGTACTCGGGTGGCACTAGTCATGTGTAGGTACACAGGGACCATTTGTATACATTATGCTCATGTAAAGCAGTTACAAAGTGTATGTCACTAATTACTGTGATATTTGTTGAATTGCTGTGATGGTTTTACACATGTGAATAATAGTGGTCAGGACACAGTACTTGCGGTGTATAGTTGAATTTATACACTGCCAAGACATGGGCTGTATACGTACCAAAAGAAATGTATGTCATTATATTGTTGTGATTATTACTGTTTGGATTTTATTAAACTGTAATAAAATTGTTTCTTGTATCTATTGAGGTATGGCAATTTGTCATGCAACCAAACTGAGGACCTGAACTTGTGCATACAAATAAACAGCTAATTTAAGAGTATACTGCTCATATTCTGCTAAACCAGTTTAATAAATCTTGTACTACAATGCTGGAAAAATGACAGAGCTGACTTGGATGTACAGAAAAAGTTCTGCACTGACTGAAGGACTGCCCCACACTGGAGTTGGTAATGTTGCGTTTATTGGAGTAGAATGGGAAGTGCACTTCTATTGAAAACGTGACGGTCAATGCAGAAACATAAGGCAGACGAGCAGATGCACATTTATTTCAGGGCCCTCCATGCCTACTACTGCATTTCTAGTCTTCCTGTGCTCTGCGTATAAGCCCCTGTTCAGCCAAGGTTCTTACTCCATGACAGTTGTTCTACTGGGTTCGTAGCAATATTGACGAAAAAAATTCAATGGTTTTCAAGGACTTTCGAGGCCCTGACACAGTAACTTCAAGGACCTCGTGCAATGTGTGTAGTAGTTTGGACAGGCAATAACTTGTTCAAGAACACCGTTAACTTTAATGCAAACAAAAGAAAACAAAACAAATCGCATTTCAGTGATTTCAAACATTTGAAAGACTGCTAATTTGCCTTTCACCGCTCACCACTAAACGCACACAAGGAAGCACTTCAAGAAAGCGCTCCAAGTTTTTGTGCAATAGCACAATTTACTTGGACCTGCAACATTTGCAGTTTTTGAATACTGTTTGGTTTGACAGTGTATGTGATGTCATCTGTTGCCTCGGCTTTTTTCACTATCAAATAAGCAATAGTCATTTCTAATTTCTTTTTATTGTGTCTGTCGCTCTGGAGTTAGGAAAATCATGCTTTCTAGCTAACGCTGCACTATCTCTGTACAGTAAAGCCACGAGAGCGCAACTATTTTGGAGTAAAGAAAAATACTGAAAGCTTTTAATACCACTCTTCTTTTTTTTCTATGGAGCTTCGTATTGCCTAGTTAAGTTTACGAATGTGCCTGGTTTTGGCGGGCGTTTCTTCGACATTTTCTGGAAGAAGCAGATGTCTAGGCCCCGTATTCAGAAATGTATCTTAATACAAAGCTCATGCTTGACTTGATATAAACGACGCCTGGTGCGAACGTCCCCCAAGACGCTCACTGCCTTTCTTTTGGTGCGTTCACGACTTGCGTCGTTTAGATCAAGTCAAGCATGGGCTTCAAGTTATGATGCATTTCTGCATATGGGGGTAAGCGTGCACAATTCCGGGCAACGCACTATGCCATTGACACTGAGAGAAAACGGGGAAAACAGAGTTAGTTAACCACTTATGCTCCTAAACTTTCGCGTACCTGTGGTGTGCGTGTATCGTGGAAGAAGAAAAAGCGCAAACACAAGGACGAAAAAAAGCATCAACCACACCAGCGCTTCGTGGTGTGGCATGTTTTTGCGTCGTCCTTGTGTTGCGCTGTTTCTTCTAAAATGCTCAACCAACTAGCCGGCAAGTCCATCCTGTGCATATATAAAGTGAACACACGCATGAGTGTAGGTGGTCTTCGAAGCTTTTAGAACGAGCGCTGCCACAGGATACGAGCAGTGCACGCGTAACAAGTGGACACATTAGTCATTTAAACATGCGTGCCAATGCATTTGACGCGGCTATCGGCATAAGCAGTCTCCAAATGCTGGAATGCATGCGCTTCAAAACGCTAACGATCCGCTGCTAATGCAGGACAACAGCTCACAGCGGACTGAACCAAACTCTAAACTAATGCACTTGAAAAGAACGCCTACACGGCAGCGTGAGGCACGTCGAAATGCCTGGTACTGGCGTCGCAGTTGCTCACCAGTGTACGCGCGAATTAAATTCACATACGTGGATGGTTGGCGCAATACTTTGTATCCGCGTATTTTGGAGAACATGGACTGGAGAAGCACTCGATCATGAGCTGAACGGCACATTTGTTATTTTCCTGCGGTGACGACAAGCCGTGAATAGTTCTCACGTTGTCGTCTACGTTGTCTTCCTTCGTTAGTCGTAGCAAGGAATGGAAATGATGCAAACGCACACGTATTCCAGCACACAACAGCACAGCACACTGCAGAGAAACCCCACCCACCACAGCCGATTCATCAAATACGTTTGGTATATATATAACCTCTAAATGAACACGTCTGGGCGTGGCGGCGCTGTGGTGTAATGGTTATGATGTGTGTATTGAATTGTATAAATGCGAGTGTACGCGGGTTCGAATTCGCATAATGTATAGAGCATTGTGATTCTTGATAAGTATGTGATTTCCTTGACAATTGTATTCTAATTAGATTATGTGACTCCTGATTGTGACATTTGCGAAGATATTTGCACATTAAATGTTAATTCGCTTTTTTTTCTCCTCAGTGGCGTTCGTGACGCATACACATAGGCCGCTTCAGAGCAGTCACGCCTCGCGGTAGGCAGCAAATAGCCAGGAAAAAATGACTTTAAAATCCTGCATAACTTTGCTCACGCCTATTCTGAAGGCTGCTTGGAATCGGGCCAGTGTCTCTGAGGAGCCGCCTAGGGAACAGTATATCAGCGGCCCTAATTTGATCTGATTTCCTGCCTGCATGCGTGACCGGGACTTGGCTAAGAGGGTACTGGGAAGAGTACTAGCACTCTGTTCTGAAGGAGTACAAGTACTCTGTTTGGGGGAGTAGAAGTACTCGGTCTGGCGGTGTACTATTAACCCTGCGGGGAGAGTATTAGCACTCTGCGGAAGAGTACTAGCACTCCCTGTGGGAAGAGTATTATCACTCTGCGGAAGAGTACTAGCAATCCCTTGCGGTGGAGTAACAAAACTCTGTCAGGAGGAGTTGACCTACTCTCTCTCAAAGAGGGTCGATCTACTCTCGAAAAGAGAGTGAAATATGGGACAAGCAGCTACTCCCTCAAAGAGAGTGCCCGGCACTCCCTTAGTTTTTAGAGTGTAGCTAAAGCAACGCGGCATGACCAGAACCGTCAAGTGCTGGTTTAACCGTAATCGTTATCGTTGCATAATGGCTCTTCATCCGCACAAGGTGATAGGCTTAGTAAACGCTCACTGAAGTCGACCATGGTTCAAATTCCGAAGATAGTCGGCACTCACCTATGCGGCATAAACCATACCAATGCCCAGAGTGAAGTTACATGCAGTGCGCAGCTTCTTAGGTGCATTGCCAGTTGCAGTAACATGATGTATGATCTTAATATAAGGCAATGTTTGGCTAGTGCATGAATCATACATGCACCCAAGGCATCTGAAATGAATACTCCACCATTTAATGTTCATGGTTACCGAAACCAATTGCTTGCTCTGTACTAGAAAAGTGCATCACACATTGTACGTAACCATTATTTACGATGTGGTGCTTCTTGTAACTTGTTTACAAACGGGTTTTGGAATGCTTTAGAAGCAATGCAAGAAATTTTTAGCACGGTAACGTCGTATTTCTTCAAGCAGAGCGAAGAAACACTTTATACAAACTAAATGTAACCTTGGTTGCTTTGAATAATAGATTGACCTCGAACATCGCATCAATGCCAGTAAGTGGTACCTGCCATCCTTGCGACATACCGCCTGGCTTGTGCTAATTTAAACAGTGCATGTTTTCTCCTGGCCGAATTTGAGTGCGACGATGGATCTTTTCGATGCCGCTAAAGTGTTTATCGGGTTTTTTTCGCCGAAAACACGAGGCCCTAGTCATAAACGATGCTATAAAGTCTGCGGGCCTCCGAAACACGGTAACATTTAAGAAGGTGAAGATTTTCATATTTTAATAGTAACAAGTTCTATTTACCATAA
The DNA here is from genome assembly GCF_023375885.2 of Dermacentor andersoni. NCBI lineage: Eukaryota > Metazoa > Arthropoda > Arachnida > Ixodida > Ixodidae > Dermacentor > Dermacentor andersoni. The sequence goes on along the minus strand of NC_092815.1, from coordinate 210,038,387 downwards.
ATAATAGCAACAGCTATGCAGGCTTTGATCCTTTTTCATTGTGTGCCGTTAGGTCTGATGCTTTAGAATATTTACAGTTTACTGTTTACAATTTACAGTTTACCGCCGAGAGTCGTGTCGTGAATGTGACAGGTCACCTGACATCATAGTTACCTACTGTTAATCCCTCCTGTAACACTCCTGTTAATCTTACTCCAACTCGTGCCAGCTTAAGGCGTCGCGTAAAGTATTAAAAATATCCAAATGCGCAACTTTGTAAGCGTTATCGCGCCTAAAGCGTACTCACGGGTTGGAGTTGCGTTTATATGATGTACCTGGTCGCATTCGCAGCTTCTCACTATACCTTGCCAATAAACCTTTGTAACACGGTTTAACTTTGTGCGACGGCTACAGTGCCAGAGCTTGCGCGACATGCGTAGACGCATGATTTTTCAACGTGTAGCCACCTACGGGGGCTTCGTCGTCGACGTGCTCGCTCGACGTGGTAGTCGCCGAAACCCAACGTCCGCGGATGAAGTGCGCGAACGCCGCTACGCGCTCTCGCATATAGCGCAGCACCACGCTCGTCATCGCTGGACGTCCGAAGCCAGTCTCGATGAAACTCCCCTGCGTCGACACCTTTCCTGCATGACCACGCCGTGCGCTAAACCACGGTGCAGTAACAAGTGCCTCTTGGCACGCAGGCTTACACACGAATACACGCGCACGAAGACGCACGCGCAAGCAGACGCTCACCTGAACAAGTACACACACATGCACACGCATGCAATGGCAAACGAGTGCAAAGGGTGAAAGTACGCTTTTACGGTATAGTGAGAAAATTAAACGAAGCCTAAGACTTATTTATTGCCACGATCAGTGTAAGCGAACGCAATAGCTAAGCGCCTGCTGAATACCTTCGGCGCATTTTGCAGGGCCGTGTGCCAAGCTAAAAGAGCACGAAGCGCCATTCGCCTGTGTACCTCGCGGTGACGCTATAAATTTCGTATGGCAGAGTATATATGGCGTAATATATACTCCCTCAATGCTCCTTGCGTGTATTCGCGGGCTTCTTTCACACTCAGAAAAGCACTGTTATATTTCTTAATTTATTTATTTTATTTAAGATACCTTGAAGGCCCGAAGGCATTACAGAAAGGAGTGGGTGAATATAAGCAGAAAGATTGTGCAAGATATATAGCACGCATTGAGCAACAGAAAGCTGTATCGGGTGACTTTGATGTTGCTCTAGAATTTTCTCATTGGCACTTTTCATCTAACTATAAGATTTCAGAAGTTGAGCAATTAAGACTAATTATGTAATTAGAGGGAATGCCAAAGAAAATCTGAGTATCTCCAAGCGACGGCAGACAACATTACGTTGGTTCTGTCCAGCTACGTGATATTAGCATATATTGAAATCTTGGTCCATGATAGTTGGAACACCCTGTACATTGTCACGTGGTGTTGACGTTCAAGAACACAGTAGCAATACTGTGAAAAAGTTCTACACCATTCGCGTCACGCTATGAAATCAGATAACACAAGGTTCGGCGACAACAGACAGCGGTTAGAAGCATCGATAACTTTCCAGAAACTTCGGATACATGCACGCGCGTCCCGCGCTGTGCGATAAGATTTGTTAGGCGGCGAAACGTGGTCGCCCGATAAATATAAGTACACGTGTCAATATGTAGCCCGCGTGTTCAGCACGACGGCGACGACTGCGGTGATCATGATAATAGTAATTTACATTGGCATTCCCTTCGATACAGCGTCAAATAATCACCTAGACTACTTGACCTAATCAAGTTTTGCCATACATCTATTAAAGTCTAGCATTCTGCCAAGCAGGTCCATTCTGCCTCTCTTCTCTTGATATTTTCTCTCTTGATTAAGGGGGGGGGGGGGGCAGTAGGTTTTAGAAGAAAGGAGCCTTATTATTCATTATGAAACTGAAAATTTGTACGTACCTGTAACGTTATGTGCTTATTTTGAATACTCAATTCATTTTTGCTTACTTCCTTTGGTTCTAAGCTTATGCGAGGCTTCCTGCTAATATCTTGTGCAAGAATACGCAATATATCAGTTACTGTAATTTCGCTAAACAGGTTATGGAAGTTATGTAAGTTATGTAAGTGTAAGTGTAAGTATGTAAGTTATGTATAATTCTTGGAATGCCTAAAGACCAGCCTTATTGCCTTGTCTTACGTAGAGTAAGAGTTGCAAGACTTCAATGTTAAACACCAGAAAAATAGCCTAGATATAGCACTAGAAAAATAACACACACTTCCTCTCACACACACACACACACACACACACACACACACACACACACACACACACACACACACACACACGCGCGCACGCACACACACACACACACACACACACACAGACACACACACACACACACACACACACACACACACACACACACACACACACACACACGCGCGCGCGCGCACGCACGCACGTACGCACGCACACACACTCTCTCTCTCTCTTCTCTATTGACGTGGAAGAGCTTTTTTACTCCCTCTTCCAGGCTGAGCTTTTAATTTCCGTCAGAAAGCATATCGAAGAGTCTGGTCCCGTTGACTTTCAAAATGCCACTGGCCTTCCTGTTGACAATTTCGTTGACATGCTGAGATGCTAAGATTTTATCTCTCTTGTACCCTTGTTGTTCTTGAGCAGGACACTTTTGTCCAAAAAGATGGTGTCTGCGTCGGATCGCGCATAGTGCCTCTTTTAAGTGATTTGTTTTTATCTGTTGTTGACAATCGTACTTTATCATTACTTGACCCGCCGGGGTTGCTTAGTGGCTATGGTGTTGGGTTGGCAAGCACGAGGTCGCGGTATCGAATCCCGGCCAAGGCGGCCGCATTTCGATGGGGGCGAAATGCACATGACCGGTACAAGGTACATGACCGGGGTTGTTGGAGAAGTATGGGAGAGGCCTTTGCCCTGCAGTGGGCGTAACCAAGCTGATGATGATGAAATGCAAAAACACCCGTGTACTTAGATTGAGGTGCACGTTAAAAAACCCCAGGAGGTTCAAATTTCCGGAGTCCCCCAGTACGGCATGCCTCATAATGAGATCGTGGTTCTGGCAAGTAAAACCCGATTATTAAATTTTTTTTTCATTACTTGACAATACTTTTGCATCTAAGATTTTTAGATATGTCGATGACTTTCTTGTTGTGCTTAAAGGTGTGAAGCCTGAGGCGAGTGGCTATGCTGTTAAAAACGTTCAAGGTGTTTTTGAAAAGTGTGGAGTAGGTCTTAAATTCACACATGGGTTGCCAGTAGATGGTCGCCTACAATTCCTAGATATATGTATCACTATAAATGACAGTTCTACTTGTTGTATCTACTCTCCTAGGAGCAAGAAGCCCTTGCTTGACTACCATTCAGCCCACTTGAAGTTAGTAAAGAGAGGTATAGTTACTAACTGCCTGAAAGCTTCTCTGATTAAATCTCGTGTGCACCAGGTTTCCTGCGGCGTTCAGCAACAAGCGAGCCCATTACGTAGGGCCGTGTATCCCCATGACATCTTGGTGGCAGTCACTGAGAGCATCATAAAAGAGGCAAAAGCTGACCCGGCAGCCGCTCTGTGCAATAACGCACGTCCCAGGGGCGCCCTGTAGCCGTACCATACTTACACGGTGTGTCCCACCGCCTAAAAAAGGTGGCGAACAAGTGCGGTGTGGGTGTTTTTTCAGCGCCACTCAAGCTCGCAAGAGTGTGCAGGCTGGTAAACAACCCCGGGAGTCAAGGTACATGCACTAAAGACCGTATCACCCGCGTTTTTTACTGCAATGTGGGGGTGGTTTACAAAATTCCCCTTCCCTGCGGAAAGTGCAATATTGGACAAACAGGCAGGTGCCTGATTGACCAGCTTAGGGAGAAGCGGAATGTTGTAAGCGCTCTGGCAGGCGCTGGCCACTCGGCCGACCACTGCCGTAAATGCACACGTAAATGCTCCCCGTGCTTTCATGACACGCAAGTGCTCAGACGGTTCGCCAGACCATTACATACGGAAATATTTCGGGCATATTGCATTTCGAAAGCTGCTGATCGTGTAAGCGCTCCATCACTGGCACTCACTGATAAAGAGGTGTTGTACCTTGAGAAGAACCTCATCAATGCTTTGTAATGGCTTGCTGTGGGCGCCTATCGGCGTCGTTGGGCATGTGGTTTTCTCCTACGTGGCACATTCGTTTATGCGTCAGTCTGCGTGTTTATTTGAGCGTACGGTGTGCGTGTGCGTGTGCGTGCGTGTGTGTGTGTGTGTGCGTGTGTGTGTGTGTGTGTGTGTGCGTGTGTGCGTGCGTGCGTGCGTGCGTGCGTGTGTGTGGGTGTGTGGGTATGTGTGTGTGTGTGTGTGTGTGTGTGTGTGTGTGTGTGTGAGTGCGTGCGTGCGTGCGTGCGTGTGTGCGTGTGTGTGTGTGTGTGTGTGTGTGTGTGTGTGTGTGTGTGTGTGTGTGTGTGTGTGTGTGTGTGTGTGTGTGTGTGTGTGTGTGTGTGTGTGTGTGTGTGTGTAGGGCCATCACGTGTAGGGCCAATTTCTTCTGGCTTCAGTTTTAATCCCGTGACGCTCCCTCCTATGTATTTTATATCCACATTGTGCGCAGTCACACTTACCTAATAATGCTAATAGTTACTGTAACGGCCACGTCCACACGCTGTACAATTTATCCTTATGCGAGTATGCGTCACTATAGTTTCGTTGTTTTTAGTGCGCTTTGTGCACCAATTTACGCTTAAACCTCCCTGAGTGCCGTCCCTTACGTGGGGAACTAGAAAAACTATTTATTTATTTATTTATTTATTTATTTATTTGTTTATTTATTTATTTATTATTTCATTTATTCGTTCATTTTTTGTCCTATACAAGGCATTGCCCGCAGGTCGCGATAAAAGGAGATGATTAGCCTCCTGACACTGTTGCTGCTGCGCTGGCGCAGCACCAACAATGTTCTTGTTACAAAATAAACAATATTTTTTAGAAAAATGAAGAGTAGTTAACGCTGTCACACAAAAATGTCCGAATTACACAATAATTTCTGCAATAAGTTATACAATAACAAAGTACTAATAGTGACATTTCACACGTATCCGGTTCTCAAACTAGCTTGCAAGTGCCCTATAAGAAAATATCAACGATACCGGTGTCGCTAAAGAGTACGCGAACCAGCTTTGGCAAGCTAAGAGGCGGAGGTAACTAACGAGCGATAGTTTTCATTCTGGGGAACAGTCAGAATTCCGAAAAGCCAAAATATATACCACGAGAGGGTGCACATTCCCGAAGCGCTTACCAGAGGTGATTCTTCTTCTTCTTTTTGTTGCGTCAATCGATGCGGGCGCCAAATTGATGATGATGATGATGATGATGATGATGATGGTGGTGGTGGTGGTGATGATGATGATGAAGGCCTCATGTTATGGCTCATACCCACACTGTGGGATTGGCCAAGAATTGTGTGCTGAAACGTTCACCTATTCTTTTGAAGTGCTACTTATCCGATGCGAAAAAAAAAATATAACGAAAGAGAGATAAGAAAACATACAAAAACAAACAAATTACAAGACAAAAGTTAAAAAGTTATTCGTTTTGTTGACTGTATGTAACTGCAAACGGCATCAAATACGTCCCTGTGGCTGACCCCTATACCTGACGCACCGAAAGATAGTATGATTTCTGGTGATAACATTAACCCTAATTTTGCGAGCGGAAGTTCTAGATGTCTTTTTCTTAACAATTTGTATCGTCGACATACCAAAAAATAATGATCTAGTGATTCTGTTTCTTGGCAATATGGACACAGAGGCGATAGCGTCAGACCAGTCCGGTGTAAATATAGGTTTAATGGAGGGACACGGCAGCGTAATCTCGTGATCGCTACTTCTGATTGTCTTGATGACACCACTGGATTTTCCACGGAAATCTGAGGTGCTGATATTCTGTCCAAGTTGTTATTGATTCACTGACATCCCTATGAATTGAATATTTTCTATATCTGATTGCTGTTATGTGAGCCACCAAAGGAAGAACAGGCATTATAGGTCCACTCAGGGATGCTCGCGCTAATGCGTCTGCCATTTCATTTAAATGTAAGCCACAATGTCCAGGTACCCATAATAGTTTTAGAGAATTCAACTGTGGAAGAACTAATGTTAGAAACGTCTTTAGTGGTGGCGAATTGGGTGAAGCCGTAAGCGAAGTACAGACCGAAAGGGAATCTGTTATAATAACCGCACTTATTGAGTTCGGCGGGAGTTTCCGAAGCGCTAAAAGAATTGCTAAAAGCTCGGCTTCAAAAACAGGTGTGAAGTCTGGCAGTCTCAAGGAGAATGACCAGCCAAGCGGAAGCGAGAAGATGCCTATGCCTGCCTTTTCGTTGTTCACTGAAGCGTCTGTAACTGTTATGTTATTTGTTTGCACGTGTGCTAGGTAATCTTGCAACAGGTTATTTAAAAAATGTCGCAAACTGAAACTTAGAGTTTGGGGGGAAAATGTCATCAAAATCTATCTTAATATTCTGATGTGATTCGGTTGACGGAATTACCTCTCGAATGTTCACATTCAGGCTATCTAATTGTTTTTGTACAAATATGATCTGTGGAGTGTGAAATCGAGGCCAATGAGCAAGGAAGAAGGAATTTGGATCAATAATGAATGCGTATTCAGATCGTCTAAGCGGCAAGCTGTAAAATTTCAGAAATGTTTGAACTGTTAAGATGCGAAATCTGCAGGGCAATATTGGAAGGCGCGCTTCTTGGTAGATAACATTAATAGCCACAAACCTGGGGAGTCCCAGACACAGGCGTAGGGCCTCACGCTCCAAAAGAACCAGAGGCTTTATTTTATAAGCGGGGCCGCCTGAGAACAAGACACACACAAATTCCAATATGGGGCGCATATAAATTTTATAAATCATCAAAAGTGAATCCTTACGTAGTCCATATTTTCGGTTACTCATTCTGCGCAGAATACCTAAAGCACGTTGTGCCTTACCCGCTACACTCTCTATGTGTGGGCTCCAGTTGACTTTTCCATTATATGTTATTCCCAAATATTTTAGAGACTCAACCTGTGGAATGGGCTCTTGCTTATAAGTTATAGAAATTGAAACCGGATCCATGACCGAGAACTCTAAAATGGCGCTTTTGCTTGCATTTAATGACATACAGATTGTCTGAAGCCATACTTCTAGCATGCTCATGTATCTTTGTAATTTTTGGTATACTGTGTTAATGTCAATGTCGGCAGCAAAGAATGCAATGTCATCTGCATACACGTAAACGTGCACGTTCTGACAAGTGGGGATAGAGCTCATTAATATATTAAATAATATTGGGGATAGGACAGATCCTTGGGGAACTCCGCGAGTTTGTCTGAATTTAGACGAAGAACATACGTCCTTGAAGCAATAAAATTCTCTTAATCGCAAAAATTCTACCACCCACGCGGTTATATAGCTGGGGAAATTACGACGCTGCAGAATATCCAATTGAATTGAATGTTCGACGCTTTCATAAGCTTTAGCTATATCTGATTTCATCAAAGCAGAATATTCTCTCCTTTTCTGGGCAAGTTGGATGCGGCTCTCTAAATCGGCATGGGCACACCATATTTAGCAATTAGCTCTAAAGCCTATTTGATTTGGACTTAATATTAAGTTATCCGTCATCCAGATAGTAATTCGGCAGTGTAATACCCGCTCTGAGTTTGACCATATTAGAAGTAAGAGAAATAGGTCTGACGTTTTCTATGTTATAACCTAGTCCTTGTTTTTTAGGTATCGGGATTACTTTAGCTACTTTCCAATCGTAAGGTATCCAAGCTTTGTGTAAGGAATAGTTTATAACGTTTAGAAGGTCTCCAGGAGATAGATCAAATAAAATTTGCATCATGTGAACGGTAATTCCATCAGGACCAGGGGCTGACAAAGGTAAGTTTCGAATCACTTGAGCTAATTCAGGCAATGTAACTTCAGTATACACTAAGGATGGGGCTACTTTTTGCAAATTATACGACATCGATGACGTGAATCTACTCTCCAAGCCTTTAGCAAGGAGTTAAAGAAATTTTCTCATTTCATCGGGAGACAGATTGACATAATCAATATTAGTTGGCGATGGCAGAATTTTCCGATATCTCATATATCTAAACAACGATTTTTTGTTTTTAGATTTAGAAAGGAAATCATAGTGTTTCCTGTCATAATCCTCTTTAGCTTTAGCAACTGTACGTTTAAAGACAGCAGCATGAAACTTGTAATCAGACCAATTTTTGGGGCACTGGTTGTAGAGGAGCTGCTTCCAAGCTGCCTGTCGGCGTCGGTGGTCTCGCGTGCAGTCTGTATTCCACCAAGGGTTATAAGATGTTTGCTTTGCAGATGTAACACTGAATTCAGCCTTTTTGTATGTTCTTTTAATTACCGCACAAAGTTTCATAGCCTTGGTGTCTTCCTGCTCTTTAGAATAAGGAGTCAAATCTACCTTAAGATCGGATTTAAATTTATTATATTCTACAAATACGCGCACCTGGGAGCACGATGGCATAATCGGGCAAGCAATTTCAACCATTATTGGAAAGTGGTCACTGCTGGTTGCACAGTCCAAGGCTGTCCAGGATGAGTTAGTGAGCCAAATTTTACACTCACACTTCTTCTTCATTTTAACGAGCACGAGGGCCGACAAAGAAGACACAAAAGTGAATTCGCCCTTCTTCAGACGTTATCAAGCTTCCTCTGTATGGTTCCCTGCCTAACATGTTTACCTTCATGTATCTGGCTTATCCGTAACTGACTCTGCTCGTGTAATGAACCTGGAACTATTGACCATTTAATTCTTTCTTGCCGCCGCTTTCCTTCTCTCCGCAGAACATTCCTTAAATTTTCAACTAGTAAACTGTGTTTATGTAGCACTTACGAAAACAAACATTTTGTCTTTTGGTGCCTGTCAATTAGGCACAAGCCATAGTTCGATGATTACTGCTCTGCATAAGTTTATCGAAGTATTCGAAGGTTACGCTGCTAGGGTACCGACCGTAGGATATCTTACTTCATTTTTTTTTAGTTTCTTAGTTCATTTTTTATTTAGTTTATATATAGGTCCTCTCAAAACTTCTGCTATCAGTTAGTTGCCAAATGCATCGTTCTGAATGTTCGCCTTTACCCCTTTCGGTATGCTGTTGGGTGTACGTTTCATTCCATCGAGTGTGTCCAATCACCCTTCGTGGGTACGAGCTACGTTTTGAGGCAACAACAACAACATCTTGCTAGTCAGACTGGATAACCGTCACTTGTAGAAGAAGATCCTTGGGCACTGGTGCACACCGGCATCTCCACAGATAGCTTTCGATCAACGCATTGTTGCGCTTCCTGAATGAGAATTGCGTGACAGGTTATGGGATTTACTGTACGCTCCCTATAGCGTTTGTGTGAACACGAAAGCTTTTAGGGGCTCACTCACCTATTCATTTTGATTAGGAGGGCGCGAACAGTAGTTTTTGAGACCGAATTGAAATACGAATCGCATAATGCCAGAAGTGAATAGAACCGAATAATTTTCCAATACTTTGCGAATAATGTACCACCTCCTGGTTCATTAACGCTTTCCTGTCCACGCCTATACCCATCAGTAAGCCTCTATCGATGCTTTCAACTTCAAATTTTGCCGCGATTGGGGCTTTTTTTTTTTTGGCAGCTAGCGTCATCTAGCGCATAAAAAAGAAACTATTGTTATAGTTTCGCTTTTGGGCTTTTTTTTTTTTTTCACCGCGTGGTTAAAGCGCCTTTTAGTCACGTGACGAGTGCTGGTAGTTTCCGACGTGGCCTCGACGTCGCGCGCAGATGCCCTTCGGAAACGGCGAATTTCGACGGATTCCGATAAATCCGCGTCAGAATTTTGCGATCGTGGTAGCAGCACAGACTCGGAAGATGATCTTCTCGATTCATCGAACTTCAGCACAGACGGCGAAAGTGCTCCAAACAGCCCTAGGAACGTCAACAGGTATCCGACGGCGGGTTTCGTTTTCTACTCCGAACCGTTTCGCCGCTGCCGCGCTCAGATCTAAAGATATCCCGCGTGTTTTAAAGGCCATAGCCCTTATCTGCGCGTTGTCAACGTCGTTTGAGCAGGACCACTTGCCAGTGGCGGCGCAAAGGCTAGTTTTGCGCAAGAAGGCGCGGCCGGGAGTGGATCTCGGCGTTCCGCAATTATTGCGCTCCCCAGGGTCGCGCGGCGGTTCGTAAGAGCCGACGCACGAGGACAATAGCCACTAGGGCTAACATTTTCCTTTGTATATAAATAACTTATATAAATAAAATATAAAAAACAGATAGAAAGCTTATATTCGCAGTAATATAGTATATAGCCTTTTTAGTTCAAAATGTTTATTTCGAAATTTTTAATGTTCTCTCTGGGCAGAGCAGCATCGATGTCTTTACGGAGTTTTCTCGTTTTCGTAACAAATCCTTTTTTGAATAACCTCTTTTTTTTCAAGGAAGTCGTAAGAAATGTTCGCTTTAAAATAATGTCGTTAGAAAGCACATTCCTTCTTCTAGAAATTGATACCACACACTCTAATATGAAACATTTGCTGTAGTAGTAAAAGAAATCGTTTACTAGACTACCCAAAAACTACAGTCGTCATTAATGTCAAACAACTTCAACATCCTCGTATTCGCAGTATTAGAAAGCTTCTGCTATTACACTGCGCATTAGAAATCAAGCTTTATGAAAGGCACAAACGGAGCATTTGTAACGATTCAGCAGTTTGTTCATAATTAAGGGCTCTTTGCAGCATACGCGGTCATACATCATCATATAAGGTTTGAAAAGGCAGCCTTGTTGGCCATTTATTATCTGTGTATACCTCTATGACCAAATCAGAAGTGCGTTCCGACTGCGATGATGGCCGAGCGAAAAAAAACAGCAAGCACCTATTCTATTGTTCGAATTGTCTCGGCCGATGGCGCCACTAGTATATAAAGTATGTTGCAGTGAAACGTATTCATATTTAATATCCGATGAGAGGAAACACTTGCTGCACATATAAATAATGCCAAACAATAATCATCGCTGAATGTCATATGCCTAGACAACATTTTATTGCAAGTGAATGTGTTAAGCCGTAAAAGTCTGACTGACTGGGCGACGTAGCATGCTCTCGTACGCTATGTTTTGCAACTTCTTCTCTGATCGTGTACAGTCGACAAAGTATTCTAGATCTATTCGAGAAAAAAAGTTTGTATTTTGAATAGTGACTACTCGATTCTAGGACCGAATTGAATAGCTGAATATATCTTATTCGTTATTTCAAAGTTTCGAATATTCCCACACCATTAATTACAAGATTTACGTCGCAGAAAACGCGAAATTCTTTGATAATTTATAAAGTATAAAGGAATGAAGAAAAAGAAAGCATGAGCCGTTCCACTCGGTGAAGGTAGATGACCAACGAAGTTCTTCTTAGCATACGACACAGAGGTGACACAAAATTTTGAACAAAGCTAGGTACGAACTCATTTACCGTGATTTTTATGTAGATTCGCGCGGATGACAGGACCGCCAGTCCGTGGAACCTGAGGGAACTAGAAGTGCGTGACGTTTCGGCGGGACCGCCACCCCGGGAGAGCGGAAGGAAAGGAAAGCAGACGCGCAAGCGCTTGGAACGCCGACAAAGAGAGGGCGGCGCGAACGTAGACATGGCCGACATGGGTCAAAGTGTAGTATCTGTCCTTATCAGCTTAATATCTGATACAGGTTCTATTTGGACCCAAGCACTATGTTAAACTTATTCTTGCAAGACGGTGGAGTGATTGAAGCCTGCTTCACATCTGCCGCGGGTCGGCCCGCTATTGCAGCATCTTCGGGATCGGCCCACGGTTTTTGCTCTCGCAGAACGGAACCCTAGCCATGAACAGCTTCACTGTAATATGCTCAGTGCTTCGAGTTGATCCGAGCCCTGGTTTCGCAGATTAGCAGACAGAGGTCTGCTAATCTATACCTGGTATAGTAGTATAGTATATGGTATTAGTAGTATAGGTATGCTATACCTGAGAGGTTTTACCTCTCAGGTATAGTACTACAGAAGAGAAGAATACTACGCCTGCTGAAGAGCGTGGTCAATCCATTAGTTGTTATGATAGGCTCGCGCCACGTTCTGCAGCTTGCCTATTGTTATAGCATAAACCAATACCGATCTGAAAAAAAAAAAAAAAGCCGGATATGAAGGACAACGAACAAATAACCGCGTCTTTCGGCTTCGCCGCCTGCTTTCACAGAAAATGAACTCAATTTTTTTCTTCTCGAGTGGGGAAATCGCTCCATGCGCGTTATCAAGTGTTTACTTTAACCGATATCGCAGAAAAATGTGCAGGAGTTGCAGCAAATGAAATTGCTCTTCTGCCGACGATACGGTGGAAAAAACAAATATTTAACCTGGCAGAGCAATGATTGGCTGACGCCTTGGCACCTCTGCAGCTGACGTATAAACCAGGACCAAGCTGATAGAATTTAAACGAAGGCAACGGTAAAAAGTAGGGGTGCTCAAATACTCGAAAACGAATAGAATAGTATTTGCTATTCGTTTCGTTTCCGATTCGAGAATTCACTATTCGAAGTTGTCGAGTGATCATTCCGTTGGAATTTAACAACTGTTACAGTGCATAGGCAGGAAGAATGCTTCAAGTGAAGACTCTTTCGAATTATTCTGCTGCAGGAGAATCACGATTGCTGCGCAGACAAGTTTTTGAGCGAACGCATGGGGAAGATCACTGATGCACAATAGTTTTCAGTCGTCTAATGAGGAGTGTCTCGCCTTTGGCGGCCTACGAACCTGTTATATCGGTTTAGGCAAGGCAATTAATTATTTGGCTAATCGAATCTTACACGTACACGGCGCTGTAAAATTCCACTTAGCTCCTTCAACGAGCACTGCACTCTCCTGCGTGCCGTTTTGTTTGTATATTTTTCAATAAGGTCATTGTCATGGTGCACCGGACGCTATCCTTTTTCTTCTGCTTCAGATATGTCATCTTCTCAGCTGATTTGAAGTACAGTTGTTCGCGGCATCATATGTATCAAACAACGTAAACAAGTATTTCATTGCCGAATGAACTCCACGGAACTATGACATTTCACTTTGATTAGAAAACCGAAATATTTGATACTCTAAGGTCGTTTTTCTCGAGTATTCGTTTAGACTAGATTCTAAAATTTTGCTATTCGAACAGCAAAAGGCACCATTGGGAAGAGGCAGAAGAAGCCACGTCTCTTCACTTCTTCTCCACCGGCGAGAGCCACACCAAGGAATACAACGTGCACCAGAGTGGATATTGACGAAAGCTGTAATCTTATCGGAAGCCGATTGTTCGCGCACGTGTTTGGACTGTTTCTACAGCGAACGATAGTGCGCAATTTATGCCGTATAATATTGCAGCAGCCATTGTGTCACTGATTCGCATTATGAGCGAAACACTAATTTTTCTATTATCATTCATGCCGAGGTACGCATTGCACGGGCAACGGCTTCAGTGAAGGATGGGTGTCGATGGACGGCTTACGACAGGTTACATAATAAAAATCGACTGAAAATCAAAGCACGTCTTATTATTTATTTATTTCCCATACTGTTTTGCCCTTCCGGCCTGTTACAGGGGTGGGGGAAAAAGAATTTTCAACAAACACGTAACGCCACTTCCGCAATAAACAAACTATGAACAATATTGACCTATATTCTTCGAAACCTTATTCTAGTGCTTTGAAGTAAGCGGGAAAATGATTTGCGGAAAATATCAGTGCGACATCGCAAAGAAATGAAATGGGGCGGTAAAATCTGCAAGTTCTTGTTTATTCCTGTGAGACCCGAATAAATTCGGAAAAATAGTAATGATTTCGTTGCTAAGCGGCATTGTGCTAGTGTTTGCCAGAGACCGTTTTCTTTAATGAATGTAACACTGTTGTGGAAGTTGTAATGCCCATAAACAAACATGGCAGCGTGGTTTTGAAAGCGTTCAAGTTTGTCTATAAGATGAGAGGTTCGAGAGTACGAAGCCGCGCGAGCATTCTCGGGTGCGAGCATTTGTGTTGTAAAGCTGATCTTTTACCATTTCGGAGGCTTGATGAAAATTACGTCTAATGAGGTTGAGCATTCTTGATGACCTTAAGGTCAGGTATTCTATATGTCTGTTCCAGGTCAAATTTTCTGAGAAGTAGACCCTAAGATATTTATAATGTTCAACCAGTTCAAGGTGCAGGCCATCGAAATTATAAACGGATCTCGCAGGGAGGCATTTACGGGTGAAAGACACGAGCTGACACTTTGCACTGTTTAAGGATATGCCAAACGTCGAGCACCAACCTTGAATTGTACTTAAGTCACTCTGTAGGCAGATAACATCATGATCATTTTGAATATCTCTATAAATTACGCTGTCATCTGCATTCATTCGTACTTTGCACTGAAGTCCTTGCACAATATCATTAATACAAACCAAAAGCAACAACGGCCCCAAAACAGATCCTTGGGGAACGCCAGAAATTACAGTGACGCCAGTTTATTTCGGTCCGTTACCAGAAAACAGGGGAGTAGCCAGGGGGGGGGGGGGGGGGGGGGGGCTTATGGGGCTTCAGCCCCCCCCCCCCCGAAATTTTTTAGTGCTGTGATGCACTGCTGACTAAACAACCCCCGGCGCCGGAAATCATTCTGGATTATGTCTAGAATGTATTTTTCACGCTCGGAAAGTCATTTCGGCGCGAAGATTGTGAACTCTGGCTGGATATCGTGGCAACGCCCATGCACCTGGAGTCACATAACGCAAAGATCCCCATCCCAGCACAGTTTCAAGGGCGCTTTGATGGCGAGCGGGCTCGTCGCGGCATCTCGCAGAGGCTGCGGTACCTACGGAGCGTATGGAGTTCAATTCCGAAATTTCATGGGTATTAAGATCACATAACTTTTGATGTGAAAGATGCATTGAGATTTCCAAAGTCGTGCTTTACATTTTCAATTCTGGGTCTTTGTGAGTTTAATGTTCTGATAAACACTTGAGGCAAAGCTGCATTTCCTTTTCTAAAGTCGTACATCGGACCGTATATAACGAGAGACGGCAAGTCAATGCACTATCAGACAAGTTGACAAAGCACGCAGCGAGGTCCGATGAGACGAAGCGTTGTGGTGGTTCATTTGTGCCATCATGTCACAGAAAAGAATGTCAACATTTTTTCACCTGCGCCAAAGCATCCATGACAAGACGTTAAAGCCAGCAAAGGTAACTGTGTTCTTATTTATTTTTTATACTTTGACTTTTATTCGCGAGGACACATTGAGCCTCTTCAATTTTCTTGTTCTCGCTACCCGCGGGCTGCTAGAGCCAGACAGAGGTCATGCGTTTTTCACGTGTTGCCCTGACAACAGCGCGGCGCACTTTGGTGCGCGTTCGTTTTTCTCTGGCTGAGTGGATTTTAGCCTCCGACAGTCTTGGTCGCTTTCTGGCTAGCAGACGACAAAAAGAAGCAGTGGTCGCTCGCCGCCACCATTGTGGGGACTCGACAGATTGCAACACGTTCGCTTGAGGGCGTCACCATCATTTCGATGTTATCGCGACGTCTACGGAAATACTTTTATCTCGCCAGTGTAGGATAACGAGCAGCATGCATGTGGACCACGCGCATGTGGACCAGCATGTGGACCAGCATGTGGACCACGCGTCTCAGGTTTTCTTCGATATTCCTTGGGTAGCTACATGAGGTGCCCCAACTAGGCATTCGATTGTGGCCAACATGCTTTCCTTTGCGTTTCTTCATTTCGATGATGTCGCGATCGCACTGCTCCCAAGCGTTCCGCGCACAAACAGCCATAGGCGCGCTGCCATTTAAAAAGTGACAGGGCAGCGACACAAGCGCTGGCTGTTCGATTTAAGCTAGCAACCATTATCTCCTGCGCTGCGTAAAGCGACTGACGGACGTGTTGGTGGTGATAGGTGGTAGTTCCAGACAGCAATAAACAGACTATCGTGCATAGGCTGTTAAAGCGCGATCAATTTCGTGATGCCTTTTTCCAACGAAGAAAAAGCAGACATTATCCTTGCCCTAGGAGCTGCAGGCGGACAGAGACGGCAGGCTGCAAGAATATTTCGAAGCTGGCACCCGGGTACGTGACCGAGCTCGATGACAATATTCAACACCTACGAGTCACTGAAGCAAGCCGGCAGCTTCACAAGAAAGAGGCAGAGAGCTTCACTCATAAATAATGAGGTTCGCTCCAACGTTTTGTCTTTCATGGCAGCTAATCCACATGCCAGCACGCGCAGCGTTAAACTTGCTAAACTTGCTTACAGCCATCGCGAAATGACGGACGTGTTACTTCCGGCTGCACAAGCGATAACCGCTGTGTCTACTTAAGGCTATAACAAACGTTCGAAAGGGGAGCACATCGCTGGCGTAAATGGCACAGCCAACGCCTACGTCGCTGCCCTGCCGCCTTTTAAGCGGCAGCGCACCTATGGCTGTTTGTGCGCGGAACGTTGGGGAGCAGTGCAATCATGAGGCGCAAGCGGGCATGTCACTTGGTGTTTTGTATTTCGCAGGCATCATCAGTAAGCTGGAATACACTAATACTTAATATATATACAGAATGACAGAAACTGTTTATTCGGACGTTTTGCGAACCGCTCTGCAATTTTCTAATTAGAATTTTTTTTCCTAGCTTCGTTATTTCAGAAGTTGGTTTAGTAATCTTGACTAAACATCTAATTAAGCAAAATACAAAAATAGCGTGACACACTACATACAAAAGGGAGCAACATGCAGTCGGCCGCGTCGTCTTAGAGTGCATCGGCATATTTTTTTAACTCTGGCTGAATTTAGCTGACTCTAGCTGATCAAGAAACGCCAATGTATGAAAGCCTCTAATCCTACAGCTAGAATAGAACTGGCAGAACTTTCTAAGTTAATCAACAAGCGTAAGACAGCGGACATCAGGAACTATAATATGAATAGAATTGAACAGGCTCTCAGGAACGGAGGAAGCCTAAAAACAGTGAAGAAGAAACTAGGAATAGGCAAGAATCAGATGTGTGCGTTAAGAGACAAAGCCGGCAATATCGTTACTAATATGGACGAGATAGTTCAAGTGGCTGAGGAGTTCTATAGAGATTTATACAGTACCAGTGGCACCCACGACGATAGTGGAAGAGAGAATAGCCTAGAGGAATTCGAAATCCCACAGGTAACGCCAGAAGAAGTAAAGAAAGCCTTAGGAGCTATGCAAAGGGGGAAGGCAGCTGGGGAGGATCAGGTAACAGCAGATTTGTTGAAGGATGGTGGTCAGATTGTTCTAGAGAAACTGGCCACCCTGTATACGCAATGCCTCATAACCTCGAGCGTACCGGAATCTTGGAAGAACGCTAACATAATCCTAATCCATAAGAAAGGGGACGCCAAAGACTTGAAAAATTATAGACCGATCAGCTTACTGTCCGTTGCCTACAAAGTATTTACTAAGGTAATCGCAAATAGAATCAGGAACACCTTATACTTCTGTCAACCAAAGGACCAGGCAGGATTCCGTAAAGGCTACTCAACAATAGACCATATTCACACTATCAATCAAGTGATAGAGAAATGTGCAGAATATAACCAACCCTTATATATAGCTTTCATTGATTACGAGAAAGCGTTTGATTCAGTCGAAACCTCAGCAGTCATGGAGGCATTACGGAATCAGGGTGTTGATGAGCCATATGTAAAAATACTGGAAGATATCTATAGCGGCTCTACAGCCACCGTAGTCCTCCACAAAGAAAGCAACAAAATCCCTATAAAGAAAGGCGTCAGACAGGGAGATACGATATCTCCAATGCTATTCACAGCATGTTTACAGGAGGTATTCAGAGGCCTGGAGTGGGAAGAATTGGGGATAAAAGTTGATGGAGAATACCTTAGCAACTTGCGATTCGCTGATGATATTGCCTTGCTTAGTAACTCAGGAGACCAATTGCAATGCATGCTCACTGACCTGGAGAGGCAAAGCAGAAGGGTGGGTCTGAAAATTAATCTGCAGAAAACTAAAGTACTGTTTAACAGTCTCGGAAGAGAACAGCAGTTTACGATAGGTAGCGAAACACTGGAAGTGGTAAGGGAATACATCTACTTAGGGAAGGTAGTGACCACGGATCCGGATCATGAGACTGAAATAACCAGAAGAATAAGAATGGGTTGGGGTGCGTTTGGCAGGCATTCTCAAATCATGAACAGTAGGTTGCCACTATCCCTCAAAAGGAAAGTGTACAACAGCTGTGTGTTACCAGTACTCACATATGGGGCAGAAACCTGGAGGCTTACGAAAAGGGTTCTGCTGAAACTGAGAACGACGCAACGAGCTATGGAAAGAAGAATGGTGGGTGTAACGTTAAGGGATAAGAAAAGAGCAGATTGGGTGAGGCAACAAACGCGGGTAAACGACATCTTAGTTGAAATCAAGAAAAAGAAATGGGCATGGGCCGGACATGTAATGAGGAGGGAAGATAACCGATGGTCACTAAGAGCTACGGACTGGATTCCAAGAGAAGGGAAGCGTAGCAGGGGGCGGCAGAAAGTTAGGTGGGCAGATGACATTAAGACGTTTGCAGGGACAACATGGCCACAATTAGTACATGACCGGGGTAGTTGGAGAAGTATGGGAGAGGCCTTTGCCCTGCAGTGGGCGTAACTAGGCTGATGATGATGATGATGATGATGAATTTAGCTGAAACACCTTGTATATAGTGACTTTTGCTTAGATACGTAGATTTATGGGGTACTTATACGTATATTTAAACATCTTGTTGCGAGGTTCTGTGGGTACATGCAGTGAACTTTGTTTCCAGAGAAACTTTATTGCTTTTTATCAAGTTTTATCTTCGCATTTTTGTATTCCATTGCACTTCGCATTTCTAATGTATATTTTGCAGAACTGCTGCTTTTTATATGTGATCTATTTTGCGACTACGATTTCGGACAATTACAATACACGACCGGTACATAAAAACGAAGGACAGCATCACTGAGATTTTTTCCTGGCCATTGCACATGCACAAAAATGTAAACAAGGTTCTTGAATGACAAAGTTTCATTAAGATATTTGTCCTCTACTTGTTCATTTCACGGCCTTTGCATTTATCATATAAGTGGTATGTACTGCTTTGCTGGTTTCGCGCTGATATAGTTCTAAAGTTTGTGTGATATTTTCTTTCTTATTAAACAGACAAAAACATGGAAGCATTGATATAATTATAGTGGTACAATTTTTGGAACATAAGAAAATATTATTTTATGAAAAAATACACATTTTACTTGTCTTGACAGTGCGTAGCTTCCAAGAATTCGTTTGCAGCATCTTTGGCAATAACAATGCAGTTATTATTCATGTACTTGATCCCTCGGCAAATTCTGTGAGGAGGCCGAGCTCCAACGTGAGCCCCCCGAACGAAATTTCTGGCTACGCCACTGCCAGGAAATGCTGCCTTCTCTCAGTCAAATGCTGGTGCCATATCGCGGTGCTAGAGCTAATAAGATGTGTTTGCAGAGGACTCTAAGTTGGGGCAACGGGCTTTCGAAGAGAATGATACGGAACCTCGTGAAGTTCACCAGAAGTAGGCAAGTGCTTTGATAAATCTTCGTCGGTATCATTGCTAGCTTACGCTTTTTTTATATGTTCAACCGCTCTCTTCAACCTGCAAAGCATGTGGCAAACTTTATTGAGTTACTGAAGCTTCTGTTTGCGCGCTTACCTTTAGTTCGTACTTTTGCTTCGCCGTCATCCTGCACAAGGAAACCTACTAGTTTTGACGTGTGGGCGCCGGTGTATTGGGTTACAATCAATCTGAAACTGGATATCGTCACGCTGCTCTTCAACCTAGCAGCATAAGAATATGCTCCTGTATGAGCATCCCGCCATCCCTCAGAAAAGTCAGCGTGTTTTCAGTTAAGCTGGAGTTGTATTTGTATAGTTGCGCGAATCCTTTTAATTATTCGATACTACAGCAAACAGGGATTTCCGGAAGGCCTCTTAGATGCAGGGTCATCACGTCGTCAAAAAGAACAAATCCCAGTCAACATGCTCTAATCCTTTTGCAAAAGGAGCAGCATTTATATTTCCTCCTTGCTCTTTTATTTTTCATATCTCTGATAGCACACAGCGAGCCCATTCACGCCAAACGGGGATAACCCCCTGATATACTCTCTCTTATCGGAAACGCAGTCTCAATTGACGACCTAGCAACAACCGCCAGTGCCAGCCCAGCGGGAACACCCCCAAAGTTGGCCGCCCATCGCGCCCTCACTGTGCCGATCGACTAACCGAATTTTTGCGGGCGCTCTCCCCAAGATCGCAGTGTTCTCAACGTCGCCGTCTTCGGCCCGTACCGCCGTTCTTGGCTTCTTCCCGCAGGGTGTGTCGCATTAACGCTTCTCCACAAACGCGGGTGGACGCCATTGTGTGCCCGGTGTGTGCGCGTGTGTATGTCTAGATTATGCAGCCCCGTCTCTCAGCTCGATCGCAGTGTGTCCCCGAGTGGACGACGAACGATGGAGTGGCGGCGAACCTCGCCGCGTGTGACCACTCGCCTAATGCACTTCCGCCGTTGGGCGCCGCAGTCTCACCGCGAGGGGGCGCCGCACGACGCCGATAAACACGCCCCGGGGCGGCGGCCGCCGGCCGGGCCTTGCGCACGGCACGCCTACGATCATCAGCAGCGTCGGGGCACAGTTCCGTGCACAACCCTGAACGAGCTGCGCATTTAGTCCAGAATTTGCGATAGCGTGCAGTACGAAGCAAAATGCTAAAATATGCACTAAGATCTGTTTAAGCAATCTATAGAAGTTTTATAGACATTTATATGAAGAGCGTAATATGCCTATATTTAGTTTCTGAAGGCCTTATACACAGTCCGCAGCCTGCCTATGTCCTTAATGCCTTGGACGTTTATAATTACTTATTTGCGATTTTGAGTATTCACGAGACAAAATGGGCACAATTTAGTTGTCCTATTCACAACTCCAACAGCGTTGTTAGAAATAATCATATCGAGATAATTTGCATTTTTTTCTACTGTGCTGACTGTGCAACACTATATCAGCTGCGATATTATCACTACACGCGCTCTATTATTCTATAGGATGCCTACAGATCATGTATTGACAAAATTAGGGAAGACTGCATGACGGCAGAATCATTTATTTACTTATTATGAATACTTTCAGGGCCCGAAAGCACTGCAGAAAGTAGTGTGATGGCTACGAACGTATGCAGTGAATAAAAACAAATAAAGTATTACAAGGCATTTTCTAAGGCGTTCTTGAATTGTTCTGCATCTGTAATGGCAGCAATGGAGGAGGGAAGGCGGTTCAATTCAGTGCTTGTTCTTGGGACGAAAGAATCATTAGAATCAATCCAATTAGTGTGACACTATGGCAAGCTTACTTTGAAAAGGCGATCGGTTCTAGCTGAAACCTACCAATGCGGTGGAAAAATAGCGACTTCCAATACTTGATTGTAGAGTTAGATTTTATGAATCATGGAGCCTCTATAGTCACTATCAGTATGTATTTTTATAATGGTGACTTGGAGATACGGGTGACTGATGATAGCGCAAGTGTTATCGTCAATCGTCCACATTGAAATACCTGCGACGTGTGCAATAGCGAAAGTATGTGCATGACAGCTTAAAGCGGACTTAAAAATAAATGGTGAAAGCGACGTCAGGTTGTGCTTTTTGGAGTGCTTGAATTAAATGCGTGGTGAACGGACCATACTGAGTAACGCAGATAGCATATTTCTAAACAATTGCACAGCTAGCAGTTTTGCGGTCAGGTTGATGTCTTCCTGATTTCGATGTCATAGTCGTCAGAGTTGAGGCACCACTGCAACCGCCTCACAATTAGCGTTTGAATTGACTACTGGAAACAAACAATTCATCCTACAACAAATCAAAGTGGCGTCTTTAGCATTGTTTACGCGACGCAAGAGCCTCACAGGCTCTGACTCTGCGCTACCCCTCTCATAATATTTAAGAACATTCCAATAATGGCGCGGAATTCATAAACAACGCACAGCATGCGAATCAGCACAGCTTGGTAATACGCAACTTCAAACATAGTCAAACCGCCGGGGCCTCTCACTTGGTAGTCCTAACGTGCTCAAATACCGGCGAACGTTCTAGAGCACTGGTTAGACGGCGGTCATGAATCGCGTACGGTGGTGTACAAGGCAACCACAACCTCCCAAGGACACGGCGTTTTGGTTTAATGCGGCTCGCGTTTTGTATGCCTGTACACGTCAACGTAGAGTTTGTTTCGTGAGAACCTTCTCAGTGGCGTGATCTTTCGCTCCCGTTATATATCTCGCATTGTCACGTAAAGCTGCAACTTTATGTTAAGGGCGAGGTAACCACTCGTCATTGTAACACATACTAACTTGATTGCATACAGAAGAAGGCAGCTGGTATTCAGCTATCACGCTATTCAGCAGACCAGCCCCACAGTGTGGAATTACACCTCGCTTTGTTACGTATCTAGCCGGCGGTCTCGAGCTTTTGTGCCTAGGCGATGCTGCAGCTAACTAAACCCAAGAGCCAGCGCTGAACGGATCTGCGTTAGCGTTCTTTGCAACAAAGTTCTCTCCGGCGCTGGGTTTTACTTCATTATTTTTTTAAACGCCCATGGCAAACGCAAAACTTTGTAATCTCACTCTCCTAGACTTTATACCGGCCGGCCATCGACATAAGGCACTCGGGAAAAATATTGCCGAGACGTGACGCCTACCGCAGCCAGTGTATAGGGATGCAATATGCTGGGCTCGTTGTCTCCCCATCGCAAGCGGCTCTTGTTTGCAAACGACCACAGGCTGAGAAAACAAGTTTATCCCGACTAATCCATTTTTTTTGTGTGTGTGTGTCTGTCACTCAAGTCCCAGAACATATGGTGTCTTTGCAAGAACCGAAGATGTATGCTCACGAGATCCCACAAATCTTCTACGTCAGAAAACCGGAACTTGGAAGGCTAAGTATTGCCAGAGCTTAATATTACGACGTACAAGGAGACCCTGTCAACATAGGACGTTTGAACTAGCGTTCCGATTGCAGGAATGTCTTGAAGTGTACCTTGGCGATGTTCCAAGGCCTTTTTTGAAAATCGAAGTGCAGGAATCGAAGCTTCGATCTGTAATGAATCATCATCATCATCGCTAAGACGTTGGCCTTTAATAATAAACATAAGTGAAATTGTCCGATATCAGGATTCAAACAGAGGAACCCTAGCACGACAGCTCGTTTTTACTTAGTCAGCATAGGTTTACTTCAATTCATACCGCCACTTCATCGACGAGTCTTACACTTCATGTAATATTCTGACGTGTTGCTATCGCATTAATTGCTTCGCCCTTATGGCGAAACTAATATTTCTTTTCGTCCACTTTCATTTCCCTATAATTTATCACTTTACAAATATCAATTAATTAATTCAGCGTCAATTTAGGGGTAAATTCGAGAGAAATGTGTTAGCATTAGATCTCTTATAGGACTCGCCACATTGCAAAGTGTTCTTCAAGGTCTCACTCGACACACATACTGCCTCTTTGGGGAGCGAAGGTGGTCCGGAACAGACCACCGTCAGTATATGTTGTTACGATGGTGTGTATTTACTTAAATATGAATTGAATGAAAAATGGGCCGCGCCACTGCAAAGACAAGCGCACTTCGTTCTCCTCTTCCTTCGTTCTTGCTGTAACTTTAGCGTAACGCTCCTCCCTTTACAGACGAAGCCCGCTGGGCGAGTAATTGTTACGTCCACTCGGAGTCACGGGGATGACAGCGTTTCAGGCGGGCGACGTGAACAAGCTGCGTCTTCTTAGCCCGTAGCCATTAGAAACAAGACGAGCACTCGAATAGGCGATTGGTGATGACGAAAGGCCCAGTGTAACGAGCCAGAAACTTCTGGCACAGGCAACGCTTGCGAAGTGGTGTCCAAAGCCATACTATGTCTTCTTTGTCGTACGACACATTCCTATGTCGTAAATTGTAGCTAAACTTGGAGAGGTCCCGGGATGCCAACGTACGGAGCAGAGCTATGCGGCGTGCTTCCTCAACGCGGCTGAGAGTCTGGGCAATGGAAGAGTCCGCATGAGGAGTAAAAGGTAGAATGGTGTCAAGGAATCTGCGGGGTGGTCTGTCACAAAGGCAATAGAAAGGAGTGTAGCTGGTAGTTTCATGCTTTGCAGTGTTGTAGGCGTATGTGATAAAAGGCAAGGTGTCATCGCAATTTTTCTGCCTGGAAACGACGTATACATCGAAAGCATGTAGGTCAAAGTTCTGTTAGTCAGCTCGATGAGACCATTTGTCTGCGCGTGATAGGGATTCGCGTGGCGAAACTGGCAAGCACAGCGACGCAACAGCTCTTCGACTACGTCGGCCACGAACTGGTGACCATGATCGCTCACAATAACACGAGGGGATCCATGACGGAGGACAGGAGGAAGCTCGAAACATCAAGAACCTTGGCCGTTGGCATCGCTGAGGTTTCAGCATAACGCGTCAGATGGTCGACGCAGACTATAATGCAACGGTTGTCGTTTGCTGAGCGCGGCAATGGGCCGAGAAGATCCATTCCAACGATTTCGAAAGGAGATGATGGTGGCGCCACAGGGTGAAGAAATCCGACCGGGGAAGTATTAGGGCGCTTGAATTGCTAGCGCTTGTTACAACTGGCCACATACTTTTCTATATCACGTCGCATACTAGTCCAGTAGAATCGGCCCTGAATGCGCTGGTAAGTTCCGGTGAAACCCAGCTGAACAGCGGTCGAGTCGTCGTGCATCGCACGGAGCACGTGGGTTCTTAAATTCTTAGGGACCACTAAGAGGAGGCGGGCACCATAAACCGCATAATTCTTCTTGTGGAGCAGGCCATCTTGGATGACAAAGCCATTGTTACTTGTTGGTTGAGCAGCTGAGGCAGAGAGGGCATCCAGGCTGCGGTCGTCACGCTGCTCTTCTCGGAAAGTGGCCAAGTCGGAAAAAGAATGTCGTCGATGGCGGCCAGAAACTCAACGAAATTATCGGTGTCACATGCACTGGTTGGTAGAGGGAGCCTCTAAAGACAGTCGGCGTCCGCATGATGTCAGCCACTCTTGTAAAGGACTGCAAAGTCAAATTCCTGCAAACATAGCGCTCATCGAGGAAGGCGGCCAGACGGGTCGCGGAGAGCAACCAACCAACATAGTGATTGGGGATCAGCAACGATCGTGAAGCGGCGCCCATAGACAAATTGGCGGAATGTATGGACTTCAAAGTCGACAGCGAGACACTCTTGCCCAGTGACGGTGTGATTCTGTTCGGCCTTGCTGAACGAACGGCTGGCATAGGCGATGGCAGGCTCGGCATCACCAGAACGTGGGACGAGGATGGCGCCGAGGCCGATTCCAATCCAAACCTTTCAAATGTTGCAGGCGCGTTGCACAAACCAAATGGCATGACGTTGAATTCAAACAAGCCGTCTGGGGTCATAAAAGCGGTTTTCTCTTTGTCAGCTGAATGCATGGGTATCTGCCAGGAGCCCGATTGGAGGTCCACAGATGAAAAATAGCATGCGGAATGAAGGCAGTCGACAACGTCATTTATCCGGCGAAGTGGATACACATCCTTTTTCGTCGCAGTTCAGACGCCGGTAGTCGACACAAAACCCCCAGGAGCCATCTTTTTTTTTCAAGAGGATGACCGGCGCAGCCCAAGGGCTATAGAGGAATCTTGAATGACGCTCTTGGCTAGCATGTCGTCGACCTGTTGAGCGATGATCTTGCGCTCTGACGGCGACACGCGGTAAGGCTTCTAGAGGCCTGATGGGATGCGCAGACCCCGTGTCGATCCTCTGGCGAGCTCGCGTAGTTGGAACGCGAACTTTATTAGCGTTCTGCGCGAAATTAAATAATGACGCAGGTTTGATAAGGACGCTGACCAGGGCTTGACGTTTCTCTGAAGACAGCGACTTGTTGATCATCTTTAAAAAGGCGACGAGTCTTCGGGGACACCGGGGTCAGCCCCGTGCTCTCGGGATTCGTGTGACATGTCATCAGATAAAGCGCCTATACTGAGACTGGTATCCACTTCAATAGAGGCAAGTCGCACACCGATGGGCAGCACAACAGACTGGGAGTCTAAATTGTACATCCACAGTGTAGTTGTTCCGCAGGCCACAGAGAGGACGCATCGAGGTACGAGCACACTTTCCTTCACAACCATCGAAGGCACAGGATGAAAAATTGCATCAAATGTATCGGCGTAGAGACCGCAAGCAGCAACTCGAACTCTGGATAAGGAACGTGGCGCTAAGACAGTATCTTCAGTGACGGCGAGAGTGCGTGAACAGGTCGGCAAGAAGAGACAGGAAAAGCTCGCCAGTACCGCAGTCAGCAGTGGCACCGCACTGTTGTAGGAAATCGTGGCCAAGAATTACGTTGTGAGTGTATTGAGCAAGCACTGCAAATTTGGCTTGATACACGTTATCGGAGAAATAAACGTTCGCGGTGCACACTCCAATAGGTCGGAGCAACTCTCCACTCACAGCACGAAATGCATTAGCGTTATTCCAGCGAAACATCACTTTACGGCCTAGTCGGGTTTTGAAATCCAGGCTGATAACGGAGACACTCGCGCCTGTGTCCACTAAGGCCAACGTATAGCAAGATTGTCCACTAAAACACGAATCATGTTATGATACATGGTGACTGGCGGAAGCATAGGGGCGTGTAGCTGATGAATACTGGCGAACTCACCTCCATTGGTCGCGCCGCCTAGTTTCCCGGCGGCGGTGACGTGAGACGTCGTCGCGAAGAGCGAGACTTGCGCTGGCGTGAAGGTGGCGGCGTCAAGCTCCGCACAGAAGCTGATGAGTCGCTACGGTAATTCGCCTGGTGCTTTGTCCTGCTGCCGGAGTCAGAAGGCCAGCATGTCCCGTCGCAGTGCCGATTGCTACGCCGATAAAATGTGCGCTGTCGCTCATAGGACGGTGGTGACGTGCGTCGGCGATGAGGACAAAATCTGGTGACGTGACCGTGAATACCGCATTGGAAACAGATGGGGCGCTCACGGGACGCACTGAAATTGTCAGTAGCAGGACAGCTGTCACGGCCGTCCCACTCTTGAGAGACTGCAGGTGCTCTGGGTGAGTAACCATCGTGGAACTGATAACTGGGATACGCGTTCATAGTAGGGTTTGGCGCTCTTGAACGAGGAGCAAAGTTGTAGGCGCCTACGGAGGTGGCAGTGATGGACGTCTCACCGAAGTCGCAGTGAGAAAGGGGCTCTCGAACCCGCGGAGTCGAGAGGGAAGCCGCCTCACGTCGGTCAAGCTCTTCGCGCACAACTTGCCGAATAACTGACGCAAGGGCGGATGGAGCTGGGACCACGTCAACACTGGCGACGTTAGTTACGTTGGCCAGGCGGCCGAACTGTGGTGTTATACCCCGAGCTTTCAAGGCTTGAAATCTGCCGCAGTGCCGGATGACGTCACTTACGGAGTTCAGACTGTCTTTCCGATGAGGAACTGGTACACTTCCTCGGCGATTCCTTTTAAAAGATGACCAACTTTGTCCTCTTCTGTCATCTGAGGGAACAGGGCCTTGCTCAACTTCAGAACTTCCTGGATGTACGTCGTGCAGGTTTCGCCGGGAACTTCGGCTCGCTGCATTAGGGTTTGCTCTGCGCGCTTCTTTTTAGCTGCCGGATCTCTGAAGCACTTCCTGATTTCATCTACGAACTTGTCCCACGTCGTCACGCTTTTTTCGTGGTTTTCAACCCACACAGACACGGTTTCCTTGGGGAAGTTTAAGCTGGGCGGTGGCATTCCAGCCATTGGACCGACTTGCGCGCTGGTAAAAGCTGAGCCATCCGTCCACGTCTTCCCCGGCTTTTCCGGCGAAGGTTCATGGTTTGATGTAGGGCTACCATGCTTAGCTGGAAGAAGGTGGCGGGTTGTCGCCGTCGGAAGCCATCTCTGGTGGCAGACAGGCAATTTGGCGACTTCGGCGAAGCTCCACGGATTGCGCTTCTGCGGGCGGTTCGTCGTCGTTCTTCGGGAGCGCCGTTGTTTTACTCCGCACATCCACCAAAACATTTACGTTGAAGTGCGTTTATTTAAAGATGAAACGGGGGTGCAAAAGGGGCTGCGCCTACACCGAGCCGCTGCAAAGACAAGCGCACTTCGTTCCCCTATCCTTTAGTCCTTGCTGTAGCTTTAGCGTTAGCTTTATATATATATATATATATATATATATATATATATACATATTGTCACGTGGTAGTGACGTTAAAGAACACAGTAGCAGCACTGTGAAAGACAAAACTAGCTTTTATTGGGCGAACCTGTGCCCACAAAACAGGCTACACTTAAAGCACAACGATAGCGGCGAACACAGTCGGCGATAGTCGAAAATCTGATCAGCGGGTCAAGCGCGTCGGCTTTTATAGAGCAGTCATCGAATGTTCCAGACTAATCGTTGGGACCCGTGTGCCTTCCACAGAGTTCTACACCATTCGCGTCAGGCGATGAAATCAGATAATACGAGGTTCGGCGACAATAGACCGCGGATAGAAGCATCGATAACTTTCCAGAAACTTCGGATACATGCAGGCGCGTCCCGCGCTGTGTGATAGCATTTGTTGGGCGGCGAAGCGTGGTCGCCCGATAAAGATAAGTACACGTGTCAATACCCCCCTCTTAAAAAAAGCATCGACCCGATGCTGCAACCAAACGAAAGTAATAAACAAAAGCACTCGTAGCAAGGAAAACAACAAAAATAACGAAGCTCGTCAGCGTCCGTAAAAGGGTTTAAGGCGCACCACGTGGACCACTTCAGATCGTGCGCGGCGCCGCTGTGAATGCGAAATGCCGTCTGGCACGACCTCATAGTCCAGAGCGCCAATACGTCGGATGACCTTGTAGGGTCCGAAATAGCGTCGCAGTAGCTTCTCACTGAGTCCTCGTCGGCGTATCGGGGTCCATACCCAAACGCGGTCGCCGGGCTGGTACTCGACGAAGCGTCGTCGGAGGTTGTAGTGTCGGCTGTCGGTCCTCTGCTGGTTCTTGATCCACAGGCGGGCGAGCTGGCGGGCTTTTTCGGCGCGCTGGAGATAGATAGCGACGTCAAGATTGTCCTCGTCAGTGACGTGGGGCAGCATGGCGTCGAGCGTCGTCGTCGGGTTTCTGCCGTAGACCAGCTTAAATGGCGTGATCTGTGTTGTTTCTTGCACCGCCGTGTTGTAAGCGAATGTTACATACGGCAGGACCGCGTCCCACGTCTTGTGCTCAACGTCGACGTACATCGCTAGCATGTCGGCGAGGGTCTTATTCAGGCGCTCCGTGAGACCATTCGTTTGCGGATGGTAGGCAGTTGTCCTCCTGTGGCTTGTCTGGCTATATTGCAGAATGGCTTGGGTGAGCTCTGCTGTAAAAGCCGTTCCTCTGTCGGTGATGAGGACTTCTGGGGCGCCATGTCGCAGCAGGATGTTCTCGACGAAAAATTTCGCCACCTCGGCTGCGCTGCCTTTCGGTAGAGCTTTTGTTTCAGCGAAGCGGGTGAGATAGTCCGTCGCCACGACGATCCACTTATTCCCGGATGTTGACGTCGGAAACGGCCCAACAAATCCATCCCAATCTGCTCGAATGGTCGACGAGGAGGTTCGATCGGCTGTAGTAACCCTGCTGGCCTTGTCGGTGGTGTCTTGCGTCGTTGACAGTCTCGGCATGTCTTGACGTAACGGGCGACGTCGGCGGTCAGACGCGGCCAGTAATACCTTTCATGTATCCTCGACAGCGTCCGGGAGGATCCGAGGTGCCCAGCAGTTGGATCGTCGTGTAAGGCGTGCAGTACTTCTGGACGCAGCGCCGACGGAACAACAAGAAGGTAGTTGGCGCGGACTGGTGAGAAGTTTTTCTTCACGAGTAGGTTGTTTTGAAGCGTGAACGAAGATAATCCACGCTTAAATGCCCTAGGGACAACGTCGGTGTGCCCTTCCAAATACTCGACAAGGGCTTTTAGCTCCGGGTCCCCTCGTTGTTGATCGGCGAAGTCTTCCGCGCTTATTATTCCAAGGAAGGCGTCGTCATCCTCGTTATCTTGCGGCGGCGGGTCAATGGGGGCGCGTGATAGGCAATCGGCATCTGAGTGTTTTCGTCCGGACTTGTATGTTACAGTGATGTCGTATTCTTGTAGTCTGAGGCTCCACCGTGCCAGCCGTCCTGAAGGGTCCTTTAAGTTAGCTAGCCAACACAACGCGTGATGGTCGCTGACCACTCTGAATGGCCTGCCATATAGGTAGGGGCGAAATTTCGCTGTAGCCCAAACAATGGTGAGGCATTCCTTTTCCTTTGTGGAATAATTGCCTTCCGCTTTTGACAACGACCGGCTAGCGTAAACTATCACGTGTTCATGTCCATCTTTTCTCTGGACTAGGACGGCACCGAGGCCTAGGCTACTGGCGTCAGTGTGGATTTCGGTATCGGCGTGCTCGTCGAAGTGCGCAAGTACGGGCGGCGACTACATGCGTCGTTTGAGTTCTTCAAATGCGTCGGGCTGCGGCGTTTCCCACTTGAATTCGACGTCACATTTAGTTAGCTGTGTCAGCGGCTCAGCAATGCGTGAAAAGTCCTTGACAAATCGCCTGTAGTAGGCACACATGCCAAGAAATCTACGCACTGCCTTCTTGTCGGTGGGCTGCGGGAACTTTGCAATGGCAGCTGTCTTCTGCGGGTCGGGGCGGACTCCAGACTTGCTGATGACGTGGCCTGGGAACAGAAGCTCATCGTAGGCGAAGCGGCACTTTTCTGGCTTCAGAGTGAGGCCTGATGACTTGATGGCCTCGAGTACTGTTGCAAGCCGTCTAAGGTGATCGTCGAAATTTCCGGCGAAGACAACGACGTCATCCAAGTAAACGAGACAGGTCTGCCACTTCAATCCTGCTAAAACCGTGTCCATCACACGCTGGAACGTTGCAGGCGCCGAGCACAGTCCAAATGGCATAACCTTGAACTCGTAGAGGCCGCCTGGGGTGATGAAGGCGGTCTTTTCGCGATCTCTTTCGTCGACTTCTATTTGCCAATAGCCAGACTTGAGGTCCATCGACGAGAAGTATTTAGCGTTGCAGAGCCGATCCAATGCGTCGTCTATCCGTGGGAGGGGGTATACATCCTTCTTCGTGATCTTGTTCAGTCGACGATAATCGACACAGAAACGTAGGGTTCCGTCCTTTTTCTTTACCAGGACAACAGGGGATGCCCACGGGCTTTTCGACGGCTGGATGATGTCGTCGCGCAGCATTTCGTCGACTTGTTCTCTTATAGCTTCACGTTCCCGCGTCGAAACTCGGTAAGGGCTCTGGCGTAGTGGTCGAGAGCACTCTTCGGTTATTATGCGATGCTTTGCGACTGGTGTTTGTCGAATCCTCGATGACGTCGAAAAACAGCCTTTGTATCGTCGAAGCAAACTTCTGAGCTGTTGCTGCTTAATCGCGGGGAGACTTGGATTTATGTCGAAGTCTGGCTCGGGAACTACGGTCGTCGGGGTAGATGCGACAGAATCCGAGAGGACAAACGCATCGCTGGTTTCCTGAATTTCCTCGATGTATGCGATCGTCGTGCCCTTGTTGATGTGCTTGAACTCCTGGCTGAAGTTTGTCAGCAACACCTTTGTGTTTCCTCCGTGCAGTCGAGCGATCCCTCTTGCGACGCAAATTTCACGGTCCAGCAGTAGACGTTGGTCGCCTTCGATGATGCCTTCTACGTCAGCGGGTGTTTCGGTGCCGACCAAAATAACAATGCTGGAGCGAGGCGGGATGCTCACTTGATCTTCGAGCACACTCAAGGCGTGGTGACTACGAGGGCTCTCCGGCGGTATCGCTTTATCTTCCGACAGCGTTATTGACTGTGACTTCAGGTCGATGATTGCGCCGTGTTGGTTCAGGAAGTCCATACCGAGAATGACGTCTCGTGAACACTGTTGGAGGATAACGAAAGTGGCAGGGTAAGTCCGGTCATGAATGGTTATTCTTGCCGTGCAGATTCCAGTCGGCGTGATGAGGTGTCCTCCAGCGGTGCGAATTTGAGGGCCTTCCCATGCAGTCTTAACCTTCTTCAACTGGGCGGCGATGTGTCCACTCATGACGGAGTAATCAGCCCCTGTGTCCACTAAGGCGGTAACTGCGTGGCCGTCGAGAAGCACGTCGAGGTCGGTGGTTCTTTGTCTGGCGTTGCAGTTGGGTCTTGGCGTCGGATCACGGCTGCGTCGTGTTGAACTGACGCTTGAACGTCGCGTCGTCAAGTCGTCTTTCGTCGGTGTAGTCTTGGTTTCCTTACTTCGTCGGGGCGGCGGCGTGTCGTCATTAGGCCGTCGAGATGGTTGCTTCGTCGTCTTCGTCGGCGGCGGAGGATCTTCGTCAGTTCGGCGAACAGCAACCGCACCTCCATCGGTTGCTGCTTTTAGTTTTCCGGATATGGGCTGACGGACCGGCCGCGGGCTGGGCCAGTGTATGGTCGGCGCTGCGGCGACAGGTAGCGGCCTGGTGACGGCGAACGGGAAGCTCGTCGAGGGCTCCACTGAGTGGCGGCGAGGTAGTCGGCGATATCGCGAGGTCGTTCGCCAATCTGTGGCCGCGGCGCGTTAACGGCGAAACCTCGCAGTCCCATCTCCCGGTATGGGCATCGGCGGTACACATGGCCGGCTTCCCCGCAGTGGTAGCAGAGCGGGCGGTGGTCAGGAGCGCGCCAAACGTCTGTCTTCCTCGGGTAGCTGCGCTGGGCGACGGGTGGTCGTGCGGGTGGCGGCGGCGGCGGACGACGGAATTGCGGCCTGACAGGGCCCTGGCGCGGTCGCGGAGGGGGACCTTGACGGCGTGCGACGGCGGCGTAGGTCATCGCTTGCGGCTCAGGCTGCGGCGATTCAGGGGCTACTCCAAGTTGTTGTTGGAGTTCCTCACGCACGGCGTCGGCAATCGAAGCCACTTGAGGCTGTGATGATGGGAACAGCTTTTGTAGCTCCTCCCGCACGACAGCTCGGATAGTCTCTCGTAGTTCGTCGGTGGCCAGTGACTGAACTCCGGCGTAGTTTGTCGCGTTCGTGCGGCGGTCGAATTGCCGGTTTCGCATCTCGAGTGTCTTCTCGATGCTAGTGGCCTCGCGAAGAAACTCGTCGACGGTCTTCGGTGGGCTTCGTACCATACCGGCGAAAAGTTCCTCCTTTACACCACGCATTAGTAGCCGGACTTTCTTTTCCTCGGACATTTCCGGGTCGGCGTGGCGGAATAGGCGGCTCATTTCTTCTGTAAAAATCGCGGTGGTCTCGTTAGGCAGCTGCACTCGGGTTTCTAGTAGTGCTTGGGCTCGTTCTCGGCGTACGACGCTTGTGAATGTCTACAGGAAGCCGCTTTGGAAAAGGTCCCAGGTCGTTAAGGTGGCTTCTCTGTTCTCGAACCACGTCCTGGCAGCGTCTTCCAATGCGAAGAAGACATGTCGCAGTTTGTCGTCGCTGTTTCAGCTGTTAAATGCAGCGACCCTCTCGTACGTCTCGAGCCAGGTTTCCGGGTCCTCGAATGTTGAACCGCGGAACGTGGGGGGCTCCCTGGGCTGCTGCAGCACGACGGGGGATGCTGGGGCTGCCATTGGGGTGGACTTGGTGGCAATCTTCCTGTTCGTCCCAGGTAGAAGTCCGTGCTCTGGGGGCAGTCCTTGCAGTCGGCGGCTAGCACGCTGGTCGTGGGCGACGTTGGTTTTGTCCTCGGGCTTCGGGCTTGGATCGCGGCTTTGCGGGGGCGTTCTGTACATGAACGCACAAGCACCTCCACCAGATGTCACGTGGTAGTGACGTTAAAGAACACAGTAGCAGTACTGTGAAAGACAAAACTAGCTTTTATTGGGCGAACCTGTGCCCACAAAACAGGCTACACTTATAGCACAACGATAGCGGCGAACACAGTCGGCGATCGTCGAAAATCTGATCAGCGGGTCAAGCGCGTCGGCTTTTATAGAGCAGTCATCGAATGTTCCAGACTAATCGTTGGGACCCACGTGCCTTCCACAGAGTTCTACACCATTCGCGTCAGGCGATGAAATCAGATAATACAAGGTTCGGCGACAATAGACCGCGGATAGAAGCATCGATAACTTTCCAGAAACTTCGGATACATGCAGGCGCGTCCCGCGCTGTGTGATAGCATTTGTTAGGCGGCGAAGCGTGGTCGCCCGATAAAGATAAGTACACGTGTCAATATATATATTGTCGCGAAGCACTTTGAGCAGTACGCGTTCGCGACTAGAACGTTGGAGCAGCGAGAGGTAGTGTAGCCGACCGAGCACCGAAACAATGGTATGGTATGGTACTCCTTATGCGATGGCGCACACCCACTGTGGGGGATTGGCCAAGATTTGGGTGAAATTAGGCTATCTTTATTAAAAGACTGAAATTGGTAAAGCTAACTGGAGAAAATGAAAAAAAATAAAATGTTTAAGAATTCAAGACAATCTCTTTGTAGAACTTATAAAATCCTCCACGGTTGAGCAAATATCCCTGTGGCACTTTCCAAGAGAGGAGGCTCCTAGGGAAAGGATATTTATAATTGAAAAGCTCAAACCAAGCTGTGTAAATCTTGATTCTAGATTTTTTCTTAAGGAAGTGAAACGGCGGCAGAATATGAAAAAATGATCTATTGTTTCATCTTCTCCACAGACTGGGCACAGAGGGGAGGGCACCAGACCAGCCCTGTGACGATAGAAGTTTAATTTTGGTATTCGACAACGTAATCGGGTAAAGATGACTTCAGTTTTTCTGGTGTGAAAGGAATTTTTGGGCCAAGGGAATAGGAGGTGTCGATATTCTGAAAAATTAGCTACAGCTGGGTTCAAAAAGTCTTGAGTAATTGTGTATCTCCTGAATCTTGTAGTCGTCAGGTAAGCTATTGTAGGAAGTAATGGTAATACAGGGCCACTGAGGGCCTCTCTCGCGAGACTGTCAGCCATTTCGTTCATGACTAATCCTTTATGTCCAGGCACCCAAACCAATCTAATTAAATTTATGTGGGCAGGCACTAGAAAATGAAATGTACGTAAAAGGTTAGTGACACCATTTGCTGTGAGCGAGGAACATAAGGATAAAGAATCTGTTATAATTACTACCGCCGATGTTGAAAAATTTAGTTTGCGTAAGGCTAGAACTACCGCTAGAAATTCAGCCAAAAATACGGAATAGAAGTCCGGAATCCTGATTGCAAATGACCAGTCTAGAGCAGGAGAGAAAATGCCAATTCCAGATTTTTCTTCACACTGTGAGGCGTCTGTCGCAATGACCGTACTTATAGATAAACTCAATAAATGGTCCTGTAATAAGCCGTTTAATATATTATAAGGGAGATGTTTTGCATTATTTGGGTAGATGTCATCATATATAATCTGTAGGTTCTCTCGCACATCACAAATAGGCGGTACCTCCCAGAGACGTACATTTAAGGGATTTATCAATGTTTGTGCGAAGACCACCTGTGGTGTATGAAAACGATGCCAATGTACTCCGAAGGAAAGTGCAGGCTGGGATATGAATATGCATTTCAATCTTGTAATAGGGGATTCATACAATTTTAATACTGTTTGCACCGTCAGTAACCGAAATCTACACAATATTGAGGGCAACCTGACTTCTTGGTGTAATATGTTATTGGCAACATATTTCGGTAACCCGCAACACAGTCGTAGGGCTTCCCGCTCAAGTAGAACAAGGGGACGTAATTTATAAGCTGGAGCACCAGAAAATAAAACACATCCAAATTCTAAAATGGGCCGTACATACATTTTGTATATTATTAAAAGTGGATCTCTCCGCATTCCGGACCGACTATTGCACAGCTTACGTAGCATACCAACTGCTCGCACTCCTTTTTTAATTATATGGTCAATATGGCCGAGCCAGCTGAGGGAACCGTCATATACTACACCTAAGTATTTCACCGACTCCACTTGAGGTATAGTCTCGAGGCGATAGGATATCGATATATTAACGGGATTGTTAAGAGGGAAAACCAATATCGAGCATTTTCTAACGTTAAGTGAAAGGCGAATTTTGTTTAACCAGGTTTCTATGGCGTTGAGGTAGTTTTGTAGTCGATAATATAGAGAGTGAATATCACTGTCTGATGCAAAGAAAGCAATGTCATCCGCGTATACGTATGTGTGTACTTCTTGATGTAGAGGAATGGAACACATCAGAATATTAAATAGTAACGGGGAAGTGACAGCTCCTTGTGGAACACCTCGCGATTGATTATATATACTCGAGGAAACGCCTCTCAGACTGCAGTAAAATGTTCTTCCATTTAAAAATTCACCAATCCAGTTTGAAAAGTAATTTGGAATCTCTAGATTTCGCAATATATCTAATAAAATTAAGTGTTCTACACTGTCGTAGGCTTTGGAAAAAACAAGGTTGTTCTTTCTCGTCGTCGTTGTCTCTCTCCTAGCCACAGCCCCACTGCTCCCTATTTTACAGTACACTATATATATATATATATATATATATATATATAGACAACATTGGGGAAATTACTTGTGCTTAATAAATGAAATAAAGAAACGATAAATTAATGGAAATGAAAGTGGATGAAAAAACAACTTGCCGCAGGTGGGACTGAACCCACAACCTTCGCATTTCGCGTGCGATGCTCTACCAATTCAGCTACCGCGGCGCCGTTCCCCATCCACTTCCTTGGGTATTTTTGTTTACTAGTAGAACCCTGGGAATGTTAGCCAGCGCTACCACTCACCGACCTTGGCGGCGGACGTGGAACGCCCTTTCTCGAGCCCCTCGGTTAATTGGGCCCTCGGTTAATTCCCTTGCTTCTCGTTTATTACATAACGAGGGTCTCGAATACGGCAACATTGATGCCTTCAGGTAGCATGTGTGGGTTTATCGACCAGTCGCCTCCACCTAAAAAGATCACGTTCCCGTGACGCCTGCGGCAGAAAGGACGTGTGTGTGTGTGTGCGTGTGCGTGTGTGTGTGCGTGTGCGTGTGTGTGTGTGTGTGTGTGTGTGTGTGTGTGTGTGTGTGTGTGTGTGTGTGTGTGTGTGTGTGTGTGTGTGTGTGTGTGTGTGTGTGTGTGTGTGTGTGTGTGTGTTTATGCGATAAGAGGGGCGAAGTAATTCCTACAGAAAGGTACACTGCAAAAATATATTTTCTTAAAAGAACAAATGTTCTGGCAGCTGCCCAATTGCTACAGGTTCTGTAAAACTTCGCTTCGTTTTTATTTCTGCTAACATATTAAACAAAATTCTGTTTTGCTTTAACTGAAATTTCGCGCTTGAGGAAGCTTTCCAGTTTTGCATTACCGAAAAGGTACTGTTTTCCGCTTTTATTTTTTATTTTTCTGACATTTTAATATTGGTATTTTTTATATTTACAGAAGATGCATGCGTAAGAAATATTTCCCGCCTTGGGGAGTCACAGAAAGACTTCTGTTCTCTGTTTATATCTTTCTGTTTTAATTATATTTATTAAGAACACTTCACTTTACAGAAACTTTTTCTGCAAACACGATTTTTTTATCGTGATAAACACTGGTCGAACAAGAAATGTCGCTGACGCCAACGCTTTGAAAAGGGCATTTCTCCATGTGGGGGCAGGTGCTGCGCTGACGAAGAGAAGTTCCTTTGCCGTAACACGTGGCTCCACTGACGTTCCTCTCTCAACCACTGTTTATCATTTCAAGCGTCTATATTCATGTGAACTCTGGTCCTGCTTGAGTTATCTATCGTGCGTCGCAGAAGCATTAAAATATAACGAATATCCTGTAAATATGCATTTTGTCTGAAAACAAAATTTAGGCAGGTCGATAAAGGCCGAAAATATTTAACGATAGCTCAAGAAGACGGAGCTCGTACGAAGCGCCCGTGTATGCCTCGGTTCTTCGTACTTTTCCCAGGGAAGCTTTGTATAGCTACCCTCTGACGTTGCTCGACGTCCGTCCGTCTACGAGTGACGTCGACACGAAAAAAAATATTCGTCTCCAGTTTCTCGCGAATGCTCTGTAGCTCTCAATATAATGTAGTCACATTGGAAAAAAATTTACTGAAATCAGCCGCTAAGATGACTCTATCATTAGGCTGAATTTCATTCACTTGTCGTAAATAGTTCACAGTGAATTTGTAAACGTTACAGAATTTCCCGCCTGCTGTCAATACATGGCCTTCTACGGAGGGAGTATGGTTACAGAAAACGGTTGTAACTATTGTTTTATCCAAACTACCCCGAAACAAATTATAGGACAATTAGTCGCTGAGACGACTCTAACATTACACCGAGTTTCATCTACTTTTCTTAGTTACGTAGTTCACAGTGAATGTGTAAATATTGTGGAATTCCCGTCTGCTGTCAATACATGGGCTTATACGGGAGGGAAGCGGACAGCCCCATGTTTGTAGTAGTAGTAGTAGTAGTAATAATAATAATAATAATGTTTATTGCCATAAAAAATACAAAACAACATAAACATGCTGGTCTAAGCCTCAGTTGGCTTCTAGGACCGTGCCTAGGAATATGATAGACATGGCAAGAAAAAAAAAATGCATGAATTTATGAGACACGTAGAATAAAGAAATAAAACAAATGACAAAGAAATTTAATAGCAATTATTATTATTATTATTATTATTATTATTATTATTATTATTATTATTATTATTATTATACATAGGTGCGTCGATTGAGGTAAAACACCACAGCTTCGCTGCTCGTCCGTCTTTATAGAGTGGAACGGCTGATAAAGCTTTTTTTTTTTTGCGCTGTTGTGAAATATGGTCAGCACTCTTCCTCTTAGTGGCTGTAAGAAAAAAGTTGTAATTTAGAAGATTGTTGCAGAAAACAACTTTTCGCTTAATTTTACATCATTTCACTTGGCAGATAAATATGGGAACAGGAATAGTGATAGGACGGCTTATACGTACAACGTGCAGAAAACAACACGCATCAGTTTCCCTCCAGTTATTATTTCATAGTCAATTTCATCGGCTATAGGTAAGCTTCCGCGTGCCTTGGCTCGCTCGTGTAAATAAAGGAAACACAAAAAGGTACACGAATACTCGAAGCAAGGTGACCGAAGTAAATAAATACGCTTAGCGTGATGTATAATATGCACTAATATCCAATTTAGTGAATTCTCCTGAACATGTCAGTAAAAGAATTTTGAATTAGTGACAGTGCGTATACATGAACAATTTCGCGACACACAATAGCACTCAACTGGGTGTGCAGTGTGTATTATGTCACAATGTTCAGATATTGTGAAGTGCACATTGAACAGATGTGCGTATGTTCAAAATGCAAATACAATAGATTGCTTCTTGATGCAAAATGAAACTGTTGTCGACAGTCAGAGATTGGTTTATGTGTACTGTAGCTCACTTGTAAAATTGGCAAAATTATTCTCAACTGTAACTTCCTTAATCACATTTTATTTTAAGAGGAAGCTTTAGCTTGGGCGCAACTCTGATGTGGCCTATTCAAATACATGTAAAACGCAAAAGCGATCTTCTGAGCTGCGATGACCCTACCCCTATCGTTGTCGGTGATTTCGATGTGGTTGTGTCGGTACCGAAAAGGGAGCTTTACGTGTTCACTTTGCAGACATATCCCTTGAGATGCCACACCAATCCGGCCCAAACGACCACTCAGCGGCGTACGTGCATCGATTTAACATTATCAAAGAATGTGATTGCAGTTTCGAGGGAAATAATGACCACCGATAAAGACAATAAATGACTGGGCGTACCTTTCGTCACGATGACCACCCACTAAGACAATAAATGAGTTCTTACCTTCGTTCAAAATTATGTGTTAGCTCCGTGTCATGTGCTAAACAGTTTCGCTAGATTTTTTAAACAGGTTTCTGACATAGCCCACCGATAAAAAACTTCCTTTTGCGGTACAGAAAATGTCTGTAAATTTTCGTTAAACTTACAGCCATTTTTACAGTGTAGCGTCGTGCTTTGATTTCTCATAGAACTAATGGCCGCTTCTTCGAGAAATTCAACTCAAGGGATAAAATTGTGCTATCTGCCACAGCCAATTTAGAAAAATTTGGTGCAGCTAAAGAAAAGCACACTATAGCACCCCGTTAGGTGGGTACATCATGTACTCTTTCCACGCACCTAACTCTCATGAGGGTGTGTTCAGATTATTTCGGCGGGGCATGTTCGATAGTAATTTTAGTCCAACCGATAAAATATCCATCTTGGTGCCCGATATTGGATCTGGAGGACAATCTCACCGCTGTCCATCTTGCCGTTGAGTACGGGAGTTGGCCGACGTTGAGGAGGATTTCGAGATGAAAACTGGAGGTTTATTTACATTATTTACAGTAAAAACATGAAGTAATAATTAACAGTCATAAAGTCATTGATGGCCGGCAGCAAATCGGACGCTGCGGCCCGTGGCAAGAAGCCCGAAAGAGGTAAATGAAGGAATGCTTCGCCCTGCTCCCTGTCTATGGCTTTTAACCCGTTCGGTGTCTCGGGATCGCGTCATTTTCGGCCAATCGTCGAGCCCGCTCAGGTGTCGTCATTTTCCTCCAATGGTAGGCGCCCGTGCAAGTGCCGTCACACTCGGCCAAAGGGAACGCTCCAAGGTCTCCTTAAAATTAAATTATGGGGTTTTACGTGCCAAAAGCACTTTCTGATTATGAGGCACGCCGTCCACCTGGGGTTCGACCACCTGGGGTTCTCTAAAGTGCACCTAAATCTAAGTACACGGGTGTTTTCGCATTTCGCCCCCATCTATATGCGGCCGCCGTGGCCGGGATTCGATCCCGCGACCTCGTGCTCAGCAGCCCAACACCATAGCCACTGAGCAATCACGGCGGGTTCCAAGGTCTCCTATGTCCGAGGGTTGACTTGCCACGGCGTTGCCTCCTGGTTTGCAAGCACTCAGCGGGGGGAGACGGTTTGTTTTCGAGCGACCTTTCAGAGCTTCAAAACAGCTTCGCTTGAGACCCAGATTACCTGGAACCGCGCCAGGCTGCAGTTGCACTTTCGGGAAGAGTCAATCAATGGGACAATAACTCCATGTGCGGCGCACGAGCTGGGTGTCGCCAACTTGTCTGGCAGGTCCGGGAACGTGTTAGACACGCTTCTGCGCACCTTAATTGGGTGCGACGGCGATTCGATGTGGTCTGGTGAACTCGAGTGATGCCAGGAAAGGGTCCGTATCTAACGCCGAGTACCAAGAAAGACAAAATCAATCTTATATATAGTTTTGCTAGAAAAGAATCGGTCATCAAGAAAAGATTATGAAAGTGCCCGGTCATTAAGAAGTGCTTCTCACGAATTTTGTCGGATCCACTTTTTGGTTACTTCCTCCCTATGAAAAAGCGTTGTAGCTACGGCTCTAAAAATATTTAGTGGCAGATTACAGGTCGATAGCATCAATTCTGATTAATTATTACAGAGTATGACCGCTATATCATGGAGCAAAAAATCTCGAATGCGGAACATTGCACAATATTGGTCAAGGTCGAGATCTTTTCTCCGTATTTCTGAAGAGCACGGTTTCAAAATTTTGTCAGCCTGTTGCCATGAACGATGTTCAAATTTGAGCCATATTATGAATGCATATGTGGTCCATGAGGTCAGTAAAACAAAGATATATCTGTGTGAAATCATTGCTTTCTGCTGCTGGGCGTTTGAAAAACGCGTGCGCTGGAATTTCAGGCGTTGTTACAACCACCCAGCGCGATTCTGCCTCCGAAGTGGCATCACCTCGGCTAGTGAGCTTAAGTAGAAACCCTCAGTACAAACCTGCCGAACGTGACCTTGACTCACCTCCGAAAATATGACTTGTAAGACTTCAATGAAATCAAAATAAAAAACTTGTGGAGTCGGTCGGCCTTTGCTGTGCCTGGCATACGTATCTACTCATTTCTGGACGTGAGTAAAGTCACTGCGAGACGTACTTCTGGGTGGAGAACAGCAGAGTCGATGCTTTGGGCACAAGGAGGTTAAAAATTTGATTGCGTCGACAACAGTCCAGAGACTATTCCTTCCTGTGGTTGTCGTTCGCGATGCGGCGTTGGCTCACTGCAAGTTCCATTGGCAGTCTCTGCATTCAATTTCTAATAAACTGCACGCAGGACATACTCCTAAAGGCTCGATATCGACAACAAGCGCTCGAAAGCGTGTGACAATGCCCCGCCATTTTGTTGCAGCGCCCGTGCACATAACTTGCGATTCCTGTCCAAGAACGCGTCGAACGTTTTCCTCCCAAAGTTATCTGTTTTGTCAATCCTCGCTTTTCGAACCGTCCTGAAGCATTCTCGTGTAGCAGCAGCGCTACAATTTATTCGCTCATGTTTCTCGCTTTGTAATGCCGGAATAAATAAAATGATGCATCATGTTTTCTTTTTCGCATTACATTACTTCAAGTCAATAGACTCAATATGGTAAATTTCTAAGAAAATTGAGGTTCACCTTTAAAAAAAGATA
Organism: Dermacentor andersoni; assembly: GCF_023375885.2. NCBI lineage: Eukaryota > Metazoa > Arthropoda > Arachnida > Ixodida > Ixodidae > Dermacentor > Dermacentor andersoni. The sequence continues at coordinate 209,995,855 of NC_092815.1, read as the reverse complement.
TGTTTAAAATACGGTTAATTTAACAAAAGCCCGAAGCTTGAGCGCTTCTCCCGAAATTCTAATGCCGGATTTAGAGGGAAAATTAGAAAATGCATGTTGCTGGCCGAGCGCTGCCGATGAGATAAAGAACGCCTTGCCGCTTCCTCGTCGCCAGTCACGATGCAGTCGACCTTGTCCACCGAACGCAGACTTGAGAGCAGCACAATACCACTGCACAAACGCTCCGTCACGTAGCTTTTTTTCATATTTCGCGGACATTCTTTGCAACCCGGAAAAAAGGACTATGTGGGACTTATCGTAAAGGAAACAACTTGATCGATGATATTTGAAGGTACTCTACAAATTTGCGTATCATACTTGGGGTCCTCAGCCAATAATTACAAAGTTGGGTAATTAATTAATTATTGAGGTATGGGGAAAACAAAAAATTGTCTTAGTTACTACAGGCTATTGCGAATAGTGTGCGTTCGGTTCAATTCGCTACCTAGAGAGCAGGAGCGATTCCTCCGAGCTCTACAGGTTAATACATTCCCCCACCCAACCAGAAATCACCTCATAGACCCTACACAATTCTCTCCGCAATGCCGCTTCTGCAGAGCCCGGGTCCCTCAGGCACATAGCAGGGGGTTGCAGAGCGGGACCATTAAATCCTCCGAACCCTTACCCCACCAACGAGCTTTGGGAGAGAGCCTTGGCCAGCTCCGACCTCGAGGAGCAGCAACGGCTGATTGCGAGGGCCCAGGACGCGGCCCGAGCGCTGCCCGAGCTCAAAACATTCTGGAATGAGGACGCCTCTCCAAAGCTGCATTCACCCAATAAAAATGTTTATTCTCTCTCTCTCTCTCTCTCTCTCTCTCTCATTTTTAAATTCTTGGCTCTAATTCTGTGGGACACCCACACTGTATAGAGCAATGATATTTGTTTCAAATTTCAACAGCATTCATGACAATAGGCTGACAAAATTTTAAAACTGTGCTCTTCACAGATACGGAGAAAATAAAATCCTCACTTTGACCAATATTGTTCAGTGTTACGCTTTCGCGCTTTTTCCGCCCCACGTCATGGCGTTCATACCCTGTAATTATTAATTAATATCGATGCTATGGACTCGTACTCTGTCACTAAATATTTGACAGCCGTATATCCACCGCATTTTTTTTCTTTGGGAGCTAACCATAATGTGGATTCGGCAAAATTCGCAGAAAGCGCTTCTGATTGACCGGGTCCCTCAATATTTTTTTCATGAGGACTTATCCTTTTCTCGCAAAACTACAATTTATTTCGTCTTTCTTGGCACTCAGACAGCAAGATACTTTTTCGTAAACTAAGTGGTTATCGCACATACCAGGCCGACCTTATGTGAAGGTGCACATGAATGTCTCATCAGTCCCGGTTGACCGTGGCGTTTGACTAAAGGTTGTGCGCTACATGTGTTCTTAGTTTACTCCCGCGATTTAGTTGTGTTTCGCACATAACTGGAGAGCGTGTACTCCAAACTACTAACCAATCAGTAAGAAGCAATCGACAAACTATGGACACGTCATAATCTATAAATAAAGAGACCTTGTATACACACCACCTATTGTGTTTCAATGCACTATACTCCAAATCTAAGAGCACTTCAATTAAACGGACATACATCATGCACATGTTACACCTTTTTTTTTCTTCTTTAGAAACTGACTGTTTAATGTATGTTAAATACAGATTGATTCAGCATCAAATCGCAGAATAACCATAAAGCGCTCCATTACAGATTTTCAAGCGAAGCTTGTATTGGCACACAATCTTCGGTGATGATCTGGGGCGAAATGCAAGATCATTTAATAACGAAAGTAATCCCGAATTTAAGAATGCGTCCCTGTGCGGACTAGGCGTTGTCTGTGGAACATTTAAGAACGCGTTCTTAAATTCGTTATTATTTTCGTTATTTAATGTTCGTGCAAGCCGCCCCGGGTCACGCAAAAAGCGGGAGATTCTGAAAGCAAGGAGGTGAAAAAGGGATAAAACGAAACGCAGTAACTGTCTCTCATTAGAGGACACCTCAAACGCGCTGCACAAGTGAGGAGGGAATGAAAGGGGTACGCAAAATGCAGTTGCTCCCAGAGCAGAAAAGCTGCGGGAAAGGCCGGTTTGTTGAGTTGACAGCTGCGCCGGCGCCGAAGCGTGGTTCATTAGCAAGGATTGCAGCCTCGTAGGCGTGCGCTCACGCCACGCGCGCAACCAATCAGAGCCGTTCCACTTCCGCCGGGGAGGGAAAGGGCAGGAAAAGATTTCCCGCGCGCTGCGCTGCTTCGTTTCCGTTCAGTTCAGTCTCGGAAAACGGATGGGAGGCCCTCGCATTGTGCGTTCTGCGAAGGAACAGGCAGCGTTCGACGAGCAGCGGTGTGAACTCGCCCGCGAAAGGGCTTGTCGTCGTCGCACCAATCCGGCCGCTAGAGACGCCCTGGCCCAGGCAATCAAACAGCAACTAGAAGATCCTGAGCTGAGGGAGCGGGAGGCCGTAGCAATCCAACATCGTGGGTTACTTAACAACCAAGAAGGTCAAGTGCACGCAGGACAAGTTTGGCTTATCCCCCTTTTCCGGTAGGGGAAGGGTTGGCCATTTTTTTCTTACCTTTCGTATTAGAGCGCAGCTCTTAGCAGCCTGTTTCTGCAGCAGGGGTCGGCGTTGCCCCTCGTAACAGGGCAAGCACAGTGAAGGATAAAAGTGAACACGGAGCGCAGCGGGAGATGAAAGACGATGATAACGAAGGAAGCCCGAGGAGGAGAGCGGAGGAAGAGGGTATGGCGAAAGCGTCAGAAGAAAAGCGTAGTGCCGCGCAAGACTGGCTTTGCGGCGACGATGGCTACGAGATGGCGCCATTGTAGCGCGCGTCGTCTGTATGGAAACAAAGCGCTGCATGAGCAAAGGTCAGTGTGCGGCGGCTGCTGTGAGTCGCGTCCGCGTCACCCACGCGCTGCCTCTTGTGATCTTCTGATTAGCGAGGCAGTTACGCCACTCATGGCTCCGTTTGCAACGTGCCGCACGAGACAGATTGTCCGCAACCGCTTATAAATCGGGAAATAAAAACACGTATAGAGCTGCACTGAAATTTCTCATTAAGGAGTATCGTAATCGTCGCTGAATTTTTATGTAAATCCCTGCTGTGCCTGTAGTTGCTTAATGGCTGTACGAATTCATTTCATCTGCGGTCACCATTCAATTTAAGCAACTCAATGTTTTGAAGAGGACAGCGACTTAGTACTGCCAAGATTTATAACGTGATAATAAACCGAAGTCAATCAGACACACAAGCCATTACATCTTGCACCCTCTTGTTGTCTGCGGCGTATTCGCAAGTGCATTATATCTTCCTGGCTTTCTCTTTTCTTGCGCCGTGCATTGCTCTTAATATTGCTAGATATTGCGCCTTGCGTTCCACCATCTTGCTTAATATTCTTCCAGCGCTTCCTAGCTATATGCTCCATGCTACTGCAAACAAATCCCAAGCTGAAAGCCACCGACCGTGTCGCCTCCTTTCTCTCATCTATGCTCTTTAGCAACGTTGAGTTCTGCAAATCTTTGTAGTGTGATGCAGTTAATTGTACATGTCTATCAGCGCGCGTGACAACATTCCGCGTGAGCTGACCGGCAAATAACAGGGATGTTCTTCAATTAACTATGTGTAAAACGTTTCGTTTCGTTCAATTCTATGATTAACTATGTATTTAAAGCATTGCACCTACCCCCTCTTTACCGTACTGTAGGCGGGCGTTGATCTACCTTTAATAATGAAATGAAATAAACACGCAATTAACATTCGCATTACCTCAGAAAATGCGGTAATTTTCCGTGCTTCCGTACTTCATTATTTCAGCCTCTCTGACTTTCCCCTTGACGTTCTTTGCTGCTGCGTTGCTCACCCTACAGGCCGCGTACTTGCTGGTATAAGCTTACTAGTTCTTTTCCTCCACTCTGAATCAATGTTTTTCCTGTACAGATACCTCAGTACTATCCCAGCCCATTTACTTTCTTTTATATTCCTCAGACGTCCTTCATAATCAATTTTACTGTGATGATGATGAAAAACTTTATTTATCCCTCTTTAAAGGGAAGGGGGCAATGGAATAGAGGGTGGGGGGAGGAACTACTTGAAGTAGGCCTCCTATTTCCTCTCAGCCCACTCCAGTATGGCCTCCTGAAGATCGGGCCTACAGCTGCGCAAGGCAGCCTCCCACTGCTCCTCACTAGATATTAATTGATTGAGGAAAGGGGGAAGGGGGTGCTTAGGGCACCCCCACATGATGTGGTTTAAGTCTGCTTTGGGAGAGACACAGAATTTACAAGACGGAGAAAGGTAAATGGCGGGATGAATGCGGTGGAGGAGGTAAGGGGACGGAAAGGTGCGAGTCTGCAGCTGTCGCCACAGAACTTCACACCTACGCGGGGATTTGCCCATGAGTGGCGGAAAGGATAAGCGGTCTAATCGGTAGTGTGTGCAGATGTCGTGGTAAGTAATAAGTCGATCCCGCGCTGTAAACGGCGCCTCCTCCGTGGCGAGGTCCGACACATCTGATGCCTGAGCCCGGACTGTAAATCCTCGGGCACTGGCATGAGCCGCCTCGTTTCCGGCAAGGCCCGCATGCGCGGGAGTCCAGATTAATGGCACAGTTTGATGGAAAGGATGGGCCAAGAGGAGAGAAAGGGCTGGCTTAGAGACCCTACCCGCTCCGAAGTTATGTATGGCTGCTTTGGAATTTTACTGTGAGCTTCCCTCACTTCAAAACTAGTCCAGGCCATATCACGCTGCACAGCTTCATTTGTAGTCTTCCCGCGAGCGCCCAGTGCGAGGTATCCCACTGACCTTTGGTTCCCATCGAGTCCTGATTGTACCCCTGATTTCAAGCAAACAACCACATTTCCAAAAGTAAGTCCTGGAACCATTACACCATTCCACATACCTCGGAGCACCTCGTACCCATTGTTTTCCCATAGCGATCTGTGCTTCATTATGACTGCATTTCTCTTCCCCTTCACCGTTATTGTTTTTTCCTGTGTTTCCATACATCTATTGCCTTAGTTTATTCAAATACCAAGGTATTTATATTCTTTTACCCGAGGTATTTCCTGGCCCTATATTGCCACTGTCTGTTCACTGTTTTCATTGAATACCATAACACCTGATTTTCTAACACTAAATTTCAAACCTAAATTCTCGCCTTCCTGTCCACAGCTATTAGCCAGACGTTGCAAATCATTTGCTTGTTAGGTAGCAATACAATGTCGTCCACACAATGTCGTCCGCTGCTGCTCTACTACCGTACCCGCATGTTTGTATGAGAGAGTAAACCCGATATTACATCCTTCCAGCGCCCTCTCCATCCTCACCTTGTACATCATAAACAGCAGTGGAAATAAAGGGTACCCCTGCCTCAGTCGCTTGTTGATATCACCTTTCTCCTCGGTCCTCATCTCTTCCCATTCAAGGCAAACGGTATTTTCTAGGTAAATTTCTCTCAAAAGCTCTAGACAATCGTCACCTAAACCTTCCCATTCCAGAATATCCCACAAAATGTTGCGGTCTATGTTGTCATACGCTCCTGTAATGCCTAAAAAGGGGACATATAACGGTCGGCTTTTTTACTCTTGATATCTGAATACAAATTCTATCTTTCTCCCCCTTACCTTTATAAATTAAATTCATTCTACTTTGTAGCCAACTGTGCGGTATTCATCTATCTTTTAAAGTTTTTTCCACTGCTTTCACCAGAGCTTCCTTACTTTTTGGTCCTAGTTCATTAATCAGCCTAACGGGAACCTCGTCAAGCCCTGTGGCTCAGCGCTTAGGAGTTTTCTGTTCGACTTTCTTCCAGTTGAAATTTGTCAGCACCAGTTCCTTTTCCATCTGGTTCTCTTTCATGCTATTGTTTTCTTCAAATACAACCTCGTCATTGCCTTGGAAAGATTCGGCTGTTATTTTCGGATGTAATTTAATGCCACTTCCCCTTCCAGTCTGTTTCTATCTTCGTCTAAGATATGTTGTATTGTTGTTGACTTCCTGCCTAATAATTTAATGTTGGCCCAAGATATTCTATGTGCGGCCTTCTTTTTCTCACGTATTTCTGACAACCAACGTTCACTTTTACCTTTTATCTTTGCTTGCACCAATATCTGAACCATAGTCTTTTTTTCCCTGTATATTTCTCATTTACTATCTACTTCATCCTGCAGCAACTGCACTTTCTTTGCCTGCCTGCGCTATTGGGGTGCTTTCTATCGTTCGGCGATCGCTTCTCGTATCTCCCTCTTCCATCACCTTTCAGTTTCTTTTTTACTTTCCAACGAACATGTTTTATCTTTTTCCATATTTCCTTCGTTACTAGACTTATAAGCACACTATACTCCCACTCTTTACTTGGCCATTTGCCAAGTTCTTCCTCGACTCTAGTGACTATATTTGCCATTTGTTCATCTTTCAAATTTGGACTGGCCATTTTACACTCCTTGCTCTCTTTCCCAACTACATATCCCATATTCAACATGATGCGCTTATGGTCACTCCCTATGCTGCTTATACCCTTCCTCATCAATGACCATTTCTCTCAACTTATCATGAATTCCTTCTGTCATCAGACAATAATCAATGGTCGATTGCTGGTTTCCCACTTCCCCCGTGATCTGCTCTTCACACTTAGGCCCTGTATTCACGATAACGAGATTATGTTCCTCACAAAGACTAGCAATGACTTCCCGTTGTTGTCGGTATAGCCATCTAGATCCTGTATGTGGGCATTCTTTTCACCTATTAGGATAATGTCGGCATCATTCCCGAAACCCTTAATATCATCACTTATGTATTACACTAACTCTTGATTCTTCTCTGTGAAATTATTTCCGGTCCACAAATACGTTACGTCCAGGCAAGTTTTTTTCCACGCTCACTGTACCTGATAACCGAAGATTCTCTTGACATTTTGAATTTACTCTTTTCCATTTGTCTCTCTGAAGGATGAGCATTCCGAATCCCCCTCCCTTTCTTTCCGACTTAGTTCTGATGCACCCTTCCCAAACATAATTCTCAATAACTGGCGGCTCTTCTGAGTATCTAAGGTGCGTTTCTGTAACCGCATACACCGCTATTTATTCTCTATTTAACTGCTCCTCAATCTCTGCCCGCTTTTCCTTTCCTCTGACGCCCTGCATGGTTATGGAGCCTATTGCATAACGAGCTCTCTTTCTTGCTTTCGTCATTTTTCTGTTATTGACGGCGATGCTATTCTGAGGTTCCCTTAGAGGCCTTCTTCAGTGCTACCTACTCTGGCCTCCTGAGTGCCCGAGGGCCCCCTAAATAAGCAATAGCGCGACCAGCAAGTCGCCAGCCCACTTCTCGTGCAAGACTGTAATTGAAGTGCGTCCCATCTCGCTCAATACCACCACACTTTATTATGTAACCGCGCAAACGACAACGACCGGTGAAGGAAACACACAGCACAAGCGCTTGCCCTGTGTGTTTCCTTCTTCGTCCGTTGTCGTTTGCGCTGTTACATAATGCATTCCAATACCGGCCACCAACTAGCCCGCCTCTCCCTGTTAAATATGGCACTTTCTCACCTCCCTGCTTACTTTGACAACCTCGAAACCTTTCTCTCGACTCATTTTCCTTATCGCCTCACTAGCAGCCACTGCGGCTTTTTGTACGTGACTGTCACGTACAGGCACCTCCGGCACTGTGCACACCACGATCTGCACCTGAGGGGATAGTTCGCGCAAGTCGTCCACCCCCTTCGCCAAGCGCTGTGCTACTCCGGTCCCTTTCCTGTTTAGAACGTCATTTAGCCCACCTGCTACTATGACAAGGTTGCGCACGCGGGCATTTTCTGCAAGCTTTGCTTTTGCTCGCTCCATGACAGAACTCGGTGTCCGCCCTGGAAATGTCCCTGCCGCCACTCTTTTATCGCATTTCACCCTCTCCACAATCGCCTATGAGCACCTAGCCATGTTTCAGTCACCGGCGATAACCACCATTTCACTCTCTCCTACGTCTCCCTGCTTCCCTTTGTTCTTTTCCGCGTGAATCGGACTCGACAAGGGGCACTGACCCCTGCTCTCCTGCTTTTTGTGTGTGGCGGCCTCAAGGTAGGTGCCACTCCTTCCACCTACATCCTCCCCACGTTGCACGCATTTCACATACTTTGCTGAAACTCCCTCTCCTGTCACGTCGGGGGACTGCGTTCCATTGTCACGACCATTCTAGTTCACAACTGCGGTCCTGTTCAGCTTTTCCTCGGCTGCCTGAAGTATTTCTTCCATTACCTTCTGTACATCACGCTCCCTATATTTAGCTCATTTTTTAGCTCTTCAACCTGTTAGACAAGTTCTTCCCGGAAAGCCTCCATTTTTTTCAGCCTAGCATCGACATCAAATGTGTGCCAATTGACTCGATTCCCTCTCCATTCTCATCCGTCGCCTCATGTGCCTTGAGGGAACGCCCCACAGTGCACGCTTTCCCGGCTTTTTTGCCATGTGTTGCACTGCTTCTTGTAATGCAAATACTATGTACTATAATACTAGAAAAATGCAGAGCACGTGCCTTCTAGCAAAAACCGATAGGCACAGGATCTAAGTCCTTAAAATACCGCAAAGTATTTCTCACCAATGTTTTAAAAGCAATCAAAGCCGGACAGACTTGAGGTATGACACGTTTTCGCATGTCGTCAACCAGGTGGCCACGCTCTCACTTTCCTACCAAAGCAGTATTCCCAATACCAAAGCACGCACAGTAAAAACACTAATAGCTATTATTCTTGCCTCTTCAAAGCTACTATTTAAAGGCTATAAAGACTTCACGTGTCACCCGGTTGCGGTTGTACGTGTTGAAACACGTGGCGCGAAAGGACACTCTGACTATCCTCGAATACCAAATATACATGAAACACACCCGCGCACACGAAAGAAGCGAGAGACAAAAAAAAAGCTACCCAATTAATACTTAAAGGCTAAAAGATCAGCAAATGAGAAACAGAAGCAAGCTCAAAGCAAGCACAAAAAACACATTTCGTCGCCGCCACGGAGCCCTGAAAAGCACGTCCATTCGCCACGAAATCCTACTCACACCATTTAAATGTTCGTGCAAGTCGCCCCTGGTGTTCACGAATTCAACGGCTAGAAGACGGAAATGTTAAGATGTAGAAAAAAAAAGCTTTTTTTAACTCTAATACTTCAAACTTTTCATTTTTTCTGATATCGATGTAATATATTTTCTCAACAGTCCCAGGTTTATGAAAAATTTTGTGGGCTTTAAATTGTGCTAAGAAGAAAGTACAGTGTTCTCAAACGAGTGCTAGAGGAATATTTTTTGCCAATTTGAGACATTCAAGGAAATTAGGTGACTTACTGTGCTGGTCTTCCACACAGCCGAAGGCGGCAAGATGTAATTAACTGGTATTTTGAGCTGTCTCGATATTGATGATACCCATTTGTGATGAGTTTCGAGGGTAAATCTCTTAAGCTTGCGTCACTAGCGTAATTTATAGAGTTCCGAGTTCCATTTAATTTTGTTAACGATACAAGCATTCACTTCTGACTGGTATACTTTCACGCCATGATGCTGCACGGTCTTCTGTGAGAGACCCCAATATATGCGCCATGTATGCGAAACATGCGCAAGGAGCGCGTGGTTTAATTTTGACCATGCATCTGCACCATAGTGAGTGCACGAATTTTTATGTAGAGTCGATATTCAGCGACGTCAATTCAAATATTACAGTTTCGATCAACGCAACCTTGCGCGTGTTGAACGTGCCTGCTCGTGCTGGTCAAATATTTAAGATTGATATTATTTCGTACCGCAAAAGTCCTGAGTTTCCAGTTTTCTTTCTCTTTTGCTTTTATGTAAATTGCAAACACTTGCAAGTACCACTGCGTTTACTGCAGGGGATAAACAGCTTCTCTAACCCCCCACCCTCTTGCTTCTCTTCTTTTTTTTTATTGACGCAATAGCGTCAAATGGCCGATTGAGCGAAAAAGCCGGCGTCCGTCGCCTGTAGCAGCGAAACGGCAGCTAAATTCTCACTGGTTGCAACGCCACGTCACCAGCGCGCCTCGACGGAGCAGAGCAGGCGAAAGATAACACCTATTGCCTCGACAGCGCAACAGGTATTGCGTGAGGGGAGAGGGCATCGCCGCAACGCCACGTCACCCTCGCTCTCGGAAGCCTGTGCTATCCCTGCGTTCCATGTCAGCGAAAGCTCCCGATGCGTGCGTTCTAACTGCGCCTCGGTAAGGCCAAATCAAACGCGCTCGCTTGTCTACGAGGAGTTCATAACTCGAAGGACCGCTCAGCGTCGTTCAATTGGAAATTAATGCTTTCGAGTTCGCAGCTCATAAGGGCTTGGGTATCCTCAGATTTTTTTTGAAGATCTGCTGCAAGCTTTTCATTACCTGCATTGAACATGAGGTCCCGACGAGTGCATTATGACGGGGAAGGGTACCAGAAATAATGATCAAAATTATACAAATATTTTAGCTCTTCATTGAACACTTAAGCACCTTGACATAAAGCGCCAATGACAAACTAACAAATCATTTACCATCTACACTTCATCATTTCCGCTATCGTTATAATTTCCAGACTTTTTAAACACTGAAATATTCGGCGTTCGATTATATATTTCAAAGCCTTATAGTTTCCGAACGTTAATATTCTATTTGATTCTAACATACGAAAAGCCATGCTGCTCATTTCGCTAGTCTGCTGCGCAGGAGTTAAAAATCAAATAAATTGTTGATCGAGCTTGATAGCCGCGGACAAGCACAGTGTTTTAGAGTGCAGAGCAATAGGGAACTTTTAACAGGCCTCCTAACGAAGAAACGTCAGAAACGCGAAAGCTGAAGCAAGGAATTTCGTGATATATACTAAAGCGCGAGTCACAGAACCGTCTCAACGTAAGAAAAAACATCAATATGCATGCAAATTTGAGAGGTCGTGGGCCTTCATATTTATCCGTGCTTTCTTTTCTTTTTTCATTCTCTTTTTCTAGACTATGACGTTTAATTTGCCGATACCGCACAGTGGATTGTGATAAACGCCGTAGTGTACGGCTCCGGATTACCTTTCACTATTCAAGGGCTCTTTTAGTAAACTAAATTGTGGAGCTTTATGTGCGAAAACACGATCTGGGAACGAGGCACGCCGCAGTGGTGGACTCTATGCTAATTTGGATCACCTTGGATTCTTTAACGCGGGCCCTAATGCGCGCAACCCCGCCGGTTTTGCTTCCTGCCCCATCGAAAAGTGGCAGTCACGACAGGGAATCGAGCCGGCGACCTCGTGTTACGAAGCCATAGCTACTGATCCACAACCACGAGTTCCTTCGTCACGGCCGTGCCTTCCTATTCATATACAGCCGGATCTTTGACTCGCCTACCGGCGTAAGAAGCGTTGTCACACCGGCATGTTTACAATAAAAGAACTTCTCACAACACGGTAGGGTAACTGGAACCAATTCAGTGTGCTAATTTTCTGTCACTGCGTCACAGTACCACAGAAACAACGTAGACAGTATACACTTTAGGGGGTCCACAAAGAAATATATCAGTAAAACATTAGTATTTTTGTCTCGGTCAGCTGTCTTCTGTTACGGCTGGCGCCTAGCACCTCGTGCAGAAAGGACTTTCACCCACCATGCCTCGTCAAAATGAAGCGTGGCTTCTCCTGTTACGGCTGACGTCTAGCACCTCGAGCAGAAAGGACTTTCACCCACCATGCCTCGTCGAAATGAAGCGTGACTTCGTAATTCGCCATGTTCATCTCGCGTGTGTGCCGGTCTGGCGGAAGCCCCGCAGTGTTTACAGGCCTCTTTTGTGTGTGGGTGTGCGACTTTAGAGGGACCCTTTCCTCGAACTGTCAAGCTCTACAAGGGAACTTCCGCGAACCAACAACGCCCAAAAGAGAAGGACAAGCGTCTGCAATTCCCGGACCCGAGGCTTGGTATAACCGGAGGCGGGACGCCCTCCTCCTTGCAGCAGGCACGCCGTAGTGGTGGACTCTATGCTAATTTGGATCACCTTGGATTCTTTAACGCGGGCCCTAATGCGCGCAACCCGGCCGGCTTTGCATTCTGCCCCATCGGAAAGTGGCAGTCACGACAGGGAATCGAGCCGGCGACCTCGTGTTACGAAGCCATAGCTACTGATCCACAACCACGAGTTCCTTCGTCACGGCCGTGCCTTCCTATTCATATACAGCCTGAGGCTCGGTATAACCGGAGGAGGAGGGGCCCTCTTTCGCGAATCAGACTCTGCGCCGGTCACGTGACGCCCAACTAACCACTTTTGTCACTTCCCCATGAAGCTGGAACCTACTTGGTTCCGAAACGACTGGAACAATAAATTCATTTTCTGGTTGGAACAATTCTGAAGTCCTAACCAGGCCGTTCCACTTACGAGGGGGGAGGGGGCGTAATACACCCCTCCCTGTTTGCAAACAGTGTGACATCACTGCAAGTGCCCCACCCATCTGCTGCATCTTCGAAGTGGGCGCCGGTTGGCAAAAAATGTTCATGCAAGCTATTCTTTCTGCATAAGAGTGCTGCTTATATATCAACTGCCGCGATCGTAATTCAGACATACTGCTATTTTTTTAAGTGACAGCATCGCTGAACTTTCTTAGAAAGTATAATCGTCCTAGTTTTACTGGTTGCATGGTTCCCTTAAGTCAGCACGTAGTGATTTTGTGTGTGCCTCTTCTGTAGATCAAACAGCCACAAAAATCTAGTACTCTTTGAAAGCAAACATTTTTTCACAGATGATGCACATTTTCATGGTGCCGAAATGATACTTTGCTTAAATGACTGGTCTTTGTTCAAAAATTTATATTGCATTGTCGTGAAGGTAGTCATTTTGTGCCCCATTTACACTGTAGCTTTAAACGATATACAAGACGAACTTCATCTACAACTATCAGCCGTACCCACCACCGCAGCTCAGTGGAGCAGTACCAACTGGCAGCACCTAAATTCAGAGCAGGGAGGAGTGCAGGGGCAGTATGGCTGCGTCAATGGACCTTTCCAGAAATGCATGCGCACCATCAGCGGTGGCTGCACCATGGACTTGGTGGTTAGGCACAAGGCGTTGTGGGAAAGAAGGGCGCACACGGCCGCGCATGACTCACACGCGGCCAGCGTTCCGACTTCCCACACTGCCTTGCAACCACCACTGATGGCGCGCGTGTATTTCTGGAAAGGTCCAAATGACGCAGCTGTACTGCCCCTGCCTCTCCACCAATACGAACGGGCTTTCATAGGTTAGCCCCTGCATTCAAAACATATGTAGTTCATCTTGTTGGGATTATTGCACAAACATTGAGGATTTCCGTGCCTGTTTATGAAGTGTGAATCGCATGAAGTCGATCTGTGATACATTTACTGCTTGTAGACGCCGTTTCTGCATTGCAGTGTGCAGTTCCCATGGTGTAACCATGATTAAATTCAATTTATACATATGTAATTGTGACTCTTGATGGCACCTGCACAAGAGATGCATCTAGAGCTGCATTTACAGTGTCAGTAGCATGTGACATGAAATTGGCGTATGTGTTGCTCAACACTATGCAACAGCTGATGTGCAACGATGTGGACAGTTATATTGGAAACTATGATATGAGATTTCAGCACCAAGCAACATTACTTTAACTTTATTGGAAAAATATGTACTATTAAAGTGATGCAGTAGCAAAACATCAGTGCCTACTATTCTGAAAGCCTTCATGCCAGATATACATATGCGTTTGCAATTGATCACAAAATACTTAAGTACGTGTTCACAGTAAAAGTGGAAATTAAATACAGCGAACATATTGATGGAACAATAACAAGTAAAAACAAAGAGTGAATAGTTTTTTTTTATTTCCCATGAGCCCGCATGAAATAAAATAGTGATTTTCCTTTCAGAGGTAGAAATATAATCAATCTGTAAAAAATATTGTAGTTATGTAAATATTTGCTACACTGTGTATGCAGCAAAATAAATTGAGGCGACATTATAAGCATATTGCATAATTCAGACTAGAAAGACGCTGTCCAGGGAAGCAAAGCCAGCAGAGATGCCGCCTTCGCTCATGCCAGTCATTTTTGTACGGACGATGTGCCCTGCCTCGTAGTTCTCTATGATGTCATCTTGGTCCCTGCATTAGAAAAAGAAAGTGAGTGATTGGTTTGTTGGCTGATCTATCAATGGGGTTTAAAGGGACATTAAAGATTTAAGTTATTTGACCAGTACTGTCAGTAAATTGCCCTCCCACAATCCTTTTTGAAAAAGCCCCTCTTAAATTGAGCAGAGGCCCAATAGAAAGGAAGAGATGCAAAAGCGAAATATGGGTAGCAACGCTACCTTGCAGTTCCCATATCAGCACGCAGTAACATCGCACATTTTAATGGTGTCAGCTCAGGCCTAGTTAAATCAGGGTGTCTACCAAGTTGACATTTCCAAATTCCTTGAGTTTTCCAGGTTTTCCCTGAGTGCCTATGCAACATTCCCTGAGTGACACAGAACTTTGTTTTATGTCACGACTGCCTGACACCATGTCGCCCGATGCTGCCACTTTCTAGTAAGCGTGCTAAAAATTCAAAAAAGGATGTCTTAATCCAGTTTGAATAGTAAGCAGTAGCATTTATTTTATTCAAAATGAAATCAGACGGGAGGGGTTACTAAAATGCACATAGAATAAGATTTCTTCGAAAAAGATGGTAAAACTCATTGCAAATCAAGTCGAACATTTTCAAATACGAATAGAAAGGAGATGCATACAGAAACAAATATTTTCGAATATCCTCTTCAGTCTTGAATTATGGTCAATTGTCGATACATGTGTGGAACATAGATGGTGCTTAAGATTCCACTAAAAGCAAATCAAGGTGGTAGAATGACTGAGCATTTTATGATGAGTCACCATAATTAGAGTAAATAAAATTTTAATATTGTAAAGTCAGTCGTGCTACATTTCTTCATAAAAAGGATTAACTCGCCAGCTTGAATTAGTACATGCACAAGTTATTCATTGGCCTCAAGCATTTCAAAAAAGAAAAAAACATAATTCGAGGTTGCTACCCGCCATGCCCCACATGAAACGTCATGTAAAATACGGTAATGTCTTCACCATTGCGGTGCTCTGTAATGATACATATCCCTCAGAAGCAAAATGAATGTAATTTAGGTTATCAGAATGTTCAATTTAACCTAAGCTTATAATGTTTGTGTTCTATTCCTTGGTATCACTGTACAGAAATTGAAAAGTAGGTCGCGTCCACAAATGTGGACGCTGTGACTTAAGGGGATATGAGCGATTTTTATGAACTGATAGCAAGCTCATGGGCATGATGCCCAAACTTTGTCACAAGTGAGATTCTCTCTCAACAGCTGGTAAGCCAACCTCAACTGTCCTGAGATTCAGCGTGTGCACAATGCCTCAGTGTTGCATTTATTTGGTTTATTTTGGTTTGAATGAAGGTCACCTGCATCTCGGCATCAGCCAACACTTTGCTTCTTGAGCACAAGCTCCTTCAAAGAAGAGGCAGCATGATTCCTTACCCTATTATTCCTCAATGTGACGGCACTTTCTGTTCTCGTTCTCGTTACGTCGTGCATTCGCCCCACAGACCATTTGAATCATCCTCTCGGTCAGTTGTACAGTCAACGACCGACTTTTCGGACTCCCTATAGGCCGCGAAAATGTAAAAAAAAAAAAAAGAGATCGGGGAGTTCGAAAAAATGAATGCATGTCTTTTACTGCCCTTAAGGGCTCAAATCGCCACAGGAACATCCGAGGAGGCCTGTCAGTACACTTATTAGGCATATCGGTGCTCGTACTGTGACAGGAGATGGCGCGTGCACGCGTGTATAATCAAGGAATACATACTGCGTCCCGTGACAATTGCCCCTTCCCAAGCTTATGCTTCACCGCGTAACATTTATGTATTGAGGCGAAGCTGACTTTCGGAAACAAGGATTATGCAACGCGCTGCGCTTTCCGAGCTTCAAAGCCAATCGCGAGGACCACAAAGGCGGAGTCGGTGCCATTGCTGACAGCGGCGAATTATTTCAATGAAAAACACGGCACCGAACAGCAAGAAGCTTAATAGCGAACGTCGAAGCAGCTAGGCCTAGCATTTGCTGCGGTGGTGGCTACGGCTGCCAGAGGACCTGCGTGCGAGAGCGCCGTTGCCAGGCAGTGAGGTAATCACAACGGTAGCAGTGGTGGCTTTGATTATAATACCCCTTAACGTACATGGGACACAAGTGTCCCCGAAATTGAAACAGGTCTCGACAAATGTGTTTTGTCCTTAGAAGGTTACTGGTGGCAATTTCAAAAAACTAGAGAGCTTCCGTTATCAAAACATTTTATTTCGGTTAGCAGCACTATGATAAAACTCTGACAAAATGTTGGTGGAGTAGTGCCATGAAAGATCTCTTCAACGTGGGCGGATGGAGCACTTATTTTGGGGATTTTTCTAATCAATGAAGGAGGATAATGTTTGAAATATGAAGTGCATTGACCAATGCACTTTTGATCTTAGAAACTACTTTTTTACAGAAAAAGAGGCTTTGGGCCACATGTGTCCCAGTGTGCCATGACGGAATGCTGGGTACCATTTGGCGGTGCTCGTTTGAGGGTGGCACTTTTATGTTCCGATAGCTGGTTGAAGAGAATACATTTGTATATTTTGTGCTTTTAGGTGTGGTCGGTTTCCTTTTAGACGAAAATTTACATTTTGCAAAATAATGTCTGAAAAACAAATCAAATTTTTCGTAGCGGAAAGATAGATTATATAGGACTTCTTTTGATGTCAGCAATGAGGAATCTGCTTTAGAGCTTGACAAAGAAGATTAGCAATTTTTTGAGGAAGATGATCACAGCGATGTGCAGGAATCTACATAGAACACTCACAAGCTAGAATAACTCCTAAAAAAGAAAAGAAGAAGTGAAGGTGTGCCAGTCAGAAAGCGTGCAATTTCTGCCCCTCAAAACTATGTGTGTAGTCAAAGGGCCATCGAATGGTAGAAGAGGTACAACACTAAGCGATTTACAGCCGATTCTGGTGTGCAACATGGAGAAATAGAGCGCATCAAACAACCGGATGTTCTTATAACACTACAAATATGCTATGTTGTTATTATGTCACACAGCTTCGAATAGAAAACACCTGAACACAGGAACAACATGGGAATGTCTTCATAACGTCGGCGGAAGAAACAAAGGACTTTCTGCATGTCAACCTTGTGTATAGCTACCACATCCTGCCAACACATAAAAGCCAACCTATGAAGTGGACCGAAGGTAAAAAATTAACTATTACTTTCGAGGGTCTTTGAATTCCTAGACAATGGAGTAAACAGTGCCTCCATTAGGTATGCCAAACATTGAGCTGCCCAGCCCACTATTCCCGCTCTGTTGTCACTGCAGTTATGCCAAGCAGTCGCACGGTTTCTTATTTGAAATTTTTTTAACCTAGAGCTCAGCACAAGTGTTCGGCAGATATACAGGCACATAAGAATGTATGCAAGGCAAGAAGCTAACGCACACCAAATAACAAAAGCTCCCGCTGGAAGCAGGTGTGTGAATTGTGCCAACTCGAAGCTTGAAATCCACACATTTACTTGCCACAACATTTCCAATGTTCAGTTGTGCTTCCCTACCTCCAGATATTATTTCATGGAGATTCACGGTGGAAGCAGCCAAGAAGCCCAAGTAAATGTTCGGTACCCTTAAGGTACATAGGAACACATATGTCCCAGAGAGTCACATGTAAGCTACACGAAATAAATTTTTGAAAAGTGTTCCATAATTGTTCGGAAGGCCCAAATGAAGAAAAAAATTACGATACATCGACAATTTCTCGGCACATTCGCTACGTACCTAAGGGGGTTAATGCCATTTCGGACCTGCGGTCATGACAGAAAGTACGGCAAATCGGACGGCGAAGGGTACTTGCCTCCGAAATTTCTGACGTGGTGGTGCCATGAAGCTGTGTGAATGATCAGGCGTCCGGAAAGTCGGTTGTTGACTGTACACTGGCAACTCCTCTATCAGACGACAAGGTGTCTAAGACGATTCGTTACGATCCCTCTCTGTTACTGCGGCCAGCATTGCCGCAACAGCTAATCTTCCCGAACAGAAGCATAAATTCCCCGAGTTTTCCCTACGTATTTTCAGACTATTTAAAATCCCTGAACATTCCCAGTTTTCCTGGTTGGTACACACCCTGTATTTGTCTATTGGTAAAAATTGACTATGTTGTGTTCTAAAAGTGCTAAAGGCTGAACTTAGAGAGTTTCAATAACTATTACTGAGCCACAATGGCCCAAGTACGAAAAAATATTTTGAAAATTGTGACGCCTCACTGACATGTCAGTGTTCAGGTTTCAGTGCAAAATTCAGAAAATGAAACTTTGACCTTCATTTTCTCTTCCAATAATCAACCTATAGTCATGAAATTAATGAACACAGAATTTTTATTGAATAGTACTTGTTCAGATTGTACCGAAAAATGTTTTTCTTTAGTGTACCTTTAATGCCCTAAGGCAACACAAGGTGCTATAATTATAAATATTGCCTTAGTGGAAAGTTCTGGATTAATTTTGACCACATGGAGTTCTTAGTGCACTCAAATGGTGCACATCATGACAGTTCTTGCAGTCTGTCACCATCATGCATGAAAAGCTGTGTGCCAACAAAATTGGCCATTCAGCGATGCATACCTTACAGCAAAATAGCAAATGATCGCCGTCACAAAAGCACCACCCCCATATGCTACGCTGTATCTGCGCTTTCTAAACTTCGATTCTAAGCTTCCATTGTTCTATCAATTGTCATCGCTGATGACGCCTACAGAACAGGAGCTGCTGTTGTCCGTCTAAGTGAAACTGCATTGCGAGCACAGTATACAGGCTCAGTATGATGGGAAAATGAAGAGCTAAAAAGAATGCCAGCTCGGTATCGGAACGATAAAGTAAGGAAAAATGTGCAGAAATTATCAAGACAACTGTATTATCATTATATATTTTTAACTATATAAGTCACATTTAGGAGCAGCCATGTACACGTTTCGGGCATCATGGGCGTGAGAAATTGAGGTAGCTCTCACAGCACAGGCATGCATGTCACGGTAACTGCTACAGCAGATGGGGATGGATGATCTGATGTGTGCACACCACACCGAATTACTGCAATGCAAGTGGTCACCTTTCCATGCCTGGACTCACTGTTGTCTTTACTGAATCCTCCTATTCATTCAGGAGACAGACCTTTATCTTTTTGTTTAACAAATGTTGCAAGGCTTACTGGTGAAAATTTAATAAATAAACAAATAAGCAAATTCATAAAGGAGTGAATTAACATGAAATATATAGCCATGGGATGCGAAACAGCATCACACTGACAAGGGCATGATGAAAGTATGTCTATTCAGGCACCATGACTAAAAGTAAAACGAGAATTTCGAGTTAGTAAAGCTGCGTTCCTTGGCGCAAGTAAAACCTGAGGATGGCTCAAGAACAAGAGACCAATCTCCCTGCTGCGCAGGTGCATGGCATTTACCCGAGGATGACACCGAAGATGCCAAGTTCACTGACGACGTTGCACATGCTGACTTCGCCACCTGGCCGCACAATGTAGTTTTTGGTGACGGGTGGCTGGATCAGGTCCATGAGAATGTAGCTCTCGCGTTCCTTTGTGCGACCCATTGCCTGCAGTCTATGCCGCACGTCCTCACCGTACACATTGTTGCCTGCAAACATGCAAACTGTGGCTGTAATCACTTGGACACTGGATGAGGCACATTGTCATACAGGACGAAGAAGCTCGCAAGGAAGCAAAGCATTGAACGTCATCCCCCGCAGCTTAATCAAGTGCATGAGAAGACAAAGGCCTCTTACAGTTTTCTAAAATGACCCTTGTTCTGTGATAACTTTGACAGCTCTATATGTGTCGGAAGTACCAAAGGCTGCCTTTGCTGCAGCCGAGTACACTCGGCATTGAAAGGTTATGGACAGCCTGGCCTGAGAAAAAGATATTTCTGCTCTCTGGACATGCAGCCTGGTGTATTCGTATTTCCACTTTGTAGTGGTGATATGCCAATAACATAATGTTGCACAGTTTTACTGGCTGTGACCACAAACTTCTATGAAATTCAATGTTTCCTCACAGCCTGTAGTCTACAAACTTTTGATGCCAATGGTACATTTCCCTTGCGCTGCGGCGTTTGCTGCTCGCTGTGCTGGTGTGACTTTGTGTGACGAAGAAGGTGACCTTATCTTCCAAGATAACATTATCCTTATCACAGATTACTTCAGACTCAGCGCTGTGCTATATATCCACAGCAATGTTTCATTAATGCACAGAAGTCCACAAATACAAGATAAAACATCAAACGACTACTTCCTTGCTGTATAATGTTAGCTAAGGCATTCAAGACTGCGTGGTGGTCTAGAATAGTTGTAATTGATGTGGGGAGGTGATTCTCCTAATATGATGTGCATGGTATACAAGAATTAGAAAATGAAGTATAGCCTGACAGTGCGGTACACCGGCGTTATAACTGTGATCTAGTCTATGTAAAATGTACTGCAGGGGAATTATTAGCTGCTTACGTGAATCAGTATCACTTATGAAACAGGCTTAAATGAGATAATTTATGGTGGTGTACTAAAACTGTTAGATTAAGGCAAAACTTCATTAGAGATATGCTAGCAGACCGATCGTAACTGGACAGTATAAAACGACCAGAATAACTCTGAACCATTGCAAGTGAGTGGATTAAATCAGAGTGACATGGATCCCAAACCAGGAAGCATATTCAAGTTTTTCCCTGATAAGTATTTATATATACAGTTTTATGGACACAGGTGACCTGAAAACGTTGTGCCGAATGTATCCAAGCATGTGGTAAGCACTGTTAATGATGTATTTCCAGCTTGCGGCTATGGCGGCGAACGACGGAATTGCGGCACTACCGGGCTCTGATGTGGGCACAGAGGGGAGCATGACAGTGGGCTATGGCAGGGCAGGTCATTGCTTCCAGTTGAGGCCATAGTAATTTGGGGACTCCAAGTGACTGCTGAACCTCCTCTCAAACGATGTCAGCAATGGATGCTACTTGAGGTTACGTCGTATGGAACATCCTGCACATGAACATCCTTCATGTGCGACAGTTCTAATGGTCTCTCGGAGCTTGTCGGAGCCTAATGCTTGAATTTCGCTCTTTGGCGAAAGCACTTGGCGCTTGTATTGGTGGGTGTGCATTTCCAGCATTGTCTTAATCGTCATTGCCTCTGCTAAAAACTCAGCTATGGTCTTTGGGGGGTTGCGGATCAGCCCGGCGAAAAGTTCTTGCTCGCTGTCGTCTAAAGTGTCGTAACTGTCTTCTTCACTTGAAGAATGAAACACGAAGTCGACATCCTCATCACTTTCGCTATCATCGTCTGACGGATAGCAATCTACTGCATTAAAGCACTGCATGGATGATGCCATGTTTGTTTAAAAGTGCGGGAAAGTCTCATTCAAACAGGGAAACCTGAGCACGCAAGGAATGCCTGCTGCCATTTAGTGTGAGCAAAGTTGTATTCAATAAAAGCGCAGAATTGAAAACGGCTACTGCCATCTTTGTTGTAAATGGAAAAACATTTTTTGACAGCCTCTGTTCATCAAAAGCTATTTAAAAAGAAGCAAAGTACCCATGACGAGATGATTTCATCAGATGCAAAAAGGCGATGATTACTCATGACAAGCTGAAGTCGTCCCTTAAAGGTTAATGTACGGAGCTTTCTTTGGTAGCATTCTGCATGCTGGCTTTCTGTTATGCATGGTGTTCCCGGATGAGTTCATATAGCCAAGTTCTTCCTAACCTGAAGAAGGCTACACACTTGTTTTACCCTAACGAATGTTAAGAAGGGGCCCCTAATAATAGGGATGCTATCTTCAAACCTAATATAGGTATAGAAAGGGCCCACTTTCCAGCAATATTTGTTGTCAATTTTTTAAACTGTAAGAGCAATAATGTTTTACAGTGCAAATAAAATCTCATTAGCACAGATCAAGAATGCCCTATGGTTAGCTCCAATTACCGTATTTACTCAAATCTAGGCCGACCCCGATTCTAAGTCGACCCCCTAAAGTCCGAAGCCAACAAAACAAAATATATTACCTCGAATGTAGGCCGAACAAAAAGAGCATGGACACCGTTCACAAAATGCAAACAGCATTTATTGAATCTGAACGTGCAGAGCTCATTCAACGTCGTCATCGCTGACAGACTCGTCACTGTGTTCCTTGTCACTGTCACCTTCAAACAGTGCACTATCTTCGGTACCGTCAAGCACATTAGATATGCTGCACTTTTTAAAGACGCACACGATCCAAGTACCTGGGATGTTGTCCCATGCTGCAGCTATCCAGCCCACCAGCTGCGACAGCGATACACATTTGATGCAACCCGCTGCCATTAGCATGTGGTCTTCGTCAGTCAACCAGTCTGTAATATTTCCGCAGATGATCCTTGAAAGGTTTGTTGATGCAGACATCAAGTGGCTGCAATTGGCCTGTCATGCCACCCGGTATGACAGCGAGATCCATGTTCGCTTGGGCGAGCGCAGCCTTCACATTGTCGGTCAAGTGCCCACGGTAAGAGTCGATGACAAGGTGCGAGTTCTTTGTCAAAAGGGCTCCTGGACGCCATCGCCGCACAATCTTAACCCATTCTTCCACCATCGCACCTGTCAGCCACCCATTCTCATTTGCCCGCACAACGACATTTCTTGGGAAAGTTTCTCGAGCAGGCAGTGTCTTCCTTTTAAATATCATATAAGGAGGGAGTTTATGTCCATCAGCTGTGCAGCACCGCTTCACAATTGCACGCTGCTTCTCGTAGCCCACAGAGCACACCTTCACCTTCTTGGCACCCTTTTCATTCATGGTGTACGCCACTGGCATATCAAAATACACAGCCGTCTGGCCAGCGTTGCCGATTTGCCCAAGGTTGTAGCCTGCCGCTTCTCTCTTTTGCAGCACGTAGCGCTGAAAAGCTATCAGCTTTTCTTCAAAATCGCTTGGCAGCTTCTGGGTGATTGAAGTGCGACGCCGGAGGCTGAAGCCAAAGCACTTCATGAATTTCTGAAGCCAGCCCTGGCTGGCTTTGAAATCCTTTGGCATTAGGCGTCGCTCCCTCGAAAGTTCCCTAGCTTTCACTTGGAGCACTTCTGTTGTCACTGGAAGGGCAGCTGCTCTCTGTGTCTGAACAAAGTCGGCCAAAACTGTCTCTACTTCTTGGTGAAGGCCTTTCTTTGGTCCACTAAATGTCATCCTCGTTGCGGCGCACGCAATAAGCTGATGTCGTTGTCCCCTCCAACGACTGACGTTTTTCTCATCGACGCCGAAGTCCCGCCCGGCTTGAAGGTTCGACGATGCTTCTGCAGCTATCACAACTTTTCGCTTGAAAGCGGCAGTGTAGTGGCATCTCTTGCTTGGTGCCATCGCGATAACACCACGCCGCACACCGATACGGCCG
This sequence comes from Dermacentor andersoni, assembly GCF_023375885.2. NCBI lineage: Eukaryota > Metazoa > Arthropoda > Arachnida > Ixodida > Ixodidae > Dermacentor > Dermacentor andersoni. The sequence continues at coordinate 209,972,317 of NC_092815.1, read as the reverse complement.
ACACGACACAGGTTAAAATGGCGACCTCGCTTGTGTACGGTTGGCTACTGGCACGGCTAGTAGCGGCTGCGATACTGACTTTTCTAGATGGCGCTAGCTATGCACCATATTTAGCAGTTTCAATGAAAAACTGGCGCGCTATTTAAAATCCTCGAATCTAAGCCGGCCCTAGAGTTTGGAATATGATTGTTTGAAAAAAATTATCGGCCTAGATTCGAATAAATAGGGTATATGTATTTAATTTAATTGGACATGAAAGCAACTAATCATATTATTAAACAGCTAAAACCTGGTGTTGAAGGGCTCCTGAAACACGTTTTCTTCTAATCTGTCTAACACAATTTCGGAATAAGCATGCTGCTTTCAGTGAATACATTTCTAGATAAATTTTAGAAAATAACCTAATATGAACAAAGTGCAATGTTTACTCTTCCCATTTCCCTTCAACTCGTGGGTTTTCCTCAGCTCTGGTGGGGACTATGACAACGCCCTGCCTCTTGCTCTCCGTTTTCTTTTTTCTGGAGCGCACCAATGGCGACCCACCGAAGTTGCTGTCTGACAAGGATGCCCAAAAGCAACAAAATAGCAAAGACTGGACACGGGCGAGACGTGCTAACAACTGTGCTTCCCCATTTCCTGGAAGATGTGGAGGGGTAAGTATGCTTGTGCAAGCTGTGGCCTAAAGGTAATTCATAGTCACTGGAGAGAAACTATAGAGAAACGTTACTTGAGCTGTACAGTAAAACCTCGTTAAACCGTACCCGCTTAAACAGTACTTTCATTTTAAAAGTAGTAAAGTCAAATCCCCGACTCAGCGGCCATTGAACATATTGTGTTTTCTATCCGCATAAACCATACCAGCTTATTGCATACATATCGGTTAACACATAGTGTTTCCACTTTTCGTCGCGCAAACACGGCGGTGCGTCGTCTCTATCGGGCAGCCCGGCAGAACAACAAGCCTCAGACATCAGCACAATGGCCTCCAAGCGCCCTGTGCATTTGTACGTGAAGCCTCATCAACATCAACATCATTCGGCGCCGTGCCAGAGAGCATTGTGGCGTCATGCAAGTCAGAACTCGTGTCATGCCGAAACTCGGATAAAAAAAGACGCCGGGTGGTCAGCATAGAAGAAAAATTAGACATTGTTCATACTATTGAATGTGACACGAAATGTCGGTGCTGGCACGCGACATGGGTCTACTGTTGACTATGGTGTGTGGCATCTGGAATGCGAAGAAGTTGCTCGGCAACGCTGCTGCGACCACGAAGAGATGTCGGCCATGAGGTTTGACTTTTCGCCATTGTTGCCTTTGTTGTTGCCAAAGTGTCACCTAGAGACAGTGATAAGGACGACACAGAAAGCGACAGCACGGGGAATTCAGGATCGACAGTGGCAGAAGCTGCACGTCAGCCTCGTGAATGCAATTGTCGCGACGAGAACAGCACCCCGCAATGAAACGGTGCCCCGCGCGTTCTGCAGCGGTACTGCGCCTGTGCACGGAGAATATGCAACGCCAACGAGGAATCTGCCATGCGAGTGTTTGCCAAGAAGAGGGGGCTGGCTGCAAGTTTGAGGCCGCTGTCGTCGCTGCTAGGCCGCCGCGGCATCAAACAAAAATAACACGTGTGTCGCGCGAAGTAAATAAATACTACATGTTTTTTTCCTTTCCATCGCACTCTCTCTGAGTTCTGTTTTTGACAGGTAAGTGGGCGATCTCATGCTATTTCGGTTAAGCAGTACTACCGTTTAGTACGTACTTTTTCCGAGCTCCGGCTAACTACGGTTTAATGACGTTTCACTGTATCAGTAAATTACCCTTTTACAATACCAAAAAATCCACTTGTGCCACGAGAAGAGGCTTGGTAAGCCAGGAAATGACGGGCGGTGATGTCGCCTTGAAGTTCTCACACTATCTTTCCGATAACGTCGTGTATACCGACAGCGAATGCATTGGGCCTCATTATTTTTGTTATGCTCAGGATGAAGTACAGTCAACGACTGAGCTTAGCAAGTTTTATGAACTCTTACTGCACCAAAACAGCTCAAACACATGAAAGTGCTCTAAAATCGTCAACGTCACACCAACGTGGTGACACTAAACACCAAACGTGCTTCAAGTTTCACCAAAAATTTAACTTGAGCTTTCCTTTTCTCTTCTATTAATAAACCTTTTACCGTGAAATTAAGCAAAACAGAGTTAACTGAAGGATACCTTACCACTCTAACTGATTTAGTGTTTATCTTTAGCATCCTTTTAACCCTTTTAAGTGTCACTGACGTACCCGTACTGTTTCTGGGTTTCTGCCCTGCCGTGTCACTGACGTATCCGTACGTTCTCCCCTTTCTCCAGTCAGATGTGTGCAGTAACACCAAGTTGGCGAGCTTCAATGTAGTTCCACCATCTGTTGTATATTTCTAGAACCATATTTTCTCCTCTCTCTGGGCTTTCTCAATCTGGATTTTCGTTAGTGTGCTACAGAACATGTCCATACGTGGGTGTGGTCGCACCACGTGATATGCGCATCGGCAGATGGGAAGGGTGGCTCCCGGACTTTGGGCACTGCTACCGCGACGATTCTCTGTCCAAATATTCACATTGTAGTGCAAGACCACCACTCTTGAAGGTTTCTGCCACCTGTCATATATTTAGAGTATCTTTTTTACCTTGTTAAACAGCGCTATTGCAGAAGCACCAGAATGAAACTATGTAGAAGATGCAAAATGAAGGTAGGAACTTGAGGACCATACTAAGAGTAAATTTGCCATTATCCGTGTCATTTTTTTTCCCTTCTGCATAATCAAAAATAAACCATTTTGTTTGTTATATAACATCCGTGAAAAAAAAAAAAGAACGGATGCTGGAGCTGCCATCTCTGAAAAAAACCCAACACTGAAAGAGTTAATAATAGTCCAACGGTTGGGATCTTTGGGCTGTTGCTTGGTCGTCTGTCGCATCATGCCCCATGTTGCATAATATAGAAAAAAAGAATGGGAGCCTCAAAAGTTGCAGATCACATTGAATATTTTGAGCATAACTATTCTTGTTAGGTATAACCTAGGCATTTTTAGTTTCAAAGTATTAAACGATAATGTTCCATTAACCATCGTTCCTAAGACATCTCTTTTTAATACTGACAATACAAGATTTGCAGAGTACCTATGTACTTTACTTTACCAAACGTTCGGACCAATTACGACAAACAGCCAGTGCATTTTCCAGTCATATCCCTTTGCAACACACTACCAGTTTCCCTAAAATTACAGAAAGCTCACAGATTTCAAACTGAACCAAAACATTTTATTTTAGCTACTTCATATGAACTTTCTTCTGCATTGCATCATCTATTTTTGTGCAATAGCTTCACTCTTTCCCTACCATGCCAACTGGGCATCGTTAGCCAGCTAACAATGGTTTGGAATGCTGTTTTTGAGACCTTCCATGACACTCCCAGGCACACTGCGCCATCTGACGCATAGTAGGAGAACCAAACTTTCATTTCTTATGGAGTTGTTTTTCCCCACTTGGTGGCGAATTTTGAACTGGCTCTGAAGACGTGTGCATGCTTGTTGGGGTTGAAAGCGGTTGAGAGGCTGCCTACGGAAGCGGTGAGCGCACTTAAAGACATTGCAGAACTTATGATTCCGGTGTGTCTGCAGCTGATCTTATGGTGGCTCCTACAACAGTGAGTAAGAGAAAGTTGCCTTTTCATTTGACTTTGATTCTGAGAGCAACAACAACGGAAGTCCACCCTGAACGTGAGGGTGCATCCCTAGTCAGTGCTCCTCCACCAATTGAAGCCACTCAGCACTGGCCAGCTAACATGGAGACGTACTGAAACTGCAAGAAATGTTAGGACAGCAAAACACTGCAGAAAAAAGGAGCTTACTGCAAGACTTGCGACGTTACCCTACGTTTCGCATCAAGGATCTGCTTTGCTGCATAGCATACTCAATTGTAGAGCTTGCAGCTCAAACTTTTCTAGCGCAAGTAGCTTTCAAGAAGTTTTCATTTTTTCGCAGATAGTGGTGAAACATTTGATATATTTCTAAATTTATTTTTGCATTTTCCTTTTTGGGTACAAGGGTAGCTTTACAAGTTTTGTTTAATTGTATTCTACAATCTTGTTTTTGGCAATCTACATTTGTTAGTGACATAAATCTCGTTCATAAATGTTGTATGCCTGAAAGGCAGATTCATTCTGCTTTGCTTTCATGTATTGCATAAAATTGTGCGCAATGGTTTCATCAGAAAAAAAAATTCTAGTGTAACCTACAAATGACGGCCATTTTCCCCCTGGTAGAGACAGAGTTAATTCGTCACGCCTTTGTTTCTTTTCATGAATTTTTCTGTTGATGTTCTTTCAGTTTCTGGAAAAAAAGGCGTACTATTGTAGTTTGTCACATTTCACAATTTATTCAAATCCATACACAGCATTTTGGTCATTTGTATGTTATGACCTTTTAGAGCATTTTATAGTTCATATGTGGTCATAGCTACCGTGTTTAAAGAATTATTGTCATTATGCACAGGAGGCCAATTCAGTTTTTAAGTACAGGCTCTCTTTATATGTATGCATCCCTTCTAATTCTTGTCGCATTACTGAAATGAATAAACTGATTCTGATTCTGGCCGAGCCAGAAGCAACCAATATATTGACGCGTGTATTCTATGCAGACGACGACGATGGGAGCACTAACGGACTCCGCCTATAGTGGGTCAGAGTGAGATTGGTTGATGACGAAGAAGACGTGTCTCTGCTCTGTTTGTTTTTGAACAGACTGTCCTGTTGTTCATGAAGAACGTCTCCCTGTGTTCTGCCCGCATTGTACCGCGACACTGGTGGAGGTGCGGGTTACTGACCGCGTCTGATGCGTCGGAGTCCTTCTGGGAGTCGTTCATCTAGCCCGGACGCACTATCGCCAGTTACGACACCGGTGCATCGCTTTAGTCGTCCACTGCTAGGCCTTGCCCCGGAGTTCTCCGCTCTTCAACCACCTCTCTCCAGGAGCTGCACACATTTCGCAATGACCGAAACCAGTCCAACACAAGCACCCCAAAGCAGTCGGTTTCCCAGTCCACAACAGGTAACCGTTCTGCATCCGCTGGTTCCCCATCGCTATCGCGGAGCAGTCTTCGAAGACATTGAAGACTGGCTGGACAAGTATGAACGCGTCGCACAGATTAATCAGTGGACCGAGCAGCAAAAGCTCTCCCACGTCTATTTCGCCCTTGACGACAGTGGCCGTGCTTGGTTCGAGAACCGCGAAGGCAGCCTCACGAGCTGGCATGACTTTTGGCAGAAGATCAGTGATACATTTGCGAGTGCCGACCGACGCGACCGCGCCCAGCAAATGATGGAGCTACGCGTGCAACAACCTAATGAGTCGGTCACAATGTTCGCCGAAGACATGGCCCGCCTCTTTCGTAGACCCGACCTGAACATAACCGAAGATAGGAAGTTGCGCTACCTCATGCGAGGTGTAAAAGAGCAGTTGTTCGCGGGGCTTGTGCGCAATCCGCCAGTCACTGTTACTTAGTTTATCAAAGAGGCTACGGCTATTGAGCGGGCCCTTCAACAAAGATGCAGGCAATACGATCGACTGTCCACCAGCACTACAATCAATGCCGCCGCAGTGACTACCGAGTATCAGAACTCCTTGCGTGAGTTGGTCAGAGAGCTCATCAGAGAGGAAATTCAAAAGATCCTGACACCGACACTAGATAGACCCGTCGCGTCAATCGCCGAAGTCGTGCGTGATGAAATCCGGCAGGCGTTCCCGGTAACCGATCTTCAAGACCACCAGCGACCCCTGAGTTACGCCGCTGCTGTCCGATGTCCACCACCGGTTGCAACCACATCACCGTACCAACAGCCTCCGAAAGCCGCTCCTTGGTCGTCGCCGCAAGAGGAGGCTTCGAGGCGCGCAGCCGTTATGCCGCTTCAGTCATACCGCCAGCCGTCGTTCGCCGCGTCTTGGTCACCGCCGCAAAACGACGCTACGGGACGGCCGCAACTTCGGAGAACCGACGTATGGCGCACTGTCGATAGGCGCCCACTCTGTTTTCACAGCGGAGGCGCCGGCCATATTTCGCATCATTGCTGGCATCGTGACACATCATTTCGACCTCTTCGTCCGTGGTACTATGGTCGACGGGCAAATGACGACACCATGCTACGCCGCGACGACGCTGCTTTTCAGGGACCCCCAATAGCGCACCCGAGTGACGAATCCATGCCCAATGATCGGTCCGATTTCGGCCGTCGATCGCGCTCTCCAACTCCTCCACGTCAAATGGCTTCATCTACTGGACGTACTTTTGCGGAGCTCCGAGGACGAAGGTCGCCCAGCCCCCGTCGGGGAAACTGAAGGCGGTGACCTCTGCGGGCAAGGTTGCAGGCCCGCCGCAAGACACTAAAGAGCCCCCAACATTCCCGCTGCAGAATGACGTGAAGGCGATAAACACTGAAGAAATTGTGAGCGCCGACATTGATGTTTTCGTGGATGGGCAACCGGTGACAGCGTTAGTCGACACTGGTGCCGACTTCTCTATAATGAGTCAGGAACTCGTCCTTCGCCTGAAGAAAGTAAAGACGCCATGGACGGGACCTCACATAAGGATGGCAGGCGGCCAATTACTGATGCCTACTGGAAGATGTACTGCTAGAGTTAACATCGGGGATTCTTCTTTCGTGGCCGCTTTCATCGTCCTTCCTGTATGCTGCAAAGATTTGATTATTGGAATGGACTTCCTAAAAGAATATGGCGCCGTAATTAACATCCCGGACCGCATGGTGACGTTTTATAAGAGCTCCGGTTTAGTCCATTGTTTATCGCCGCAACACAACTGCTTTCGTCTAACAGAAGACAACGTCGTCATCCCCCCTCGATCGTGTGCCCTTGTTTCAGTAGCATGCGACATACCGTTTCATTGCGAAGGAGTTGCCGACCAAATAACCTCGTTGTTGTTTACTCACAGTATCTCTGTCGCACGAGGAATCGTGCATGTCACCGACGGGCGCACGAACCTGTTGCTAACAAATTTTAGCACAGAGTGACGACACCTTCCCAAGGGCACAGCTGTGGCTTATTTTGACGGCGTTGTGGATGTTCGTGGCTGCTGTTCACTACTCGAAGAAGTGCCTACGCGAGACTCGGCTCCTGTACTTGATGTTAGCACTGCTTTGTCGGAGCACAAACGAGAGCGGCTTCTTACGCTATTGGCCAAGTTCAACGACTGTTTTGCGTCAACGTCCAGCGTCGGTCGGACACCTCTGACAAAGCACTGAATAATTACAGAGGATACGGTAACACCAATTCACCAAAATCCATATCGTGTGGCACCTAGAGAACGTGAAGCCATACAACAAGTGACACAAATGCTTGAAGATGACGTGATCCAACCATCAACAAGTCCCTGGGCATCTCCTGTAGTTCTAGTCAAGAAAAAAAGATGGCAGCTTGTGTTTCGGTGTGGACTACCGAAAGCTAAATAAGGTGACAAAGAAAGACGTATACCCGCTTCCCCGTATAGATGATTCACTCGACAGGCTTCGACAGGCACATTACTTCTCTTCAATGGACTTAAAAAGCGGATATTGGCAAATCGAAGTAGACAAGAGACCGTGAAAAAACTGCTTTCGTGACGCCAGATGGCCTATACGAATTTAAAGTCATGCCTTTCGGTTTGTGTTCTGCCCCTGCTACGTTCCAACGCCTCATGGATACTGTACTTTCGGGTTTGAAGTGGAAAACCTGCTTAGTATATCTCGACGACGTCATCGTGTTCTCCGCAACGTTTGAAGAACACCTCGAACGGCTTGAAGCGGTTCTGCAGTCCATACGGTCCGCCGGCCTCACCCTGAAGCCGCAGAAGTGCCACTTTGGCTTCGAGGAACTGCAGTTTCTTGGTCACGTCGTCAGACACGCAGGTGTCCAGCCGGATCCTGAAAAAATTGCAGCCGTAGCACAGTTTCCCGTACCATCCGATAAAAAGGCTGTCAGGCGCTTCTTCGGCCTCTGTGCCTATTACCGGCGGTTTATTGCAGACATTGCGCGCATTGCGTCGCCATTAACTCGCCTGACGAGAGACGACGTTGCTTTTGTTTGGGGCGACGAAGAGAAAGGTGCATTCAACGACTTGCGGCAACGTCTCCAGACACCTCCAGTGCTTGCTCACTTTGATAAGGCTTGGGATCTGATCTTGTGCAGTGGCAAGAGGACACAGAAAGAGTGCTTGCCTATGCAAGTAGAACACTCTCACGTACTGAGACTAATTACTCCACAACTGAGAAAGAATGTCTCGCCGTGGTATGGGCGGTTATGAAATTTCGCCCATATTTGTATGGCCGCCACTTCACCGTTATCAGCGACCACCATTCACTATGTTGGTTGACAAACCTTAACGATCCTTCTGGACGACTGGCGCGTTGAAGCCTAAGGCTGCAAGAGTTTGACATGACTGTCACGTACAAGTCGGGGAAACGACATACGGATGCTGACTGCTTGTCTCGATCGCCGAGAGAGTCACCTGCTCCGCCCGAAGAAGAAGACTCAACTTTTCTTTGTGTTATGGATACATCTGCCATCGCGCAACAACAACGGGACGACCCTGAGTTGCTTGAACTAATCAATTACTTGGAGGGAAGATCTGCGAAACCACTTAGAGTTTTCACAAGAGGACTGTTGTCGTTTTGTTTACGGGCCAAGGTCCTTTACAAAAAAAACTTTTCTTTGACCGGGTCCCCCTATCTGCTTGTCCTTCCTGCAGCTCTTCGTACGGAAGTACTTCAAGCTTGCCACAACGAGGTGACTTCTGGTCACTTAGGCTACACGCGAACATTGGCCAGAGTGCAGCAAGGGTACTACTGGCCGCTTTGTTATCGTCGCAACCGACTATCTCACACGTTACGCTGAAACAAAGGCAATCCAGAGCAGCACAGCAGCCGAGGTAGCGCGCTTTTTCATTGAGCATGTGGTGTTGTGACACGGTGCGCCAACCGTCGTAATAACCGACTGAGGAACCGCATTTACGGCTGCACTTTTAGATCACATCTTGCTACTAAGTGGAACGGCCCATCGAAAGTCCACCGCCTACCATCCACAAACCAATGGGTTAACAGAGCGCTTAAACCAAACAATTGAAGACATGCTCTCCATGTACGTGGATGTTGATCATAAAAATTGGGACGACATCCTACCTTACATCACCTTTGCATATAACACGACGAAACAAGAGACAACGCGCATGACTCCGTTCTCACTTGTTCACGGACGGGATGTACAAACGATGCTGGATGCATTGCTTCCACACGACTTTGACGACACTGATACGGAAGCCTATGTATTTATGCAACGCGCAGAAGAAGCTCGGCAGCTCGCACGCTTGCGGATCCGCCAGCAGCAAGACTACGACGCAGGCCGCTACGATCTTCACCGTAGAATAGTTACCTATGAAGTCGGCGACAGAGTCTGGGTTTGGACACCCATACAGAAACGAGGCATCTCCGAGAAACTGTTAAGGCGATACTTCGGACCATATCGGGTATTGCAGCGCCTCAGTGATGTCACCTACGAGGTCGTTCCTGATAATCCCAACTGTACGCGGCGCCACACACACCGTCCTGAACTTGTGCATGTTGTGCGCATGAAGCCGTATGTGAGCGAATGACTATGCTAGCGGCCTTTACTTCCCGCAAGTGACATTTCTTGTTTAGCATCGGGACGATGCTCTCGTAGGGAGGGACAAATGACGCGTGTATTCTATGCAGACGACGACGGCGATGGGAGCACTAACGGACTCCACCTATAGAGGGTCAGAGATTAGTTGATGACGAAGAAGACGTGTCTCTGCTCTGTTTGTTTTTGAACAGATTGTCCTGTTGTTCGTGAAGAACGTCTCCCTGTGTTCTGCCCGCATTGTACCGCGACAATATTATGAACCTTAAGGCAGGTAAATTGCAAATAAAACATGGACAGTGGAAGCACATTACCTGCCTTAAGATGTCACCTTACCAACTAGCTCAGATACAGACCCTAGTTCAATATATTATGTGATTGCAGGTTCCTCGTTGCATGCAGTGGAATAACGTTTCGCTGGCATGTTCACAGCAGCTTTGCTTACAGAGTAGGAACATTTCACATTGTTCGAAACGTGTCTCACTGCCCTTTCAACCTAGTTGGAGTACTAGGTGTCTTCACTATGTGCAAAATACGCTCCATGCACAGATTCATGACAATTTAACCCTTTGAGGGTCAATTTTTTTCGCCATATGCGACCGCCCAGGGTCAATATTTTTTTTATTGGAGATTCCAATTCTTAGGGAGTTGGAAAAAATTTACCGTAATTTTTCTAGGGTGACTGTAAAGTGAGAAAAAAGTATTTTGTATTGGTATACATGTACTCTTAATTCATGAATAACAATAAAAAAGGAAATAAACGTATAAGCATTAAAAATTTGATGCATTGTTATACATAGTTCAAGGCTTTGAATATGCACACACGAGGATATTTAGCAAGACTCAAATGTTCCTGCTCTTACACTAATATGTACATCCATAGAGTAATTGAACTGCAAAGGCGCACTCACTGAAGAAAACTGCGTGGTCGTGTGCCTGTCAAAAAAACAAAACCTGTGACAAACTTCCGCTAATCTTCATCGTATCGTCAGCCAGGGGCAATTAGTTTTCGCGAGTTTCAAAAAAAAAAAAAGGAGAGCAACGGAAAGCATGCATGGCGGCATCCTTCCTATGCGCACCCCTGTGAGCACTAAACGAGCGAGAAACAAGTGGTCGCCCTTTGAGATATTAGTAACGAGATAGCCATCACTTTTTTGAGCGCAAGAAGCCGAAACTGCCCGCAGAACAAAACCCAAACCACTGCCCGCCCGCGTGCGCGCCAATGTGGGAGCGGTGGTATATAGACGCGTGGGAGCAAACTAGCTCTAAAACAAACCGTGCAACGAAAACAGAGAGAGAGAGGCACGCGAAAAAAATTCCCTGTATTCACACATAGTGGCAGCACATGACAGAAAATAAAAAGTTAGAAAATTGGCGGGCTTTTTAAATGTACAGACGGCGCCATAAATGTACGGCATCGACCATTTTGGACTTGTTCGCAGTGCCGTACATTTGTGTCATTGACACTGAAAGGGTTAAGAGGTGCAAGCCCTGAATACACATGGCAACAAACATAAACCTTGCTTAGTGGATGACACAACATGACACTGTCACTCTGCTATAGAAAAGGCCACACAGCCAAAGCACATACTTTAGTAAACAAGAAACCTTAGTGTCGTTACACTTTCTTTGTTTTATTTAAATATTACTAAACATAAAAATCTTATGTAATTTTTGTGTAATGTTTATCTCATAGTATTTAATAAAAAGTGAAAGGGAGTAGTTCTCACCAGCATACGGTCACAAAGACTGCTATTTGTTTTCGTCTCAATAACAAAAGAAAAAACAAATAAAAACATCAAAGAAAAAAAGAACAAGGGGTTGTGTGTATGCTTTACTCAAAGAGCTCTCCAGATCTAACAGAACCAGCCTTGGCTTCCAAGAAACCCACCAAAGTTGGCATTCATCCTTTCTTTTATGAAGGATTCAAGAAAAAGAAAAAGAAACCTTGTATTTATCACAGGCTAGTGCTACGCGCAATGTGAAAATTTAAAGTGGGAATTGATTCTACAGTCTGATAACAATGAAGCAATAGGACCACTTACCTCCACCTTCCCTTTGTGGCTTCAGCACATAGTTGTGAGGCTTTGCGATAGCTCCCTCAGCTGCCTTGTGCCCTTTTGGAGTCTGTCAGGGTCGGAGGCAATGATATCACAGTGTAAAACATCCCTTGCAAATGCACTCCTAAGTAGCTTTCAAACTGGTAGCTGCTAAAATGCCAACTAAAAAACCTGGTTGTTGCAAAACTGGCAAAGTTCTGACAATGCAATGAAGAACCCCATCAGAGTTCAAATGCTGCACAAGAAGCTGCTGCAAGATAGAGGGATTGCTAGACATACTGCATGCTTTCTGCACCCAATGCTCTCAATTATTTTTCCTTTAATGTTTCTTGTTTTCGTCCAACTTATAATCAATAAGAAAATATTAAAAATTCGATTACATGAAAGCTCTGCAAACAAAGTAGTGGAACAGACACAGAACAAATGCAGCAGTCCTATTGAGACCTTGGCTACACAGTTGTCTTTTCCAAACAGAGGATAAGGCTGACAATCAAGTACAATCAACTTGCATTCATTGAAACTAATTATCAGAAGATTAATAAAAGTGAATAGGAATAAAGCAAATGTCAGACGTTGAGTGGTTGACTCAATGTTTTTAATTTAGAGCCCCTACATGACACCGACCCAATCTAAAAGGCAATAAGTGATAATGATGAGTACAGTAGAACCTCGTTGGTACTATCCCGTTATGTGCGATTTCCTGGTGCCAATGATCGAAACCGAGATCAAAGAAAATTGCAGCAGAACCCATCTCATGATGACTGTCGACAGTAATGCGTTATCATTGAATCAATACAATGCCACAATGTATTTAAACCGTTGAAAAAGAGTTATATATGAGGAATGTACTGCAGTGGGGCTTCCCGTTTGCACTTCCCTAAGAACACTGGGCGCCACCTAGCACTGCCACTGCGAAGCCTGCAAGTGACTTCCAATATGCATGGCACGCTGTTGTGTGTGAACACTGAGAAAGGAGTGATGTGGTAAACAGGGCTCCTCTCTTGTGCTTCTTTCTGCACACGCTGTGCCATCAGGTGGTAATGCCGAGAATTCCATGCATTGCCTCCGAGATGAGAGGTGCAGTGCACCGGTTTCTGTGAACGCTGAGAATTCTTCCTTCGCTTGCCACACACTGACTGGCTCATACTCGGTGACCCAAGTTGGCGAGACGTTCTTGAAGAATGGCACATACCCAGTGCATTTGTGGCGCAACCTGCTAACGTGTTGAGTTGCTGTCCTTGAGGAACCTTTGTAATGTGGCTTTGATTTTGCTCAGCATTGGAGAAATGTAAGGGATCGTTTTCCTCATTTTAGAGCGGAACATTCCTAGTGGCCCATACCTAGTTGCCCAAGTTGGCATCCAAGAGGTTCATTGAAGACCAACACAGACCGAGTGGCACATAACCCAGTGCTCAAAGTCACCGTCAGAGTGCCTTCCGACAGTGGTACCTATCCAGTCCCATGTCTACAGTGACCAATGTCGGCGTGAAAGACGTCTGTTGAAGAGCGGCACAAATGTACACACTGCCACGCACTCAGTGAGTGAAGTTGGTCCGACGGTTGGTTATTGGACCTTGTTAGCTAGGCACAGCAGCGTGATACACTACCCATCCACCACTGACTACTCGGTGACCCAGGTGGGATGGAAAATGGTTGGATACAAGCAGACAAGGATACATAGATGGAAACAAAGACACAAACGTAGGTAGCCTCCAGAAAGTGCATGAAGTACCCTAGGAATGCTTTAATCCAACGATCCAAATACTCTTACGCTGCTTTTTTGCCAGTTCTTACATTCCTGAAAAACACATTCTTTATGAGTGCTAACGTTCAGTACATTGCCAAACTGCAGTCATATGATATATGTGCCGGCTGCTAGATTCCATGTAACCAGGGTGCAAAGTGTGCAGTCAAGAACAGTAGCTTCTGCCACAGTAGCTTCCCTGCAATATTTTCCCACCAGTTTTACGTGAAAATGCTGGTGCGCACTCACTTTCCTGTTCCGGTACCAGAAAAACCCCTCCCGGGCTGTCACATGCCGCATTCACAGCTATTGCCACCAACCCTACTGCGATAAGCATCTATTTCACAGTTTAAAAAATTTGTTGCTGGGCTAGGCTGTTCATGCTTAACAACTGAATACGAGTAAGCACAATTCCAAGATGGGACAGACACAGTGCATGGAGTATAGTGCCGTTCGAAGCACACTGCACGTATTTAATAGGTGATAACCCAAATGCGCCACCATTCCCTACTGTAGACAGCACAAAGTGAGCGTCATGTTTCACTCTGACGGCATTGTAGGCATAATATTCCGGCGTCTACCACCAGGTCGATTTCGTTTTGGTTTCCTGTCACGAACTACGCAATAGGAAAATGACAATGAGCCTCTCTGGTCCCTAGAGCCCCACCAGCTCAATGCACTTTCATGTCTTATGCCACAATAATCTGTGCCGTGTGAGCATGTCAAAACTTCCCGTCAAAATGTCCCATTCAAAGAAGCTGCTGACCCATGTCGAATTTAAGGGGTGCAAACATAAGCTTGCTGAAGCAGCAAAAACAACAATGCCGCGCACGCACCACCAGCTCTGCTCAAGTTGGTGCCTCGTGCTGCGATGATTCACACAACGCTTTGCACTATGTAGATATCAACTACAGCTGAGTCTGACAAATTTTAAGTGTTTTCAGATCGTGATTTTTCCAAGTTAGTATGTTTTTTGTTTCACACTTTTTTTTCAGTATGTATGAACGAGGTTCTACTGCACATAGATATGATAACAATGAAGCAGACACCTATCTCACACACCAACCTTCACCCAACATGGAAGCACCCACAGTTTAGAGAGGGTTGGAACGGTGAATGTATAGCTACAGGTGAGAAACCGAGACATTTGCTGAGCTGCGGCGACAGTGGTTGGTAGCTGTTGTAAAGTGACGTCAGCCGCAATCAGACTGCCTTGCAAGCGCTGACGGCACGTGCGTTTATCGTTTGATATCCTTCCCTTGTTCTCCCTTTCCCCTTCCCCCTCTCTGTTTCGTATATATACGCTCCGAGACGGAAACAATAAAGATACATGTTCCAACCTTCGAACGGCGTGCTGTCGCATACACTAAGACACGGCACGTGTGTCGTAACTATGTAACAGTAGCCGTGGTGACAAGGGTGATGCGATGGTGCAGGAGAAAAGTTCTCCGTGGAATGGTGTATGGACCTAGTTAGCCATGAAATAATTATTTATCCTAAAGCTTCATTTTAGGACTTCACTGCCTGGGTGAAACAAAGCAATGTGGTGCGTTGCATCTCAGCAAACTTTCTTGTCTTCCCGAATGGCAACCATGTTGGAGCGGGAATTCGACAACAGCAGATGACGTGGGATGCTAACTCTTGTGGATGGTGTGCGGTTGAAGTGGCAGGTTCCAAAAGGAAGATGGTGGAATTGAAGCTGATAGAGGTGTCCAAGACAGATAACAGGGTGCGTCCGCATGTGAAAAGAAGGTAAAATCATATCCCAGTTGGTGTTATCGAGTTGTATATAAATAGAGATCATATTGGACAAAGCTTGACGAAAGTAATGTTAAGGCCATGAGTTTGTGGGTGGTTCACCAATGTTGTGTCGTTCACAGGGTATAGACTTCAACAAAAACACAGGAAAGTAATGTCCTGTCACAGTCACAAAGGGGGGCATGAGGAGTGTCGTGGTCCAGAGAGATGGCGTGCATGAAACTCGGTGACCTCACAGGCAACATCATAGCCACTAGGCATGGTGTCAGCGTAACATTCGAGATGACCCACAGAGGTAACAATCCAGTGGACCTAAGTGACCTCTAACAGACACTCACTTTAGGTATACGCAGGTCCAAAGAACATCTAGTGGATATTTCCAGTGGACGCTAGCGAGCTCACTGGACTTCTCGGCATATCGGGCCGGTGGGTGCGAGCAGAATGGGACTGTATAGGTCCATGCCAATAAGTTTGAAGGCAGTGGATGGGCATAGAAAATGGTGGAGCAGACCAGCAGGAAGCGATGCTGAGCATCTGTGGTGTTGGCATGACAAGAAGGAGCCAACATACATGGCAACACTGACGAAGAGGTCACGCAATAAAGAGTAAATGACAATGCAGTCGTAGGGCTTGAGAAAAACGAATTGGCTGGCAGTCGCACTGTCGCAAAAAGCTTTTAAAATTTCATAAATATTACAGTAGGTTAGTCACCTAACATACTTATATTTATGCACAAAAACTATGCAAACATCTGACTGAAGCAAATTCAACAAACAAATGCGCTTGGTGTCCCGTGCTTGCAGTATTTGTATCAGTCTGGTCTATTCGTAATTTTTCGCTTCTAACTTGTTTTTAAATTTGAAGGTGGCGCAAGCAAAACGTGAATGAGGCTCGTAGGTTACAAGTGAAATAGTAAAAGAATTATGCGGATTCCACTCACTGCAGAAATCAGTTTAAGTGAAGCTTTTGTTGGTATTTGTGAGGAGCATTGCCCTTTTTTCAAGAAAAATTTGCAAGCAGAGCACACGATGAAATTGGACATGTTTTCCTTGTGACACAACTTGCTCAATAGTTTAAAGCTTTAATGCTGCAGACACAGGTGACTGAAACCAGACTATGTCCCCGTTTCATCACGGTGCATCAATGCTGTCCCATTTTGCATTCACAGGCAAGTGTTAATTTGCATTCCGAGCTATTCTTCGCTCCATATTATTGCTGCTACATTTATTGTTGCTGGACACAACATTTACCATGCTTCTTGGTGCTCATTGTCCACTGACATGAACGTACTGAGAACCATGCACACTAAGAAACCCGTGATTATGTGGCTGTTCTAGCGGCGCAGTTGACTTCTGTTACGTTACCAGGGCGATAACGATTCATTGCATACGTAGGCTGTAGTTTAGTCTATCTGCAGCAAAGCAACACAGTGACAATGGTTGAAGTAAGGACTGACCAGGTAGCAGGCAAGCGTATCTGTGCAGCAATGTCTTTTTTTGGCCACTTGAGCAAATAAAGCCACTCATTTGCTGGCAAACTGTCATTTCAAGCTGTCGATTATTCTGACCTTCTGGCAGTTCCTGTCAAGTCCGAATTATCAATTGGTGACAGTGCTCCTCAATACAGCCAGCACCCGCAAAATGGGATGAAGAAAGCAAGGAAAGCGTTGCTTTGGTATGTAGGAATAAGGCCCCACCTTGAAATATAACTCTAGCCACTGTAAGTGGATATTTGGAGGCCAGACTAAAGCAGTGTTGCTGTTGTGGCCCAGTGAGCAGGGCACCTGCCTCAGCTGCGGAAGGAGCGTGATTCGAGCTCCACCGTTGGACTCCCCTTGGTTTACGACAGGTAGAAGCAACCACCTTGCTTTTTCAGGGGAGCGCCACTTGAGAGAGGCTTCGCAGGCAGCTGAAGTGCTGAATTTAATACAGTGAGCGTGTGGCAGTACAATTCTACACGCTGGAGTCAGTAGGCGGTCAGTAGGCAGAAGATATACGGAGGTGACCAGCAGTACTTGGCTGCAGTGGCAGCTGTTCGATTCCCAGTGGCAGAAGTGAAAAGTTTTGTTAAGTTTCTGTTTTTTAAAGCAAAGATTTCTTTGCCTAGCCGAATACAGTGCTGCATTCGTCCATCAGTCTTCATTATCTTGAAGGATACTTATGTGGGTTTACATATTGATGTTGTTATATGCATGCTGAATACGATCTCCAACATACCAGCGTACATTATCACTGCACGTTGACCATCAACGTAGTGCCAGAGAGTACCAGGAAGTATAAGGTCAGCCTAAAATGCAGACAATGGAATAGCGCATGATTTACAACTGCTTCATTGAATTTCCTATATTTCTTATACTTTGGCTTCACCATTCTTGGGCTACTGGGTATGTGTCCAATATTGGCCAGTTTCCTACAATGTTTATGTGCCACTATGATGTGAAGGATATGGAAGCTTAAATGAATTTCCACATATTTTGAACTGTTCTCTACTAACACCTCTACCGACCATTTTTCCTTTGCCAAGCATCAAACATTACCTTCGAACTCGCGACGTCGCTGTAGCGATGCCTCGTAGTGTGCATCCGCCTGAACTGCTGTTTGCATTTCATTTCGCCACAGTTTGTGAATGGTTCAGAGTTTTAACACAAGCTTTGCACAATATTAACAATGCACAGAGTTGAAATAAAGATTATCGTATGCATCGAATTTAGTTTTACAGTATTTAGTTAGCCGTTCATGAAAGCTTCAGTTCACGTAGATTCCAACATGTATGTTGGACATGCAGAATTTTTGGTGAGGTTGACGAAGTAGCATGATGATGACAGCAGCATGACAACTACACAAACCCTGGCAACACTGAACAGATAGATAGGGCAAACCCACTTTCGAGCTCTTGATTGTCCTCACAGTAAGGCCTCATTCACACCTGCGACTGGCAGATGTTACACGAAGTTGGTTGCAAAGCGACTGGTCGCAAACATGTAGTTGCAAATGCTCACTCTGGTCGAAAAATTACTCTTTTGGGTCAGCCACTCGCTGCTCTATTTTTCAGTCATACAAGCAGCACAAAAGCACGACATCTAAACATGCTACACTTATTCTACAAGGCGACGGCAGAGTGAGCAGCTGGAGCATAGCACTGGTTGCTGTGAGCTGTTCCTTGGTCGCCAGTCACAACCACCGTTAACTGCCAGTGTGAATGCGCCTTAATGGTGACGCAGGAGGCTAATGAGAGTGGGAGGTACTCACCAGGTCAAGGGAGTATAGCCCCGTGAAGGTGGCTCTCATGCGGTCGGCAGTCACCTTGTTGGTGAAGAAGCGCTCGAGGACGTCCGGCTGCGCCAGCATCTGCTGAACCTTCTTGGTGCCTGCCAAGTGGTACTGCACCGAGGGACACTTGATGGCACGAGACAGCTCCAACCTAAGGCGTGTCTCCCAGCTCTGCAGATACAGAGGAAATGGTCCCAAGAAGTAAGCCTCCAGGAGTAGGGTTCTTTTCAAGCAGTTGACAGTTTGACAAGAAATTGTCTGGTTCAGCATAATCACTACAAAATACTGGCAGTACAGTTTGAAATGCGAAGCACTTACAGCAGTATACAGTGTTGCACGCGAGCTCTTCTGACAGTGTTCTAATAATATGCGAGGGTGACATGGTAATGCAGTGCGCAAGACAACTGCTGATGCACAGCAGAAACATTGCCCTAGCAGCTACCAGGCGCCTCATAATGCTGGTATTGCACCTTGTTGGTGGATGAAATGAGACCTATGCAAAACTGTCGGCCTTGTCAGTGCCCAATGAAAGTATTAGAAAGATTTAGTTTGACACTTACTGTGTTTCACATGGACAAGCATTTTCCCACTGCTGCTTAGAAGGAACGCTAGTGCGTGTTTGTGCAGAACGGCCATGCCAGCAGTGGAAGGCAGAATGTTGGCCTGGCTCTACTGTCAAATGGATTGATCAGAGCACGACGGTGTGGCCGTATGGCTTTGTTTTTGGAGCCAAACGGACTGCATGTTGCTCACACTTTTATAAAACTTCTGACATACTTACCATTAAAAAAGGCAGCAAGCTTCTTGTCTTAACCTATTCAATGTCATATTTTTCAGGAAGTGACACACCCCCAGTGTTGGGTTTTTTCTCGGTTACTAAAAAAACAAACACAATGGTTTATTTTTGGTTATGCAAGAGGGAAGAAATGACATGGATAATGGCAAATGTACCCTTGCTGTTTCCTATCTCCTACCTAGCTTTGTGTTTGTTGCACACATGGTAACATACCAGTACGTCAGTAACACTGATAGAGTTACTTCTCATTCTTTACCCTCGCAACAATAGCAAATTATGTTACTTTCGACCCCATGTGTACGGTCCACACATGTGCTATCGTTGTGGGACATCTTGGTGCCTTGAGTGTCCATGTCATAACTATTGCAATAAAGGTGAATCCCTATCAAAAACAAAGTTGCATTCACCAAGTCTGGCATCTATCAGAAAATGTGCGAGTTCCTGATCCTGTCCATTACGAAATGTGAAAAATAATTATGAAATGCACAAACTAATGGTACAATGGGCATGGCAAAGTGTCAATAAGTTTGCTTTTAATTCATAATACAGGACACTCATTGATTTTAATTCTTGGTGTCGTTGACACATAATAAAGCAAGCCAATTATCGTAATGCTAGCTCCTTAAATCAATCATGCGGAACATGAGGACACATGAGTTTTAACATTTGTTTATTTTATCACACCAATTCAAGTAGGTCTACTGCCTTCTGGATAGAAGCATGTGTGAAGCCCTTCTGCGTCTAAGCAATCAGAGCTTTTGTGTTGCTTTTCTGGTTTCTTTAAATACACACTTTTTTTATGGTAAACATGGCCAAATTCTGCCATGGCAAGCAATGATACATTCCACAAAACAGTACATAGGATGCAAAAGCTGGCACGCCCGACAACGGAGGAATAGTGAGAGCTTGCGTAAAAATGAACGGCGGGATTAGTGAGAATAGTGAGCTTGTATGAAAGATTTGTATGGCCCACAGTTTGTTAATTAAAATGGAGCCTGCCGATACAATATGCTTACGTGTTGACAAGTAAACTTACGTATTTGTTATATTACCAGCTCCATGTGTGTGCACGTGAGTTATGGTATTAGATGAGGTACATACTTCGCATGCGCAGAAAAATGATGATGTTGGTGAGCTAAGGTAGCAGCTTTAAATATATTTTCAGATTTAGAAAAAAAAACGACACCAGAATAAATGAATGAGTTCTGGGGTTTTACATGCCAAAACCACAATTTGATTATGAGGAACGCCGTAGTGGAGGGCTCCGAATTAATTCTGACCCCGTGGTGAGGTTTAGTGTGCCCCCAATGAACGGGACATGGGCCTTCTTGCATTTCACCCCCATCGAAACACGGCGGCAGTGGCCGGGATTAGATCTTGCAACCTCGTGCTTAGCAGCGCAACACCATAGCTGCTAAGCCACTACGAAAGGAGGGGAACAACAGAAGACACTCATGCAGATGGTGGTCTATATTTCAAGTAACCAGAAATTGACAGTCCTGCTTGCAAGCAGCACAGTGAACTTGTCAAATGGAGAATGGCACAAAATTTTCAGCAATTTGATCCACAATACTTCAGAGAAAATTGGGTACCTTTGACTTACCACCTGCACCCAGCAAACCTGTGCAATAATCCATGGCATCGAACACTCATCAGAGATGTCTCACTGTGACCTGGTTAACTCGGACATACCTTACACAATGCACCACAAGTATGCAGTGCAAAGCCAGAACTAGCATCCAAATGAAAGGCAGCAGCACAGTACATTACAATTCGACTTTTGCATGCTCCGAGTGCATATGCACTGTACCCTAGAGGCGAGCGCCGGAAACGCTTGGTGCATCACCAGTGGTTCATGCAGCAGATGATGTGCGCGTATGCAACAGTGCAGGCAACCTGCAGCATAGTCGATGAGGGCACGAACTTGTATATTGTTGGTGCAGTGACGGCGCCACGGTATTTGCGCTGTGTTTTGGTGGAAATTTCAACTGTTTACAATGATATTCGGTTAACATATGGTACGTCACAATATAGGGCGACACCACACCGATGTTGATAAGAAGGTGACCTGACACCGATGCCGACATCTGGCCGACTAGTTGGCAGACTGCGTCAGTGGGAGACCTATATTGTCATACTAGTACGACGAATATGTGACCAACAATGCGGCCAATGAAGTTAGTCGTCGTAGTGTGACAGGCTTTCATGCCGCCGCTGCCAACAAAACTAGTGTGCCAATCACCATATGATTGGCGGCTGAGTGAGAAGATTGTACCGACAACGTGAATGTCGCAGCAATTGTGCTTGTGTATGTATTTATTGACACTCAAATTCAGTGCAAACATACTTCCCAAGCTTAAATGCATGATTTCCAGCCCTTGCCAGCTGTCCACATTGAGTTTTGAGGCATTGTCGATCGCTTTCAGCACAGCTTCATTAGGCCTAACACAGCCTACGGGTTCATCCACTACCGACAAACATGAAATATAGGATAAGCAAGTATAACGAAGGAAACTGCCTTTATAGTTTAGTCTTGGCCATACCAACTTGGAGTGAACCACTCTTAGCATAGTACGATGCACACACAAAAAGTGGGAAGCGGCAACACGGTGTAGTGCTGCGGTATATTACCATTCTTAATTGAAGGCTATTGGTTGCACTTGCCAGTGCTTCCATGAACAAAGTTCAACTACGTAGAGTGGGAGATCTATGTGTATTGTTATGCTGACAAATTTATTAGTTACTGAGAAGCACAGTTTGCCCCTTAAGCCAAACAGGCAACAAGTGATGGCTCTTTTGATACTGCAGCATAAACAACAACATCGCTCACTGCCACGCGAGTACGGCAGGCATTGGCATTTTCACTTGATAGCTATAGGTGCTCTTTAAATGAGCGCTTATGTGCACACAGTTTACTCCAGCAGTGCACTATCGAATACACTAACCATATGGCTGATGAAGAACACGAAAGGTGACGACCACCTGTCAAAATCAGCAGCAGCTGCCCTGCCCAAAACAGAAACTAGGTGCCGCATACGAACACCAAGTCACCTTTTTCGAAGTGCCTGGGATGCTCATGCCTTCTCGCCTCAAAGTGACACAATGCTTATGATATTCGCATGAGAAGTATTCATAAATGTTTTGAGCATTTCGCCATTATTTCGTGCCAGCGGTGCACGGTTTCAACTGTGCTTGAAGCGAGCAGCAAGCGGTGGCCGCACACATGCCAAAGTAAACAAATGCGCCGTTCTAGTGTTACATAAGTACTCTGCACGCAGTACTGCACCTTCGGGAAGCTATGGCCACCATGGTCAAAACTGAGCTATAAAAGCAATAAAAAGCGTAGGTCTAACAGTGGCAAATGCACGAACTCGTCTGCTAAGATACGGCTAACCTTCACTAGGCAGAATCAACCCCGGCTCGAACTTGATGTGGGAAGCTGGCGAATGCTCATGGTAGTGCATTTCAACTTCTGAAACACGTTTGGATGCATGCTGAATATGACTAAATAGGAATAATAGGAATACAAGCGTAGGTGCTGAGGCAATTGTGTTACAGTGCGATGTATTTGTTTAGAGGCACATCGCACAGTGACTGGTATTGTCGGTGTAGCTGCATGAAACCACATCATCATATTTTGACGACTTGCAATTGTAAGTTGTGCCAGAGTCGTCGTCAGCCTCGGTGTCATGCCCAGGAAGGGAAGCGTCCAGTCATATAAAACAAAAATTACAACAGCTGACAAATGCATAAAAACACTTCAGCTCGCTTCATGCAGCGTGCCTCTTTCTGTCCTGTGGAGCCCCGATGCTGTACACTTTGTTTCTTGCATAGTCGGCTAAGGTGGCACCACAGTGCAGTGCAAAAGGCAGATTAAGCATGTCGTGCCTGATTTATCATTCATTCTTGTGCTTTGCACTGGGCTCAACAATGGCAGTTGCAGGAATAAAGTGAGGGGGGCGTGGGTCACGTCACCCTTTTCCGCCTTTTTTTCCTGAAGTTTCTGTGTACCAGGATATCTGGCATAAAACAATGTGCAACAAGGCTTTTTGTATGCTACTCTCCGCGACTTTTCAAGAGCATTTCCTAATGGACCCCTTTGAGTTAAATAAACGTCCTTCTGTAATAACATGTGCAAAAATCGGTAGGCAGGAACCGTGGAGCTAGCCAAACAGAAGCAAAGCAGGTACATCCGACGTGCCTTTAGACACAGCGTTATTATAAACTTAGGTGTTCTCCTGAGGCCTCCATTTACCAGTTACATGTGCCCTCCTGAAACAAAACTTGTAAAAAATCTAATCTATCGTCGTGACAAAAAAAAGCACCCAGAAACGAAAAAAGCTCCCTGTGACTTCTACAACAACGTCAGAACCTTGCCCTTTAGATCTATGATGTGGCCATGCGCAGCACACTTGTCCACAAACAGCATAACTTTTTGATTCTGCTGTTTGAACCTTCTGTCCAACTTGCAAATGTACGCTTCGAACAACTGCTGTGTTAGCCAGGCCTTCTTGTTGGCCTCGTACTGAACAGGCAGGGTTGCCCCCTTAAAGTACCTTCGACTCTTCGATTTCTCCATGACAAGCATCGGAAGCCTCTCACTGCCTGATATGCTGCTGCCGACGAGGATGGTCAGCCGCTCTTTGCTGTGTTTGCCACCATAGCAGGGGTCACCAGTAAATGCAAGCGTTTTCGCTGGGAGCATTTTGTAGAACAATCCAGTTTCATCACAGCTGAAAATCTGCTCAGATGCGTACTTCTGCAACAAGGACTGTAGCTTTCCATTCTAATACTGAGTGACAGCTCAATCGTCGACAGCATCACTTTGTCTGCACATTTTCTTGAACTTTAGGTCATCGCGATTCTTGAAATTTCTGGGCCACCAATCGCTGAACTTGACACCCTCGATGTTCATTTGAAGCAAAAAAGCCTCCGCCTTTTGCTTCAAGACGTAACCAGAGACTGGAGTTCGCTTTCCGATCCTGGTACGAGGAGCGTATTTAGCCACACGAGGAGCGCTTCCTCAAGCTTTAGATAAACACCCTGATTCCATTCTGTTTTTGATCCCTGGTTGACTTTCTGGCCACTTCCAAGATATTAAACTTGTTTTTCAGGAAATCTGAAAGTGCTTGCTTCGAAATTCCGAACTCCTTGCCCCTGTCGGCTTGTGACAGGCAGCTTTCAACTTGCTTGATGATGGCGGCTTTTTTTTTTCCATTGTCAGCCTACGGTAGGGATTTGCATGCTTCAAAGCCATGAGTGAAGATGACGAAGGCGTAGTCGGCGCCATTGCTGTCAGTGATGAATCCACTCAATGAAACACACAGCACGAAACTGTGGGAAGCTTCAAAATGAACACCGAAGAGAGCGCACAGCAGCACAACACGATCACATGACCTATCATAAAGCTAAGAAAAAAAAACCGTAAATAAACACAAAAGTTTATGGCCATAGCTACGGCTGCCTATGGCTGCTAACGGATTGGTGTGCGAGAGTGCTGGTTTGAGCTTTCAATATAATACGGCGGCCGCCGTGCTGTAGCTGGCTACAGCTAGCGGATCGGCGTGCGAGAGTGGGGATTCGAGGCTACGAGATAACCAATATGGCAGCGATGGACGACGCTTTGGACTGCGGTTAGCGGTAAAAAGTCCAAAAAATCGGACGGCAAAGGGTTTGAGCATCCGAAATTTCAAACATTTTTGTACATTGACTTTATGGGAAGGAGTCCGAATTATCAGGCATGTCTGAATAATCGGGCGTCCAGAAAATTGGATGTTGACTGTATTTTGACCTCAAGTACCGATTATATTTTACAATCAAGTTGCACAGTTGTGGCTTCTAACCCGTGCAGCTAAGAAATGTTTGTTGACACTATTTGACAAGCAATGGAATAAAACATATGTAAAGATGTTTTATGTATTTTCTTTTGTCTAGTCCTATTACAAAAGTACTTGTCCTGAGTACTCATTTCGTATAACTGTTTGTGAAATAAGGACCCCTAAGTACGAGAACTGCATTGACCTCACATGTGCTCTAGCAGGAACAGGCACATGATCTACCATCCAAGTGTTTGCGCAATACCTTTTTTGAGGGCTCTTGGTTGTTCTTACAGCATACAGGCAGAAAAATTTCTATCGAAATTAAATTGACCAAGGGCTCCTTTCTAAACAGTAGATGTTAGAGAAATGACTTGCAACAATGAGTTGCAGAGATAACAGGCCACAAAGCATGTGTCCAGTGCAAAAAAAATTCAACACAATTCTACATTTACATCTTTGTAGCTAACTTAACCCTTTGAGGGTCGATTTCTTTCGCCATATGCGACCGCCCAGGATTGATTTTTTTTTATTGCAGATTCCAATTCTTCTTAGGGACTAATTTCGAAAAAACTTTACCAGGATTTTTCTAGGGTGACCGTAAAGTGAGAAAAAATATTTTGTGTTGGTATATACGCACTCTTCATTCATGAATAACAACAATACAGAAGGAAATAAACTTATAAGAATTAAAATTTTTATGCATTTATGCATAAAGGCTTTGAAGGCTTTGAAAATGCGCACACGAGAATATTTTGCAAGACTCAAATGTTCCGGCTCTTACACTAATATGCACAACCACAGCATAATCGAACTGCGTAGGTGTGCGCGCTAAAAAAAACTGTGCGGTTGTGTGCCCGTCAAAGAAGCAAAACATGTGACAAACTTCTGATAATCTTCATCTTATCGTCAACCAGAAGAAATTAGTTTTCGCGAGTTCCCCCCCCCCCCCCCCCCCCCCAAAAAAGAAAAGCAACGGAAACGTATGCAAGGCGACATCCTTCCTATGCGCACCCCTGTGAGCGCTAAACGAGCGAGAAACAAGCGGTCGCGCTTTGAGCAATTAGTAACGAGATAGCCATCAGTTCTGCAAGTGCGAGAAGCCAAAACTATACTAAGCTATAATTGTCCACTCAGCTGGTGTCATGCAACTTGACTTGCCTAATTATATCGACCTTCCCGACACAGTGCAGATTCAGCTCTACTGTGCTGAGTTTATTTGTCTGCCACAGCAAACACTGACCTGCATAACTGCTGTGCCCAACTGCTGTGTACTGGATGGCAACTATGTAGTCACTTCCTCTGCCAGTGCCTGACTGCTGCATAGTGTCTCTTTTCCCCCCACCATTGTGACTGTTGAGGCCAAAAATCTGGTCTTCAGCTGCTGTATTTCGTGTTCTGCCTAGAAGTATTTCTCTAAGGCATATTCCTTGCAACGATGTCGCCATCTCAGGAGTACCCAATTTCATCGCTCTCACCTGATCCGTCTTCCAGCATTACATTGACTGCATGTAATTCCTCCACTGTGACATCACCGCCAGTGCATGGCAACATCACCAAGATGATTGTCCTGGACCTTCCATTTTATTCGAAAGGTTGGTGTCAAAAAGTGGCAAGTGACGCTCACATAGCTTTTGTTGGCAGCCACATGTCGCTGGTAAAGGCAACAGCTGTTGTTCCTCCTTGAAAAGCACTGCTGAGTTCGGCCTCCACCTTCTTCCGTGTGTCATCGTACAAGCACAGAACAAGCACCCATGAAAGTGTAGTGCACGATGGTAGGCGATACTTCGAAACAGCCTCAGCCATAAGTTCTTTAAACCTGCGGTCTTCAACAACACTGTAAGGCTTTAAATCAAGCGCTACCATGGCAGCCACCTTGTTATGTAGAGCTTGGGTCTTCTTTTCTGACACTGGTTCAGCGCGGCGCATAAAGTGATTTATCATTGACTGATCTCTTCCAGGCGCACCTGCAGCAATCTTCCGAACTCCTTAACAGTGGTTGAATGCTGCTTCAGATGGTTGGCAAGCGTAATTGTTGTGCCGGTGGGGGTTCGAAGTGTTGCGAGGCATGTGGTGCACTGCACTGTCAATGATGTTGTCTTCACGAAGTATTTCCAAATGGCACTTTCTTCTCTTCGTTTGGGTGGGGTCTCCAGATTGTTCCTCCGTTTCGCGGACGGCTCGCCATAATCCTCTTCTTCTGCCATGGCAAGTGTCAGCAAAAGGGGACGAAATTGGGTCCTCATATCCCAGGTTAGCCACAAGGACAGTCGAAAGACTACGTCCGATTGACGCAACACACAAAGAAGCCTACGATGCTGCCATGCTCCTATGTTAATGTCGATGAGTCTTGCGAGGCCTCACATACACCATGGTGGCCACCATACAGCAACGAAAGCAAGTGCAGCGCCCGCACTTAAGTACAGTCGCCAGGGTTGCACGCAGTTCGAAAAAAATTTATCGTCGGCTTATTCAGTAAATTTAGAATAATCGAATCTCTCCAAATATTCAAAACCTTTCGAATATTCAAAACTATTCAAATACATAGTTTTCAAAGTGAATATGCATATAACAAATTTAATGTTCCAGTAATATTCAAAATTTCGAATATTTACACACCCCTAAATATTTTTAATCC
The DNA here is from genome assembly GCF_023375885.2 of Dermacentor andersoni. Lineage (NCBI taxonomy): Eukaryota > Metazoa > Arthropoda > Arachnida > Ixodida > Ixodidae > Dermacentor > Dermacentor andersoni. Next base: position 209,944,553 of record NC_092815.1, on the reverse strand, counting down.
ATAGACCTGCGCTCTGGTTATTGGCGGGTTGACGTCAACGACATGGCTCGCAAGAAGCCTGCATTTGTAACAATCGATGGGCTTTATCAGTTCTGTGTCCTGCCATTGGGCTTATGCAGTGCTCCGGCCACCTTTGAGTGCATGATGGACATGCTCTTGCATAGCTTTAAATATTCTATCTGCTTCTGCTACCTGGACGATGTCATCGCATTCTCTCCGATCTCTCTGACATACCTTGAACATCTTTTGTCTATTTTTCACTGTTTCCTCTGGCTGGGCTACAACAAAATTTTTCGAAATGCCACTTCAGCCGCCAGCAAATCACCATTCTTGGTCATCTTGTCAGCTCGTCAGGTGTATGCTCCGATCCCGCAAAAGTTTGCACAGTCATCAATTTTTCTTTACCACCCTGTGCTCCTACTTCCACTGCTTTGTGAATAATTTAGCATACACTGCCTGTCCCCTGCCTGACCTTCTTAAGAAATGGACTACCTTTCCCTCCCCACTGAAGTCACTGCCTTTTCACACTTTATTTCGCTGCTCACCAGCCTGCCAATTCTCACCCACTTCGATGAGTCCGCTACAAGAGTTGTCTGCACAAATGCTAGTGGCTATGGAATTGGCCTGTATAAGCCCAATATCAGCATGGCCAAGACTGAGCTATTGCATACTTAAGTCACCTCCTCTCCCCTGCTGAATGCAATTATTATATTACTGAGCGTGAGTGCCTTGCACTTCTATGGGCAGTCAGGAAGTTCCGTCCCTACCTATACGGTCAACTTTTCACTGTTACGACCGACTACCACACTCTCTGTTGGCTATCGACCCTCTAAGATCCCACGGGTTGCCAAGGTCCCTGGGTCCTCCATCTCCAAGAATTCATGTACGATGTGGTAGTCAAGTCCGGCCGATTACACCACGACCTTGACTGTTTGTCTCGGCATCCCATCGATACCCCAAACATGGATGATGCACCTTCCAGCATTTTCATGCTCCCTGCTTGTTGTCACATCGGCCGACGAACAACAGTGCAATACATCCTTGCAAGACCTCATCAGCCACCTGCGTTCCGATTTGTCCGACCCTTCACTTCATATGTCCATCCTCCTGGACAGCACGTTATACTGCCAGAATATGCACCCCAATGAGAACGAACTGCTCATCGTTGTTTCCTCTCATCCTGGGCGACTGTGCTTGCACAACTCCACGATGTGCCCACTGCTGGCCACCTTGGTGTTTTCAGGATGTATGACCTTGTCCAGTGACTATTTTTCTGGCCTGGTCTCTACTGCTCCATACGACTTTATGCCACTGCCCGAGAGTCATGCCAATGTCGTAGAGCCATGACAACTTCCTCGACCCTTTTCCCATCTCAAGTGAGGGAAATAAGTGAAGCGCTGTTGTCACAGGTTATTTGACCCAACACTCTATCACACGAGCTATTCCGACCAGTTGCGCTACAGACATCACTGAGTTCCTGCTGCAAGATGTCATTTTATGCCACGCAGATTCTCGACAACTTCTCAAAGAGCGGGGTCCCCGCTTTTATCTAGGGTTATCAAAGCTTTGCTCAGATCTCGCATTACTTCACACAAACTTACAAAGCATACCATCCCCAAATGAACGGGCTTACTGAGCACCTGAATAAAAAATTACCAATATGCTTGTGACGTATGTTCTTCAGATGATGGTAACTGGGACACTGCCCTTCTTTTCGTGACATTTGTGTAGAACTCCTCCTGCCATGACACCATTCATGACTCTCCCTTTCATCTCCTATTTGGACATGAACCAACATTGTCTTTCAACACGCTCTTTCCAACTCCTGTCAAGTCCCCATCTGAGTAAGTTCGCAATGTCATAGCCACAGCGGCACAAGTGCACCATGTTGTCCGCCTTCGCCTCCCTGCAGTGCAGGCATATCACAAAAGTCCATTTATGATAATTGCAATCGAGAGGGTGCCTTCAGTATGAGCAACGTAGTTCTTCTATGGATTTCTTCACGCCGTGTGCGCCCATCAGAAAAGCTGCTATCCCGATGATGCTCTGGCACCTACCACGTCCTCCGGCACGTCAGCGACGTCCCTTACGAAGCATCCCCACTTGATGCTACTACATCGTTCCTTTCATCTGACGTCCACGTTGGCTGTCTCAAGCCATACCATTCAGCTATTCTCTAGCAGGCGCTGGGTTGGCACATTTGTCGCCAGACGTAATGTCAGGGTGCTACGAGCAGAATGACTAGTGAAGCTAACGACCATCAATGAGACAAAGAAGATGATGCAGTACTGCTAGGCTGGACTATCCACCATACTGGCTGTGCCCAAGCCAAGGAGGTCTTAAAAGAAATTTTTTTAAACCACCTTGGCCCAAGCTAGCTAGTATATGGCAAATACATTTTCATTAATCTCTATCTCTACAGGTAACATTTCCAAACTATTTCGCGATTGCCTTTGAGTTCGTTATGCAGCAGACTTCCATCATTTCAACACCAGTTAATTTGACTTTTCAGTTAATTTGATCTCGACTGAATGTCCCAGCCAGTGCCCATGCATTTCTGGGGGCCCTGACTTTTGTTATTTCGATCCTAAAATTGGTCTTTGCCAGATAATTCCAATTTGACCAGTCAGCACGCATGCATCTGACCCCTATGGTGACCCCAATAGCGACCCCTTTAGAGGCAGTCTCTTTTGGGTAGGGCTTAGGGAGACAGTCAGTGCATTGAACACACGTCATCTTCCATCGAAAACGCCTATTTTCGGCCTGCCCTAGGAAGGTTTGCATACAATAGGCGTAGCTCAGAATGTCTGGCTACAGTATTTGCCCAACTCTAAGCCTTTTCTTTTTCAAGAAAATTAAACCAAGAACCGCCTACGCGGCGTTTCTATGCTTTACCGCATAACGTGGAAGTATTGCGGCACAGCTGACTAAAGACTATGCGACAAAGCTGACTTTAGGAAACCTGCCGCCATTGTGCAACACGTATTAAACCCTTACCCATCTTTCTTGCTATAAATCGGCTAGGCGTTAAATTTCTACTTTGTTTAGGTGCTTTAATGTTATTTCTTCGTTAGTTTTCTACTTTGGACACACTGAAAGTTGGCGCCCATTTGATTTGGGAGCATGTTAGAGTTGGGCATATACTGCCAAATAAATCAATGGTGTGTTCTAGCATTTTTTCTGCATCTTGTTTAATTCGACCCGTTGAATAATTCGATCAATTTCGTCGCTCCCGTCAGATTCAAATTAATGGAAGCCGACTGTATCTGCAATCGTCTGTATCTCCAATGATATTGTACGCATGTTAGCAATAAGTATTCAGGATATGGGTTACCTTTGCATCCATTTGTTGCGGAGCATAGGCCGTCCGGTAATAGACCACAGCAATCTCCACGCCATCACTGCAGAGAAAAGAATATTTCAGACAGTGCTTGTGCTCCATACCAATGCAAGAATGATATGTCACAAGTACTCTGTGAAGCACAGCATGCTCTTATATCTAGTGAAAGCTATATTCTTTGGAATGAGTGAGTTGTGGGATTTCAGTATAGTATTCAGAGTCAAAAACAATGTCTAATTAACAAACTAGGCAATTCATCTACAAATAACAGCTTGAACACTTGTCGACGTAAACATCATAACGGCATCCACATTGTTACAATTGTCTCGTTTGTTCCTTGAACTCCTCACTGCTACTAAACCACAGCCTAGGGCGAATGTTACAATACAGGGTACATTTGTGAAGCGACTGTTTATAAGTAGGGAACATATCTCTGAGGATGACTGCAGGTTGAAACATGTGGTCATGTATTGCACTGGGTGCTCAATCCACCTCAACAGCAGCAAAAACTTCGACTATGTCAAGTGAAATCACAGAACCCTTTCAAATTTAGAAGATGCCACGCCTAGTAAGTAGACCTTGCCAACCTGAAAACTGTCAGCAACTGCCGCCAAGTGTATAAGTGCCATACACCATGAAGCATTTGCCCAAGCCAACATGGAGGTGAAATCAAGCAGCTCGTAGATGGTGCCACTGCGTATGCAATATGGCGATGCCCTGGATAAAATGGTCCATATGATTGGCTCGTGCACACTGTGGCCGTTCGCTATCACTAAGGGCAGATCACTACACTGATGGAAGAATGTGAAAGGCCTTGAAGTGCGATACGTGTCCCAATGATACTCAATATTTTTACTAAGTGGCTCTGGGAATGGGATGCTGAACTAATGATCTTGGCTGTGCTGAAGATTCTTCTCTGGTGGACCAGGAGTTTCCGCGAAAGAGATCTTAATGACCCCCCCCCACCTCCTACCCTTGGACGGATGTTTACATTGTAGTTTGGATTTAACAAAACCACTGCACGCCACATCTGTACTTTCTGGAAAGACCATTATGACAGTGTCATGTACGTGCAACTCACTGGTGTGCAATTTGCAGGCCCACAATACAAGCTGAACGTGTTTGTTTTCCGAGTCCATTCTCACATGGACTCATATGTTCAACAAACTGAAATTAACTTTTCAATCAAACAGCTTCTGCTTGGTTGACTCAACTGCAGACTTACAATTGTATTGTAACCAACATGCAGCCAGGCACGTTCACACACAATTCGCAGTACATGTGTGCTGATGATGGCACAGTGAATATCCATACAGGGTGGTTACTGCAGTGCCGTGCCAATTTCTACCTTAATCAGCCTGAATGAAAATGTGCTATAAGGACTTCGACACATGCAAGACACACTGTAGTCTCGTGGCCAGCTGACACAGGTTAGGGTTAGCATTGCACTCAATAACCAAAGGCCTTGTTGCAGTGCAATTAACTTGCAACATTCTCATGCAAAAAAAAAAAAAAAGAGTAAGCTTTCATGTGTTCAACATAGCCCTGGAGAAACAAAATGGCAAATTTCAGCTTTTAATGATCTCAAGAAACTGACCGTGACATACTAGCTTTACAATAAGCTTCAGATAGGTGTGTTTCACATATCGAATTTTTAATATATTGAACCATATTATGATCCTCTTAGAGTTCAATACAGTAAAACCTCATTCATACATTTTGGAAAAAAACATACCTAGAGAAAAACGTACTAACCAGGAAAACGTACCATCTGAAGTAACTAAAAAAAACTTGACAGACTCAACTATTATTGACATCTATGTAATGTGAAGCGCCGCGCGCATCATTGCGGCACCAGACGCCAACGTGCGTCGAGCTGGTGGTGCTCCCGCAGCCCGAGACACGTTTCGTTGTTTTCCTATTGCATGGTGTTTTAAGAGGGCAACTGGGAGCCGAAGAGAAATCGAGCTGATGGGCAACGGGGGATGCTGCCTAAGCGAAGCGTGATGCCCACATCGTGCCGCCTGCAGCAGGGAACGGCGGCGCATTTGGATTATCACCTACTAAAAGCGTGCAGTACGCAATCAATGGCACTACGCACCGCATGCTGCAAAAAGACAGGTGCAGATGCTTATCGCAATAGGTTTGGCGGCAATAGCTGTGAATGCAGCATGCGACGACTCGACTAGGGAGGAGATTTGATCATACTGTAATAAGAAACTGTGCGTCCTGTCACTTTCACGTGTGTGAGGTGGGCAGTTATAAACTGTTCTCGATTGCTCGAGCCTCATGCCTTTTCTTGTTCACATGGGATCTAGCGGCCCAGAAAACATATACGATTGCAGTCAGCAGCACGAAACGGCAGTGCATGTCGGTTGTCGCCTATTAAAAGTGTGCCTTACGCTTCCGACGGCTCCACGCACTGTAAAACAGATAGGTGAAGATGCTTATATATCGCAATAGGATTGGCGGTGATAGCTGTGAATGCCGCATGCAACGACCCCGGAGAAGATTTGCTAGTACTGAAATGAGAAACTGAGTGCACGCCGGCATTTTCGCGTGAGAAGGAAGGTCAAGTACTACAGTGAAGCTGCCGTGGCGGGCAGCAATATACTGTTTTTGATTGCGCGTGCCTCGTGCTTTTTCTTGTTTACATGGGATCTAGCAGTTGGAAAACGTATGGTACGATCACAGTTTGGCGACGTACTGAACGTTGGTGCCGAAAAATCGTGTTTTCTGGGAACGTATGAACCGGTAAAAAGGAGCATAACTCCACTGGGTAATTCTTCATGTTCTCGATGACGAACATTGGCACCGGGAAGGCACACATAACAGGTATGTATCAACAGGGTTACCTTCTACTGTATTTCCGGGATCAACTGTATTTCGAATTATCAATATACTGAACTATTTTGCGATTCCCTTAGGGATTGATATATCTTTGACTGACTTTATAATGATGAAATGAACGCTAACGAAAAGGAAGCACATTCGTGGGTGACAACGAATTGGATGGAGATTTCAGCCCAAACCCCATGAGAGCGATTTTGTGTGTGACAGTGACGAGCGATGGTTTTGAGCAATGAAACAGGTCATCCCACAAACAGATTGCTCGTTCTTGTCGCTCGATTGCTCGGTTCTGGAAATATAGAATTCGTCACTCATCGCCCAGAAGTGCTATGAGCGACTAACCAATAGCATGAAACTGGAGCTGGATGTACATCAGTCAAGTACTTGCTCAACTAAATTTTGATACATGCAAGGATAAGAACCTACTGTAAGCCTTCCTTCAGAAATTTTGTGTGCTGCTCTTTACAGTAAAACACATCAACTTAAATTAATAAAGTGTGCATCACAATGCCAGTTTTGACGCGTATTTGCTGCCCTCATACTGGCAACACCGGGAAGACGTTGCTCAAAGTCGCCGCTCGCATGGGGTACGACTTGTAGGCAACAAGCGAATGTGACAGCCACCTCCATTGCGTCGCTTGTCACTGTCGCACACAAGATTGCTTGCATGAGGTTTATGCTTTAAGACAAGGAGATTTGTGGGTGTATGAGGGCTAAGCTTGAGAACAGAAATAAATGGAGATATTTGGTCTATGTCTTTGTACTGCAGTGGACATAATTACATTAATGATGATGATGATGATCACTGTGCAATAGGAACTAGGACAAGTACGAGTCATCAGATTTTGACGCACTGACTTATTCACACCAAATACAACATAGACCTTGCCACAAAGCCGTCGTTTGTTGGACACTGTCAAATTACTGCTGAAAGCTGGGGTACAACTACAACCAGCTTGCTGTTTGAAAGAGAGCTTCCTGCTGTCAGGTGTGCAAAGATAGCAATGCATGTCAGCACATACATATCACCTGTGCGTGCATTAGCAAATGTACAATATGTGCCTGTTTATGCGACACTCCGAAATGTCAAACTTCACCCAAGTTAATGGTCTTGGCAGTATGGATTTTCATGCATATTGACACGTGTACTTATCTTTATCGGGCGACCACGTTTCGCAGCCGAACAAATGTTATCGCACAGTGCGGTACGCGCCTGCATATATCCGAAGTTTCTGGAAAGTTATCGATGCTTCTATCCGCTGTCTGTTGTCGCCGAACCTTGTATTATCTGATTTCATCGCGTGACGCGAATGGTGTAGAACTTTGTGGAAGGCACGCGGGTCCGAACGATTAGACTGGAACATTCGATGACTGCTGTATAAAAGCCGACGCGCTTGACCCGCTGATCACATTTTCGACGATCGCCGACTGTGTTCGCCGCTATCGTTGTGCTTTAAGTGTAGCCTGTTTTGTGGGCACAGGTTCGCCCAATAAAAGCTAGTTTTGTCTGTCACAGTACTGCTACTGTGTTCTTTAACGTCACTACTACGTGACATCTGGTGGAGGTGCTAGTGCGTTCATGTACCGAACGCCCCCGCAAAGCCGCGATCCAAGCCCGAAGCCCGAGGACAAAACTAACATCGCCCAAGACCAGTGTGCTAGCCGCAGACTGCAAGGACTGCCCCCAGAGCACGGACTTCTACCTGAGTCGACAAAGAAGATCGTGGTCAAAACAACCCCAATGGCTGCCCCAGCGTCCCCCGTTATCCTACAACAACCTCGGGACCCACCGACCTTCCATGGAGCAGCGACTGAAGACCCAGAATCCTGGCTAGAGACCTACGAACGAATCGCGACTTTTAACAACTGGAACTCCGACGACAAGCTGCGGCATGTATACTTTGCCTTAGAAGATGCCGCCAGAACGTGGTTTGAGAACCGGGAGTCCACCTTGACGACATGGGACCTCTTCCGTACCGGCTTCCTGCGCACCTTTACGAGCGTCGTGCGCAAGGAAAGGGCCGAAGCCATGCTGGACGCCCGAGTGCAGCTACCTAACAAGAACGTTGCCATATTCACGGAAGAAATGAACCGTCTGTTCCGCCATGCCGACCCGGATATGCCCGAGGAGAAGAAAGTCCGCCTTCTCATGCGTGGTGTGAAGGAAGAACTTTTCGGCGCAATGATACGAAGCCCACCGAAGACCGTAGAAGAGTTCCTTCGCGAGGCCACCAGCATCGAGAAGACACTCGAAATGCGGAACCGGCAATTCAACCGCCGTACAAGCTCTACCCACTACGCAGGAATTCAATCACTGGCCACGGACGATCTGCGCGAGACCATCAGGGCCATAGTGCGCGAAGAACTGCGCAAGGTCTTGCCTTCGTCGCAGCCTCAAGTGGCCTCGATCGCCGACATCGTGAAAGAAGAAGTGCACCGATCGCTTGGAGTTCCTGAGGTGCAAATAGAATCACCACAGCCCCAGCCGGAAGCGATGACCTACGCCGCCGTCGCACGCCGTCAAGGCCCCCCTCCGCGACCGCGCCAGGGCCCTGTGACGCCGCAATTCCGTCGTCCGCCGCCGCCGCCACCAGCACGCCCACCCGTCTCCCACCGCACCTACGCGAGGAAGACGGACATTTGGCGAGCGCCCGACCACCGCCCGCTCTGCTATCACTGCGGAGAAGCCGGCCATGTGTACCGCCGATGCCCATACCGCGACTTGGGACTGAGAGGGTTCGCCGTCAACGCGCCGCGTCCACAGCTTGGCGAGCGCCCACGTGACATCGCCGCTTACCTCGCTGCTACTCAGTGGAGCCCTCGACGGCCGTCTCGTTCGCCGTCACCAGGCCGCTACCTGTCGCCGCAGTGCCGACCATACACCGGCCAAGCCCGGGGCCGCTCTACGAGCCCATATCCGGAAAACTAAAAGCAGCAACCGATGGAGGTGCGGTTGCTGTTCGTCGAACTGACGAAGATCCTCCGCCGCCGACGAAGACAACGAAGAGACCATCTCGACGACATAATAACGACACGCCGCCGTCCCGACGAAGTCAGGAAGCCAAGACTACACCGACGAAAACGACTTGACGAGGCGACGTTCCAGCTTCACTTCAGCACGCCGCAGCCGTGATCCGACGCCAAGACCTAATTGCAAAGCCAGACAAAGAACCACCGACCTCGACGTGCTTCTTGACGGCCACGCAGTTACCGCCTTAGTGGACACAGGGGCTGATTACTCCGTCATGAGTGGACACATCGCCGCCCAGTTGAAGAAGGTTAAGACTGTGTGGGAAGGCCCTCAACTTCGCACCGCTGGAGGACACCTGATTACGCCGACTGGAATCTTCACGGCAAGAATAACTATTCATGACCGGACTTACCCTGCCACCTTCGTTATCCTCCAACAGTGTTCACGAGACGTCATTCTCGGTATGGACTTCCTGAACCAACACAGCGCAATCATCGACCTGAAGTCAAAGTCAATAACGCTGTCGGAAGATAAAGCGATACCGCCGGAGAGCCCTCGTAGTCACCACGCCTTGAGTGTGCTCGAAGATCAAGTGAGCCTCCCGCCTCGCTCCAGCATTGTTATTTCGGTCGGCACCGAAATACCCGCTGACGTAGAAGGTGTCATCGAAGGCGACCAACGTCTACTGCTAGACCGTGAAATTTGCGTCGCAAGAGGGATCGCTCGACTGCATGAAGGGAAAACTGAAGTGTTGCTGACAAACTTCAGCCAGGAGTTCAAGCACATCAACAAGGGCACGACGATCGCGTACATCGAGGAAATTCTGGAAACCAGTAATCCGTATGCCCTCTCGGATTCCGCCGCATCTACCCCGACGACCATGGTTCCCGAACCAGACTACGATATTAATCCAAGTCTCCCCGTGATTAAGCAACAGCAGCTCAGAAGTCTGCTTCGACGATACAAAGGCTGCTTTTCGACGTCATCGAGGATTCGACAAACACCAGTCGCCAACCATCGCATAATCACCGAGGAGTACGCTCGACCAGTCCGCCAGAGCCCTTACCGAGTTTCGCCGCGAGAACGTGAAGCTATAAGAGAACAAGTCGACGAAATGCTGCGCGACAACATCATCCAGCCGTCGAAAAGCCCGTGGGCATCCCCTGTTGTCTTGGAGAAGAAAAAGGACGGAACCCTACGTTTCTGCGTCGATTATCGTCGTCTGAACAAGATCACGAAGAAGGACGTATACCCCCTCCCACGGATAGACGACACATTGGATCGGCTCTGCAACGCTAAATACTTTTCGTCGATGGACCTCAAGTCTGGCTATTGGCAAATAGAAGTCGACGAAAGAGATCGTGAAAAGACCGCCTTCATCACCCCAGACGGCCTCTACGAGTTCACGGTTATGCCATTTGGACTGTGCTCGGCACCTGCAACGTTCCAGCGCGTGATGGACACGGTTTTAGCGGGATTGAAGTGGCAGACCTGTCTCGTTTACTTGGATGACGTTATTGTATTCGACGGAAATTTCGACGATCACCTTAGGCGGCTTGCCACAGTACTAGAGGCCATCAAGTCATCAGGGCTCACCCTGAAGCCAGAAAAGTGCCGCTTTGCTTACGATTAGCTTTTGTTCCTAGGGCACGTCAGCACCAAATCAGGAGCACGCCCCGACCCACAGAAGACAGCTGCCATCGCAAAGTTCCCGCAGCCAACCGACAAGAAGGCAGTGCGCAGATTACTTGGCATGTGTGCCTACTATAGGCGCTTTGTCAAGGACTTTTCACGCATCGCCGAGCCGTTGACACGTCTAACTAAATGTGATGTTGAGTTCAAGTGGGAAACGCCGCAGGCCGACGCATTTGAAGAACTCAAACGACGCATGCAGTCGCCGCCTGTACTTGCGCACTTCGACGAGTACGCCGATATAGAAATTCATACTGACGCCAGTAGCCTAGGCCTCGGTGCCGTTCTAGTCCAGAGGAAAAACGGAGTCGAACAGGTGATAGCCTACGCTAGCCGGTTGCTGTCAAAAGCGGAAGGCAACTATTCTACGGCCGAAAAGGAATGCCTCGCCATCGTTTGGGCTACAGCTAAATTTCGCCCTTATCTTTATGGCAGGCCATTCAAAGTCCTCAGTGACCATCACGCGTTGTGTTGGCTAGCGAGTATAAAGGATCCTTCAGGACGACTGGCGCGGTGGAGCCTCAGACTACAAGAATACGACATCACTGTAACCTACAAGTCCGGACGAAAACACTCCGATGCCGATTGCCTGTCACGCGCCCCGATTGACCTGCCGCCGCAAGACGACGAGAATGACGACGCCTTCCTTGGAATGATAAGCGCGGAAGACTTCGCTGAACAGCAACGGGCAGACCCGGAGCTAAAAGGCCTCGTCGAATATTTGGAAGGGCACACCGACGTTATCCCCAGGGCATTTAAGCGCGGATTATCTTCCTTCACGCTTCAAAACAATCTACTCGTGAAGAAGAACTTCTCACCAGTCCGCGCCAACTACCTTCTTGTTGTCCCGTCAGGACTTCGTCCAGAAGTATTGCACGCCCTACATGACGATCCGACCGCTGGACACCTCGGATTTTCCCGGACACTATCGAGGATACAAGAAAAGTATTATTGGCCGCGCCTGACCGCCGAAGTCGCCCGTTATGTCAGAACATGCCAAGACTGTCAGCGACGCAAGACACCGCCGACAAGGCCAGCCGGATTACTACAGCCAATCGAGCCTCTTTGCCGACCATTCCAGCAGATCGGGATGGACTTGCTGGGACCCTTTCCGACGTCAACAACCGGAAATAAGTGGATTGTCGTGGCGACGGACTACCTCACCCCGCTGAAACTAAAGCACTGCCGAAAGGTAGCGCAGCCGAAGTGGCGAAATTTTTTGTCGAAAACATCCTGCTGCGACATGGCGCCCCAGAAGTCCTCATCACCGACAGAGGAACGGCCTTTACAGCGGAGCTCACCCAAGCCATTCTGAAATACAGTCAAACAAGGCACAGGAGGACAACGGCATATCATCCGCAGACGAATGGTCTTACGGAGCGGCTGAATAAGACCCTCGCCGACATGCTAGCGATGTACGTCGACGTCGAACACAAGACCTGGGATGCCGTCCTGCCGTACGTAACATTCGCTTACAACACGGCGGTGCAAGAAACAACACAGATCACGCCGTTCAAGCTGGTCTACGGCAGGAACCCGACGACGACGCTCGACGCCATGCTGCCACACGCCACTGACGAGGAGAACCTTGACGTCGCTACCTATCTCCAGGGCGCCGAAGAAGCCCGACAGCTCGCCCGCCTGCGGATCAAGAACCAGCAGAGGACCGACAGCCGACACTACAACCTCCGACGACGCTTCGTCGAGTACCAGCCCGGCGACCGTGTTTGGGTATGGACCCCGATACGCCGACGAGGACTCAGTGAGAAACTACTCCGACGCTATTTCGGACCCTACAAGGTCATCCGATGTATTGGCGCTCTGGACTATGAGGTCGTGCCAGACGGCATTTCGCATTCACAGCGGCGCCGCGCACGATCTGAAGTGGTCCACGTGGTGTGCCTTAAACCCTTTTACGGACGCTGACGAAATTCCTTATTTTTGTTGTTTTCTTTGCTACGGGTGTTTTCGTTTGTGTGTAGCATCGGGTCGATGCTTTTTAAGAGGGGGGTATTGACACGTGTACTTATCTTTATCGGGCGACCACGTTTCGCAGCCGAACAAATGTTATCGCACAGTGCGGTACGCGCCTGCATATATCCGAAGTTTCTGGAAAGTTATCGATGCTTCTATCCGCTGTCTGTTGTCGCCGATCCTTGTATTATCTGATTTCATCACGTGACGCGAATGGTGTAGAACTATGAGGAAGGCACGCGGGTCCGTACGATTACACTGGAACATTCGATGACTGCTGTATAAAAGCCGACGCGCTTGACCCGCTGATCAGATTTTCGACGATCGCCGACTGTGTTCGCCGCTATCGTTGTGCTTTAAGTGTAGCCTGTTTTGTGGGCACAGGTTCGCCCAATAAAAGGTAGTTTTGTCTGTCACAGTACTGCTACTGTGTTCTTTAACGTCACTACTACGTGACAATATCTACCAAGTTTTACGATTTTATCATAAAGTGTCCAATTTTCTGCACATTGTTAATAGTATTGCAACCTATATTTTTAAGGTTTTCCATGTTCTGTGTTTGAAACTCACAAACACAATGAGCGTTGGTTAATGGAGCCGCTATAACTGTTGCACCTTGCCAATTTGGAGTGCCAGGTTGGCAACATTGAATGTGTTGGCTTGTATCCAAATCAAAAGCCAACAATCATTTCCAAGAACATAGGTGATTGTCTTTGCTAACCTTATTGCTGCTGTAGCTCGTGCATTGCTGCCAGAGCCGTGGCACGATCCCGTGCAAACAGCTTCAGCGACGTCAGCGAAGAAGTGCTTTTAAAGTATTTATCCCCAGCTATTCGGCCGACTTTCCATTTATCAAGAAGTGGAGCAAAGGTGAAAGGTATGCATTCTGTATTTTGTGCTGCTGCAATTTTAACATTTTTCATGCTGGTCACTGGGACACCCTATTGCATCTAGGTACGAAAAACCACAAGGACACGGCAAAACTAGTGGTCTCAAGTCAGAAGCTTGGAGGGTTCCGTAGCTAATCAGTGGATCTTGATACTATTTGAGCTGAATGCCTTTTTGCTGTAGAGCTAGCCCAGTCCTACAAAGTGTAATGAGTTCGTTGTGCCACTAATGTGATGGGTTTGTCGCGCATTCTACCTAACCAAAGCTTTCTGAGCAATAAAGGAGTATTTTAGTATTTCTTTAAGCAATTATAGTATATTTTGACATCTCGTGTAGTATCTTGAGCAGTGTGAGGTTGGTAGGTATGGTCAAGCATTTGTATTCGTGTGTCTGCATCGCAGGGGCCTTGCAACAGAGCTTGTGCACACAATGTGGTGCAAAATTCAGTACAAGTAAAGAATAACTGATTCAAGAGCAGCAAAAAAGAAAAAAAAATAGGCCAGAGGTTAGTCAATACCAACTTGGCACAGGCAGCAAACAATGGCTACTTTTTTGTGAAACCTGGTGGGGGTTTTCTGAACATGCAGCGGCAGAACACAGGGCACAATAGAAGAGGCGTAGAGGCACGAGCACCTGTGCCTCTCTGTGCCTCCTCTGCTGCGTCCCATGTTACAGCACTACATTCTCGCCGTGCATCCGCCACCATCTGGTCGAACTTCCCAACGGCACGAAACTTGGGATCCCCTGAAACTAAACATATGACAGGAAAACAGCACCATCATCCTGCCACCTGATGGTACACTCACACGATGAGGTTTCCCTCCTTGAGGACGCAGTCGTGCAGTTCGGAGAACTTCCGGCGCATCACCTTGACAGGCGTCTTCCCCGTGGAGAGGCCGTATTCGAGGTTGCGCTGGTCACACACATTGTACGTCTCCTCTTCCACCACAAACAAGATTGCTGCCCTGAAAGCAGTGGTGCAGCCAGATCATTTTACCACACAACTAAATTCAACTGACTTCAAACTTGTTATAGTGTTGAATTAAAACACAGCAGCGAAAGACCACCAGTTGATTGGGAAACTGATACAACACTAAAATGACAAGAACTGACATGAAGTACAATACACAACAATCATTTCCAACTGCTTACTGTGAGAATGAACACAATTTTATGTGGCTGGCACTGCACATAGCAAACATGCCTGACAGGCTATCAGGCACACATACATGATCATTAAAAAAGGTCAGTTCCTCAACAGACAGGAACAGGGGTGCAATGCTCACACATTTGTCCACCAAATTCTGGATAGTCGGTGCTTTATGCACAATTGGAAATTTGCTCTGTTACCATAATGTGAGAGGCCAAATAAATATGCTGAATTTCAGCCTTCCCTAGTCAGCTTTCTTGCCCTATCAAGCTGGCTAGAAGTGCAGCACTGCCTACAAGGAATTAAACAAAATGCACGAAAGAACACCGAATATATATGTTCATCATCATAATTAGGTCCCTGGCAGAACGAAGGCATCTCGCAGTTATCTCCAGTTATTCCTATCTTTTGTCAGCCAACAGCAACCCATGCCTGCAAATTTTGTGCTCTCATCACTTCTTGCATGCCATCTCCACTCATCTCACCACACACTAGCAACAAAGACATCAGAGCAGTGAGCATGACACTGGGTCACTCGCCCGTTTTGTACCTGCAGCACCTGCTGGGGGGTGCAGCAGCATGAACATCGAAAATGGGTGTGTTTAGCCTTATTCATGCTTTATGGATGCCCTCTGATCAGCTGTTTTTGTTTGTACAGTTAAACCTCGATATAACGAACTTCAATATAACAAAATTCTCGATATAATGAAGTATTTGACTTTTCAAAACCTCTTGTCCATAGTACACCATTTAGAACCTAAATATAATGGTGTTTTGTATGTGATTTTAATATAACAAAATTTCACTGCCACCACAAACGAATGCAAAGACAATAAATGGAAACCTCGCAGACCCAGATGGTCA
Organism: Dermacentor andersoni; assembly: GCF_023375885.2. Classification (NCBI taxonomy): domain Eukaryota; kingdom Metazoa; phylum Arthropoda; class Arachnida; order Ixodida; family Ixodidae; genus Dermacentor; species Dermacentor andersoni. The sequence continues at coordinate 209,928,824 of NC_092815.1, read as the reverse complement.
AACAATTGAATTACAAGTGGCTGCTTGCAAATGCAACTCTCAAATCGCACACTGGGTGACAAGAGCAACCACCGACCTGGAGCCGCATCATGTTCCGTATAAAGTCCAAGTTCGACAAGATCCTATCGCCCGCTGCGCACTGTGCGCTTTAAGTGCAAGCAAAAGTGTGTGAGGGTGAGGCAAGAAATATGGCTGCTTCCCGAGTGCCGCGAGCTAAGGGAAAGAGGGGGGAGTGAGCTCGCGGTAAAGCGATCAAGCGTGCGCGAGGGCACGGGAGGGGGGGGGGGGGGGAGGTTGGAGTAGGTGGTAAGTTGGCGCGCGTCTTGGCCGTGGTTGCGCATGGCTGTAAGCATGGCTGAGCCCACACACAGCCGTGCACCCTGCTTTAGAGGTAATGTACCGCGTGTGCAAAGAGTGGGGGTGCCGAGATGGCGTGGCACCATGCAAGCTGTATTACCACTCGGTTAGTATTGGAGGTTGCGTAATTTCGAGTTTCGGTGACCTGTTAGAGCGAGAGGCAGACGAAGCATTCGCTCCCCAATGCCGGCGCTTTTCCTGACAGTATCACTGTGGAGACGATGCTATCAGCTGAAGGGGCACAGTGCACGAGAAAGCGTGGCTGGCTTCGCTTAATTCATACCGCCGAGAAGATATCGTCGATGTACAGGGCATGAAATCATATAATTTGTCACAGACTCCCAAATTTATAAAAATGAACTGTTTTCTTATTCAAATTTGCTTTTTCTGACTGTCTGATAATTCGGAAAATCCTGCATTCCCTTACCATGTAAGTGGAACGGCGACTGTACTTATTTGCATAAAGGGTCGAATTCCAATAGAAAAACGAAATTTCAACATAACGAAGCAAATTGCCAATTTTACCGACTTTGCTATAGCAAGGTTTAACTATATTGCTTTGACCTGGAAAGCCAGCAAGTTTGCATAAAGCTAGAATTAGCTGAAAGCCTTGCTTGAAATAAGCAGGTTATCCCTAAATGCCTTGATACATCGTACTTGTGGTCCTTCATTGTCGAGTAAAATCTGATAATTCCCCATTTTTGCACCCCTAATAAGTTTTATGAAAGTTGGGTTAAACCAGATTTCTACCTGAAATTCCCCTCAAAGCGCATTCTCCATGTTTAAATGAAGCCCTGAAAACAGCACCCATGTTCTAGGCCTGCTGACAGGACGCCACTGCTTGCTACCACCTAGTGAATGCAGCACTAATACTGCTTTGCATTGTGAATGGTAGTTGTGACGTTGAGAGGGCGTTTTCGTGACTAAGGTATGTTGAAAGTTCTGACAGTGCTAGGACGGTCACAAAAATGACCAAAAAATGATAATGTACGTCAACAAGCGTTGATCATTACACACCACTCACGAAGCATGCCCGTGTGTGCAGTTGGCTTTGCTTCTTCTATTTCTTTGTTAAAAAAAGTGCGGAGAACGAATTAAGTAAGGGATCACCAAGCATGTCTTTATTTGTTTATGTTGTTGGTCTAAAATGTGGTACAGTCAATCTCGGAAGCATCAAACTCAGGTATATTGAACTATTGCCTATATTGAAGAGTTGTAAGATCCCCTTGAAAATCCCATGCGAAAGTACACTGCCACATTCCATATATCGAATGCTGCACTGCCCCACAAAACCCTGCAAAAGCATTTTTTCTAACAGAGAAGCGATTACTTCTTGTGTTGTCGGAAGTACATAACGCCAAAAATTTTGAAATAGCACTGTTTCGGCAGATGCTTTCAAACAAGAGGCTGAATCTGAAGGGCAGTACATGCAAGAAGAAAAAGTTAGCAGGGTGCCCTAAGTTTTGCTCACTGCGCATATGTATGGCTTGTACAAATTGCGGCCGTTCATTATCGGCAAGAGCAGTTCACCACTCTGCTTGAAGAACACGAAATGCCTCCCGGTCCGATACGCATTCCACAAAAAAGCGTGGACGACACTCGATCCTTTCACTCAGTGGCACTGTGCCTGGAAAGCTGAACTGGAGATGCTGTTCCACCAGGTTTGCGCTCTTGCAGATAAGGGTGTCCTGCAAATGTCATTTTAGGGTTCTGCGAGTGGCCAAAACGAATCAGACCCCAGCAACCACTTGGACGAAGCTTTACATTACAGTTTGAAACTAACATACCACCACACGACACTTGTGCACTTCGCGGGAATAGTGGGAATGGACTCGGATGTTTTGCAAGCTGAAAACCACTTTTGAAACTAACAGTGTACGCTGTGTGTAGTATCTGCATTCACCGATGCAGGAGACGAAGGGGAAGGGCTAAGAACAAAGGGACGTACCAGCCACGAAGTGTCAGAGCACTGAGTGGTACGCATGAGACGCACAAACTTTTCAGGACAGTTGAGAAGTTATTACTGATTCCAACAGAAAGTCAGTTCTGACAAAACATCTCACCTGTTTCACTGCATATCACTTATGACGATCAGCCATATTGTTGGCATTGTATGGACATGTACGGCCGGCCACATACATCTGCAATTTTCAGTACAGTTGTGCTGATGGAGGCATGGAATGTATTCATACAGGCTAGTTTGCTTTTGCTGCGTGTCCATTTCTACCTTATCAACTGAATAAAAATGCACAACAAGCACTTCGACGCGTGAAAGGCACGCCATGATCTCGCATCCGGGCTTTAAGGGATAATGTTGCTGTGACTTGCCAACGTTCGTGAGCCAAAAATAACTCGCCTTTCGTGCATTCTACACAGTCTTCGGAAAAAAAATCTGTAACTTCCCGGTTTTCACGATCTCTGGAAACTGTCCGAGACGTGCAAAGATCTCAGACACGCTTAAGATAGGCATATTTTCTATTTCGGATTATTGACACATTAAACTATTTTGCGATCCCCTTCGAGTTTGATATGTTCGGGATCAACTGTATTAACGTCTACCCACGAAGATTTGCATAAATAAGTTCATCACACGACTTGCGAACAGCTCCCTTTGTCAGTATGTGTTCCTGTGACTTATTTCACTAGTTTAAATAAAATACTGATGTTCAAAAAAAGACCGTTGCCTGCGTTAATCATTTGTGAAAGTATATACAATCTAAAACCCAAATACAAGGACCCTACCCATACTCAACAGCATAACTTTAGACACCTGCTGACCGGTAAACATGAAAATTAGTACAATCTTGCAGACACAACACTGCGCCGTAAGGGATAACGGGCATTCTTTTCTTTTAGCTTTGCCCTAAGGATGCACCTTTTTTTCATGGATACACAAATCTTTTGTTAATGACAATTTACCTTTAGGCACAGCACACAAGTTGCTACAAATTTCATAGAGCAAATACTGAGAAGCAACAAATTGTTTCTGCCTCACGGTGACCTTTTCAGCTATTTTGGCATTGCCAATTTCGCCTGCTTCAGGAACTTGTCTATATAAACTTTATTAAAAACAAGCACCCACTCTATCCCCATCAGAATACTTCTAAAGAAAGGTTTGGGGACCGACAAGCGAAACCTTTTTGCCAAGAGAATTTATTTTTCCTAAAACTCGACGCAACATTCAGAAAATCATAAACACAGCCCAAATTTGTAAATCTTGTCGAAAATTGGGAGAGTTAACAGGTATGGATTTGTCTTGCATTCCGTGAGCACAGTAGGCTGTAATGCATAAAGCATTCTTTAGCAACCTCCCCAGCCCTGTCACGCGAAAAGTGTAATGCCTCGTATCTGGACAAAAATGCATAATTTGCAAAGTTAAGCCATTTAATTGTTATGATAGTGTAAATGCAGACAATTGGTAGCTTTTAAGCGATAAGGAACAATTTAAAGCAAAAAATAAAATAAGAAGAGAATACCCATAGAGATACATAGGGATCCTTAGAAGATGCATGCGGAAGCTTATAATAGGGGTGGGCCAACTGAAATTTGTGGTTGGTCAACTTGAAATGTGTAGTTGGGTGAACCTGAAATTTGGGTGTGGGCCAACTTGAAATGTGGGGTCGGCTAACTTGAATTAGGGGATGGGCCGAGTGAAATTTAGGGGTGGGCCAAGTTGAAATTTGAGGGTGGCTCAACTTGAGATTTCGGGGTGGCCCAATATCCAACTGAACAATCCTGAGCATCCTTTGGGTTATAACACCTCGCGGGCAAGCAAGCACGTTAAGATGCTTGGTGCATTTTCATTGGGCCTTGCCATGGCACAGTCAGGACGCAGGCGAGAGCTTGTGTGGACAAGGAACACGCGCATCACACAGGCTTGCGGGAGCAACAGCGAGGGTGACATGGCATCGAGGCGATGAACTTGCCCCTCATGCAATGCCTCACACGGTACTGCGGCAGCTGGCATTCCCTTTTGACCGCTCTGCTCTGTCGAGCTGCACTTGTGCCTGGCGTTCCGGCTCAATTGGTACGATTGCATTGAAGGGGCAGGATGCAGTGAGAAAATATGATAAATGTCTAGTAAAGCCAAAGCATTCTGTGCCACTGGAAAGGCCGTGGGTAAATGCACATAAACTAGGAAAAGCTAGTAAGCGCAAAACTAAGCAAAAACGAAGTCACAGCTGGGCCAAACAATGCTCACGCATTAGTAGGCAATTCAGAATTTCTGCAGCTTTTCTTCTTTTACTAGCTGTGCAATTATAATTATCACCAGAAGTTCTGTGCACATGGGTTTCTAAGTCACCTGTGTATCAGTGTTACCAGAAAAACCTAGCGGGCTCATTTCATATCCAATGAACACAGCATGCGGCAAAAGTATTGGTGGCCCACTAATGTCTCACAAGTGCCTACCAGTAGTTTTGGACGATGCAGAGGACACTTGACACTTGCGGTCTCACAAAATATTATGGCACAAGTGAATGACTGACCCCTTTAATTAAGATTTAACTGCTTCAAGCGCACCCTAAAGTTCCTCTCAAGCTGCAAGTGGCCATCTGTTATGGGCAGGAAGGAAGCTTGAGAGTTGTGTCAATCAATCCAAAGAAAACAGTGGAGCCCCCCCAATGGCAACACAGCTGCGCAGTCTGACCATGACATCCAGAGTAGAGACGGGAAAACGGCTCACTTCAATGAGCTGCTCGAAATGGCCCAGCTCACTGAAATGAACTGGTTCATTTGAACAGTTCTGTGTATTCTGCTGCGTCAACGAACCGCGTCCTTGTTTCGTATCCGTGGGTGTGGAGGAGAGCTCTGGCCCTGGCCACTCTTTGCCCCAGTTGTGTTCCAGGTGGATGTTCCGTGGAATCGGGTTGACTCTTAGAGTTTGTCTGATCGCGTCTGGAACGGCGACTTTCTGGCCTTGTTGGTTGCGGTCGTCGATTTGAGAGGCAAAACACACATATCGGCAAGTGTAGCGTGCAAGCGCGCAAAAGAAGCGGAAGAAGTGGCGGTGGCACTTGTCCTCATGGATCCGAAGTGCATGACGGTTCTCTGCAACTCGAGACAAGCAGTCAGAAACTTCTCCAAAGGATGGATCTCACGGAAAGCGGCCCGAGTCCTGAGCAATCAACAAGTCCAGCGGGAGGTAGAATTTCAAACCAGAATCCAGAGGTTCTCGGCGTACATGGGAGAAGTATTGGAGACACATCGCAACCGAAACAAAACAGCACACGCCAAAGTGCATATGCTCGCGAACTGCGCCGGCGATCATCCTCCATGGGACTGCTTGGAGAGCTACAACGAAATTACCAAGGCCCTCCGCCTGGCCCGCTGAACGTTCCATCCGCCCAGCGACAAGCTGGACGGGGCCCAGGTGGCAGCTCTCAGACAACTGCAGACACTCATGTACCCTAAGCCGGCACAATATCACAGGCTCTACCCTGGTACATACCCGACAAATATATGCAAGGTCTGCCACACGGATATAGCCACTTTAGCTCACATGCTCTGGGACTAGAAGAGAGGGGGTTAACCGAGGGGCCCGATTTTTATTAATCATATCATGAGAAGCCAACAAACAAAGACACCAAGGAAAACATAGGGGAAATTACTTGCACTTACTAATTGAATTAAAGAAATGATAAATTATTGGCAATGAAAGTGGATGAACAAACAACTTGCCGCAGGTGGGGAACGATCCATGTTTTCGCATTACACGCACGATGCCTGATAAATTAATGGCAATGAAAGTGGACGAAAAAACGAGTTGGCATAGGTGGAGGCCGTAGGTGGGGAACGATCCCATGTCTTCACATTACACATGCGATGCTCAGCATCGCAAAACGCTCAAACCAGTGACAGAAAAAAGGACCAACAATATCTGTGCAAACCACTTAACCGTCTTAAACCTGAACGCAGTGGAAAGTGCTTTGCAGATTTCCCACTATTCGATAACGTTTTTTTCGTGCCTATATAGAAAGGTCACTCCAGCAATTTTCTTGAAAGCCTCCTTGGCTCACCCTTGCAAGCTTTCGTTCACACTAGAGCTCATGCTCGCACCTACAGATATGGCGTATGGCTGCGATGTTATCGCTCTTGGACTTTATACGGAACATCACTGCGACCCCACCGGTGCTAGTAGAAATTTGCCTGGAGTGTCCATATAATTGCTATTGCAATAAAAACAATTGTTTTTTGTTTGTTATAAAAACAAACAACGAAAACAAATCTGCTGGTATAGTTACAACACAGTGCAAGATATAAACTGCAACTGCATTCACATAAACAGATGGGAAATTTACCTTAAAAGACACCTTATCACGAGTGGTGACTGAGCCGGAGCTGGCAAGTCGAAAATGAATGCGGAATGAATAAGCCAGTTGGAACCGAGTAAGTAGCAAGCTCGAGGCAAAGACAAACCGAGAGCCCATGAGGGGCGAATCTTGGCATTACTTCCGATGGCTCTGTCGACACTAGTGCCAAGGACCCCTTCAGTTATGGCACTAGCAGGAAGGTGACACTTTAGTGTGCTTATGTCAGCAAAATGGCGGGTTTCATCGTCAAGAAAACAGGAACGGCAGCCGCATGGTGCCTCTGCCCTGTCTAGCTTTCTTTTATTTCTTTTACTTTTACGCCAGCTCGACTGCTCCCTCAGCCTTCCCCCCCTCCCTGCCATGCACACCGTTCTTTTTTTGAAGCTGTACGTGGGGTCTTCTTTTCTTGAGCGCACACGCATCCTGACACATGATAAAAAAACATGAAGTTCTATTACAACACAACAGACCATTAGCCTTGTTGTATATTGACATACTAATGATACACACCCAAAAAATGCACAAAAGTGGATGACATGGATGACATTTTCGTAACTACACTAAAAAGCTCAAATAAAAACTACAATGTCAACTGTGTGTTCGCCTGTTGTCGTTAGACACACGGAAGACTCTTCCAGGGTCCGTCTTCAAAGTGTTGCTGCACCAGTGCATCATGCATGAACGGTAAGCGTCATGAGAAATAATTCGAACAGCAGCAGGCAACGATGCAATACATCGTCTTTTGTCAATTAAGGCTTCTTTACTTCTCTCTCGGGTTGCATCGGGTGCCACACTATAGGTCGCACACAAAACCAAAATACTGCCATGCATATCACACAGAGCGAGCTAGAAGCACAAGTCTGCCCATGCTGGCCACCACTTACTTTCCAGTAATGGCCAGGAAACTAAACCATGAAACATCTGGACAAAGAAAGCAGGTGTCAACAGCCGGTGCAATAGTGGGCACCCACGGAGACAGATGAAGGTGAGAGGGCTGTGACACTTGCAAGGAAGAGCGGGAGGGCAGCGGAGCTGCTTTCTCACCCCACCAATAGGTGGCACTGAAGTCGTACCCAACATAGAGTGCCTCGATACCAAGAACAGCGGCCCTGCTATTGAGGCACCCTAACCTAACAGAAGACCCGGTTCTGATGGAACGGTGTGGCATGGCTCACTGAATGAGAGAACCACGGCTTCCTCTCTCCAAAAGAACCACCGCTCACTTTTACTGAGCCACGGCTCACTCATTCTTTAAAAAGAGCAGCTCAAAAGATCCATCTGGGCAACCCATCTCTAATCTGAAGCAAAACTAACACACGGCACTCACTTTGCGTTCTTGTAAGCATTCCAGGCTGCCAGCAGGCCTTTGCAGAGGAGTTTGTCAGTCTTGCACTCGGGCATCTGCAAGGATGCAATGAAAAGAAATGCTTCGTAATATGGGAAGGATATTTACTCCCTTATTGACTCAAATCTGCAACCATTGCAATAACAGTACCAAAACTGTTGCTGAGAGAGCACATAAGGGTTTGCGGGGACCATTCTTGACACAAGCCTTTGTTGAGCACTGTCTATCAAGAGAGCATGTGAGGCGTGTTGTGAAGCATTTCTGATCGCCTACTAAGTGAAGCTGCATTCTCTCTGGTGATCAATACAACAGTGAAAGGGGCCCCGAAACACGTTTTGAACGTAGTAGGAAAATGTTGCCGATCTGTTGAAGAGGCTCTTGTAAATATTTAAGTCAAATATTATTGCACTGCATGCAGCTGGGAATTCAATCTTGTGTTGAAAACAGCAAAAAATCACTTGATCTCGCTTCCGCCATGCAGAGTAATTGCAAGCAGCTGGACCCACAAACAACTATTGGCTCATATTGTGATTGCAAAAAACATTCTCAGTAATACATAACTGCTAATTTTTAGTTAAATAAATGAAATATATGTCTGTGATCTTCAAAGATAGAAATAAGCGTCCAATGATTAAAATACTTCCTAATGAGAAATTTGAATGCAGCTTGACATGTGTTTTTATTCTGCAATATATGGAGGCAAAGAATTTGAGACCGAAATTACCGCACTGAATAATAGTGGGCCAGTGCTGTTGGTGCCTTTGCAGAGGGAGGGGCAGTATGGGAATACTGGCATTATGAGCGGCATCAGAGCCAGCTGTGAAAGATGACGTCTATGAACGCACAAGCAGTGGCACGAGCTCGTTCACATGGCCCCGCCGAGGGATGCCAACGAGCCAGCTGTGGCAGAAGACGACGACAAAAGCGCGAGAAGTGGCACGAGCACCTTTGTACAGTTACGCCAAGGGATGCCGATGCTTGACCCAGGAACAGGTGCCTAAGAGCGGCGCTCTCAAGCCTTTCATTTTGCACTGCCGTTTCATGCACAACAGTTACACGCAGCTGCATATGCTGTGCGTGGCCTTCAGGATAGCAACAGCGTACTTTGTAGAGTAGCCTACTCTGGTTGCCACAATGTGCCGTGACAAGCGTTTTCGCTGCCAACACACCAAACTTTTGGTCAGACATTTGCCCCCATGGCTTCAGTCCTGATTAGATTTCAGCATGCCAGCAGAGATGAAGAGAGAGGCAACACTGTGTATTGCCACAATAGCTCCACTTACACTTGAAGGAGTTGAAAAATTTGTGTAGCCTTAGATTCGGGAGATGATGACCTTCAATACTGAGGCCATTCTATGATTAGATAAAGAATGTTTCAGGGTCTGCCAGGTAAAACACCTTGGCGGTTGTTTTGCCTGACATGTGACTTTCATCTATGTCAATGAAAGCACCCTTCTCACAAGACATAGACTGTAAGTGACATAAAGGTGCCTAAAACATAATACTAGCAGCTCTGAGAAGGTCTTATCTTTTGTTATTGCACTGCTGTGGCTCGGTGTTTATTTTTTTGTGTATGCCTTCAAACATGAAGCGATAATAGAGAAACACATTTTTTGGGACTTCTGAATGGCTTGTGCACAGGTCAGAAAGTCCCTAAGAGCCAACAAGCTAGAAAACTATCATACTAGTGTGCTCTAGTATGTTGGTGTTAAAGTACACTCCGTTAAGAGCCCAGTCAAAAGGAAAACGATGCGCCACTTTTGCGTGAACAAAACAATGCTCACATAACCAGTCATGTTCCAGTGCCAAAAAAGGACAAAAAGAAAAGCCACAAAGATTATAGAAAAAAGTTCGCAGATCTCACACACTGTGGGAATCATGTAATTGAAGCTCTGTATAGTTTTTTTCTTCAAGTGACGATAATTAGCGGTGATGTTGGTGGCAAATGTATAATTTCTTCAGTGTTTAGTCCAATATGAGAGTGGCAAACAGATGTTAAACGTTACCTTGCATTTTACCACCGTTGTTTGTCTGTGTAGTCCACAGAACACACAGGGACACGTGTTTGCTTGAGGCGGTGTGTGTTGAAGCGTTGTTCATAATCTCTGAGAGCTGAGCATTATCATCGCCTCCCATGGCACGTCGCACCGTGGCCGAAGTGTTAAACTTAAATTGCGTTAGAGGGTCGTACGTAATTCAATTATTATAAAATCGTATGTATACTTTGTATACATACATTCGTGGTCAGCACCACATTTTACTGCGTAGCAAAGATGCTCCTGTTCCATGTGATGCATCTTTCGGGCCTGAGTGTCCTCGACACTGAGTGCATGCTTTGGATCCATTTTGCTGGCACGTTTACGTGCTCCTTCTGCGTACTTGGCCAGCACACTGCTGAGATGCCAGCTCCAAGTGCTCTCTTCAGGCTACAGAAGATTCTAATGTTTACGCTATCACAGCCCAGCCCAGGCCTCCACAGCCCGGCACCTGCATTTCTGTCGCAGAGGAAAGCAAGCACAGCACTTGCCGCACGCACAAACTATGCATCCCAGCCCACAATGACGCCGGCCAGGATGCACAGAGGCGAGCGTCATCTGGTGGTGTTGCAAGAAACCCAGCGGCATGCGCAGCAAGACCACAGCAAGACCGGAGAGTCGGGAGAAGAGGCAAAGAAACCTTTGCTTTAAAAAGTGCTAGAACCAGGCTACTTCTGTAAGACGTACGAAGTGGCCCAACAAGAAGTTCTGCGAAGCTTCACAACAAAGAAATATCTGTTAACACATAATGTCTCTTTTTTTCACTCGGGCTTGGTCTGATGGAGTTTAGGCGGAATGCTTCAGGAGTACAATTTTCACAGTTACAGTTAACCATGTACAGTCGTGAGCAGAAATGGAGAGACCACGGCTCTGGGCGCGGGAGCGGCTGCGGGGCCACATTGTGGCGCTGCAATCTCATGCTGCGCGCTCGCTTCGAGAGTGCCCCGAGTGACGACAAACTTCACCCTCGCTCTCGCACTGGTGCTTATCCCACTTGATAAATTTCTAGTGCACCGTTTGGTTGCTCTGCTGCTGACGGTTGTGACGAAGGGGAGCGCACATTGCGAAGCGCCTATAGTCTCCGAAGAGAAAGTAGGGCGAACTGCTTCCTTCCTCCTCCATTTTCAGCACGCCTTGACGGTTACGCGTCGATGCCGTGCCTGTATCGGCATGAGCGTAACCACACGCATGCAAGCGGAATTGCATGCATAACCACAACATGTGCAAGCCACGCGTGCCTAAAGGCATGCGTGGCTTGCAATCAACTCCCAAATCATTAGGTATAAACTAACACATTGAGGTGTAAAATGCAAGGCACTGTGTATCCTCACTTCGAACACATCCTTCAAATAAGTATTAAAAATGTTTGGCACCCACAGGCTCTTTATTGCCATGAGAAATAAACCGTCCGAACGTAACGTTGAACTAATACTTAGTGAAGTTGTCATTAACGGCAACAACACCTGCAGCTCAATGAGCAGAAGTAGAGCATGTGTAGAACACAAAGAGTTCTATCACAAATACCCGGCTGGAGTGGCCACCAGTAGGTGCAGATTTGAACCCCATCGAAAATGTGTGGGGCTAATCAGGGAGCAACTTGCGGCCTATGATTTCCGCACGGCTACAGCTGATCAGCTGTGGACTGCCGTAAAACAAGGAATGGCAGACTCTTTGTGCTCGCCCCGGAGTTGTCATCACTGAATGATTCTATGTCGTGCCAAGCTGCTGGTGTTATTTCCATTAATGGCAACTTCACTAAGTATTAGTTAAATGCTATGTTCAGGTCGTTTAATTCTCGCAGATATAAAGAGATTGGCCAAACATCTTTAATACTTATTTGAAAGGGGTGTTCGAAGCAAGCATCCAGAGAGCCTTGCATTTAATGCCTTGATGTATTCGTCTCTATCTAATGATACGGGAGTTGAGTGCAAGCTGCACGTGCCTTCCAACAGCATGCTGATACAGGCATGGCATCGACGCGTAACTGTCAAGGCCCGCCGAATGCGGAGCAGGAGGGAAGCAGTTTGCCCTACTTTCCCTTCGGAGACTTTAGGCACTTTGCGATGCATGCTCCCTTTCGTCATGACTGTCAGCAGTAAAGCAACCGAACGGTGCACAAGAAATTTATCAAGCATGATAAGCACCCGCGCGAGAGCGAGGGTAAATTTTGTCGTCACTCAGGGCACTCTCGAAGCGGCGTGTGGCGCGAGATAGCGGCGTGTGGCGCGAGATAGCAGCGCCGCGTTGCGGCTCTGCAGCCGCTCTCGCGCCTGGAGCTATGGTCTCTCCACTTTTGCTCACCACTGTACATAGAATAGGCTCCCTCTAGAAGAAACTCTGATGAGCTAAATTATTGGTAAAGCTAAACACAGTCTGGGGACCTTAGGTTAGTTTGCCTCAGACTTACTGCACTAGCATTAAGCTTAACCCTTTGAGGGTCGATCTTTTTCGCCATATGCGACTGCCCAGGGTCGATTTTTTTATTGCAGATTTAAATTCTTCAGAGGGACCTATTTCGAAAAAAATTTACCGTAATTTTTCTAGGGTGACCGTAAAGTAAGAAAAAATATTTTGTGTTGCTATATATGTACTGTTTATTCATGAATAACAACAATAAAAAAAGGAAATAAACTTATAAGAATTAAAGATTTGATGCATTGTTATACACATAGTTCAAGGCTTAGAAAATGCGCACATGAGAATATGTTGCAAGTCTCAAATCTTCCTGCTCTTACACTAATATTTACGTCCATAGCCTAAACGAACTGCGTAGGTGAGTGCACGCAAGAAAACTGTGGTTGTGTGCCCATCAAAAAAGCACATGTGACAAACTGACGCTAATCTTATCTTATCACCAACCAGAGGCAATTAGTTTTCATGAGTCTCCGAGAAAGGAAATGCGTGCACGGCGGCATCCTCCGTATGCGTACTCCTGTGAGCAATAAACGAGCAAGTAACAGGCGGTCAGGTTGCCCTTTAGCAATTAGTAATGCGATAGCCATCAGTTTTGCAAGCGCAAGAAGTTGAAACCGCCCGCGGGACAAAACCCAAGCTCCCCGCCGCCTGCCCGTGTGTATGCCAGTGCGCGAGCAGTAGTATTAGACACACCAGAGCAAACAAACCATGTAACGAAAATCGAGAGAGGGAGCCGCAAGAAAAAAATTCCCTATATTCTCGCGTAGTGGCAGCACATGCCAGGAAAGAAAAAGTTAGAAATTGGCGCGCTTTTTAAACGTACAGACGGCGCCGTAAATATATGGCATCGACCATTTTGGACTTGTTCGCAGCGCCGTATATTTGTGTCATTGGCCCTGAAAGGGTTAAGCCCGGTAGCTTGAACAGATTTGCAAGGGCGTTCCAAGTTGCATCATAAACGTAGTTTACTAAATCTGTCTGAAGTGATTTACTGCTTTGATCTCCTCATTACATGGTCACACTTGTTGGAAATTCTCACCTGTGCTTCCGTAGCCACAACACCCAGGTTTGTCATTACGTGCCTGTCAAAAAATAAAAAGTGAATAAAGGCACGTAAAGATCAAAGCAGCTATACTAAGCCCACGAATGAAAAATTCGTCAGTTTCAGCCAAAGGGAAAAGCACTGACGGCAATAGCAAAGCTCAGCATTGCATTTGAACTTGCCATGCAACAAAGCATGCATGGCAACCGCTGCTCGGAAAAGGAACAGCACCCTGGCAGCTAGCTACGAGGCATCGACTCTGGCACGATGAGGAGGGCCACGAGTGGCTTTGCAGGCGTCACACTTTGATTGTGCGTAAGATGAGACCAATGGTGCAGGTCAGTGTCCAGTGAAATATTAGATAAGGTTAGCTTGGCCTTTACTGCCCATTCCGCTCACACCAGTGCATACACACAGTAGCTCAGAAGGAATGCTAGTGTGCTTATGTTAAGCATTAGCACAATGATCATGCCAGCAGCTGAACGCAGGATGCCTCCCTAGCTCCACAACCAAGTCGATCGACAGGAAACTTGACGACGCTTCCAACTTACTTGTTCTTTAGGCAGCCTAAGCGTACTTCACGTCTCTTGATACACTCTAATGTAATTATGGTATGAAGCCCGACTTCCTCAAGTATGCAACAAATCAGTACAGTAAAAGCTCGTTAATTCACAACTCGCTAATTCGAAATTTCTGGTAATTTGGGTTGCCACCGTGGTCCATTCAACAGTATATTGAAAGCAATATGTGACGCATCCCGCTAATTCAGACCCTGAAATCTGCTCTGCCGCCAAAATTCAAACTGCGCGGCATCGTGGATGGGGAGAGTGCTAGTTCACGGGAGCACAATGGCAACGCTGGCGTCGCCGTGTGGGCCGTGCAGCTTTGCTCTTTCCATCTGCAACCCTTTGTTTAGGCCTGACTGGAGAGAGGCGCATATGCACCTGCCAGGCATGGCCAACACCTTCGTTGCAGGTCGGTTCTCTCCCTCTCTCAAGGCCTTCAAGATAAAAACATGGACATGGCGCTGAGTGTTTCTTTTTTTTTTCTTTACATCTTTCTGTTGCATATTGGAGGCTATGCTCTTTCTCTACGAGGTGTTCTGCCGAGAAGTGGCACCATGTAATGTCTGAAACATGGCGGCCGCGACATTTATGAGCGCTTGCAGTACCAAAAAGCATAGCCTTTGAGATTCATAGCTATGCCGGGATACGTGTTTGGCCCCCTCCTGTACATATAGTGGTACCCGGTGCAGCTACGAAGGTGCAACGGAGACCAACGTCACTGATGGCAATTCTCTTTGAATCCAAAGCATTCGTTTCATTTTCTTTCACCTGTTAGCCTGTTGAGTGTTCAATGCACACAACTTTCAGCAGCACAGTCATGGAGTGGTTTTTGAACAGTGCACCAGAAAGCTGCATAGGCGTCGGTGACTTGTAATATGACATGAACATCGGCTCCAATATCTATGACATAACCTGCTGCCTGCTTCATAGGTAGAGCTGTGCTGCACAAGGCACACACATTGAACTGTCTGCACTGAGAAATTAAGGGCTCACACCATAGTTACTGGGTCAGAAACCATGCAACTAAAGACAGAAAGAAGGAAAAAAGAGAAAAACAACACGACAAAGAAGTGCATGTATTCATATTCCTTTGGAAAAGCAAGCAGGGCTTGTCTATCATATGGAGATGATTAATGTCATACTTTGGAACACTCACAAAGGAGGGTACGTAAGACAGGTGTACGACTCTGCGCTTGCCCCAAGTACTCTACCTTGTGAATGTGTTTTCTTTTTTTCACTACTTTCAGTTCCAAATATATCTAACAAACAAGGCCACAAGAAAGTATTACTTGATTAATGTCGCGATGAGCTAATCAGACACATGGGAGTCAATGCACTACCAAAAGGTATTGCCCGGTGTCATTAAACAGCGACTATACCCACACTTCCTCCATTATTTTTGCTCCTCCAACTAATTTCAAACATGCAGAATATACAAACGAAGCATGCCAATTTGATGTACTGTCACTAGACTGTCATGGAGAGAGAGATAAATGTAAGTGCGTACTTCTGCTGCTTGTAAAGTGGAGGTGAGATGCCACCAAACGAGGAGGCTATGGTGTTCACCTCCACCTGTTTGGGACAGGCCTTGTGCAGTCCCTTGTCGTCACCTAATTTTAGGTCAAGCATGTAGTCGCTCCTCAGCAGGCCCAGGCTCAGTGGCTGCAAGTATGGAGAATTTAAATTCTGGGGTGTTCTGTGCTAAATCACCCAATCCGATTATAAGGCTCGCCATAGTGTGGGAGTCTGTTATGAATTTTGGTGCTCCAGAAATGGACAGAGACACAATGCAAATGCGTTAAAGAACATTTATCCTAAGAAACAATTCTAACCGGAAGCTCTAACCGAAAGCAAATGAACAGAAAATTAAACTTGCACAGCGTAAACTCTACACATACAAGACATTCACAAAACTAGCTACTATACACACAAGAAAAATGAACTAGATATTATCTATATACTGTGCCTAGATTGACTGTCCAAGTAACACGTAGTTCCTAAGAATGGAATGTTATGACTGTCACAGTGGTGGTGAACTCTGACCCGGCACAGCGCAAGACGTCAGCCTTCGCAGTTCTGACGCGGTGTAGGCATCGACCTCTTTTGAAAGCGACGGGCTTGTAGTCCTTTTCTGAGACTCGCATGGCACAGGATGTGGTCTGGGCAGTCAGGTGTTGCGCTGATGACATGGCCAGGCCATTGCCTCAGTGGCACTGGACAATGGCCGATTATGGCAGCTTGGGGCTGGACCAGTGCTGCGGAGCACAGCCACAGTGACATAGTTGGAGCTCAGGAGCTGGAGTTAATGTCAGCCAACTCTCAGATGTCCCCTCTCCGGTCCGCGGTCCCAGAAACTTCTGCTTCCTGTCTCCAGAGCGCAGCTGGAGATGCGACTACCTTGCTTCTCATCCCCGTCAGCAATGCCAGCTCAGCCGCCTTGGTCTCCTTTCTCTCCATTTTTTTTCTCTCGCGCTTCACATGCTTTTTACATCACATGTACACTCTCAGTTTCGGCGACCGTCCCCATAGTCTTCTTCCCGTATTTGCACATGCTCTTGCACATTTGCACAGAGTCCAGATTAATTTGATCCCCTAGGATTCTTTATTGTGCAGCGACTGTGCGATACATGAGTGTTCTTGGATTTCGCCTCCATCGAATTCTTGACCTCCCCCTCAGCAATGCAAGGCCATAGCCGCTGAGCTATGGCAGCAGGTCATTAAGAAATGATCCCTCCTTGTATCTTTTCCCTGTAACGCCCAATGTATTATACGTGCTTTGCAGAGTTTAATGCCTCAAAATGCAGATTTAAGTGTGGTAAGCTTAACGCAAAGCCCATATTTGCATTTTTGATATGCTGGAGTGAATTCTAAGCTATGGATAATTCAACAGGACATAATTATTTAATTACTGTAGTAACTGAGTTATCACAGAAATAATACTTCACTTTTTTTTTTCTTTTTTGTACCAATGTACTCTCCATGGCAAAAATAAAGGTGCCCATGCTTTTGCATTTGAGTAGTTTCGTTATCGCATAGTGCTGCGCTGGTTTTGCTGGCTTGTGAAACTTGCAGAAATTGCAAGTAGCAGAGAATTACACTTCTATGGGATGTCGCGGGATGCCCGAACAGTCCATGTCACTTGACCAAAAGCAGCTGAAGCAGCGAATTCACCGCTCTGCTGTGGCTTGGTTTCTCCATCTCCGTTTGCGTTTTCTGCTAAACACCGTCTGTTGGGCGCCGCAAATGGTGGTGATGGTGCAAGCAACGTCACCACTCCCCGGTTGGGTGGCTGGAGATTTGAATTGCAATAGAGGTATTCGTACCCTTCAGATACAATTTTCTCGTAAACTTAGTCTCTTCTTGGCACGAAACAAGCATTGCGACGTTTCTGGAATGGTATTTAAACAGTTCACATAGAGTTAGTATTTGTCTTTAGTGTCCCTTTAGGAACACCAAAAGCTGTGCTGCTCTATAGCTTGGGTTAAAAGGCACGATGCCTAGAAATTTAAGCACATCAGGTAATGGCACCAGTGGATCATCTCCTAAAACTGAATCAGGGTGTAAAGGTAATCATAATTTCTATACATTGTGCAAAAGTTTTCGTCTGTGCATTTCAATATGTGTACATGTCAATAAAATCTGCATCACTGTTAGCGGTTCTTGGTACTTCTCGCATGTTGGTGGGTGCTATTTTTCTAAATAAAAAGTTGTGTGTGAGGCGCGTGTGCCCAATCCATAGTCAGCATAACAGCACTTGAACAAACCGTTCCTAGTGATTACGTGACTTCCACCTGCCAAGCACGGGTTGCTGTTTGCGGAAGAGTCCCATTCGTGTTGCCATTACGACATCAAGGCCTTCCAAATCGCTCACATACTAGGTTTGTATGGAAGTGTTGTGCTTGTTATGCCTTTGTAAGCTGCCATGGATTTACCTCCTGCTTCATTACACGGTATTCCAACATGGCTTGGGACTCGGCAGAAGCAAACTGATTCCTCATATTTGTCAGAAGCCACCATGCTTAAAATATCTCTTAGCAGGGGTTCACACTTGGATTTTAGGTGTAAAGCCTTTAGTGTATTTAATCAATCAGTATATGTGACGGTACTTTTGTGCTTGGCAGTTATGCATTTTTAACTAGAGTCCATACAGCATTAAATTTCCGCAGTCAAAGCAGGCGTACAGGGGTAATTGAATATTTGCTTCCCAAGGTTTTATTACAGCCCTCACACCCATATTTTCTTGTGTTTTAAAACCATCTGTGTAAAATTCTGTACAATTTTTACATTTCTCCTTAGGAGTGTGGAAATCTTGTATTATGTGTTCTCGTGGGGTGCCTCTTTTCCTTAGATGTGTCAATGTCCAATCATATATCTATGTAAAGTCATACTACAGGGGCAACCGCTGGGCATTTTAGCAACCTGGAGAACCTCATGAGGAATGTCATAATCAACATCCAACGGAGTTGTCACAATAGTATGATTATTTCTCGTCAGATTATGCCATCATCATGAATATTGTCCCTTTTGATTCATAACACTTTGTAGTAGCTGCCAGAGCATTTAGTTGATTTTGTCTCATTTTAAGGTAAAGCAAGTATTCAATGTGACTTAACATAGCTGCTGACACACTAGGTACACTATTATTGCCACTTGAGTTGCAATCAATTATATACAAGCAAAAACATAACCCAGTGAAGTGTGCCATGAGATTTCTTGTAATTAAGAACAGCAACACATTGGCCTATGTAGATTCCACAGTCCTTATGCAGAGTTTGCAGATGCAATGAGCATCTTGGTATAGAAACCTTCAGTAGGGTTGTAGAGATGGTACACTAGGGAAAAACTTCCAACTTGTTTGGCTGTTCTAAACAGTTCTGTCGGCTGTTATGTGCACGTCACTGACTGCATCCGTTTAATTTCGCTGTCTTCTAATGCTGGCAGATCTGTGGACTTTCTTCACCTTTTATAGGAGCGTGCTCTGAAGTCTAAAGTAAACACGTTTCCATGCTTTGAAAAAGTGATACATGAATACATATTTTCATATTTTCACAGCAGGGGCACACCTTGAATAAAACTAAAATTGTAACAGTATGCAAGACATGCCTAACAATGTCCGGCAATAGTAATGGGATCACATAGCAGCATGTCCCCAGAAAATACAATAGTAAGTACATTCCATTACCTGTGGAAAGCCAGCATCGCGAACCTTGTCGTAGATGTTAAAAATGGAGGCTGTGAACTCGTCACTCTCGATGGTACTGCAAAAATAACAGTATTATCATGGTCTCCCTGTTAAAGTATTTGGCCATGACACTTGGCTTTGGGAAGCAAAAGTCTGCTGAACGGGAGAAAAAAAAAGGCATTCGAAATAATGGCACACTAATGAGGAATATTCAGCTGAGCAAGTTTGGACAATTACACCTATGGAATACCAAATACACTGGTGACCAGGTACGCTAAAGATTAGCAAAATAGTATCTTTAACCCTTTATTGATGAGTGTTGCCTACAGGCAAATAACCAGAAAATAATTATTTTCTTGTCGGGTTTCAGTATTGAGTACAAAGTTGCTGGTTAAATGTCTTCGGCCAACACTGAATGGCAGGCAGCAAGAGTCAGTTGTTGGTTTATAGCAGGAACACAGGACGAGGAAGGAGATGTTTGGCTCACGACTCACTGTCTTGTGAAGGCAAGGTTAGAGGAGACAGGCTGATACAAGTTACACATGTGATATAAAGCAAATGAAATGTACACCTATGGTTCCCATATGATGAGAGCTGTCTATAGAAATTGAAAACGAAGCCTTAGGTGGTTTGGAGTGAAGCTCGCTTCCAGTTTCCTGCCTGGGGTTTTCCCTCTATTGCTGAAAAAATTACCACCAAATATTTTAAAAATTTTTGTTGATTAGACTTATTCTTGATGTGTTCTGCATATTTAATAGAAAATAAACATTATTTTTGAGTACTTATATGTCTTGTCATTAAAGCATTAAAAAGAAGAAAAAAAATGTGGCCGGACTCCCTGTGATGTCACGGACTTCATCTGCATCTGGTCATCACTCATCATTATCTTAAGTCGATACAAAATTATGACATTGCATTCTCAAGTAATCTGTATGTATGACTGAACCAAGCGACCTTCAGGAACTTTGCCCTTGCATGAATACTGCTCAAACACGTAATGTCCGTGGCATCAGACAGATGTGGCAGGGGTAGTGGCTTATGCATAAAATTCCAGGAAGATAAGTATGGTGGCCCTTCTCGCGACTGATATTTATTCCAAATCCCACACCAAAAGCAAAGAACTTTCACTGCTTCCACTATCTCTGACTGCATTTGTTCTTCAATTGACAATACTGTTTGTTGCCCGAAATATTATGTTAAAGGAGCAGAGGACACTGAACATTTTTCAACTATTGCCACAGTTAATCTCTGAACTGTGCAGGGCTTTGCTGAATTTTCATTTTGGCTGCAGCCAAGCTCATCAAAATCCCACAAAAAGATCAGCACTCGGTGTTAGCCTAACACTTGTCCGACACAAAGGCAAATGCTATAGTACTGCCAGGCATTTGCATTTATTCAAGCTTTGGCTGGAACAGACCATGCACACTTTTCCTTTCACAATGTAGCAAGCCAATATCAACTTAAATAGCAAGAATGTCCAGTGAAACGAAGTGAAAAGAACTGCTCACTTGTTATAGTCACATACAGCTAAACAGCTGCCTGTTCTAGAATCACATGTCAAGCCATTTCTACCTACAAGTGCAATACATGAGCAGTTCTTTAGACACTAGCTATTTGATTCACAAACTGAATTAAATGCAAGAATTATCGATGTACTGCAGATCTACAGAATACTTGTATCTGTGAAACTTAGTCCAAAAGATGAGACAAGCAAGAAAAGATTGGTTTGAGCAAATTGATGTGTAGTTGAGCTCTTTTAGTGGCACATCAGTTTGAAAGCACAAAGCAGCTAATGTTAAGTCATTCTTCCAGTGCATTGTCAATGTGACATCGAAGTAATGCTAACAGGGTCAGCACAGATAGTCGGGTGAGTTGGTCGAGTATAATGAAATGTGCTACACTGGCTGGACGTATTATCGTTTATTCTACTGCCCACATTTTAAACACAACACAAGTAATTGGTGCATGCCTACCCACAAGAAAACTTATCAGAACACAATGAAGCTCGTGCACCCAGAACTGGCTGAATGAACACAGTCTAAACTTTTCCAATTCCAGAATGACCATGCTATAGCAGTACCAGTGAGTTATTAAGCTTATGACACAATTCCTATGGGAAGGACACAATATTATGCAATCTAAACTATATTCTCGACACGTGATTGGACGTTGTTGCATTATCGAACACGTTCAGGCCACGGCCGGTAATTCCAGAGGTTACATATAAGCTTCCTTCTGGCGTGTCAGGTCAAATGCCTTATTGACGTTTCAGATAAAGCGCACGCGCCAGCAGTTAAGGCATTGTTGTTCACATTGCAACCATGGGGCGTCCGCTTGCCGCTGTTAACTTGCCTTTGGAGGCAATCGCGAAGAAACTCGTAGTCATGCGCCACGCGATGGATGAGTAGGTTGACATCTTCCTGCAATGCCTTCACTTGTTGGAAGGCCTCGCGCGGGTACGGCGACGGCAGCAGGCAGAATGGCACGAACGTGTAGCTATCTGGCTCATGCGACTTTGACTTCATGCATACACCTGCAAATAATGTTATAGAGAAAATTCTAATGGATCGGAACAGGCGCTCACGCACGAGCTCGCAATCTTGTCTGCACTCTACTGCTACTGCTGGGCCGCAGCACTACATTCAACTATTTCCACCCGAGGCGCTGGTCGTGAAATTTTATTGCTGTTCCAACGAGCGCTTCAAGATATGCCAAAGAGTTCTACCGTTAGCGCCAACATGCACGATATATTCTTGAATTAAGTGTGGTAAAAGGCTACGTTACTGCAAAAGTTTGTGCGATCAAAACTAATACTTAGGCGACCAATGTGCCTGCTTAATATATTTTTCGTCAGTGTATACAAAGTAGCCCTGAAAACATCGACACTGCCGTCACAAAAGTGGGAACACTTAGATCTAAACGAACGTTGAAAATGACTTTACTCTTATTTAAACATCGTACACTGCGCAGTTTTAGCTCTTCGCGTGATCTGAAATCTTGTAGCACCGCAGTATAATGAAATGTCTGTTCAGCGCGCTTCCTCTATTGCTTTTTTTTTTCTTTTGACCCGCTGCTCACATACGCGAATGATGACGGCTCACCGTGAGTGATCGCATATTCCTTTGCATCCTGAACAGCTCGCTTCCGAACGTTCTCATCCTGCAGCGCTGCAAGACAAGCCTCTAAAGGTTCCATAGTGCGTGCGGGTTGTAGCTCCACGTTCAGAAACAGGCACGTTTTTCAGTTTGAAATCGACGCCAATCACATAACCAACACATCCAACAGGCCACCACCCACAACTTCAAGTGTCTCAAGCATAGACGGTATCGAGGGTCACGAGATGACTTCAAGCCACGCTCCAAGCGATCACACTGTGCTTTCGTCTGCGAAACACATCAAAGGTGCAAAGCGGAAGTAGAAACGCAGTTTCGGTTTCGTAATATAAATGATGTCCATTTCAGGCTGATTACCGTTCTCTTTATATATGCTAGGATGCATACTAAAGCACTCAAACCATGACCTTTGAAAATAACTTCTGCTGCTCCGAGCCGAGAGAACCGACGCGCGAAAGGATTTGATATTGCTGAGATTTGCCACGCACACTGGTCACTACCGGAGAAATGCAAAAATGGCCGTTATCGCCATGCACGGAGGAAGGAAACTAAGGAGAGGCCCTACCCCCTCCGCGCGCTAGGAGAAAAGTGTGGCGGAAATGACGTATAGTTCTCAATTCTTTTGCTGCTTTTTTATTTTTTTTGCTGCATGGCCACGCCTTTTGGGCCACAATGGCGGCGTTGTTCTGATTTTTTGAGCGCGCACACGTGTTGCTCTGGTAGGTTTCGTGCCGTGGCAAAGGCGCTGTGTGGGCGGGTTTGCGTTAGTCACCGTGTCTTGTTGCGCTGTGTTACCTGCACCGTGCTCTGCCGGATGTTGCGCGAGCGCGCGCGCTCCGCGTGCGAAACCACGCGCAGCGCGGCGTGGTTTCGCGAAAGATGTAAACGAGAGAGGAGGGTGGCACAAAAGGCGGAGCATCGCCATGAGCAACGCCAACTTCCGGCTTCACTTTTGCTTCACAAAGAGTGACGTCAGGGCCTCTCCTTAGTTTCCTTCCTCCGTGTCGCCATGCTTCTATGCACGGAGGAAGGAGAGGCCCTACCCCCTCCGCGCGCTAGGAGAAAAGTGTGGCGGAAATGACGTAGTAGGTTCTCATTTTTTTGCTGCTTTTTTATTTTTTTTGTTGTATGGCCACGCCTTTTGGGCCACAATGGCGGCGTTGTTATGGTTTGGAGCGCTCACACGTGTTGCTCTGGTAGGTTTCGGGCCGTGGCAAAGGCGCTGAGTGGGCGGGTTTGCGTTAGTCACCGTGTCTTGTTGCGCTGTGTTACCTGCACCGTGCTCTGCCAGATATTGCGCGAGCGCGCGACACCACGCGCAGCGCAGCGTGGTTTCGCGAAAGATGTAAACAAGAGAGGAGGGTGGCCCAAAAGGCGGAGCATCGCCATGAGCAACGCCAAATTCCGGCTTCACTTTTGCTTCACAAAGAGTGACGTCAGGGCCTCTCCTTAGTTTCCTTCCTCCGTGCTTCTATGTATGCTTTTGTTCTCTACAAACGACGTGCAATCGCGCAAGTGTGGTGACTTTACGTCAGTACACTGCACGCTGAACTGAAGTCACAAGAAATATTTCTGAATATAGTAGTGGAATTTGAATAGTGAAATTTCCAATCGATTCTAATACAAATGTTGGGAAAGAGAAAAATGCTGGCTCGCCCCTGATCGAGAGTAGATGTAAGCATATGTGGGAAGTTTAGATTTTTCCGTGGAAGTGGGGGGGGGGGGGGGGAAGGCTGGGGCCTGACCAGCATTCCGAACCCCATATATATATATATATATATATATATATATATATATATATATATATATATATATATATATATATATATATATATATATATATGTATATATATATATATATATATATATATTCCTTTCACTTAGAGAAACTTCGTGTGGCCTCGAAGAATTGTTCACTGAAGTGGCGGCCTTATATAAGAATCTAAAATACCTCATAGTAGGAGACAGTTCAATTTCACAGCCTGAGCCCTTTCGCACCACCAAGAATATGGTGTCTCTCAGTGGTGTAATCTTACTTTGTGTAATTGTCTTTGCTATCACATATACTGCTTCGCGTCTCCGGCGAAATCGCAGCCTCTCTCTCTCTCTCTTTTCTTTAACTGCGAGTCCGGGTACAAGGGCTGCTGTGCATGATTGATGTTTATTCTGATTTCGAGTGAATCCGCCTTGGCCTCATTTCGGTTACTGGGTGAATTATATAGGGTACCCTATTGCAACTATCATGCACCAAGACTTAAAAAAAAAATATAGCAGTTGCGTTACTCGAAGAAAACCTATAGTGCATATTGTTTCCAGAAAGTACAGTACAGCAGCCATCAGTAATTCTTTCATTACTAAGATTTAATTCAGAAATTGCAATGAATTGTCTAACTCTAGAGGTACTCTCCTGATTATCAAAGTGTCAATGAGGCATTTGTTGGCACCCCCAAATGACATCTAACTGCGGTGTTTTCAGCGACATACTAATTGCGTACATTTTTTTTCCGACTGGCAAGGAAACCTAACGAAATATGAAAAATATCACGAAACTGCGCACCCACCCGCATCATAGAGGAGCGCCCTCAAATAAGCTGATTGAAGGCAACTGCATTACCTGTCACAAACCCAAAGAGACAGTGCATCACCTACGGAAGGAGCACCAACAGCAGGCTTCGTGGCTTCGCAGATATTTCTTCTTCTCATTTCTACGTCACACTTATTATCTGTCTCTCCACTGATCATATTGGTAATAAAAGCACCTTAATAACGCGGCCAAACCGGAAAAGCAATGGAATATTATATAGGCATAGAATGTTTCAATATCCCGACTCTACTTGCACCACATCAACAGAGGGCGTGCGCAGCTACATTTCGCACCAGAAACTTGCTTCGGACCAAAGCCAAATTAAAGTGACGGTTTTACTTTACATTAGAGTGTATAGTACTGCAAAAAGAGGTTTGTGGTGAAAACTAGAAGCAAAATAAACAGGGAGGGAAGCGACCCCCGTGTTGAGAAAAGGCAAAATCGGTGCGTTGTAGAAAGTAAATATGCTATTTCTAAATGAGCCGAATTGGCAATTGAGACGTCTGTACACACACACAAAAAAAAAAAAACATTACATTTCAGTGTGTCCTTATTATCTATGAATTCGAACGCGTCCTTGAACACCAGCTGCTGCCTAGAGGACGTGTTTGAATAGGTATCCTTCTGCAGCTACACGTCCGCTTTATCACCTTTTCAGTGGCTTTGTTGATGACCGACGCAGGAATTCTACGGCAGAAATCCGTTATCCTTACCTTGAGCTAATCTGACGTCCGTGTCGATCATGTAAGCACGATCTTTCACATAACCCCAAAGAAAGAAATCGAGTGGAGAGAGGTCAGGTGAATTAGCAGGTCAGTTAACAAGCCCGTGCGTTCCAATCTATTGTGCATGAAAAGTCACATCCAGCCAGTTTCTTGCTCGGCTGCTGCTGTGTGCTGGTGCCCCATCCCACAAGATACCAAAGAAGCAAAAGTCGTGACAGCGGGACTTCGCTTCGCTACCTCTCTTCCCTTCTCTCCTCACGGACAGGGCACTCCAGAAGATTTCGAAGAGTTTTCTATGGCAGAATTGTCCCAAGCCGTTTCCTGTTTACCAGCTGCAGCCCCGGGTCCCGATGGACTTACTACGAAGATGATTAAACTTCCCTTTCAAGTCGCTCCTAACGACTTGTAGATGCCGTAAATTACTCAGTACATTATGCATGGTTCCCTCCTGTGTGGAGAATTGCGAAGGTGATTCCTCTGCTGAAAGACCAAACCAAAGGGTATGTCCTAGACAATATTCATTTCTCTAACATCAAATTTTGTAAAATGAATAGAAAGATTATTAATCGCACGTATGGTTAAGTTTGTGACCACAAGAGAATTATTGAGCCCCTGCCAAATTGGATTTAGACCAGGGATGTCCATTTGGTGCGCACACATCGACCTAGAAAGCCGAATTCAGTTGGCTCGTTACCAAAAACAATATGCTGCCCTAGTTACATTAGACATTTCTAAAGAA
This sequence comes from Dermacentor andersoni, assembly GCF_023375885.2. Classification (NCBI taxonomy): domain Eukaryota; kingdom Metazoa; phylum Arthropoda; class Arachnida; order Ixodida; family Ixodidae; genus Dermacentor; species Dermacentor andersoni. The sequence continues at coordinate 209,902,409 of NC_092815.1, read as the reverse complement.
TACGATAGTGTGGAATACCCTTTAATAATAAAGAGGATGCAGGATATTGGATTGCCTGACTACTTCGTGACGTGGACTGCAGAGTTCTTGCAGGGCAGGGAGTTTTACTGTGCACAAAGTGGAATTTCATCGGGCAAATTCAGACAAACGCGCGGGGTTCCTCAAGGCGCAGTTTTGTCCCCGCTGTTGTTTAACATCCTACTCAGCTCCATTCCTTACCATCAGAATGTAAGCACGTACGTTTACGCTGATGATATAGCGTTTTTTGCTTCAGCAAGTGATATTCAGTCATTGTGCGAATGCTTTCAGGAATATTTATGCGAGCGAGAAGCATGGCTAGACAGTATTCGCTTGTCCCTTAATCTAAATAAGAGTGCCGTTCTTGTCTTTCCCCTACAAGACCCAGTTACTATATCCCTTTCATACCGTCATTCCACTATCCCACAAGTGGAAGAAGTCAAGTACCTTGGAATTATTTATGATGGAAATCTTGATTGGCGTCAGCATATTGAACATATAACTTCAAACCGCATGTATATGCACATGTATATCCGACCTATACATGAGTTCGGGTGACCCGCCGTGGTTGCTCAGTGGCTATGGTGCTGGGCTGCTGAGCACGAGGTCGCGGGATCGAATCCCGGCCACGGCGGCCGCATTTCGATGGGGGCGAAAACACCCGTGTGCTTAGATTTAGGTGCACGTTAAAGAACCCCAGGTGGTCGAAATTTCTGGAGTCCTCCACTACGGCGTGCCTCATAATCAGAAAGTGGTTTTGGGACGTAAAACCCCATAATTTAATTTTTAGAGTTTGGCTGTGTGTTATTCTCCGGCGCCGCGGCTTACAAGCTACGCCCACTAGTTTTGCTGGAACGGGAAGCGCTTCGCTTATGTCTGGGGCTGCCAAAGTTTGTAGCCAACGCTGTGCTCTACAAGGAATCACGATTACCTTCCCTTGAATTGAGATTTAATATACTCACCGTTCAAACATTCGTAAGGCTCTATGAATCCCCACTAAGAAGATCCCAGTCCATCCTCATCAAACAACGAGCCAAATGTTTTGGAGTCAGATGGCCACGGTTTTACACGCCACAAGTCATTATATCACAATCGTTGTTGAATCCGTTAGATGTAAATATAAATGATGTAATCATGGAAAACAGCATCTCAAATTCACTAGTTATTACTTATGATGACCTATACCCAAATAATGCAAAGCAGCTTCCCTCGCATATTCTTAACGGCTTACTCCAGGATCACTTGAATCAACTCCACACTAACGTAATTATAGCAATGGATGCTTCGCAGAGTGAGGAAAAGGCAGGAGTTGGAATTTTGTCATCATCATTGGACTGGTATTTTTCTATTCGGCTTCCTGACTTCACTCCAATATATCTAGCGGAATTCCTAGCTGTTGACCTAGCTTTACGAAAGCTACAATCCTCCAGGACAACCGCGGTAATAATCACAGATTCAATGTCACTGCGCACCTCACTTACTGCTCCCGGCGAGTCACACATATTTAAAAGTTTGTACTCACTGGCTCCAAGCCAGTTGAGAAGTTTACGATTAATATGGGTAGGTACCCATATTAATCGGGCACAAAGGCATATTTATGAATGAGGTGGCAGACAGCTTGGCCAAGGCTTCTATTAGCGGCCCGGTGCTTCCCCTTCTTCCAACGATGGTTTTTATCACATCCGCCTGGTTCAGAAGATACATCCTTTTAACATCACAATCAAACCTCAAATCATCCTTGGAACTGCACAACTTACAATTCCCTTGGAGCAGGAAATTTTGCAAAACAAGACAAACGCAAGTCACATTAGCGAGACCACGTTGTCGAGTCCCATCCCTAAATTTTTACGTACACCGGTCTGGTTTGGCAATATCCCCATTGTGCCATTTTTGCAACGCATTAGAGACGATTGAGCACTACTTACTGGAATGCCGGCGTTTCTCCTCCACGAGGAAAATGACGTTAGAAATTACAGTGCGACAGCTCGACCTGCCATTGAAGACTCCGGTACTGCTGTCTTTCGGAGCGTCTGTGTTTGGGCACTCATACAGGAATGTGTGCTTCGCCCTAGAAAAATTTATTATTGAATAAACCGATTTCATTGATGACCGTATTATTCTTTTCATTCCTCCTCTATTGCCTCATTTATATATTATAGATACCTTTTTTATATTGAGGGGACGGATGAGAATGGAGAGGGAATCGAGTCAATCGGCACACGTGATGTCGATGCTAGACTGAAGAAAATGGACGCTTTCCAGGAAGAACTTGTGAAACAGCTTGAAGAGCTCAAGAATGAACTAAATAGGGAGAGTGATGCACGGAAGGTAGTGAAAGAAATACTTCAAGCAGCCGAGGAAAAGCTGAACAGGGCCGCCATTTTGAACGAGAATGGTCGTGACAATGGAACTCAGTCCCCCGGCATGACAGGATAGGGAGTTCCAGCAAAGCACGTGGAATGCATAATGCATGCAACGTGGGGAGGAGGTAGCTGGAAAGAGTGGCACCTACCCTGAGGACGGTACACACAAAAAGCAGGAGCGCAGGGGTCAGTGCCCCTTGTCGAGTCCGATTCACGCGGAAGAGGTCAAAGGGAAGCAGGGAGATGTAGGAGAGAGTGAAATGGTGATTATCGCCGGTGACTCAAACCTGGCTAGGTGCTCACAGGCAATTCTGGACAGGGTGAAAGGCGATAAAAGAATGGCGGTAGGGACATTTCTCGGGCGGACACTGGGCTCTGTCATGGAGCGAGCAAAATCCAAGCTCGCCGAAAATGCCCACGTACGCAACCTTGTCATAGTAGCAGGGGGGGCTAAATTACGTTCTAAACAGGAAAGGGAGAGCACTAGGCCAGCACTTGGCGAAGGGGGTGGATGACTTGCGCTAAATATCCCATCAGGTGCAGATTGTGGTGTGCACGGTGTCGGAGGTGCCTGTGTGACAGTCATGTACAAAGAGCCGCAGTGGCTGCTAATGCGGCGATATGGAAAATGAGTCGAGAGAAAGGTTTCGAGGTTGTCGAAGTAAACAGGGAGGTGAGGAAGTGTCATAATTAACAGGGAGGGGCGGGCTAGTTGGTGGCTGGTATTGGAATGCATTATGTAACCGCGCAAACGACAACGGACGAAGAAGGAAACACACTGGACAAGCGCTTGTCCTGTGTGTTTCCTTCTTCGTTCGTTGTCGTTTGCACGGTTACATAACAGAGAAAGTTGGTTTTGAACGAGACGGGATCCACTTCAATTACAGGCTTGCTTGAGAAGTGGGCTGTCGACTTGCTGGTCGCGCTGTTGCTTTTTTATGGGGCCCTGGGGCACTCAGGAGGCCAGAGTAGGTAGTAATGAAGAAGGTCCCCAAAGGGAACCTCAGAAGAGCATCGCCGTCAATAACAGAAAAAAGAGGAAAGCAAGAAAGGGAGCTCGCCATGCAATAGGCTACATAAACATGCAGGGCGGCAGAAGAAAGGAAAAGCGGGCAGAGATTGAGGAGCAGTTAAATAGAGAACAAATAGGGAGTATGCGGTTACAGAAACGCACCTTAGACACTCGGAAGAGCGGCCAGTGATTGAGAATTATGTTTGGGAAGGGTGCAACAGAACTAAGTCGGAAAGAAAGGGAGGGGGAGTCGGAATGCTCATCCATCAGGAAGCCAAATGGAAAAAAAGTAAATTGAAGATGTCAAGAGCATCTTCGGTTATCAGGTACAATGAGCGGCGAAAAAAAAATTTGGCTGGGCGTAACGTATTTGTGGACCGGAAATAATTGCACAAAGAAGATGAAAGAGTTAGTGGAATCCATAAGTGCTGATATCAAGAGTTTCGGGAATGATGCTGAAATTATGCTATTATATGGCATGAATGCCCACATAGAGGATTTAGAAGGCTAAAGAGAGCAAGGAGTGCAAAATGGACAGTCCCGATTGGAACGCTGAACAAATAACAAACATAGTCACTAGAGTCGAGAAATAACTTTGCAAATGGCTAAGTAAAGAGTGTGATTATATAGTGAGCTTCTAAGTGTACTATCGACCGCAATACGGGAAGAGAAACAATATGTTTGTTGGAAAGAAAAAAAGAAACCGAAAAGCTGGTGGAACCGGGAGATACGAGAAGTGATCGCCGAACGACAGAAAGAATCCCGAGAACACAGGCAGGCAAAGAAGGCGCAGTTGCCGCAGGATGAAGTAGCCAGTGAATGGGAAATATACCGGGAGAAAAAGTCTGTGGTTCATTTACTGGTGCAAGCAAAGATAAAAGGTGAACGTGAACGTTGGTTTCTGAAATACGTGAGAAAAAGAAGGTCACACCTAGAATATTTTGGAACCACATAAACCTAAACTTATTAGGCAGGAAGTCAACAACAATACAACAACATATCCTAGACGAAGATGGAAACAAACTAGAAGGGGGACCGCCATCAAAAACGTCCGAAAAATAACAGCCAAATCTTTCCAAGGCAATGACGAGGTTGTACTTGAAGAAAAAGAGAGCATGAAAGAGAACCAGATGGAAAAGGAGCTGGTGCTGACAAATTTCAACTGGAAGAAAGCCGAAGAGAAAATTCCTAAGCGCACAGCCACAGGGCTAGACGAGCTTCCCGTTAGGCTGATTAATGAAGTAGGACCAAGAAGTAAGGAAGCTCTGGTTAAAGCAGTGGAAAAAACTTTAAAAGATAGACAAATACCAGACAGTCGGCGACAAAGTAGAATGAATTTAATGTATAAAGGTAAGGGAGATAAAGATACAATTCACTCGTATAGACCGTTGACCATTACATCGGTAATATATAGGCTAGCAATGCAGGCAATCAAATTAAAGCTGCAAGCATGGGCAGATAATAATGCCATTTTAGAGAACTTCAGAATGGCTTCAGAATAGGTAGGCATTTGGATAACATATTTGCTCTTACTCAGTGTATAGAAATATCAAGTGTAGAAAGCAGACCATTATATGTAGCCTTTTTAGACGTTACAGGAGCGTATGACAACGTAAACCGCAACATTTCGTGGGATATTCTGGGAGGGGAAGGCTTAGGTGACGATTGTCTACAGCTTTCGAGAGAGATTTACCCTAGAAAATACCGTTTGCGTTGAATGGGAAGGGATGAGGAGCGAGGAGAAAGTTCATATCAACAAGGGACTGAGGCAGGGGTGCCCTTTATCCCCACTGCTGTTTATGATGTACATGGTGAGGGTGTAGATGGCACTAGAAGGAAGTAATATCGGGTTTAATCTCTCATACAAACAGGCGGGTACAGTTGTAGATCAGCAGCTTCCAGGTTTATTTTATGCGGACGACATTGTGTTGCTAGCTAACAAGCAAAGTGATTTGCAACGTCTGGTTAATATCTGTGGACAGGAAGGCGAGAATTTAGGTCTGAAGTTTAGTTTTAGGAAATCAGGTGTTATGGTATTCAACGACAACAGTGAATAGACAGTGGCAATAGAGGGCCAGGAAATACGTCGGGTAAAAGAATATAAATACCTTGGTATATGGATAAACGAAGGCAATAGATATATGGAAGCACAGGAAAAAACAATAACCGCAAAGGGGAAGAGCAAATGCAGCCATAATAGCCTGGCAAATGCAGCCTGGCAAATAGCCTGGCAAATGCAGCCATAATAAAGGTTAGGGTGTTATGGGGATACAATAGGTACGAGGTGCTCCGGGGTAGGTGAAAAGGTGTAATGGTTCCAGGACTTACTTTTGGAAATGCGGTTGTTTGCTTTAAATCAGGGGTACAAGCAGGACTCCATAGGAACGGAAGGTTAGTGGGACGCCTCGCACTGGGCGCTCACGGGAAGACTACAAATGAAGCTGTACAGGGTGATATGGGCTGGACTAGTTTTTAAGTGAAGGAAGCTCACAGTAAAATTGATTATGAAGAACGACTGAGGAATATGGAAGAAAATAAATGGGCTGGGAAAGTGTTGAGATATCTGTACCGGAAAGACACTGAGTCACATTGGAGGAAAATAACTAGGAAGCTTACCAGCAAGTATGCGGCATGTAGGGTGATCAACAAAGCAACAATGAACGTCAAGCGGCTGAAGTAATCTCATTGGTGGCGGCAATGTAAAAGAAACCTAGCATGAGTAACTACTTAAGAGGAAAAAACGAAATCAGGAATCAAACAATTTATGATAACTCTAAGGGAAGCTCATTACTTTTCGACGCGAGATCAGGATGTCTTAGAACACGCGCTTATAAAGCGAGATATAAGAAGAAAGAAGAAGCATGGTGCTTGCTGCGGCGAAGCTAGGGAAATGATCGAACATGTTTAATTAAAATGTGGATGTGGATATGTGGGCCCTGAATGCCAGGTGGAGGAGGGGTGTCATATATGTTTAGAGATCCTCCCCCCACCCCCCACCTCTTTCCGCCAGCTCGACTTGGCGTAAATGATAGCTGAACGTTTCATGTGCGTGGCGCTCGTGCGGTGCGCTCATGTCCCACCACGGTTTGTATCGTCAGTGTACATGTATATCAGTGTTCTATTTATTATTCTTTAAAGTTTGAATAACAGCGCAAGGACAGCAGAGGGCACAGGAGAAAGAACAGAGCGATCTGCTGTCCTTGCGCTGTTACTCAAACTTTCAAGCAGTTTTACCAACAAGCCAACCCACACCCCTCCATTTATTAGTTTTGTATCGTTTGTATTACTTTTGTGTCAGTTCTGCTGTGTTGAATAAAAACACTGTTTCCTAGTCATAGTTGACCATCTCTTTGTCTATTTGTTGTTGTTGTCATGATGGCGTCCCACAGGGCGGGGTATTGAGTCCTATTCTCTTTAACCTAACTATGGTTGGCCTTGCTGAAATATTACCTAAGACAACTCGCCTATCAGCGTACGATGATGACGTTTGTCTTTGGTCTTCTGCGGTGACTCGTCTTCAAGTGCGCGCAAGAATTCAGCGGGCAGCCACCCGAACTTGTTCGTATTTCCGCAAACAAGACCTTAGTGGCTCCATCGAAAAATGTACGTTAATCGCGTTTACGCGCGAACCCATGGCACCGTACCCCTTTTCTCTCAATGGCCAGAGTACCAATACCAGAAGTATCACCGCTTCTTAGGTGTGATTATTGACAGGGGCCTTTTATGGAGCCCCCGCTGCATCTACCTGAAGCGGAGATAATTTCGACTGTCCCTATAATGAGGTTCCTACACGGAAATACCTGGGGCACGTTGGTGCGGTCCATGCTGCAGCTGTACAGGGCACTGTTTCTGGGCTCTTTACAGTACAGCTTGCCGTTGTTGGCGAACACATGTAAAACAGACATTCGTACCTTCGAATGTTTGCAAGGCCAGACTCTACGGAAATGTCTTTGACTACCACAATGAGCTTGGACTTGTGCAACACTCATGCTTGCTAGAGACTACTTGGTTCCAACATATATAACGATTGACAACCTTAGAGCACACATTATATCTAGTCACTATGTCGTTGCTTTGCCAGCACAAAGTCCTCAATCTATATTTTCCAAACTTGTTACGACACATCAAGGCTACCTTCCGTCGCGCTTTACCCAGCAGCAAGACCACTGTTACCCCTGTGGTGCCTACGACAGCCACAAGCACGCCTCACGATTCCGGGAATTACGAAGAAGACCCGTGAATCAACAGCGGCTCTACGTCAGTGCACACTGTCATTACTGAACGAGACATATGAACATATATAATGGCCTCTACGGCAACAGAACTTTCCGCTTTACGTGCCGCTCTTAATTACATCGCACAAGCCAAACCTGGAAAGTGGGTAGTTTTTTGTGACTCCCAGGCAGCCCTCCAGAGTCTGCAGTTAGCCTTACGACGGAAGACCCATGACCAACTGGTGTTCGAGACCAGAGAGGCTCTGCATCAAGCCCTCATAAACGGACATGACATCGTCTTCTGATGGCTTCCGGGGCACTGTGGCATCGTCGGGAATGACCTTGCTCATGATGCCGCATGGTCAGTCCACAAAGAAACCATGACGCTTCCTATACCCTTATCAAGGACAGACGCTGCGAGAGGCCGTTTACTTGCTCAAAGCAGGACTGAAACTTTGTGGAACACCCCGATTTCCTCCAACTACCGTCTTCACCGGCTGGATCCTACATTGAGGCTGCAGATTCCATCGAACTTCTTTCGCCGTGATGCAACTTTACTGTGCCACCTCTCGTTAGGAGTGTCTTTTACGAAAGCCTACTCATTCCTTATTGGAATGACCGACCCAGCGATTTGTGAATCGTTCAAATGTGAAGAGTCAATCGAGCACGTGTTGCATTTTTGTAATGTCTATGAGATCAAAAGCGACGTTCTTCGGGCGGTGTTAAGCGGATTAGATAGCAGACCACTTCAGAGGCTAAGATTCTTGGACCATGGCCCCACGCGTGGCAGGCTCACAAGGCGACGCGGGCACTGCTACGTTTCATGAAATTGACTGGCCTCAGTGACCGGTTACAGGCGTGAAGTTATAGACAACCGCACGTATTCACATTGATAGTACCTTCTTCCCTCCTTCTCCTTTATTTTCTTCCCTTAAACACCTTCCCCTTTCTAGGGTAGCAAACCGGACGTGCGTCTGGTTGACCTTCCTACCTTTCCTTCCTTCTTTTCTTTCCTTCTCCACCTCCTGCTGTTGTTGTGTGACTTCATGTCACAAATTAATATCCTGTTTGAGCTGCACGGAACTTTACATAAAGGTGAATTTTGTGAGGATATCTCCCGGTATTCTAACAGCTAGGTTATGTGTCTTTTTGACCACTAGGAGCTCGGCATCGTGCAAAGTATGGCTGATAATTAATAAAAATATTTTAAACAACTGCTTAATTAGCAATTATAGAGGAAACATTGCAATTAGGGAATTGAGGACCCAAAGTCGTATAATTAAGGCAACAGAAACTTCTCTAAAGAAAATCGTCTTGGGTGCTAGAGCCTGCAGTACTTTGGCATTGCAGGCGGCCCAGTATGGCATTGCCGAAAGAAATGTGAAATATTACACAAGTGCCGTCGATCTCTGTATCCTCTCCATTGCGAGTGCAGACCAACAATAGCGCAAGCTTTCGCTGGCACGGGCTTCATGGTGGCCTTCTCTTTTTTTGCATGGTGATGCCAGGAGTCGACGCGGAGCGTGCTCTATTCCGTTTCCAATTTTGTGGCGGTACCGCAGCTCGCGAATGATCACGTTTGCCAATAGCAGCAAATAAAGAAAGGCTATTGATCAGAATGAAAAGAACTCGTGATTGTCATAGCATTGGCGGCCGCGCAGCAAGGAAGCAGGTGGCGTTTTCTGATAGAGTGGGTAGATCAGCGTCACTGACGCGCTATTTAATTTTCGTTTGAGTTCAGGGCTGGCGACAGCGAAAATATTGCACGCCGTAGTAGCTACGATGATTTTTGCGAAGTTGCTGTTGGGCAACACATGAATGTCGGGCTTCAATTTCGCAGATGTAATACTACCTCTAAAATCGCTAATTAAAACTTTGTCTGTACCGCCTGCCAAGCCTTAGAGTCTGACAGCAGATGTGCAAATGCGCCTATCACAAGTTATTAGTGCAGCACCCTGTGTTATTTGGTGCAGAAAATAAAACAGCCTGTATACCTGCTACATTAGCGATCTTTAAGAATGAAAGCGAATGGTAGGGGGGGATGTTTTAGCGCCAGCACAGTGCCTTGTATCCCCCCCCCCCCCTATCCAAGGCGTTGTGTTGGTGCTAAAACATCACTCCCTGCCCCTGCCCCCCCTCCGGAAATTTTCGATACCCTCGCCTCCCTGAAAACACCTGGGGGGGGGGGGGGTTGACAGAATGAAGACCTATGGGCCCCGGGTGCCAGACGACCTAGCTACGCCACTGAGTGTTCATATTGTCACGTGGTGGTGACGTTAAGAACACAGTAGCAATACTGTGAAAGGCAAAACTAGATTTTATTGGGCGAACCTGTGCCCACAAAACAGGCTACACTTATAGCACAACGAAAGCGGCGAACACAGTCGGCGATCGTCGAATAATCTGATCAGCAGGTCAAGCGCGTCGGTTTTTATACAGCAGTCGTCGAATGTTCCAGACTAATTGTTGGGACCCGCGTGCCTTCCACAAAGTTCTACACCATTCGCGTCACGCGATGAAATCAGATAACACAAGGTTCGGCGACAACAGACAGCCGGGTAGAAGCATCGATAACTTTCCAGAAACTTCGGATACATGCAGGCGCGTCCCGCGCTGTGCGATTACATTTTGTTAGGCGGCGAAACGTGGTTGCCCGATAAAGATAAGTACACGTGTCAATATCGTCTCTCGATGAAATAAGTTTTTGTCTAAACACATGTTGGCTGAATTGCTTGGGCAGTAAACAGACCGACTATTATTTTTAATATATAATAATGACTTACCTTCACATGTGTCCTGTAATATCCGAATGTTCGCCGATGATTGTGTGATTTATCGCACTGTACGTAACACCTGCAATCAAACAGCCCTGCAGAAAGACCTCGCCAACACAGTAATATGGTGCGACGATTGGTTAACGAAACTTAATTTACAAAAAAGTAAAGTTATGCCTTTCAGCAGTAATCCCCTGGTATTTCTCTACCAAATTAGAAGCATGCCTCTCGAACTAGCAGAGTCCTATAAATACCTAGGTGTCACTGTATGCAATGATCGGTCTTGGTATAAACATATTTGTAACATCATATCATCTGCTAATAAAACACTAGGTTTTTTAAAACGTAATCTCCGCCAGGCACCTCAAAACGTAACACTGCTTTCCTACAAGTCCCTTGTTCGGGCAAAACTTGAATATGCATCTGCCATCTGGAGCCCGCACCAAACATATCTTATCACCTCACTTGGATCTGTTCAGAACCGCGCTACTAGGTTCATTCACTCACAATATTCATATGATGTCAGTTTTTCCGCACTTAAAACACAATCCGGAATAACACTACTATCTAATCGCCGACGCATTGCTAGTCTTGAGCTCTATCACAAGTTCTTTTTCAGTACCCTTCGTCATGCGCCATGCATCGTTCCTGCGGCACGCATCCCTCACCGCACCAGTCATCCGCGGCAAGTCGCACGCCCGCGTGCCCGAACCACTCATTTTTCCGCCTCCTTCATTCCTCGAGCAGCTAAAGACTGGAACGGCCTTCCTGCTGACATTGTTAGCATCACTTGCCTGTCTTCATTCCTACAGCGTGTGATTGATCCCTTTGAATATAACTAATGAAGTGTACCAAATGTGGAACTTATGTTAAACCCACCCCTTGTGTAATACCCCCTCTGGGGGTCTTTAAGGACAATAAACTGAACGGAACTGAACCTATGTTGCCGACCTCGTCGGCGCTGGCTCGGCCACGGGTGATGGCCCAGATGCGTGGGGCTGTATAAGGCCGAGCGCGAACGTTTCGACTGGCCAGAGACATCGGCTTCACGCTGCTGGCCGATCATATTGACCCTTTTCGTGGCGACCCCGTGAACGCTGCCATGTTTGATCTCGTGGTTGCCATTACTTGCCTCAACTGCCTCCTTTGCCTCCGCGTTTACAACTGGTGTGTATGACGGCGTTGCCCGGCTTAGCAAACCTCTGTTTCTGGAGATATCGTTGACGGCAACTGGCTGGCCTACACGAAGCTTTAGCCACAGCTTCGGAGAACACGCAAAAGTGCTTTAGAAGCTGATTAAGCTATGTCCAAACGTCGAGAGCAGCGTATATTGTGCTTGTTTCAAAGCGAAGGGTTTGAACTTGTTTCAAAGGCAAATGATGGAGGGGGGTACTTTTACTAGTACAAATGTTAATAACGCCCGCCATTCGCCATCAAGACGCGTAAATCCGCAAAAGAGAAATGAAATAAGGTGTCTCTCACAAGTACGCCTGTGAGATACACCTCTCCTTACTAGGTAAACAAGGAACCACATCAAATGGGCTCGCGCAGGAAAGAAGCGCAGGAAGAACACTGCCAAGAACAATTAAAAAGGTGAAAGTGTAAAATAAAGATTTCTATGGTAGCGTACAGCTTTAAAAAGAAACAGCAGTTGACAACCAAGGCCGACGGCCCACGTAGGGTTGTGTTACTCCGCCAGCCAATCACAGAAGCAAACAAAATCGTCGTCATGCGGTCTTTTCAACATGGCGTCATACTTTATACCTGCTGAGCGTCTGTTGTTCTTGAAGAGTATTTTCATCGACGGAAGCAATGAGATATGCAACAGACATGGACAAAGTGTATGGAGTCTGAGCATTTGACTCTTCAAAAGTATACCTTTTAATGTTTGGAGTCGGGCATGAAATAGAGGGTAGCTGGCCCATGCCGTCGTCCAACTTATCCACCCTGAGGACGTTGTTGAAGGGGGAGGCTTGTTCTCATCGAGAACGAGGAATATGGTTTTTTTTACAGTATTTACATGAGAACGTTACAGTTCATCAGTCTAGCATGACTGAAAGGGGAATGCACTCTCAGCAGCCGCACAACAGCTGCTTATAAACACTCTGTCATCCCTAGACCCCTAGGTGAGGGAAAAACGGCCGTTCAACCTGCTACCAATTCAGAGCGTTCAAAGTCATCGTAGCCGACCCGCGTTTGAGGGGGGTCACACACACACTTCCCCACAGGTTTCACTGACCACGCCGAGGTGAGTGGGTTCTCGCAGACACAGTGCTTGACCCGAGCAGGCGCCTCTTCATCCCATTGTTGACTCCGCAGACAATGGTCGCCGCGTCTGTCCATGACTTCTAAGCTGCGTGAGACGGCACCGCAAAATACCTCCCAGGGACTGCCCTGCTCCTATCGAACCGTGAAGGCGGTGGCGATTCCACAAACAATACTTGGCCCGTCAACCACGTTTAGTCATAGCGGCGCCTAGGGCGTGTTGATGCGGCACACCGTCGTCCCTACAAAACGAGTCGCGGCGGCAGGTGGGGAAGGCTTTCATGGTCGCTTCTGGGAAGCTCGCCACCCTCGCAGCTGCGGCTGGCTGGGAAAATTTTGTAGGTCGGTATCCTTGCCGGCCGTTCGTAAAGGCTCATCTATGGCCCGGGAAATCTCGACTGACCAGTGCTGATAACCGCTGGGCATGAAAAGAATGGCTGGTGGCAAGGGGGGGATGCCTTGGCTTGCAGCGATCAGCTGAGAAATGATGACACCGCCCCAAAACATCCAACAAGGACAGGCAACTGCAAAATGAACCCCACAACACAGCTCTGCGCCGAGATGACGTATCTTGGATCTCACGTTAGGCCCGCTAAGTTTCAAATAAAACAGAAGTGCAGAAACAAAAAATGGCGCATTTCGCTACTACAATTTAGAAGGAATTTTGTGCTGACCAATTGGGCAATCATGGAGGGAGTCCTGCTAAATGAGAGGGGATCTTCTTGGCTTAACAAAATTAACAATCACAACCCCAACATTTAGGTGGCATGCCTAAACACAGGATTCAAATTAGCCTGCTCAAACCGTCCGCATTGCTATGCAAATTTTCCTTCTTATATCTAACGGATAAGTTGTACTCTTGGAGAGTGAGGCTCCATTGGAGCAAGCGGCCATTTTTGTGCGACATTTACTTGAGCCACGTCAGAGGACAGTGGTCGGTCTCGAAGATGAACCTCGCTCCGTACAAGTAACACGACAACTTCTGGGCTGCCCAAACTAAAGAAGCACATTCCTTCTACAAAGCGCTGTAGGCTTCCTCTCTTATCGTTAGTTTACCGTGGCATAGAGGATAGGATGCTCCTCATTATCGTCGCCCACCTGACTAAGTACCACGCCCATACCCCTTTCGCTTGCGTCACACTGAACTATGAATTCCTATGTGTAGTCTGGCGCGCGAAGCACAGGACGAGAAACCAATAGCGTTTTCAAAATTTTTTTATCCCAGTGCACGCTATTCGGTGCTCCCTTTCGGAGGGCGTCTGTGAAAGGACTTGTCATTTGCGAGTAATTCGGAATGTACCGTTGATAGTATCCCACAAGTCGCGAAAATGAGCGAATGTCTGTTTTCGCACGCGGCTGTGAAAATTCTCCAATCGTAGCTATTTTCAGCTCGGCCGGCCGTCTCGTGCCCTGACCGACAACATGGCCCAGATAAGTAACCTGCGAACAGCCAAACCTACACCTTTCCGCCTTTATGGTTAAGCCGGCTTCCCTCAAACGGGAGAACACCTCTTTGACGTGCGATACGTGCTACTCCCAGCTGTCCGAAAAAAATTGCTACATCATCAAGATATGGCAAGGAGAACTCGTGCAAGTCTTTTAGGACAATATCCATTAACTTAGAGAAGCTAACCGGCGCGTTCTTAAGCCCGAAGCTGAGGGCGAGAGGGCGAAAAGTGCCTACAGGTGAGATAAATGCGGCATAGCGACTGGCACTTTCTGAAAGGGGAACTTGCCAGTATCCCCGCATGAGATCTATAGTTGAAATGTATTTAGCAGCGCTAACTTTTTCAATTCGTTCCTCAATGTTGGGTATCGGGTACAGCAGATCCCTAGTGATGGCATTTAATTTCCTGTAGTCAAAACACGGACGAGGGTCCTTGTTAGGGGATTCTACAAGAATTAGTAGAGACGTGTAGTGACTCTCAGCAGGCTCAATGACTGCCAACTCTAGCATGCGCTGTATCTCTGCCCCCATAATTTTTCTCTGTCGTGGAAACACACTGTAAAGCTTTGATATTACGGGTTCGGTTGATGTCAGCTCTATTACATGTGTTATTAATTCGGTTCTACCTGGCCGATCACTGAATCTGTCGAGATATTGCCCCAACAGCCATGTTAGCTCATCTAGATGCTCGGGTCTGAGAGCGTGCGAGCTTACCGAATGTTTTACGTCTTCTTCTAGGCTGATTTCAGAGTTGGAGGTCACCTTATACACCTTAAACTTAGTACTAGTGCCATCTTGCTCCTTGATGGTACAGTTAAAGACTCCGCTCCGCTCTACGTACGGCTTCGTCAAATTGCAGTGGTATGTCCTTACCTCCTTCCTGCGACCGGGCATTTTCAGAGCATAGTTAGTATCTAAGGTTGCGCAACAGTTTCACTGGTCCGTCCCAGTGAACTTCAAGCTTGTTCTTTCTTGAAGGTTTGAGGATCATTACCTTGTCTCCAGTGTTAAACGTACAAAGCCTCGCGTTCTTGTCGTAATAGAACTTGACGTTCTCTTGAGCTACTCCCGTGTTCTTTTCGACTAGTTCTTGGGTTGCACTTAGCAGTTCCAGTAGATTTAGCACGTATTCTACCACTGTTGGACTCTCTCCTCTTTCCTCCCACATCTCTCTTAACATTCTCAGTGGAGAAGGGAGTGTCCGCCCATACACTAGTTCTGCTGGCGAGAACCCTGCAGCCTCATGAGGAACCGTTCTCCTTGTGATCTCCCAGTCCTCCTTGTGATCGTAACAGAGCGCCCGCAAAACTCGCTTAAACACTGAATGCCACCTCTCTACACTATTTGACTGAGGGTGATAGACGGAACTGCGTATCAACTTTACCCCGCACTTTTGCAAGAATGTGGAAGTCAGTCCGCTAGTGTATAATAACCCTTGATCCGCCTGAATTTCGGCTGGAAACCCAACTTGTGCGAATACTGTCAAAAGCGCGTCTACTAATTCAGTGGAGCTGGACTCTTTCAGAGGGATTGCGTCTGGAAACTTTGTAGCCGGACACATCATGGTAAATAAGTACCTGTAACGTGACTTGTCTTTGATAGAGGCCCTACCGTGTCTATCACAAGCCGTCTTGAAGGTTCTGTTATTAAGAGCACTACCTTTAGTGGAGCTTTCCATGTTTCCCCTGGTTTACCCCAGCGCTGGCAGGCGTCGCATGATCTTACAAAGTTTTCGACGTCTTTGAAACAGCTAGGCCAGTAGTATTCCATAAGAAATCTTTCCTTCGATTTGCTTATGCCTAGGTGGCCCAGACCACAAATTGCCATGACATAGACTGAAAAGGTCCTCCCTGTACTTAGTAAGTACGACTAACTGATCTAGACTCCTACCGTTTCGATCTCTTTAGTGCCGATACAACAATCCTCCTCTCTCTTGTATCGTCACGTTGCGCCTAGCAATGCCTTCTTTAGCTGTGTGATGCAATTTAGCTCAGCTGTCATCATTCTTTTGCTCGGCTGCCAGTGACTCTCTGTCCACACGTTCAAAGTGTCCTGATCCTGGTCCAAATCCTGATCAAAGTTCTTTGAGGCCGGTGATAGTAACGACCCTGTCTCGCTTGCGATTGCATCAGCTGGCTCTTCTTGCAGGCGTGAACTTTGACACCCTAGTGATCCGCTCTCATTAAGCTGGCGAGCTGGCAGGCTTTCCTCAACCGCTTTTCGTCCCTCGAGCCTAGCTCGGATCCGCTTACTGAAGTTACCTCTTTTGCTACTTCCGCTGGAGCAGCTTTTGCATTTTCAGCCGAAAGCGATGCGATTTTCTGAGCTTGGCCTCGCGTCAACGCCTGTACTACGCCCTCTCCCAGTTTAAGCCCTTTGTGACGCAGTAATGATCTGACCGATTCGAGAAAATGTAAGGGTACTGCAGCGACAAGAATTTGGAAACTGCAGCTTCGGTCACTTGCTCCCCGAACGGTCCACTGATTTTGACTTTGGCCATGGGCAGACACACGCTGTGTTCTTCTGCAACCTGTTTGATCCATGCTACTTCTCCGGTGAAGTCATCTACCGTCACGTAAGACGGATAGACAATGTCCATCGAGGCGGCACTGTCTCGCAGCACCCGGCATGGTTTGCCATTAACTTGCAGGTCGTGAAGATATGGGCTTAAAAGTTCCATATTCTCGTCTTTTTCATGTACGTGGGAGAAAACTACGCTAGGCTTCCCGCAGTTTACAGCGATGTGTCCCAGTTTGTGGCACTTATAGCAGCGTATCAGTCTGAAAGATTCGAATTTTCGTTTCTGCTCTTTTGGTAATGTTTCCACGTTTGATTTCTCCTTGCTCTTTTCTGAGCGCTTTTCCTCCACGTCTACAGGCTCCGGTCATTTAGTCTGCGAACCCTTTTTGAACGGAAATGGTTCCCGCGGTCCATTTCGACCGTCCCAATTTCCGTCCTCGGCGTTCAGCTTTCTACGCGTTGCGTACTCTTTGGCTAATTCAGTCGCCTTTTCCACAGTGTTTACTCTGTCATGCATCCACAGCTTCACAGATTGTGTGATGCTTCTGTAAAAATGCTCTAGACACATGCATTCAATAATCATGTCTCTGCTCTCATACGCTTCCGCGCTTTTCAGCCACTCGACTAGGTTTGATGTCGAGCCGTATCTAAACTCAGGATACCCCTCGTTATCCTTCTTGCCTGTGCCTCTAAATTTTTGCCGAAAACCTTCGGCTGAAAGGCGGTATTTCTTCAGAAGACTAGCCGTAACTTCCGCATAATCATATGCATCCTGCGCACTGAGTCTGGCTATTACTTTCGCAGCCTCACACGGCAACATAGACGGCAACCGCTGTGGCCATGTACTCGGACCAAAGTTCATTCTCTCGCAAGTACTTTCAAAATTACCTAGGAACAACCCTATGTCGTTCCCGACCTCAAATGGCTTTAACAGCCTGTCCATGCGGTATGATTCTGCCTGACTTGATCGTCCCAGAGCTCCTTCACTTCCTTGAGACAACTCCAAACGTTTTCTTTCAAGCTCAAGTTGCATTTTTTTCGAACTCGCGTCCCTCTCTGTCCCGTTCTTCTCTCTTCCTGTCCCGTTCTTCTCTTTTCCTAAGAAGTTCTACCTCAATTTCTATGTCCTTCTCACTGGCCTTTTCGGAAATCAGCTTCAATAATTCCCATTTATCATTTCCTTGTGTTCCTCTAGTCCCAGTTCCTCACCAACAATCAACAATTAGTATCTCAGCGGTGTCCTTAACTCCATGAATGCTGCTTTACTGCCTTGGTCCTGCTCGTTAAACCTACCTAGGTAAACACAACCTAGCTAACAATCAACAATCTAGCTTCCCTACTGTTTTAAACTGAACAACCCCAAAATGAAGCCTGGAGAGTCAAAGCAAGGATCAAGCACTCACCGCTGACACAGCACCACGTCGCAAAGTCCGTCTCCCCGCTGTCAGCCAGTTGTAATGGTTGGGGTCGCGCATGAAATAGAGGGTAGCTGGCCCATGCCGTCGTCCAACTTATCCACGCTGAGGACGTTGTTGAAGGGAGAGACTTGTTGCCATCGAGAACGAGGAATATGGGTTTATTTACAGTATTTACATGAGAACGTTACACTTCATCAGTCTAACATGACTGAAAGAGGAATGCACTCTCAGCAGCCGCACAACAGCTGCTTATAAACACTCTGTCCTCCCTGGATCTCTAGGTGAGGGAAAAACGGCCGTTCAACCTGCTACCAATTCGGAGCGTTCAAAGTTATCGTAGCCGACCCGCGTTTGAGGGGGAGGGGGTTTGCCTAAATATGATCAATCCGCCCATCCGTTCCGCCCTCGTGCTGATGACTCTCTAGTGGTGAGCGAGGAGCGATCGCAACTTTCCCGTCCGCACGCCTGCTCGTCTCTCATTGGCTGATCCGAGGCGGACGGTGTTGAGTGTCGTCGCAGCAAACATGGCGCGTGCTCGAAGCGAAGCGGGTACGCCAGGCCTAAGCTACAGGCGCGTCAGAAACAGTCTATTTTCCCCCTTTTTATGATTTTTATTAGAGTTATTTTGCACCCATGGAGATAGTCAACGAAGGCAGCAAGCCGGTGCACCCTTCCAGGCGTCGTCAGTGCGTGCGATCGCCGACAGAAACAGAAGGAGCGCAGGAAGTGTGTTGTGTTTACGAGAGCGTCGGAAGAAATATCTGAAGCCGTCGAATTCGTGATTTTTTGTTCCATGCGTCGAGTGCGCGTCGCAAACGAGAAGTCCATCACATATACGTGCATTCTGAGTAGGACACATGTTCAGTGCGTGGAGAAATAAGTAGTGTCCGATCGGCGCGCCCAGCGTACGGGATTGGTATCTGTTCTGTGTATGCGGTTCGCTGCCACGAAGTGGTAAACTCTAATCCTTCGCAACTTTCAGTAGTAATGATACGATCAGTAGGGATAAGTTTTTATTGCCTCGTTGTCGCTACCATTCCGCGTGTGCTATACAGCGTGTGAGCGGCTTTGACGGCTGCGATGCGCCGTGGTGACCGCGACGTTCGAGCTATGTTCTTGCGTTATAAAGTGTGTTCGCAAGCTACAAATCGTGATATATATGTGCGATGTGTCGCAGCGTTGCTGGGTGTAGAAGTGCTCGTTCTACGCGATGTGCGTGTGCTCGGAAGTGAACTGTGCAGAAGTGTTGCTGATCGCGTTTTCATATGAAGTACCCTTATATATAAGCCCTATCACACTGGCGTTTTCTGCTTCGTGCGTGTATCGTTTGTTTCAGAAGTTACTGCGCTTTTAAAGGTGGTTCTATTGTGATGGAGTTTAGGGAACATCATAATAGTTACGTGCGGCAAGACATACAGCGCTGTCCTGAAATGTAGACATGCCTGATAGCAGTACTGTCATGAATGTAAATTCCGGGCAGCCTTGCTTTTTATCATGTGGACATTGGTGTGAATAGCAAGATTTTTAGATTTCACGAAGTAAATTGCTTTAAATTTTGTGATGCAAACATACCTAAAAATCCTAACTGCTTGTTTTTGGCTGGTGACTAAGCACAGAGTCTGTGAAGACACCAGTGGCATGGTAAATGAATATGTTATAGGCAAGAACTGGATCATCATCAGCATGTGATGCAAACTGCTTACATACCTAAAAATCCTAACTGCTTGTTTTTGGCTGGTGACTAAGCACAGAGTCTGTGAAGACACCAATGGCATGGTAGGTGAATATGTTATAGGCAAGAACTGGATCATCATCATCAGCATGTGATGCAAGCGGCTTACATACCTAAAAATCCTAACGGCTTGCTTTTTGGCTGGTGACTAAGCACAGAGACTGTGGAGACACCAGTGGCATGGTAGATGAATATGTTATAGGCAAGAACTGGATCATCATCACCAGCATGTGATGCAAGCGGCTTACATACCTAAAAATCCTAACTGCTTGTTTTTGGCTGGTGACTAAGCACAGAGTCTGTGAAGACACCAGTGGCATGGCAGATGAATATGTTATAGGCAAGAACTGGATCATCATCATCAGCCTGGTTACGCCCACTGCAGGGCAAACACCTCTCCTATACTTCTCCAACTACCCCGGCCATGTGCTAATTGTGGCCATGTTGTCCCTGCAAACTTCTTAATCTTTTCCGCCCACCTAACTTTCTGCAGCCCCCGGCTACGCTTCTCTTCCGTTGGAATCCAGTCCGTAGCCCTTAATGACCATCGGTTATCTTCCCTCCTCATTACATGTCCTGCCCATGCCTATTTCTTTTTCTTGATTTCACCTAAGATGTCATTAACTCGCGTTTGTTCCCTTACCCAATCTGCTCTTTTCTTGTGCCTTAACGTTACACCCACCATTATTCTTTCCATAGCTCGTTGCGTCGTTCTCAATTTCAGCAGAACCCTTTTCGTAAGCCTCCAGGTTTCTGCCCCATATGTGAGTACTGGTAACACACAGCTGTTGTACACTTTCCTTTTGAGGGATAGTGGCAACCTACTGTTCATGATTTGAGAATGCCTGCCAAACGCACCCCAGCCCATTCTTATTCTTCTGATTATTTCAGTCTCATGATCCGGATACGCAGTCACTACCTGCCCTAAGTTTAAGCCACTTAATACTTTGTTATTTACAGTGTTTCAAAATGCTCCATGAGTTTCTTTCCACGTAAGTGCGAGGCTCGGAGCAGGAGCTGTGGCACTTGAAAGTAGCCTGGGGCCTGACGAACCAACCGACTGAGCTATCTTTCCGGGCAACATCGAAGGGTCACGAGTTCAAATCACCTGTTATGTTCCTTTTTTTTTTCGCCCCCTTTTCTTTTTTTTCTTTCTTTTAATGTCTTTTCCTTTATTTTATCACTGTACGGGAACCCTCCTAAAAAAAAAGAAGAAAAAAAAAGAACGATATATATCTTCAAATATGTATGGCCTCACACTCACATGTTCAGGTCATAAATACCAGGTTCTGTAGCCGAGTGCCATCCATGCGGTATAACCGAGCTCAGATTGGTCCACCTTGACTGACCAAATAGGGCACCACTGTAGGTTAAATGAGGCGTACAACTCCTGCGGGACCCGCCGTGGTTGCTCAGTGGTTATGGTGTTAGACTGCTGAGCACGAGGTCGCGGGATTGGACCCCGACCACGGCGGCCGCATTTCGATGGGGGCGAAATGCGAAAACACCCGTTTACTTAGAATTAGGTGCACGTTAAAGAACCCCAGGTGGTCGAAATTTTCGGAGTCCTCCACTACGGCGTGCATAATCAGAAAGTGGTTTTGTCACGTACAACCCCATAAATTAATATTTAATTTAACTCCTACGGGGACGGTAGAGTATCCGTCTCCAGTGCAAGAGGACCGTGATTCAAATCCCGGTGCCGCGCTAATCTCCACCGGAAAATACAAAAAAAAACCGTGTGTTGAGAAAATTGCACAAACAGGCCTGGAGTGCGGCCTGATCCCGGTGACCAGAACCGGTAACGCACTCTCTCACCAGAGCAGGATTGGCCACCCTGGTGCAGTACTTGGCCACAACCTCCTATATGAATACAACAATCGAACCCCGGCCCTCAGTCCCCAGCAGCCGCGAAGCAACTGACCACGGCGGCGGTCAGATCTGTGACGCTGCAGAGGGTGCTAAGAATACCTGGCTCCGGACAGGCCGCCATTGGAATCTGAACCTGGCAACGTTTAACGTTAGAACGCTATCTAGTGAGGCGAGTCTAGCAGTGTTATTGGAGGAATTAGAGGGTAGTAAATGGGATATAATAGGGCTCAGTGAGGTTAGGAGGACAAAAGAAGCATATACAGTGCTAAAAAGCGGGCATGTACTGTGTTACCGGGGCTTAGCGGAGAGACGAGAACTAGGAGTCGGATTCCTGATTAATAAGGAAATAGCTGGTAACATACAGGAATTCTATAGCATTAACGAGAGGGTGGCATGTCTTGTTGTGAAACTTAATAAGAGGTACAAAATGAAGGTTGTACAGGTCTACGCTCCTACATCTAGTCATGATGACCAGGAAGTCGAAAGCTTTTATGAAGACGTAGAATCGGCGATGAGTAAAGTCAAAACAAAATACACTATACTGATGGGCGACTTCAATGCCAGGGTAGGCAAGAAGCAGGCTGGAGACAAGTCAGTGGGGGAATATGGCATAGGCTCTAGGAATAGCAGAGGAGAATTATTAGTAGAGTTTGCAGAACAGAATAATATGCGGATAATGAATACCTTTTTCCGCAAGCGGGTTAGCCGAAAGTGGACGTGGAGGAGCCCGAATGGTGAGACTAGAAATGAAATCGACTTCATACTCTGCGCGAACCCTGGCATCATTGAAGATGTAGACGTGCTCGGCAAGGTACGCTGCAGTGACCACAGGATGGTAAGAACTCGAATTAGCCTAGACTTGAGGAGGGAACGAAAGAAACTGGTACACAAGAAGCCAATCAATGAGTTAGCGGTAAGAGGGAAACTAGAGGAATTCCGGATCAAACTACAGAACAGGTATTCGGCTTTAACTCAGGAAGAGGACCTTAGTGTTGAAGCAATGAACGACAACCTCATGGGCATCATTAAAGAGTGCGCAATAGAAGTCGGTGGTAACGCCGTTAGACAGGAAACCAGTAAGCTATCGCAGGAGACGAAAGATCTGATCAAGAAACGCCAATGTATGAAAGCCTCTAATCCTACAGCTAGAATAGAACTGGCAGAACTTTCTAAGTTAATCAACAAGCGTAAGACAGCGGACATCAGGAACTATAATATGGATAGAATTGAACAGGCTCTCAGGAACGGAGGAAGCCTAAAAACAGTGAAGAAGAAACTAGGAATAGGCAAGAATCAGATGTGTGCGTTAAGAGACAAAGGCGGCAATATCGTTACTAATATGGATGAGATAGTTCAAGTGGCTGAGGAGTTCTATAGAGATTTATACAGTACCAGTGGCACCCACGACGATAGTGGAAGAGAGAATAGCCTAGAGGAATTCGAAATCCCACAGGTAACGCCAGAAGAAGTAAAGAAAGCCTTAGGAGCTATGCAAAGGGGGAAGGCAGCTGGGGAGGATCAGGTAACAGCAGATTTGTTGAAGGATGGTGGTCAGATTGTTCTAGAGAAACTGGCCACCCTGTATACGCAATGCCTCATAACCTCGAGCGTACCGGAATCTTGGAAGAACGCTAACATAATCCTAATCCATAAGAAAGGGGACGCCAAAGACTTGAAAAATTATAGACCGATCAGCTTACTGTCCGTTGCCTACAAAGTATTTACTAAGGTAATCGCAAATAGAATCAGGAACACCTTTGACTTCTGTCAACCAAAGGACCAGGCAGAATTCCGTAAAGGCTACTCAACAATAGACCATATTCACACTATCAATCAAGTGATAGAGAAATGTGCAGAATATAACCAACCCTTATATATAGCTTTCATTGATTACGAGAAAGCGTTTGATTCAGTCGAAACCTCAGCAGTCATGGAGGCATTACGGAATCAGGGTGTAGATGAGCCATATGTAAAAATACTGGAAGATATCTATAGCAGCTCCACAGCCACCGTAGTCCTCCACAAAGAAAGCAACAAAATCCCTATAGAGAAAGGCGTCAGACAGGGAGATACGATATCTCCAATGCTATTCACAGCATGTTTACAGGAGGTATTCAGAGGCCTGGAGTGGGAAGAATTGGGGATAAAAGTTGATGGAGAATACCTTAGCAACTTGCGATTCGCTGATGATATTGCCTTGCTTAGTAACTCAGGAGACCAATTGCAATGCATGCTCACTGACCTGGAGAGACAAAGCAGAAGGGTGGGTCTGAAAATTAATCTGCAGAAAACTAAAGTACTGTTTAACAGTCTCGGAAGAGAACAGCAGTTTACGATAGGTAGCGAAACACTGGAAGTGGTAAGGAAATACATTTACTTAGGGCAGGTAGTGACCACGGATCCGGATCATGAGACTGAAATAACCAGAAGAATAAGAATGGGTTGGGGTGCGTTTGGCAGGCATTCTCAAATCATGAACAGTAGGTTGCCACTATCCCTCAAAAGGAAAGTGTACAACAGCTGTGTGTTACCAGTACTTACATATGGGGCAGAAACCTGGAGGCTTACGAAAAGGGTTCTGCTGAAATTGAGGACGACGCAACGAGCTATGGAAAGAAGAATGATGGGTGTAACGCTAAGGGATAAGAAAAGAGCAGATTGGGTGAGGCAACAAACGCGGGTAAACGACATCTTAGTTGAAATCAAGAAAAAGAAATGGGCATGGGCCGGACATGTAATGAGGAGGGAAGATAACCGATGGTCACTAAGAGCTACGGACTGGATTCCAAGGGAAGGGAAGCGTAGCAGGGGGCGGCAGAAAGTTAGGTGGGCAGATGACATTAAGACATTTGCAGGGACAACATGGCCACAATTAGTACATGACCGGGGTAGTTGGAGAAGTATGGGAGAGGCCTTTGCCCTGCAGTGGGCGTAACTAGGCTGATGATGATGAGATAAACATTGTTACTACATGCTCATGGCAGTCATTTCAAACTAGATTGCTCAGCCAGAGAAAGTACAAATAGAAGTCTCAATGTTTATTCGAATTTGGTATTCCTAAACAGATTATATTGGCAGAATTTTATGCCTGCTTTCATTTCCTGCAATTCAATGTTCAGAGCTGGAAAAACTGATTCCTTTTCTTGCTGTCGAAAGGCTGATTCAATGTCGATAGCAAGCTATAATTATTCATTTCGGGAGTGTTAAGCAATTACTATATCTCTAAGCTTATCAATGCGTTTTTGTTCCACGAACACAATTAAGTTTTCTGTCTCCCTCTCATTGACAGCCATGGAATGAAACTGCTCACTTTCATAAGTATCAGGATGCAAACATTCTGGAGTTTGTCCTGGGCATTTGTCTGCATCCTATAGTGTGCATGTTTGTATCAAGTTCTGATGTTGCAATCGCAGTGATCTACGCATATTGTTATATTGCAACAAATTTATTTAACTTTGTTTTCAAATCTGCAATGTGGCCATGCAGTAACGACCACATTATTAAGGAAAAAAAAAAACTTTGCAGTGTACGTGTTGGAATCTATGTGAAGTGAAGTTTTTGTCAAGTGGTCAATTAAATGCTGTTAAAGTAACTGCGATATGTACAATGTCTTATTTTCAACAATCCAACATGTGATCTTTTGCAAGGTTTGCTTATGCACCGCATAGGTCACAACCTTAATGTAATGTAATCTTTATGCATTACACTGTTCACCAACCATATCGAAACGCAAATGGCAGTTAATGTAGATGCACGCTGCGAGACATCAACACAGTGACATTTGTTGAGCAAGGAATGGTGCAAGGTGTATGCAGATGAATGAATGACGTGCTTATGTACTTATTTATTTATATACCTCGCAGGCTGCAAGTTTGGGGTATTATGCAAGGGGGAATAAAAAAGTTGTTACAAAAGGAAGAAGGGCACAACATTAAGAAAAAAACCAGCAAAAAAGCAGTACCAATACATTGCACCAACTAGCCCAACATGTTTTACTGGCACAACATTATACAATACTTAACAAACAATAACAGAAAAAGTTACTGCCCATGCACCCTGTACAGACCAGTGAAGCTGAAATGTGCGGCCCCGGTGTTTGTCACTGAGTTAATTCCAACGGTTTATTCAAGTCATTCTATATTATTGGTTATGTCTGTGTTTCTTAATAAGGTTATGCACATGTTTGGCTTGGGTTTCTCACATTGTTTATTTGGAATGCCACACATCGCACTTTGCAAGATCACCATCATGGAAAGCGCAATGAGTGGTTCATTGTGTTAATCCAGCGGGTCCATCAAAGTCTTTCTGAATTATGTTACGCACTTGTGTTTTGTAATGCGTTAATCATAATGTTTATGACTCAGTTATGCACTGTAGTTACCAAGTGACGTACCCGGGCTGCACGTTTCATTTATTTAAATACAGGGACACATTTTTGAACCTATTGGGAAGTCAAAAAGAGACTGCTGCACACGCGCTCTGCTGCTAGAGAGAAATGACGTCACCATCGGTATAGTGAATGGCCCACCACACCTTTGCTGCGAGATAATAATGACATCATGATCTTGTCTTAACCCCATCCCCCTCTGTGTCCCTTCCCTGCAATAATACGTAGATAAATGTATGTTTGAAATGCATAAGCATTTCTATGTCTACCCAACAAGAAATTTCGACGTCCATCATGCAAGACGAATGCAATGGCTCACACCCCATTAAACTATGGCTCACGCCCCCACACTAGGGTTTTTGTGATCGGACCACGAGTGTTTCGCATAGGCATATACAGCTTCACTGTAAGAAGAATGAACACCTTTCTGCTAGAGACTAAGACAATTATGAGGTGTATTAACAAGTGAAAGTTTATTGAACATGCCGAGTAAATGCTGGTCGACAAGCAATAAATCAAATTTACACAAAAAGCAGAAGCAAGATCTGATGTGTGTCCATACATATCTCAACAAGAAACGCATCCATCTCTGAAAGTGTAACAGAGGCCATGCTGACACAAGATTCTCCCAGTGTCTTTGCATCTACAGCTTCCATAATTTCTCTAGGCAGCCGATCTCCACAGAATGCTAGCTTCCTCTACAATGCTGAGCGTGCATTGTAGAGGAAGAAGCTAGCATTCTGTGCAGATCGGCTGCCTAGAGAAATTATGGATGCTGTAGATCTAAAAATGCTGGGTTAATCTTGTCAGCACGGCCTCCATTAGAAATGCATGCATTTCCTGTCAGGAAACGCACATGAATTTTTGCTTCTCCTTTTTGTGTATGTTCAGTCTATTGTCAGCGAGCATTTACTCAGTGTGTACAATAAACTTTTGGTTGTTAGATCATCTCGGTTTTCTTGTTCGTCCTATGTGTTCTCTGGTGCCATTTGCAGCCAGGCTATTCATTTTTTTTAGTCTTCAACAAGTCACTTTAATAGCCCTTATGATGCTTCTGTGTACCTTATAATATCTTTTATTTCGCCAATGTAGCAAAATGTATAGTGTGAAGCAGTAAGAAGAGGGTATGCTAACTTCTAATTAAAAGGTTTATTGTGAAAATGCAGTGATCTATAAAGGTTACCAGAAAGTAGTACATTAATAAAACTTGATAAAGACTAGTGCTTGATGAAACCAGACATAAAAGCAGGAAAGGGGGAAAATACATATAGATATACAAGTCCAGGGAAAAAAAAAACATTGTGATCACCAAGTGTGCACGTGGCTACTTTCCAGGAAACTCATTTTTTTTTTCCAATGGCATGGAACTAGAAGAATGTGCTTGCATAAGCAAGCTGTCAGTCTGTCTATTGGAATAACAACAGTGTTTCTTGAAAGGTGCTGGCATGCAGGATTGGCAGTTGTAATGATTTTTTCCTGCACTTGGAATTTTTCTCTATTTTCTTTCTGTAGCATTTTAATTTATGTTTGGCTGCATCAAGCACCAATTTTTATCTATCCTTAAAAGATGTCTTTCTTTTTCTGGGGAAAACTCGGGGAAGGCGGGAGATGGAAATTCAAGACGATGAGCAACACGAGAACTAGATGAAAGTAGGAGCCAACGTTTCCACAAGTGGACCTTGAAGAAGACAAGTCCACTTGTCGAAATGTTGGCTCCTGCTTTCACCTTGTTCTTGTTTTGCTCATTGTCTTTTTTTTTCTGGTAATTTGTATAACTCGCCACATTTTTACAAATGAACCTGAATTGAAAGTTAGTCCTCATCCATCTCTAGTGTCATCCTGTTGATACTGCTTCATGCTATGCACTCTTGCAACATTTGTGTGTGTGTGTGCCTGTGCACGCGTGGATTTGGATGTGAAATCGGGCCCTTGGGCAGAGGTATCATTGTTCTCCTGCGCAGCCTTATGAATTCATTAACTATAGTGCAACAGAAATGCGATGGACAGGAACGAAGTGAACACACAGAGCGCTTCGTTCTTGTCTGTTGTCTATCTGTTGCGCTTTAGTTAATAATGAATACAAACAAACTCATCTAGTTTTCAGTTATTATGTCAGGCTTATAAGCCCGCTTGTGTCCTGGAATATCTGCATGGCTTTGTATCCTGTAATTTAATTTCTGGTCATGTGCTTGCAAGTCGCGTGTCAATCTCCTGATTTTCCTGACAATCTTGTATGATGTGCAGGCCCAGACAGTTTCTGGTGAATCCATGCAGTGTACTGTGCAGGGTGTAATATGCACTACAAGTGCTGCTTTGATTGCTTTCATTTCAGCTTTTCTAGGTGTAGGATGACCTGGAATGGTACTCACTTATATGGGGTTTAGTTTTATGTTGTGTCATACTACTGTTACACTGCTATTGCCAGATCAGTGTACTATATGTGCCTTATGTTTGCTTGCATCTTCATGATTAGCAACCTCCTCTGTGTGTTTGGCAGTTGCATATAGTCTCATGGCCTAATTGTTTGCCCCCATATTTCACGGTATGGGCCTGTTGTGTTTCAAGTTCAGGTACTCCCGAGGTTGTGTTTCTGAAGGGAGGGGTAGTCTTTGCATCTCATATGCTAGCTGGCATAGTATCTTGGGACGAGGTTCTGAGCTCTTGAGACAAAGAATTTGTGCTGCAGGCTGCAACTCTACTCTGTCTAGGTGCTTGTTCGTTAGCTCTTTCTCATAGAGTTCTTCAAGCATGGTAAAGTTGGAAAGACCTGTTATTACTACCTGATGCCTGTATTCGATGAGTTGTCTTTTTTATGTGCTGCTGGTAATTCATACCGTACCATACCTTGGACACAAGCACAGCATCTCCGATTTTCTATAGTATCCACTCGTCCACCCCCATTATTTAGAGATTATTATTTTCACCAGGTGTGGAAGTTGCGTCCAGGCATTGTACCCACGTGCTCGCTCTGCCGTCATGGGCTTACACTAGCTGAGGGTTTGTGGTTGTTGACTTGCGTGCATATTTGTCCAGCTATTGGGGTAGTTCTTGATTCTAGTCTTTCTTTTTTTTCCGACGTCGAAATGAGCTGACTTATGAGAAAGTGAGAGGCCAGACTGGCCAAGAAAGTCTGCAGTGTTGTCGAGGGCTTGTTGCATCATTCTTGATTTCTGTAAAAGATAGCTTTCCCATAGGCTGTAATACACCATAGGCTGTAGTGTTTCTTGTAGTATGCCGTTGTTGTTGGTGTGTGTGGGCCAAATGTACCTCCAACTCTCACCTGGAATTTTCTGTCTTTCAGAAAGTTACTGTTTAAGTGCCCTACCAGAAATGTTTTTGCTCATCGTTCCTCTTATTAGAGCAGCATGAGGTACTGCTGTTAAAAGCCTCTTCAGTCTCTTCATTTCTTCATAAGCGGTATTACACAATGTCCTGCAATAAAGTTTCTGCTGCTTATGGCCCACTCATATCTGCCAGAAGGGACAACTCTTGAAAAAGGTTTTCATTGTACCATGTGTGTGACATAGTATGAGCATTCATGCCTTGATATTTATACATCTGTAGAACCAGCTTCCTGACAGAGTACTTGCTATACCTGATCATGTTTATTTGTGCAGTGCTGTTGAACAATACATATTGATGCAATGAATATTTACACACTCGAATTATCACGAAAGATGGTTGTTTTACAATTCTGCCCTTTGCTTTCTATTGGTGTTAAATTTTGCATAAGCATGCCCCGTATGCAATATTATTTTGAAGTGTAAGGGTTCAATAAAAGGTGATGAACTAAATCTAAGTGCAAGAGCTTTTTTTTTCACTTATGACTCCCATCGAAATGCAACTTCCATGGCTGGCAAATCAACCCCTCGCCTTGTGTTAGCAGCAGAATGCTATAGCCACAGTGGCAGGTGAACAAATTGAGGAGCAATATTTCTGCCTATAATTTTTTTTCTTGCCTGTATGTAAGTAAAGCTTGGAATAAGTTTCTCATTGCAAAAAAGCCCAGTTTGTGGTCTTTTATTGAATAAACCACATATTGTGTATAGTTGAAATACAGAAATTTGTTCTAAAATCCTCGGGTGATATATGTTCTTGCAAGTACCATGGTATTTCATTACTTATAAAGATGGTAATCCCAGCGGATATCGTTATATGGGTTTACACACTAATATATGTGATCACAAACTTATTAGAAACTTACTAGAAACATGTAAGGCATGAATATTTCTGCACACTTGATAAGCTGTGAACGTGCAAGAACTGCTTGTACTGGCTGAATTCACTGCACAATTTTGATTTGCTTTTCTTCAGCGTGCCGTTTCATACTGTTTTATCCCCACAAGAACAGGCCGTTTGCCTGCTTTTCGCATTGTTGCACGAGTTCTACATGATTGTGCAGAAGGGTACGTTGTCACTGTGCCACTACAGCAAGCAGTTTACTTTTTTTTTTTTTTATTGCGATAGAGGCTTGCCCTTAAGGCATAATTCTTGGAGCGTATATGTGTATTATATGTGTGCTGTGAGGCCTGTGTTGTGTATGAATTGAAACAGTGTTTTGTGGAATCTGTTGTCATGTATCCAGCGGTCATAGCTGGTTGTCACACTGTAGCGGAGGCCGGCTTGCAGTAGGAGACGCGAGCGCGTTCCGATTGTAAACCCGTACATGTCCATATTAGGTGGTATGCATCTGATTCCACCACAGGAATGGAGCAGTATGGACACGTAGCACCCAGTGGTAAATGCGACCAGTTCCGCCTTGAGACAACAGCCGGTGTAAGGGCCACCCCGGCCCGAAGCCTCCTAAGCACAACTTCCTCCGCCCTAGTAAGATGAAGGGGGAGGGAGCAGACACACGGTGGGATAAGAGCGCGTGTGTCCTGCCGGAGAACATTTTTACGGGCTCGCAGCGAGTTACGGGGTTGGGGTGGGAGGGGAATAGGTGGAGGATCAGGATTAGGAGGGCAGTGTGCCTGCTGGTCAGCAGCAATGTTGTGAGGGTTTGCTGAATGGCCTTGAATCCAGTGTACCTTGACGCAAGTAGCTGTCTTACTATTCATAGTGTGTATTCTCTCGCAGATTTCCATCGCCTTATCAACCTTCTTGAGTTCCTGAATAGCCGCTAAAGAGTCAGTGAAGATATCTAGTTGCTTGATGGTAGGCAGCTTAGATGTCGCATCTTGCACAGCGTCATGGATGTCTTGAAGTTCCATTACTAGAGCGCTGGCTTCCGTAGATAAATAGCGGT
Source organism: Dermacentor andersoni (assembly GCF_023375885.2). Taxonomy (NCBI): domain Eukaryota; kingdom Metazoa; phylum Arthropoda; class Arachnida; order Ixodida; family Ixodidae; genus Dermacentor; species Dermacentor andersoni. The sequence continues at coordinate 209,871,139 of NC_092815.1, read as the reverse complement.
GGTGGCCGCTGATGAAATTATGCGTAGTACTCAGGAATGATGTCCTTCCGCCGTCCGGGAGAATGGCAGCATCCGTATAGACTTTGCAGGTGTTAACGCATGATGCATCGACGTTGTTGTGTTCGTCAATAATACCTGTTGTATCGCTGCGTCGTAACTTCGTTGGCTTATTAGTTGTGATGCTGGTGAATTCCCAGGGAGGCATTGGATAGGGCTGATTGTCAATCCGAGAGCCGCGGTGAAAATGAGCATGCAACGCAGCGACAGCCGGAATAAGTTGCTTTTTTATTTCACGTGCTTTTTCACGTTGCAAAATTAGCTCTGCAATTGTGTTGAGCTGGGCATGTTCTTGTAAGGTTGGTATCGGAGTGATGCGGGGCAGTGCTGTGATTGTGCGCATAGCAGTTTACTTAATCTACTAGCTGTACAGTTAATTACCTTGCAGAGCAAGTGTTCATACAGATGCAGTAAGGATACAAAGTCCGCAACATAGTCAATGTTTATTGGTTTCTGTGCAAGAAAAAAGAATTCTCCAGAGAAGAGGTGCAACTTAACGTGCATGTAATATTTTATTCAAGCCACGGATTTAATGCTATCGTAGCAAATTCATTACGATAGCCTACACTTTTGCTCTGTCAAATTTAATAAGAGGAAAGATAAGCTTTCAAGATGCATCGGGAAATTCATGCTTGACAACCGACACGAAAATGCAACTGAACGGTACCGCGTTCAGCGCAACGTTGAAATACTTTGCTGTCTTGTCATTTGGCCTTGCCGAGGTTGAAATGATTCAAGCTGCTCCGTAAGCGCAATTTTTGCATGCTGCTCAACAAAAGAAAATTGTGACGACCTCGTCGTCTGCTGGGGATCGAACACCTCCTAGCACTGACAACTCGCAAAGGCTTACGAAGCAAACGTGAAAATGCACTTCATTTGTTGTGTAGTGTGTCAACAAACGCATAGCAATCGGAGAATGCAATCTGCGGTACAAGTTTTTTTATTCTCCCTTCGCGTACGCACCGAATTCGACTATCCACGTCTCCGCGCCTTGCACTTGTCGTGCGAGACGCCATTTTCCAAAACAAACCGGCGAAATAGCTCCGTTGACAGCTCTCCGCGCAATTTCCACGGAAAATCGCAGCGATCGGTGCGACGGTGCGACTGTGCGACCAACCGGTTGGTCGCAGCCGAAAATCGGGGGGTCGGCACTGCGACTGCGATTTTCATCGCAAACGACGGAAATCGCACTTCCGGTGCGACGAAAATCGCATCATGTGAAACAGGCTTTAGGCTACAGGGGGCTCTATTCCCACGCTTACATATTGCATCAATGTGTGCATTACACGTAAGATCTGAAGCATAATTTAGACCTAAATAATAATGTTCAGTTACCATATTTAGTTTTCTATCCCGAATACTATGCGGATAACCTGGGGTCATATTTTTTTTCTCGTTACAGAAGTAAAAATTTATTTTCCTAGGCTTAGCGCCATTTGTCATTCGTCACACTATTCCCAAATTTTCTACAAATTATTTTGTAGTTCTAAATGATCCTAAAGAGTGTCTACCTTGTTACATAAAACACAGTCGTCTGCAAATAATATCAGTGGGACTGTAATGCCACTAACCAAATCATTATTAAATAATAACTAAAGAAGAAGTCCAATACATTGCCTTAAAGCACGCCACATTTCACGGAAATAAATGCAGATTTTTGACCACTTACCTCTGCATATTGCTCTCGACATCGCATGCATGGGGTCGACCATTTTGTTATTTTGATATTTTCAATGATTGCGTCAATTTCGAGCAAGTGTTCTGGGTGGGAAACTTTCTCGAATGCCTTCGCAAAATCAATGAATATTGTCGCGTGGTAGTGACGTTAAAGAACACAGTAGCAGTACTGTGAAAGACAAAACTAGCTTTTATTGGGCGAACCTGTGCCCACAAAACATTCTACACTTAAAGCACAACGATAGCGGCGAACACAGTCGGCGATCGTCGAAAATCTGATCAGCGGGTCAAGCGCGTCGGCTTTTATAGAGCAGTCATCGAATGTTCCAGACTAATCGTTGGGACCCGCGTGCCTTCCACAAAGTTCTACACCATTCGCGTCAGGTGATGAAATCAGATAACATAAGGTTCGGCGACAACAGACAGCGGATAGAAGCATCGATAACTTTCCAGAAACTTCGGATACATGCAGGCGCGTCCCGCGCTGTGCGATAACATTTGTTAGGCGGGGAAACGTGGTCGGCCGATAAAGATAAGTACACGTGTCATTACCCCCCTCTTAGAAAGCATCAACCCGATGCTGCAAACAAGTGAAAGTAATAAACAAAAGCACTCGTAGCAAAGAAAACAACAAAAATAAGGAAGTTCGTCAGCGTCCGTAAAAGGGTTTAAGGCGCACCACGTGGACCACTTCAGATCGTGTGCGGCGCCGCTGTGAATGCGAAATGCCGTCTGGCACGACCTCATAGTCCAGAGCACCAATACGTCGGACGACCTTGTAGGGTCCGAAATAGCGTCGCAGTAGCTTCTCACTGAGTCCTCGTCGGCGTATCGGGGTCCATACCCAAACGCGGTCGCCGGGCTGGTACTCGACGAAGCGTCGTCGGAGGTTGTAGTGTCGGCTGTCGGTCCTCTGCTGGTTCTTGATCCGCAAGCGGGCGAGCTGTCGGGCTTCTTCGGCGCGCTGGAGATAGGTAGCGACGTCAAGATTTTCCTCGTCAGTGACGTGCGGCAGCATGGCCTCGAGCGTCGTCATCGGGTTCCTGCCGTAAACCAGCGCAAATGGCGTGATCTGTGTTGTTTCTTGCACCGCGGTGTTGTAAGCGAAGGTTACATACGGCAGGACCACGTCCCACGTCTTGTGCTCAACGTCGACGTACATCGCCAGCATGTCGGCGAGGGTCTTGTTCAGGCGTTCCGTGAGACCATTCGTCTGCGGATGGTAGGCAGTTGTCCTCCTGTGGCTTGCCTGGCTGTACTGCAGAATGGCTTGGATGAGCTCTGCTGTAAAAGCCGTTCTTCTGTCGGTGATGAGGACTTCTGGGGCACCATGTCGCAGCAGGATGTTCTCGACAAAAAATTTCGCCACTTCGGCTGCGCTGCCTTTTGGCAGAGCTTTAGTTTCAGCAAAGCGGGTGAGATAGTCCGTCGCCACGACGATCCACTTATTCTCGGATGCTGACATCGGAAACGGCCCCAACAAATCCATCCCAATCTGCTGGAATGGTCGGCGAGGAGGTTCGATCGGCTGTAGTAATCCTGCTGGCCTTGTCGGTGGTGTCTTGCGTCGCTGACACTCTCGGCATGTCTTGACGTAATGGGCGACGTCGGCGGTCAGACGCGGCCAGTAATACCTTTCCTGTATTCTCGACAGAGTCCGGGAGAATCCGAGGTGCCCAGCGGTTGGGTCGTCGTGTAGGGCGTGCAGTATTTCTGGACGCAGCGCTGACGGTACAACAAGAAGGTAGCTGGCGCGGACTGGTGAGAAGTTCTTCTTCACGAGCAGGTTGTTTTGTAGCGTGAACGAAGACAATCCACGCTTAAATGCCCTAGGGACAACGTCGGTGTGCCCTTCCAAATACTCGACTAGGGCTTTTAGCTCCGGGTCTCCTCGTTGCTGTTCGGCGAAGTCTTCCGCGCTTATTATTCCAAGGAAGGAGTCGTCATCCTCGTCATCTTGCGGTGGCGGGTCGATGGGGGCGCGTGATAGGCAATCAGCATCTGAGTGTTTTCGTCCAGACTTGTATGTTACAGTGATGTCGTATTCTTGTAGTCTGAGGCTCCACCGTGCCAGCCGTCCTGAAGGGTCCTTTAAGTTAGCTAGCCAACACAACGCGTGATGGTCGCTGACCACTTTGAATGGCCTGCCATATAGGTAAGCGCGAAATTTAGCTGTAGCCCAAACGATGGCGAGGCATTCCTTTTCGGTTGTAGAATAATTGCCTTCCGCTTTTGACAACCACCGGCTAGCGTAAGCTATCACGTGTTCATGTCCATCTTTTCTCTGGACTAGGACGGCACCGAGGCCTAGGCTACTGGCGTCAGTGTGGATTTCGCTATCGGCGTGCTCGTCGAAGTGCGCAAGTATAGGCGGCGACTGCATGCGTCGTTTTAGTTCTTGAAATGCGTCGGCCTGCGGCGTTTCCCATTTGAACTCGACGTCACATTTAGTTAGCTGGGTCAGCGGCACAGCGATGCGTGAAAAGTCCTTGACAAATCGCCTGTAGTAGGCACACATGCCAAGAAATCTACGCACTGCCTTCTTGTCGGTGGGCTGCGGGAACTTTGAGATGGCAGCTGTCTTCTGCGGGTCAGGGCGGACTCCAGACTTGCTGATGACGTGGCCTAGGAACAGAAGCTCATCGTAAGCGAAGCGGCACTTTTTTGGTTTCAGAGTGAGCCCTGATGACTTGATGGCCTCTAGTACTGTGGCAAGCCGCCTAAGGTGATCATCGAAATTTCCGGCGAATACAACGACGTCATCCAAGTAAACGAGACAGGTCTGCCACTTCAATCCTGCTAAAACCGTGTCCATCACGCGCTGGAACGTTGCAGGCGCCGAGCACAGTCCAAATGGCATAACCTTGAACTCGTAGAGGCCGTCTGGGGTGATGAAGGCGGTCTTTTCGCGATCTCTTTCGTCGACTTCTATTTGCCAATAGCCAGACTTGAGGTCCATCGAGGAGAAGTATTTAGCGTTGCAGAGCCGATCCAATGCGTCGTCTATCCGTGGGAGGGGGCATACGTCCTTCTTCATGATCTTGTTCAGACGACGATAATCGACGCAGAAACGTAGGGTACCGTCCTTTTTCTTCACCAGGACAACAGGGGATGCCCACGGGCTTTTCGACGGCTGGATGATGTCGTCGCGCAGCATTTCGTCGACTTGTTCTCTTATAGCTTCGCGTTCTCGCGGCGAAACTCGGTAAGGGCTCTGGCGGAGTGGTCGAGAGTACTCCTCAGTGATTATGCGATGCTTGGCGACTGGTGTTTCTCGAATCCTCGATGACGTCGAAAAGCAGCCTTTGTATCGTCGGAGCAGACTTCTGAGCTGCTGTTGCTTAATCACGGGGAGACTTGGATTAATGTCGTAGTCTGGTTCGGGAATTATGGTCGTCGGGGTAGATGCGGCGGAATCCGAGAGGACAAACGCATTACTGGTTTGCAGAATTTCCTCGATGTACGCGATCGTCGTGCCCTTGTTGATGTGCTTGAACTCCTGGCTGAAGTTTGTCAGCAACACTTTCGTGTGTCCTCCGTGCAGTCGAGCGATCCCTCTTGCGACACAAATTTCACGGTCTAGCAGTAGACGTTGGTCGCCTTCGATGACACCTTCTACGTCAGCGGGTATTTCGGTGCCGACCGAAATAATGCTGGAGCGAGGCGGGATGCTCACTTGATCTTTGAGCACACTCAAGACGTGGTGACTACGAGGGCTCTCCGGCGGTATCGCTTTATCTTCCGACAGCGTTATTGACTTCGACTTCAGGTCGATGATTGCGCCGTGTTGGTTCAGGAAGTCCATACCGAGAATGACGTCTCGTGAACACTGTTGGAGGATAACGAAGGTGGCAGGGTAAGTCCGGTCATGAATGGTTATTCTTGCCGTGCAGATTCCAGTTGGCGTAATCAGGTGTCCTCCAGCGGTGCGAATTTGAGGGCCTTCCCATGCAGTCTTAACCTTCTTCAACTGGACGGCGATGTCTCCACTCATGACGGAGTAATCAGCACCTGTGTCCACTAAGGCGGTAACTGCGTGGCCATCGAGACGCACGTCGAGGTCGGTGGTTCTTTGTCTGGCGTTGCAGTTAGGTCTTTGCGTCGGATCACGGCGGCATCGTGTTGAACTGAAGCTGGAACGTCGCGTCGTGAAGTCGTCTTTCGTCGGTGTAGTCTTGGCTCCCTGACTTCCTCGAGACGGCGGCGTGTCGTTATTATGTCGTCGAGATGGTTTCTTCGGCGTCTTCGTCGGTGGCGGAGGATCTTCGTCAGTTCGACGAACAGCAACCGCACCTCCATCGGTTGCTGCTTTTAGTTTTCCGGATATGGGCTAGCTGACCGGCCCCGGGCTGGGCCAGTGTATGGTCGGCGCTGCGGCGAGAGGTAGCGGCCTGGTGATGGCGAACGCGATGGTCGTCGAGAGCTCCACTGAGTAGCGGCGAGGTAGTCGGCGATGTCACGAGAGCGTTCACCTTCCCGAGGGCGCGGTGCGTTGACGGCGAACCCTCGCAATCCGAGGTCGCGGTATGGGCATCGGCGGTATACATGGCCGGCTTCGCCGCAGTGGTAGCAGAGCGGGCGGTGGTCGGGGGCTCGCCAAATGTCCGTCTTCCTCGCGTAGCTGCGCTGGGCGACGGGTGGGCGTGCTGGCGGCGGCGGTGGTGGACGACGGAATTGCGGTGTTACAGGGCCCTGGCGCGGTCGTGGAGGAGGACCTTGATGGCTTACGACGGCTGCGTAGGTCATCGCTTCGGGCTGGGGTTGCGGTAATTGAGGTTGCACCTCTGGAACTCCAAGCGCCCGCTGAACCTCATCTTTCACGATGTCAGCCATCGAGGCCACTTGAGGCTGCGACGACGGGAAGATCTTCTGAAGCTCCTCTCGTACGACTGCTCTGATAGTCTCGTCGGTAGCCGGTGATTGTACCCCGGCGTAGTTTGTAGAGTTCGTGCGGCGATCGAATTGCCGGTTTCGGATCTCGAGTGTCTTCTCAATGTTCGTCGCCTCACGAAGAAACTCTTCGACGGTCTTCGGTGGGCTTCTTACCATCCCGGCGAAAAGTTCCTCCTTTACACCACGCATCAGTAGGCAGACTTTTTTCTCCTCGGCCATATACGGGTCGGCGTGGCGGAACAAACGGCTCATTTCTTCCGTGAAGATGGCAACGTTCTCGTTTGGTAGCTGCACTCGGGCGTCCAGCATAGCTTCAGCCCTTTCCTTGCGCACGACGCTCGTAAAGGTGCGCAGGAAGCCGCTACGGAAGAGGTCCCATGTCGTCAAGGTCGACTCCCGGTTCTCAAACCACGTTCTGGCGGCATCTTCTAAGGCAAAGTATACATGCCGCAGCTTGTCGTCGGAGTCCCAGTTGTTAAAAGTCGCGATTCGTTCGTACGTCTCCAGCCTGGATTCTGGGTCTTCAGTCGCTGCTCCATGGAAGGTCGGTGGGTCCCGAGGTTGTTGTAGGATAACGGGGGACGCTGGGACAGCCATTGGGGTTGTTTTGACTACGATCTTTTTTGTCGACTCAGGTAGAAGTCCGTGCTCTGGGGGCAGTCTTTGCAGTCTGCGGCTAGCACGCTGGTCTTGGGCGATGTTGGTTTTGTCCTCGGGCTTCGGGCTTGAATCGCGGCTTTGCGGGGGCGTTCGGTACATGAACGCACTAGCACCTCCACCAGATGTCACGTGGTAGTGACGTTAAAGAACACAGTAGCAGTACTGTGAAAGACAAAACTAGCTTTTATTGGGCGAACCTGAGCCCACAAAACAGGCTACACTTAAAGCACAACGATAGCGGCGAACACAGTCGGCGATCGCCGAAAATCTGATCAGCGGGTCAAGCGCGTCGGCTTTTATAGAGCAGTCATCGAATGTTCCAGACTAATCGTTGGGACCCGCGTGCCTTCCACAAAGTTCTACACCATTCGCGTCAGGTGATGAAATCAGATAACATAAGGTTCGGCGACAACAGACAGCGGATAGAAGCATCGATAACTTTCCAGAAACTTCGGATACATGCAGGCGCGTCCCGCGCTGTGCGGTAGCATTTGTTAGGCGGCGAAACGTGGTCGGCCGATAAAGATAAGTACACGTGTCAATATAAAATATACCTGACAGCTTTTATTTGTTTCTGAGGGACCGTGTTCAACATCAACTAGCTGCGTTGTAGTGGACAGTCCCGTTCAAAACCTTTGCTCAGCTCTATACTATAAATTGCGTTTCTTAAGGTACTGCCATGGGTGCTTGCTAGTATTATGCTCCATTAACGTGCAGCAAGTACTCGTTAAAGAAATGAGTCAATAGTTGTCAACTTCTGGCGTACTGCCACATTGATGAATTGGTACCATTTTTGCTCGTTCACAGGCTGACGCGAAATGACGCGAAGTAACAAGGTTGGAGGAGTCGATCAATCCCTCAGTGGAGGTGCAAAGTATCATGTGATCTCTGTATTCCTTTGCGGTGGAATCGAGCCTTATCCGCATCGTGCAACCGTGCGGGGAAGCATTCCTCGTTAGCTGACCCTGTCGACATCTCCCGATTACCCAATCATGTTAGCCTTAGTAGGCTGATGACCTCCACCTACCCCGGAAATTTTATTGTACCAAGATTTCTGGCAAAAACGACGTGCGAGATACTTGGTTGTCCCACTCCACATCCAGTCAATTGCGAGCCCCGCCTTCCACCGCCTTCGAAAAAGGGTATATCTGCCCACCGCACGACCCACGTGACCGACATGATAGTTGATGACAATGTCTCCAGGATCGACCCAATTTACTCAGCGAGTAGCTTACCGATAAGACGGGCCGAACCACGGGAAATAGCGGAAAGAAAAAGTAAAGCAAATCGATTCGGTTACGTTTTAAAACTGATTGAGTGCTGCAGACATTACTATCCACCATTTTCGAATGCCCCAAGATAGAATGTCCCAATAAATACAGCCTTAACGAAACATGTGCCGCCAATGCCTTTATATCAGTATACTCTCATGACAGTGTTCTTGTTTCTCTTTACCCGCCGTGGTTGCTCAGTGGCTATGGTGTTGCGCTGCTGAGCACGAGGTCGCGGGATCGAACCCCGGCCACGGCGGCCGCATTTCGATGGGGGCGAAATGCGAAAACACCCGTGTACTTAGCTTTAGGTGCACGTTAAAGAACCCCAGGTGGTCGAAATTTCCGCAGTCCTCCACTACGGCGTGCCTCGTAATCAGAAAGTGGTTTTGGCACGTAGAACCCCATAATTTAATTTTTAAAATTTTTGTTTCTCTTTATAATATTGCTTTTTTCAGAGTGTGTCCTTTGGTTCAAGAAAGGGCTCAAGAACTCGGTGCCTGAGATATGCATGAACTACTTCGCTGACACCTGCGGCGTTGGCGCTCCCAAGCACAGCAGAGACCTTTGTGGGGACGACTAAGATGGCTAACTAAATGTAACGTAATTGAGTTTAGGCCTTGCCGAATAAATATGTACTGGCAGCAAAAATTTACCATATTTACCGCAGATGTTCTGTCTTCTAAGTTTTAACTGACCCTGAAAGTGGTGTCTTCACTGCATCACCTCTTCTTCCATTTATACCCACTTCCGCCGCCCGAATCGGGGTAGCATTGTCTGTGATAAAAATTACGACGCGGTTGACAATAAATATACCACGTATGTCTCTTTTTAGTGGCACGAGCATCGAGTGACACTCTTGCTTCTTGCGAACTTTCGGTTCACCTCCTGAGACGACTGGAGAGCAAATTCAAAATAAATCTGAAAAAAATATAAACAAAAATATGCAGTACGATATTTATAGGTTTGGTCGGGGTGGTAAACTTTATTGAAAGGGGGCAGGGTGAAGGGGGACGTGGCTGAGGTATCGGGTTCAAGTAAGGCCCTGGGCCTGCGTGACCTTCTCCGCCCAGCCCACCAGCTCAAGCTGTCGGTCGACGTCCCCGGAAATGAGCCAGGCTGTCCAGTCAGTCTCGCTGCTGACGGAGGGATGAGAAAACGGGAGCGAGGTGCATTTCCACATTATATGTGTGAGTGTTCCTGTTTGTGAACAGAGCCTACATTGGTCGCTTTCCTTGCCTCCTGTGATTTTGTTAATGTACTTTGGGTGAGGGCATGTGTTTGTCTGGAGTCGCCTAAACGTGACCGCTTGCGTTTTATCGAGTTACTTGGCCGGTGGTGGGAGCGCGCGATGCTACCTATGGGCTATTTCATGATAAGTCTCGCAGGGTTCCTCGTGTCTCTCCTCCTCATTCACGCCATCCGCATCCGCGGACGAGGCTCGGCGCGCGAGATCTCGAGCCAAACTGTGAGCCGACGCGTTTCCGGGCACAGCCGCGTGAGCGGGGGTCCACACGAGGGTTTTCAAGCCGCTTAGGGGGCGTCGTGTGAGGACATGGTACGCCTGTTTGGAAATTCTACCGCGGACGAAATTGCCGATGGCCTGCTTGCTGTCGCTGATGACTCGTATTCCCTTCCGCATGCATGGCCATGGCAATCGCGGTTTCCTCCGCTTCCACCACTCGGCCAGCCGTGATTTTTGTGTGTTCTATCAATCCTCCGTTGTGATCCGCTACCACCGCAGTCATGAGGCGAGGGTGTCTGGCTGCGTCTGTGTAGACCCCTCCATCTCGCAAGTCGTAGCGTCGCCAAATGGCTTCACTACGGGCCTGCCGACGGCACTGATGGAACTCGGGGTTCATGTTGCGGGGTAGAGGCGGGGCATAAGTATGCCCCCTGACCTTTCGCGGAATCGTCATCTACTCTGTAATCTCGGGGATGGCCTCGAGACTGAGCTTCCGGAGGACTGTGCGGCCAGCCGGGGTTAGCGAGAGACGACGGACTTGGGCTGTGTGGTCAGCGTCTAAGAGCTCCTCGATCGTGTTGTGCATGCCTAAGGCCTCTAGCCTTGCGGCGGCCGCGCGGTCCAGAAGGCCCAGGGCTGCCTTTGTGCTTCGTCTGATCATTGTGTTTAATTTGGCTAAGTCCGTGGCTGCGAGTTTGGCATATGGTGTCGAGTACATGGTTCTGCTGGTTATGTATGCCTGCACAAGTCGAAGCAGCTCGCCTTCGCCCATGCCGTGGTGCCGATTAGCCACCCGGCGAATGAGCTCTAGTCTGTAATTGGTTGCCCTGTGGAGTTTCATTAACATGAGCCCGCAGCGCGCGCGCAGCGTGTTCTGAAAGTCTAGCTTCAATATCTTGATATTGGGGCGCTCCGGGATGGTAAGTTCTCCGATATACGTTCAAGGAAGCGCGTTTCCCGTGGTAATCCCCCAGGACAGCTGCTTCTGCCGGGCTTGATCAGGAGGTATTCGGATTTTTCCGGTGAGCACGTCAGGCCACTTGACTCCGCACAAGCTTGTACGACGTCGATGCCGCGTTGCATGATCTCTTGAAGAGTTTGTGGATCATCCGCCGCTGCCCATAGTGTCACGTCGTCAGCGTAGAGGCTGTGGTGAAGCCCGGGGATAGAGCTCATTATAGATATGATATCGGAGCATAAATTTAACTACAATTTGAGTTACTGAAGTGTCTGCACCCACCGTGGTTGCTCAGTGGCTATGGTGTTGGGCTGCTGAGCACGAGGTCGCGGGATCGAATCCCGGCCACGGCGGCCGCACTTCGATGGGGGCGAAATGCGAAAACACCCGTGTACTTAGATTTAGGTGCACGTTAAAGAACCCCAGGTGGTCGAAATTTCCGGAGTCCTCCACTACGGCGTGCCTCATAATCAGAAAGTGGTTTTGGCACGTAAAACCCTATAATTTTTTTAACTGAAGTGTCTGGAATAATTATAATTAAAAACCATTGAGTCGACCGGGGACAAAATTCAAAATAAATCAGAAAAATAAACATAGTACCGTACAATATTCACAGCTTCCATCATACTTATGCTATCAGCCTATAAGTTTAGTTACAACTTGCGTTACTGAAGTCTCTAGAATAATTAGCCATAATTAGAAATAACTGAGACGAACCAGAGACTTCTTTAGTGCCTGGGTGTCCTCCACCCTGAGTGCATGATTTGGAGCCATTTTACGCGATAGCGTTCAGGGGCTCGTGTCGCAGAAAAGCGGGTGTCGTCGGCGTCGGTGGCGTTGAGCGTGAGCGCAAAATAGCGGAAGGCAATTCATAAATAAAAACGACTTGCAAGATGGGCTGGGTGGGAATCGAATCAGGGTCTCCGCAGTGTGAGACGGAGACGCTACCACTCAGCCACGAGTTCGATGCTTCATAGCGGGACAAAAGCGCCTCTAGTGAATGCGGTGTTGCCTTAGAAACGTGTCGTAGAAAGTTATACTGAGGTGTATATCGGTAATTAAGAGCATGTACATTACAGAAGTCGCAGTTAAACGCGTAGCGAAGTACGTTTCCGCTAAATTTCCTCTGCGCTTGGCGCGCACGCAGAGCCCTCTAGCGGCAAATACAGAAGACCCCCTCCTCGCAATGTACGGCGCTGCCCCGACAGGTAGCGCGCCACTCGCCCGCGCGACGCGGCTCCTCTTTCTGCTCACAGCGCGATTCCTAGGTGCAGCGTCCGATGCGGGACGCCTCTCACGTGATCGCTGCGCCGTAGCACGTCTGGTGGGAAAGCGTCCCCAGAGATGTGTGCCGTGCTGCTGGTGAGGAGTCATGCGTCTGCGTGGTGCTCCCAAGCGAGATAGAGGACGACCCCATCGTGTCGTCAGCCCCATGATCGCGTCCGCCTTCATGGCGCGTCGTGGCCCGGCTGTCCGGGCCGATCACGACGTTTGGCTCACGTAGATCGTTTCTCCCTCCGAGACACCGAGTTCTTTGGTTCGTTCCGCTTGCTCAGGCACTCGTTTCGTCTTTGTGTGCCTCAAGAGCATGCCGAGCGAATAAGTGGGCGGTGCGAACGGGGTGTGATAACGCTATCGCGTTCCACTCTTGAAGGCGAAGCTTAAGCATCCTCCAATTCTTTATGGCACCTGCTTACGTGCTCCTTTAGTATAGGTGACCAGCATGCTGTTGAGACGCCAGCTCCAAGCGCTCTTTCCGGGCTATGGACGATTGTAGTGTTCGCACTATCACAGCCCATCATGCGACCTCCACAGCCCAGGACTTGCGTTTTCGTCGCATAGCAAACCAAGTACACGACGCACAGCACGTGCAATACGCACAAACTCTGAAACACTGCCGCGGTGGCGTCGGCCGGTAAGCGCGGAGGCCAGTGCCATCTGGCGGCGTTGCAAGAAACCCAGTGGCGCGCGCGATCAAGGCCACAGCAGTAGCGCCCGGAAAGTCGGAAGAGGCAAAGAAAGCTTCGGTTTAAAATAATATTTAAATATTGATATTTACCAGAAATGACATTGCGACTTAGCGTCCAAGTAATACCACCAGCTCAGGTACTCCACTTCAATAGAAGGAATTGAGGTATGCGCTCAATACGTTTTGTGAAACAAATCCGGCACGAAAAAATTTGGCCGGAGTCATCTTAGGATGACTGTCGACGTGAACGCATCGTGAATAATCTGTGCACTGCAGCCGGGCTTCTCTCTTGCGCTTCCCTCTCGAGACGCTCCGCCAACGGGCGCCGCCGCAGGAATGTCCGCGCGTTTCGCGTGTGTCAGTATACGTTCAGGAAGGATTGTCTGAATGACGAGAGTTGGCTTCCTCCTCGCAGCGAAGTTTTAAAGAACGTTTTTTCATTTAAGAACGACACATACCAAGTGACACATACTCAGTGATGCCAGTTCACGTCAAAGACGTTCGTTGAAGAGCAGCACATACCGAGTTGCACATATTATGTGAGCTAAGTGCTCTTACTAACGATAGCCTTAAGTGCCTCATGGGTGGGAAAATTCGTTGTCCGGCAGTTTTGAAAAATTGGCAGCCTGGCATAATGGCACCGAAATTCAATGGCTCCAAAATTTATACTGCCACCCACGACATTTAGTAGGAGTCAAACCAACGACCTTTGATATTAATTATGGGAAACTTAATTACAGCACTCGAACCCCGACCACTGGTGGAAGTCGAAACCCCGACCTTTCGTGGTACAAAAATAAAATGGGGCCATAATTTATGGTCACAGAATTAGTCGTCCAACCCCCTACTATAAGTGGAAGTCGAGACCACGAACGTTTGTGTAAATTAAGGCGAAGTTAATTAAGTCAACAATAATTAAGGTATAGTGAATTAGGGCACTCGAAACGACGATCATTACTGGGAGCTGCACACACGACATTGGTGTTAAGGCAAAGTTAATTAAGGCACTTGAACGCACGACCTTTGATGGGAATCGTACCCTCGACCTTGGTGGTAAATAAGGCAAAGTTAACGAAGGTGTAGCGGCGCGACTATGACCTCGAAAGCAGGCGAAGAAGAAGATGGGCTCACTTGCCGATAGCGCGAGAACTACTTGCGCACTCGACATGAGTGGTCTCGGTGTCGGCCGCTCCCGATATTCCGCTTCACCATGGCTGGTCGCCTTATATAAATCTTGGCTATGGCGCCTACCTCTTCGCGCCACGTCCCACAAAGGCACTCGAACCCATGACCTTTGCTTGGACCAAAATTAAATAGAAGCAAAATTGACGGTTACAGCATTGATGGTCAACCCGCTACCTTTAGTAAGAGTCGAGCCACTCACCTTTGCCTAAATTTATGGGAACTTATTTAAGGTAGAGTTAATTAAGATGTTCGAAAGAACGACTTACGGTGGGAGTCGTACCCAGAACATCAGTTGTTAAGGCAAAGCTAAATAAGGCGCTAGAATCCACGACCATTGGTGGGATTCGAAATTTCGACATTTGGTGGCAGTTGAACCCACGACCTTTGGTTGTAATTAATGCAAAGTTAATTAACGAACTCGAACCCATGACTTTTGCTGGGAGTCTAAGCGCCGACCTTTGCTGGGGCCAAAATTCAGTGGGACCAAAATTGACGGTTACAGAATTGGTGGTCCAACCCACGACCATTAGTGGGAGTTGAACCCAACACCTTAGGTGTAATTTAAGGCGAATTAAGTACAGGTAATTTAGATAGCGTTAATTAAGGCACTCGGAACCACTACCTTTGGTAGGAGTCGAACCCACAACATTTGGTGTTAATGTAAAATAAATTAACTCACTAGAACCCACGATATTTGGTAAGGGTCGACCCCACGACGTTTGGAGGGACTAAAATTAAATCGCAACAAAATTAATCGTGCCATCATTGGTGGTAGTTGAACTAACGAACTTTGGTGTTCAATAGGGCGAAGTTCATTAAGGTAGAGTAAATTAGGGCGCTCGAACCCACGACCTCTGATTGGAGAAAATAAGTAATCGGAAGTAACAACGAATTCGAATGGAATGTTAAGTAATTTAATAAATTTCTCGTGAGCCTCGCAGGCTTACGCCTTCATCCTCTTTCGTGAGGTTTCTGTCAACTTTTTATAAAAGTGAAAGCCTTAGATGGCTCATATGACGAAAAATCCTATGCCCGGCGTTGCGGCACCAAAATTCACAGGGAGCCGAACCCACGATCTGTGGTATTAATTAAGGTGAACTTAAGACCCACGACCTTTAATGGGTCCCTAACCCTCGCTATACGGTGGGAGTCGGTGGGAGTCTCGCCGTTCGGGCTCCTCCACGTCCACTTTCGGCTATCCCGCTTGCGGGAGAAGGTATGCATTATACGCATATTATTCTGTTCCGCAAACTCTACTAATAACTCTCCCCTGCTATTCCTAGTGCCTATGCCATATTACCCCACTGCCTTGTCGCCAGCCTGCTTCTTGCCTACCTTGGCATTGAAGTCGCCCATCAGTATAGTGTATTTTGTTTTCACTCTACCCATCGCCGATCCCACGTCTTCATAGAAACTTTCGACTTCCTGGTCATCATGACTGGATGTAGTGGCGCAGACCTGTACGACCTTGAATTTGTACCTCTTTTTAAGTTTCACAACAAGACCTGCCACCCTCTCGTTAATGCTATAGAATTCCTGCATGTTACCAGCTATATCCTTATTAATCAGGAATCCGACTCCTAGTTCTCGTGTCTCCGCTAAGCCCCGGTAGCACAGGACGTGCCCGCTTTTTAGCACGGTGCATATGCATATGCTTCTTTTGGCCTCCTTGCTTCACTGAGCCCTGTTATATCCCATTTACTGCCCTCTAATAGCACTGCTAGACTCGCCTCACTAAACGTGCTAGCGTTAAACGTTGCCAGGTTCAGATTCCAATGGCGGCCTGTCCGGATCCAGGGATTCTTAGCACCCTCTGCTGCGCCGCAGGTCTGACCGCCGCCGTGGTCAGTTGCTTCGCAGCTGCTGGGGACTGAAGGTCCTGGGGTTTGATTGTTGTGTTCGTATGTATGGTTGTGGCCAAGTACTGCACCAGGGTGGCCAATCCTGCTCTGCTAAAGGGAGTGCGTTACCGGTTCTGGTTACCGGGATGAGGCCACACTGCAGGCCTGTTTGTGCAATTTTATGAACACGCGGATTTTTTTTTTCATTCCGGTGAAAAATTACGCGGCACCGGGATTCGAACCACGGTCCTCTTGCACGCGAGGCGGATGCTCTACCTCTACGCCACCGCTGCACTCTGTATGTATGAAACTGCGGTATGAATGTATGTATGTTTGAATGGATGTATGTATGTTTTTGGTATGTGGAAACCATACTATGTTGGCATATTCGAGTGCCGGTGTGTTAATGCTGACGTAAGCAAGATGCTTTTCTGGTTGTTGGAATGCGATAAGGTGCGTTTGAGGTAGAACAGTTTGTTTAGGGCTTTTTTAGCTGCGTAGTGCATGTACGCATTCCAGCTGAGGTTGGATGAGATGATTACGCCTAAGAATTTGTACTGTATGGCGCTTTGGAGAACAGTGCCATTGGAACGGTTCGGGAACACCAGACTAGATTTTTTTGTTTGTGACCGACATGCAGACTGTTTTGTCAGAATTTATCACTATTTCCCAGTATGCACACCACCACACTACTTTATTTAGGGAATTGTTCAGGTTTGCTTGATCTTTGTTTACTAATAGTACGATAAAGAAAGCAATCGTTGCAAAGAGGCGAATGGTGACGTCGAGTTTGTTTGTTATATCATCTATGTAGAATAAGAACAGAAGTGGGGTCCGAACAGAGCCCTGGCGAACGCCGGACAAAGCAGGGAGAGTATCAGAAAGGTGATCATTGTCTTCAACGTATTGGGAGCGGTTTGACAGAAAGTAATTGATCCAACGAACAAGAGGGTCGTTAACAAGTAGGCGGTTAGCATTGTGAAGTAATTTAACATGGGAAACACGATCAAATGCTTTAGAGAAATCCATAAGGATTACGTCCGTCTGTAGTTGCTCATTAATGTTTATAGTTAAGTCATGAAGGGTTTCCACGAGTTGGGTACTGTTGATTAACCGTTTCGAAAACCGTGCTGGGTTGAATGGATTAAACTCTATTATTCCGTGAATTCTGTCAATTGTTTCAAGATTATGTGCTCTAGTAATTTGCAGCACGTACATGGTAAAGAAATTGGCCGATGTTTAGACAGGGAAGATGTGTGACCTGGTTTTGGTATGGGAATTATTTTTGCAACCTTCCACTCTGCAGAAAGGTGGAGTCGCGGAGTGGACATATTTTGCAACATAACGTAAGTAGCAGCAGAATCATCAACAAATATCAATTAACGTTTTTTATTTAATGAACCCTGGGGGCAGTTGTTTAAATGGCATATCTGGAGGCAGTCACATTTTATCGCAACCCCACATCATCAAATCTTCAAAATCACATCTCAATCATTTGGTTGCACCAAAATTGATGGTATTCGCAATCTGTGACAAAATTTGCGCGTTCGTGCCACGAATAGGAGCGCGGCCAATAAATATCGAGCCTTCTCTTTCTTATTTCCTTTTTTTTTATGCGTCATGCGGCGTTCGTAGTCGGTTTCTCCGGTATCCTCTGTTAAATAAACAAGGCAACTTGTTTATTTAATAAGGGGCACACTGTGTTTAAAGTGTGCGGACTAATTAAGACGTTTGCGGTATATTGCGCGTGCAACTGATCCAGAGCTTTAAAAGTCATTTGCTGAATAATGTAGTAATTATGCCGCTTTCCGGAACAACTGTGAATGCAACGGAGGTCAAATATAGAACTAGGGGAGGGTGCAGTATGGCCAATTTTCTGGTTAACAAGTGCTATATGCGGGCAAGGTTTCAAACAAAGTGATGTACGGTCGGTGTTTTTCTTGTATGTGAATTAAGGAAACACAACTGTGATTGTAAACAATAAAATGACGAAAATAACCGGCAGATCCGCCCTGTGGGTATCGGTATTATGGGAAGCAGTGGGCGGGGTGCCTACCAAGTTAACGAAACGACCATGAGAGCTTCAAGGCATAGGCAGCTGTTTCATGACCTACATGACATGCATGTCATGATCCAGGCAGCACACCAGCATTGGTCCAACCATGGCCAAATGCTGGCAGAAATTGGTACCAATGTTGGACCAATGTTGGCATATTGGCAAAGTGCAACCCAATCCAATGCTGGCCCAGCGTTAAAGCCAAGATTGGACCAATGTTATGCCAATGCAGCAGCTATTGTGCTGCCAGCGTAGGACCAGCGTTAAAGCCAAGATTGGACCAATGTTATGCCAGTGTAGCAGCCATCGTGCTGCCAGCGTAGGACCAGTGTTGAGCCATATCGTTGCCATTATTAATGCCAGCTTTGAGCCAATGCCCTTTGCATGACGAATATTCTGGATACGCTGGCTTTAGAGCACGCACACATTCTTACCGCAAACCTCTTGCTAGCGGCATTTTTTGTAGCAATTGTCCCCTTACCGTCTTCCTCAATAGTAGCTAGGAAAGCTCGACAAAAAGATGTCAAGAAGCAGAAGTCATATATGCTTGCAAATAATAATAAAAGAATACTGAAATTGACGCTTATGACAGTTTATTTGCGAATAAATGTTCACAAACAGGCATTTTCCGTGGACCTAGATGGGTGACGCTCGGTTATCTTCAAACAGTTTATTTACAGGCACTGCCCTCAGGATAGGAATTGGGCAAGGTGCCGAGGACGGTGGGCTGGCCAGGGGTTTCAGGGCAGAGAGCTGACGTCGGTAGGCAGGTTGGTCAGTGCTTGGATGACGGCGAGCTGATCAGGCCCCCGAGGACCACGATAACGCGGTGGTTTCGTTGATATTGCTATACTATATCCCATAGCAACTCCACCATTACTTGGAGGAAATGGTTGCACTGTAAAATAAAAAGAAACATTATCAGAGATGTTGGTATGACAAATGTATGTGGCAGCGTTTTCATTTGAAAAATTGCCATACTGCAACAATATTATAAGTCTGAGCAGAGAGTTCGAAGGGGTGAATCAAGAAACTTTCTTGCAAGAGATTTGTCAGCTAACACTTTTTAATATTTCGACATATATGGCATATCTTGTACAAGGTGTAACGTAATATTTAGAACAGACATAAAATGCGCAGGATCCGTCCGCCTTGTTTACAGTCCACACCTAGTCAGCGTAGCACTTTATAATTAAAAAATTGCAGCAAAACCTGCTACAGCACAAAAAGCCTAGACGGTGGCCACGAGCGCCGACTTTTTTTCTAATTGTTCTTTCGCCTATATTAATTCTAACCCTCACAAAAATTCGTGGCCACATTGCTGCGTATTTCAAGATGTAGGCTTCTCAGTAGGAATGACGACCGCAAGCGAGCATTTTTCACGAGAGGAGTGCGCTGGCAAGAACGGACAAGACGGCAAGCACTCAGGCGGTGTTGCACCCAGTCGGCGTGCTAGCGACGCATAGAAGGAAAGAGTGAAAGGAAAGGGTGAACGAAGAATATGGCGTAAACGCCACTTTCCCCCGCTGGACCTAGCCCGACCGCGTTTTGGGGTGGCAGCGACGGAGGGCGACAAGGAGGACAATAGTGACCGCGCCGCTTTCCCCCATACTTCCGAGAGCACCCAATTCGACACAGCAGCTTATGGCTGTCTGAACGCTTGACTGATAGCATTGACCAGGCTCACGTGGGTGCGTGGGGGAGAGGCAAGCGGGGGCTGAAGGACGGAAAGCTAGGCCGAAAGAAAAAAAAATCCGGAATGAGCCGTGCCTGCTAAAGGCAAAGACAAGAGGTTGTTGACACGCAAATGCCAAAACGTGCAATTAATTTTTTTTTCTGTCAGGGGCATTCGTACAAGGAGCTTACTACACGTGCACGAACAAACAAATATATTAGAATAGGAGCATGATGATTATGTCCGCGCAACATGCCATGCATGCTAAACAAACAAACATAACTTTCACTAATACATATGCGCTCCATCTCGATGCAATATAAAACGGTTCCATCAGCTCTGAGGCACTGTAATTCTCGATTCTTCTCAGAATCCTGACCCACCAAAGCCGCGGAGCGTACATGCAAATTATACAGTGCGCAGGCAAATTCGTAATACCGTTGCTTCTTATGGAAAGCTCATGTTCTTATTCACGATCAATAAAGCAACGGCTAAATTTATGCGGCTTCCCCTGCTTGCTACGTTGTACACTAGCTTTTCTCTTTAGGGGACGCATTTCGGTAAAGGAGAAGTTCAAAAATGGCGGTGTACCATGCATGGAGTTGACGTGGGAGAACGTATTTCTGGTTCCTGCGCAGTGTGCCTTTGATCAGTGCGTTAGTTTTCAAAACACGTTGTTCAATCTCAGCAAGTCGTAGAGCACTAAAAGCCGACGAGGCGAAAATTGGCTTATTACGGGCCAATGTCCTCCAAAGAAAGCCAACTAGTAACCCATATTGGCAAATCCATACGAAAGTCGGTCCAATAATTCCTGCCTTGTTGAACGGCAGTGCCAATATTGTTTACTGACTGTGTAATGTGGGCCAACATTGTATCTCTATCAGAATGGCACAGCCAATATTGTTTACTGACTGTGTAATGTGGGCCAACGTTGGATCTCTATCAGAATGGCACAGCCAATATTCGCGCCACGCTGTTAACCTTAGGCCATCATTGGGCAAGGAATCAGAATGGCACTGCCAATATTGGAACCACGCTGTTAATCTTAGGCCGTCATTGGGCCAAGAAGTGCCAATATGTTTCCAACGTTGACCCAACCTGACGTGCCGCCTGGAATAGCTAGCCAGCGCGCGCGCGCGACCTATCATTTATTTCGTCATAGACTCTTGTCATACTACGTGAATTTTTATACATACCGAGATGTAGGTGACTGTTTCATGACATGATACTGGGTGCCTACCAAGTTAACGAAACGACCATGAGAGCATCAAGGCATAGGTAGGTGTTTCATGAAATACATGAGATGCGTATCATGACTTATTATTTATTTCATCATACACGCATAGAATAAAGAAACAACTTTAGAGAAGGGAAACTGTACCTTCCACAATGGTTCGAAAATAAGAAGTGGTAGCGCATGGAACTTAGCGCGGGGCCCGACAGATGGCGCTGCTTAAGCAGGAAGCGGAATTTTTTTTTTTTTTTAGCGCAATATCCAGTATGGCCGCTTTATTACGGTGGCGTACGATGGGTACGCGCCGTGCTCGCCTTGCTGGCGTTGCGGCATGCCTCTGCTGCCGCGTTTTAATTGCCAGGAGACTAAAGAGCCTCTACTGACGCCCATACAAACAAGCCACAAGTGAGTGAACAGGACATGCGACTTTATTGGCAGAAGAAAAGCAGTGCATCTTCTCGTACGAGAGCAGAAATAACATTTGCATTTCGAGATACGCTGAAGCCGTTAACGCGAGCTCGTAAACTGCCCACTTTCGTCGTCGCACATGGCGATATGGTAACGAGCGACAATTAGTAGCGCAAGCGAATTGGGCAGTGCACCACCTGTTTGCATCGACAGTCGCCGTAACTATATGCGAAGCAATCGGGTGACGCGAGGGATCTGCTACCGCAACCAACACAGCGACATGGACTAGTCGGCATTTTAGCGTTACCGCATTTTCAGCCTGCACGTTTCTTTTTGCTCTTTCGGGGGCCGCTAATGTGTAACTCATACTTGGTGCCCCACATTCTCAATATGGGCCACATCACGACCGATGAAGGCCCAAAAGCATAATTTGCCCGCGGCTGCAGCAGGAAAGGTCGAATGGGGAGAGCACCAATTACGGTGCATGTAAATTGGGAGTCTTTGTCGCTGTGCGGACTGCAGGAGCAGACGGTTACCTCGGGAAACTGTTCCCCATGCAGCTGACCAGGGCGCCACATCGAAGAAACGTAACACGGCGACCATCATCAAATTAGACTCTGCATTCAATCACCGCATAAGGTTCAGACAATACACTGTACATTGGCTATGATCCACATGACAACAGTGGGCATTCACGCACTACAGGTCGTTTACAGCACATTCAGCTATCCAACTTCAGGCACAGTGCCTGCCTACGTCTTTCGATGATGATGCTGAGCGCTATTTTGCGTTTAAAATGGCAAAAACAACAAAGTTTGTAATGAAGAGTACAATGGAAATTAGGAATGATAATTTTGTACTCTTTATCATGTAATAGAAACGCTTCGGTTATTGTTAAAGAAAGTTTGTAGGTTAAAATTGCGCTTACTAAGGCGCCTCTAGCGGGAGATAATGCGCTCAATGGGGAACCTTTTTAATTGGTGGACTATGCCTGTTTCTTTAGCAGCGCCGCGCGATCGATTTTTTCGCCCTCTGTGGCCATTTGTTGAACTTTAGAGTGTGCGGGGCCTGATACACTCTTGTCATACGATGCCAATTTTGATACATGTATGTGATGTAGGCGACTGTTTTATGACCTATCATTTATGTTCGTCATAGTATGCCAATTTCGGTACATAGGACATAGGCGGCTGTTTCATGACTTACATGACACGCATGTCATTTTGATACATACCAAGTAAACGAAACGACCATGAAAGCACCAGAACGTAGGCGGCTCTTTCATGACCTACACGACACGCATGTGTGTCATGTATTTTATCATTTATTTATCTGTCTATCAGTTATTTCGTCACACGTTTGTGATACAATGCCAATTTTGGCACATACCAAGATGCAGGGCGCCTGTTTCATGATATTACCAAGTTAAGAAAACGACGATGAGAGCAGCAACACGTCGGAGGCTAGCCGCCTCCAGCGCATTTCCGAACTACGATTGTTAAGGTTTCCCAAGTCACAAGCGGTTATCCACGATTATTCTGATTTTTCATTCAATAATGAAGCCCCGTAGGACCTGCCGAGAATTGCCATGGCCGACGGTATTTCATGTCGTCCCGGCGGGGTATTAGGTAAAGTTTCCAACTAGCAATAGTCGCCCCTCAGCTGTGTTTAGAAAAAGTTTATTTCGACAAGAGACGATACGAACACTGAGTCATAATCACGACACAATTCCACCGGGACGATAACATGTAAGAAACGAAACACAGCTATCACTTCATTGGGTACGACAACGCGTCAGCGCAAAGCTTCCTCGTTCACTGTTTCGATATGATCCTATTGCAAGAGGCCCCATTACATTTGCAGTTACTGTGCATGAACTAATTGCGTTTTTCTCAGTAAATGTTCACGCAATTTAAAGAATTTTACATTTTTGCAGTAAGGCTCATAAATTAAACCATTTCTTTTATCTTATATAAACAATTCGTTTTATATATTTGTCGAAACTTGTTATGGCGCTTATGAAAACATCTGGCAGTTTTGTTGAAAAAATATTTTCAACATGTCTTCATAGGTGGCACCAGGTGGCTCCTAACGCCGCCGGTTGCTAGTAAGGCCGCCGGTTGCTGCCTTATGTCCTACCTAGGTAGAACATTAGGCAGTAGCTTAGGACATAGCAGGAGCTTGGTGGCGCAGCCCACCAAAGGGGACGCTCGAAAGGGGATGTTCCAATGGGGATGCTCATAACATCCATCCATCCAACCATCCATGCTGCTAATCGCTGGAGAAGTCGGCGTGCGGTAACGTTAAACGACTACAGTACATTTAGTTCAATCTTCAGGACCTGCCCTGGTTCCCTCACATGTTGAATCATCATTAGCGCCTGTTTAGCCACATTCGCCGGCCAAGAGCCCGGATGAGGTTACGTTGAGTGCCTCGGACCAATGAACGAGGGCCACGTTTTCGATCGTCATGTGCGTGCTTGCGATGCTGTTCAAACTCACAAATTAGCGCGTGAATTGTCCTCAGCATCCCGAAGGCCCCAGCGAGGCCGTCCGTAACTGTGTAATGTCAATTCAGTGTGCCTTCACCGTTTGCAGTCGATTACCTTTCGAAACCGCATGCGCCTGAGTTCGGTAGGTGGAGCGTTTGGGTCGATCGTCGTCTTTGAACAACCTGCCTTCTCTGCTTCATTTCACAATAAAACGCCATAGTCTTGTCAGGAACGAAGCCGCAAATTCTCAATCGTGCTGCCACACAGTTTGTGATGTGTTTGGAGACACTTGCCGAGCGAACGTTAAAGCTAGCAATTATTGCTTGAAGAAACCCGTCTCTATGACATGTCGTGTGAAAGGCTGTGTTCATCCAAACGTCGTCTTTGAAACGGCGCAGCTGACTTGCCGCCATGGACTTCCTAGCCGAGAACAGCGCCTGCTGCCAGACGCTCCTGCACATCGCCTGCAGGGGCAACGCCATCGTGGCCGGGCTGCTCCGGCTCTCGGACGTACTCCCACCCATTTCCAAGCTTTACAACCGCAAAGACGTGGCCTAGCACGGCGACATCCTCCTCGACTGCAGATACTTCAAGGTCATCGACCACTTCGAGAATAAGATAGAAGCAAATGATGTAAGGATACGGTGCTTCACTGCCGTGATGCAACGGCCCCTGTGGTGTCGTTTTTGTTTTCTAGAAGCAGAAAGTAAGTTTGTATAGAGGCAGAATGAACAGAATTGAAGTGGCATGCAGTTTGCGGAGGCTGCATGCTTAGGCCAACCTCACGTTGCTTTGCCTTTATAATAAATATTTCTTTCTGGTTGAAGCATTATAATGAATTAAACAAAGCATTATAAATTTACGATGTGACATCCCATACATTTGGCACCAAGTAAAGTGGCAGGTATAACACGTACCTGGCAGCAAGCCTGAATTTAGCTTTCTTTTTTATGTTTATAAATTTGGGCTCATCCTCTGATTTGCTAATGTTGCGAGAAATAAGGTGTTGAAAGCTGGGGTGGGGCATTATCAAAAGAGATGCATACGAAAAGATGTTTTGATGCTACCTGCTCCACCGTCATTGTGGCGGCACAAGAAGCCACATGCCAGAGGTTTACTTGCTACAAACAAATCTATTTAGACAAATTCCTCAATCAGGCCGAATCGGCAACAGCAAAGTTGCTAAAAAAGCCACGATGATTAAAAACAACGTGTTTGTTGTCAGACTGTGCTGTTGCAAGTTTTCTGCGGTATGTGTGCTTCAGTTTAAAGGTAAGGTATGGTATGGGATGGTATGGTATGGTATGGTATGGTATGGTATGGTAGGGTATGGTATGATGAACTTTATTCAGGTCCAGGAGATCAAAGCTTAGGTTGACACAGGCGGCTCCCACGTCGGGAGAGCAAGGTTTACCCTTACCGCCGTAGCGTGAGCTTTCTGGACGGCCTGTACTTTATCCAAAAGAACTGCACTGTGAAGGACTCGTCGCCACCAGTCTCTTTCCTTGTCACAGTCCATGAAAGACACAGGACACTGTCAGAGCATGTAGTCCAGAGTAATTATGCCAATACACTTCTCGCATTTGATTGGTACCTCTCTTTCTGGATATAGCCTGGTAATAAAGTTTGGACTCGGATAAGTCCTTGTCTGTAACAATCTCAGAGCCACCGCTTGAGCTCTATTGAGCTTAGGGAGTGGTACTGGGAATTCCCTTCTGTTCATGTAGTAATGCCTCGTGATTTCATTATATGTAAGTAATTGGTTGCTGTTCTCCTCCTGTATAATATTAAGGTCCTGGTCGCGTAGTGCACGAATAGTTATTCCTCGTGCAGCTGCGTTAGCCATCTCGTTTATTTCTTCCGAGATGGATCAACAGACCCCATGTGTACAGGAAACCAGCGGATTTCGATCCCTTGGCTGTCCATCTCACCGATCAGCTGGGCAGCCCTTTTGGTTACAAAGCCTTCGGTAAAGTGTTTAATAGCCATCTTAGAGTCACTGGAAATTCACGTCCACTTATTATAGCTTAAAGCCAATGCGATCGCTACTTGCTCCGCGACTGTCGTGTCTTTAGTCATGGTTGTAATAGCATCCCGATTGAGACCATGTGCATCTACTACTACTAACATAAAGGCTTTCTTTCATCTGACCCATCCAGCACCTACAAAAGCCGCATGTTCTCTGTCTAAAAGTAAATAATCTTGAATAAAATCCATATGTATATCCCTCACAGAAACGCGCTTCAGGCAAACTTGCAAAGAAATTGATGTTGTGTTGGGTTTTAGAAAAAATTTATTCCGTTATAAAGGAACATTGCATATCAGTCCCCAAACCTTCCATTGGAATTCTTCAGATGCAAGGGAAGTATCTTTTGCCATATTTATGCAGACCAGTTCCTGAAGCAGGTGAAATTGGCAACACTAGTGTAGCTGAAAAGGTCACTGTGATCTAAAAACAATGTGTTGTTTGTCAGTATTTGTTGTGCGAAGTTTATTGCTGGTTGTGTTCTACGGCTAGAAATAAATAATCTTAATAAAGTGCATGCGTATATATATATGTATATATATATATATATATATATATATATATATATATATATATATATATATATATATATATATATATATATATATACGAAAAGGTGTGCACTGAGGGCAAGCTTTCAAAAAAATTTGCTATACGCCCCCCCCAACCCAGCCCTCCGATTTTACAACTTTCAATCTGCGCAGGTTGGAAGTTCTGCTTCCATCAAACTGGACTTGATCAACTAAACCTTTCTAATTTTATTCTTTTGAAACATGGCTGGTCGTGTTGTTTTTGAGAGCTGTTTATTGAGATGTAACACCAAGAATAGGGGACCCGCCGCAGTGGATTAGTGGCTCTGGTGTTGCATTGCTAAGCCCGACGTCGCGGAATGAAAACCTTGCCACTGCGGCTGCGTTTCGATGGGGGCGAAGTGCAAAAACGCCTGTGTACCGTGCAATGGGAGCGCGTGAAGATCCCCTGGTGGCCAAAATTATTCCAGAGCCCCCCACTACGACGAGCCTCATAGTCAAATGGTGGTTTTGGCACTTGAAACCCCAGAATTCATTCACCAATAAGAGAGGAATCTTCTATGCTCACAGCATCTGCAAGACCGGCATGAGAAGTTGCGGGTGAACTACAATGACGTCCTCACGCAGTTCTACTTGGCATTTGAAAGTGTGCACAAGTACACCATTAACATAAACCGGTGAGTATTTATGTGAAATTGTCAAGCATACAGCAGCATTCTGTGCCACCTTTTCAACAAAATGGCACTACAACAAGGTCCCCTATATCATCATGTGCTCAAAAATCAAGCGAGCAGTTTTCGTCTTTGCTACCCTTCCCATGTGCAGTCTCTTCTCTGCGTACTCTAGGGCAGTACTGAAGCTTTTCAGCGACAGACTGCTTCCGCCACACGAACAACGCTAAACCTTACACGAGGTGAAATCATTTGAGTTGCACACAAAAGGCAAGTGAGACGACAAGGAAGAGCAGGAGTGTGACTATACATGGCAAAGGCATTCTGACCAAGTGATGAGAACTGTTATCCCCCGTACATGGACCAATCGACAG
The DNA here is from genome assembly GCF_023375885.2 of Dermacentor andersoni. Lineage (NCBI taxonomy): Eukaryota > Metazoa > Arthropoda > Arachnida > Ixodida > Ixodidae > Dermacentor > Dermacentor andersoni. The sequence continues at coordinate 209,843,698 of NC_092815.1, read as the reverse complement.
CTTTTGCCCCGGTAATGTCATGTGCATGGCCCTGTTGTCACCGTGACATGTCAAGAAGGGAACGAAAGGTGCTGGAGAGGAGCATACGATTGTTTTCTTTTTTTTTGTTACTAAACGTGGTTTAGGGGCCCCTGAACACGCAACTGCGTTTTGATTCTGGCATCCACAGACCTGGTCTTACAATAGTCAGAAAGATCAGCAGGTTAAGCGGGTTAAGTTTCCCCTACTTATGCTGTAGGTAGACGGGGCTATGTGTTTCCGAGAAGTGTACATACTCTGGAAGAGAACTCTCGGTTGCGCTAGCGCTTTCGTAGTGTGCATGATGCGCATAGGACAAAAAATAAGTTACAGTACACTGAATGCGCGTCCAGCTTGCCATTCACAGGCACAACAATCGCACAGTCTTTCCAGAGAGGGTTGCCATGGTGTACTCACCCTGGTATGATCACAATGTGTAAGTAGCATATTGTGTGAATACGCAGAAACACTGCGGGTGAAAGAAATCGCTAGTTCAATTCCAAGTGCATTCTACTTTCCGAGAATGTTAAGGTACCTGTCAGGGGTAGTAGTTGTGTGTGAACCATTGTTCGTCCAACCCAAAGAGCCCTTGAGTGCACAGTGAAAATTGAACCGTGACCACGGTTTTGACACATGTGATGATTAATTGCGACCTTCTGTGGCCGTTGCCACTAGCGTTACCAAGCACCGAACACCAGCCCTCAGGCTTACACTATTCACCCACAATATATTTGGGGAATTACACGAGAGATCTTGTTTATGATTCAGGAAAATATTATTTTATAAAAATTGAATTCTTGGTGTTTACCTGCCAAAACCACGAACTGATTATGAGGCACGCCGTAGTAAGGGGCTCCGCAAATTTTGACCACCTGTGGTTTTTTAACGTGCAACTAAACCTAAGTACACGTGTGTTTTCGCATTTCACCTCCATCGAAATGCGGCCGCCGTGGCCGGGATTCGATCCCGCGACCTCTTGCTTAGCAGCCCAACATCACAGGCACTAAGCAACCACGTCGCGCGGAAAATATTATTGATGATGCTCACAAAAAATTGAATATGCTTCCGTGAAATATGTCCTTTGCAATAACTTACTAATGCAAGCGCTCCAGAGAGTAGTTGGGAAGCTTTAAAATGGCCATATAATTCACCGGCCTGAACAGGAAGACGTTTGTAACAACAACTGAAGCCAAATTCACTGCCATGCACTAAATTTCTTTGTCGTGTTATCGAAAGAAACATACCATTACAGCGTTTTGACGAGCGTGGTTTATTTACACTTCAACTCTCAATGCAACTCGTCAAAAGAAGCAGGTTCGCAAGAAATTAGGCTATAATTCTCTGCAATGCAACACAATACCAATCACTTTTGAAATGCAAAATAAACATGATTTAGGATTAAATTCTAAAATAATGTTTCTTTCTTGGTAGAGACTAATAGTTGAAAGTGTACATAAAGATCTGATAAACAAACATGAAAGTAGAGATAAACAAAGGTATAGCTTTTGCGGCATGAAAAGCACAATAAATTTGTTCTAATGCGTTATCATAGGGTGTGTGTTTTTGGGGAGTTCTAGCTGACCTCCCTAATAATCCTGTACTTCCGTTTTCATTGACATAGCACATGGTAATCCCAATCTATATGATAGTAGAACGACGCACAACGCGAAGTACAAATACAGAGTGACGACAGGCACGGCGCTGGCTTCCAACACTATTTGAATACTGTTTCCAAATCATGTGTATATTATAGATGAGGGCGCATGCACAGAAAATGGAAAGAGGACAAAAGACGCATTCGAACAGCAAGTAATCTGTGGTATGTACGTGGTGCCCTCTGAATGTTCTTTGCCCCTCGAAATGGTGACAACTGATTTTGGGCCCTTCTTTATCAAGACTCACTTTTTGTCAGTGCTACATGTCGACGCGAAAATGCCTCGATGGCATTGTTTTCTTCGTCATATGAGAAAATATATTTTTTATGTATTGTACAACTAGAGAACGAACTTTCCTTCTTTCAATCTGCGTATTAGAAACGATGGCACTAATAAAAAAAGGGTGTTTCTTTTAAAAATTAATCCCTTTGTGAGGAGCGAGAGTGGTCAAAGAAATCAGGAGGCTTAAGTTGTTTTGACAATACTTAGGCCCGGATTGCAGGATCGGCGTAGATGGTTCACTGTACCAATTGTAAAATGCATGGTTCTCGGAGAACGCGAACTATTATACTACATTTGCTATGAATGCATATCGTTGTGGTATTTTATTAGGTCCCGAATATTTGTGCCGTTTATGAAACAAGTAAAATACGAAATGACCTATACCTCAATTTTCTTGTTTTAGTTAAAAGAATTCTTAATAATCGCCTGCCACGTATGCCCGAAGTCTTGTCTTTAGACACGATAACTCAGATACGTAAAGAATACTTTCACGAAAGTTCAGCATCGAGAATTACTCTAAATAATTAGTGTAGGGTACACTTGGATACAAGATAGTTTACTGCCTTGGGCAGTGCTTGCCTGGGCTCCTTGGATGTACAATAGAACAAACGGGAAGAGGAAGAAAAGCACGATATAGATATCAAAAATATAACACCCCCCTAACCAGACACGTGGGGTGTGATCAACCACGCTCTCCGTGTATTCTTTCGCTAAAGGTAACCATGCGCCATGCAGTGATGTAATATTTACTTTTGTAACGAAATTACTTTTGATATGCAGAATAAAAAAATTAACGGAACGACTAGGCTTCGTCGCCTTTTTGTGAGTTCATATCGCGAAACTGGCGTTTTCCTCATAATTCCTTCCAAGGTGACATGCCTTGCAAGTCACCAGTTGCTATTGGCGAACTTCGGTATGTGCCGTGAAAGAATTTCCATATAAATTTGTAAGCGAATTTCTGGCAATGTTTTACCAACGTAGTACTTTGCCCAGCAGAGATTCATTTCACATACAACTGCGCAGAACCGCACAATGGGATTACCACGTGCTTTTTTGCACCCTTTAAGTTTGGATAATGTGGAGAGACGCTTACAATAAACTCTGGATGAAAAATAAATGTGTGAAGAGGAGAGGACAGTCCCCTCTTGAAAAGTTCAGCGCTTTTTTCCGCCATATTCTCATTCTCCGCCGACATCTTCGCTGATCGCATAATTAGCCACAGCCCCTTCGACCACGTGACCGTTTCGAAGCTCCTTCTCCACGACGACATAGCAATGGGCACAGTGTACAGAGGATCCGCCTCGCGTTCCCTCCTCAGATCACCGCTCTCGAACCTGGTACAGATAGTTATAAGAACCCTGCCAGGGTATAAAAACCGCCGCAACCTTCTCCGAAAGCAGACTTGTTCCAGTCGCAGTAACGATCAGTGCTCTTTAACACGTCGCACACATCATCGGCCCACTTGCTTTCACTGATCACGCTGACAACCATCGACTTGGTGACAGAAGGAGTCATCGACGTCCATCAGAGGCGCACTGAAGCTCGAGAATTGACTTCGTCATGACACAACCAAAGTTCAACTGCGCCCTTGGCAACAGCAATAACGATCTTGTACGCGGGCCTCCGTGGCCCTTGGAGAAACGCCACCTGGACATCGGGAACCGTGGTTCGTCTACCTGCGTCTTTCGAGGATATAACGGCTACTTCCTGAACTCGCGATCCATCAAGTTCGTGGAGCCACTTCCAAGCGTCACAGTTTTAGCCGGCGGCTCGGTGTTGGGCTGCGCAGCTTCCCTGCGGCCACACCCTGTGTGTTATGCGAGTACGACGCCTTCGTCCGAAAAAGAATGGGCTGGGGTGCGTTTGGCAGGCACTCTCAGATCATGAACAGCAGGTTGCCATTATACCTCAAGAGAAAAGTGTATAACAGCTGTGTCTTACCAGTACTCACGTACGGGGCAGAAACCTGGAGGCTTGCGAAAAGGGTTCTACTTAAATTGAGGACGACGCAACGAGCTATGGAAAGAAGAATGATGGGTGTAACGCTAAGAGACAAGAGCAAATTGGGTGAGTAAACAAACGCGAGTTAATGACATCTTAGTTGAAATCAAGAAAAAGAAATGGGCAGGACATGTAATGAGGAGGGAAGATAACCGATGGTCATTAAGGGTTACGGACTGGATTCCAAGGGAAGGGAAGCGTAGCAGGGGGCGGCAGAAAGTTAGGTGCGCGGATGAGATTAAGAGGTTTGCTACAACTACATGGCCACAATTATTACATGACCGGGGTAGTTGGAGAACTATGGGAGAGGCCTTTGCCCTGCAGTGGGCGTAACCAGGGTAGTGGTGGTGATGATGCTGAGAAGCATGTGTCTGTCGCATTGCGAATCCTGAGCCCTACCTCGGAAACTGCGTACTGCAAGCACGAACAACCACAGTCAACAGCCGCAGACTACCTTATCAGATGGACCTAACCACTAAGAGAAAGGTGCACCCCAAGTCAGACAAAAATTTATTGTTATCCCAAGACACACCGACCAGGTAACGTTTGTTTTTAGCCCCATTTTCTCAGTGCGTAATATCTGTATTTAGCTGTTGAAAGCACGACAAAGGTTACTGCCTACTTAGTGCGAGATGCTTTATGTGATTACTGCAATACAAGTACCGGTGCAGAGTTGTCCCATTAAGGCCAAAAACAGAAGTGTGGTACCTGTAGCAGTGGAGCAACCCCGCGAACAAGTGCTCGCCATTTTCAGAGCAGCTCGCTATGCATAAACACTTCCCCTTTTCTCTCTTTTTTTTCTCTCCAGGTCGCCTAAAAGTGTCGAAAAAAATCTGATACGGCTCGCTGAACAGGCTGGACATTCGCATGCACAGCGCAGCTATTTCAGACATTTCGTCGCCAAAATGTTCTAGACCGATCTAAATATGGTGATTGGCATCAACGACCCTCTCGGCTTCCACGAAGCATTTCAATCTGGCGCCAAAAAAGAGAAAGTCGAGCACAGCACCAACAAAAAGAGCCGCCATCAACCTCGATGCCGCAGCCATTTTTGTTTATTTTGATGGCGTTGCCAGCACAAGTAACGGATTCTGGAGTGGCGGTTTCATTCGCAGCGGTTGTGGCAAACAGTAGTTTCGCTTTAACTCTGTGCAAAAGTGTCAACAATGAAGAGCACCAGCTACACCACAATGGACGGACGATCTGTTGGCAACCAGCACACTGGCGAAAAAAATCGTCGGAATGTGCACACAATAATGAAAAGCATGTCTCAGATGAAGACGTGCGCTGCGGCTGCGCTAATCATTCACGTTAACTGCAGCGTTTGCACTCCTCGGGTGCACATTATGAACATAATTTGCCGATTCATTCACTAAATAAAAGCTTGTTGACATAGGAAGCATTTGTTTGTTTTCTTAATGCCATCGATAATTAGACAGTCGTTTCATTTGGACATTTTTGTCTGTCCCGAGAAATCCGAAGTAAGGAGACTTTGCTGTATATACGTGGGATGTATCGCTCTCTTCAAGGTGTTTTTAGAGCTTCAAAAGAAAATGTGCTTCAGGAACCCCTCTGTGCATCTAAATACAGAAAATGCTGCAACAAAAATAGAGAAGGAATAAAACCAAATAGTATGCCATGTACAAGAATAACTTTATTGAATACTGTACAGCTCTTTGTGAACTAATAAATAATAAAGAAGTAAAATAATAAATAAAGAAATAAATAAAATAAATAGACAATATACATAAAATGAATAAAGCTAAGTAAGCACTTTGTCAATTAAAACTCATGTAAATAGTTCCCATATAAGACTGAAAATATATGAATGTAGTGAATGGCAAGAGTTGTGCCAAAGAACAGCAGCAGTGTGCATGGTAACTTATCTTCAGAATAGTTCATACATGGCAGAAGCCTGCATAGTCGCACTTCCGGATAAATGTTTAAAAATGATGGATATACATATGAAGCTGTCTAAAAAATTATGAAGCTGTAGCACGACACAGCAGTTAAGTTTTGTAATGATAATGAATGATAAAGGTAAAAAGTATGAGTGGGGTAATTAAAAAGAAAGTACAAACAGAATAAAATACACCTGTTGTACACCACAGCAAATATGCGCGCATAGTAAATGCAAATCTCGGAGGGGAAGACTAAAACTTTACAATACAACACGCATGCTCTACAAGAAAGTAAAAAGAAAGCAACCACAGAGGAGTTCCAAATAATACACGGTTATGGGAAATAATATGCAAAAATTGCACAGAGCTACACCCTGTGCTAGCTGCCAGTTTTGACGGTCATTTCTCCAAGAAGTCCTCAATCCCGGCAACCAGTCACATCAAGTATTCGGGACCAGGGTTGACCCGTGCAGCGATCCGGCATAGCTTCTCCGTCCTGCAGATTTGCGGAAGTTGAAAACAGTGCAGGGCTAAAGCAATGAGCAAAACTGCAGCGCAGCTTGGATAATGCGAACACATTCGTGTACGGAGACTCATTTTTGCCACTTATGTCAAGTGGTGGCTGAGGAAGAGCACCAGATATGCTTCAGGTGAATCTCACTCCCTGCTCTACTCAATGCGTGCGTTCGTTTCAGATCAATGTGCCATGCAGATTGCTACGAACAGGCGACACCTTGTTTGACGGGACGCTTGACATGCCGCCTGCCAGCTACCACATGTAATGCATGCAGCCAGTAACTAAACTGCGCATGAAGTCTGCGATGCCATTCCTTTTAGGCAGAAACTGCAGATTCCCAACGACAATAAGTATGCAGGGATTTACCCTGCAAGTATCACTGAAAATGCACAAAGCACCATTCTGCCACCTTGTCTTTCGTCCAGTGGAGTGTCGAGTCTTGAAATAAAGCTGTGAAAATTTGACGCAGTCACGGAGAGTTCATTAAACGAGTGTTTAACAAAGTAAGCCTAACAAACTTCCTGCTAATAGTAGCATTTAACAAATGTTCGATATAACGAAGGCATTTGTGTCGCATGGGACTTTAATGTAATGAGGCTGGACTGTACACAATAGAATGCTTTATGTAAAATAATGTGAAGAGAAAGACTGCTTGAGGCCTACTCAAATGACCGAATTGTGTGAGAGATACAGAAGCCCCGATTTTGAAAAACCGCTATGCAAATTTGAATGGAATTGCTAGTAGTTTAGATTTCACCTACAAATGAAACTGTTGGTTTGAAGCCTTAGATTAGAATTGCGCTTTGAATTATAAAATGTGCAGATAATTTACGAAGAAAATGAAATGCCAAGTTTACAATTTTGCAAGTCCAAACAAAAGCTTTATAACAGTGCCCAAGGCAATTAGTATGCAGACGAAATAGTTGGTCTTGACTCAAGCTTCTAGAGAATTTTAACAGCCAATTAATGGCGCATTTCAAAACAGTGTACATACAGAGTTTGTCATAGTTAAAGGGACTGACAACGAATTTTCACGGTACAATTTTTTCCTGCAACGGAAAGCTTACCGGTCAGAGTGTTTAATCATGAAGTGCACTAACGTTGAAAATGCCATGAAACATTTTCTTTTATCAGAACTTTTAGATCTGCAGTGAGGATGTAGTCATTCACTAGAAGCAGAGCGTTTCTCACTATAATACCTAGAGGGAAATCTGGCGCCACCGTAAGAGTTTCCTAAGGGGCGCTGTGCCGTCATGGGAAGAATGACGGTATATGCATCTGCAGGGCTTGTGTTGGCTGGTGTTGTAAGAGGCTTCATCAAGAATGGGGATATGGCTACGCAAATAACACGTTCTTAAAGTGAAATCTTCACAAAATGTTTCCATTCACGCATATTACATGCTCCAGTGAAGTTTACTCGCCTATAATGCATAAGAAAACGAAGAAAATCAATAACATACAAACTGTTCCAAAGCGAGCGTGAATATTGTCTGTCCTCCACCTTTAGCAGCCCGCTGATACTTCTTACGTTTCATATAATTGTTCATGCAATAATAAGATCCCATAGTTAAACAACACATGTTTTTTGTGTAATAATAAAGCTAAACGCTTTTTACATGCCGCTTTAGTAGAAAATCAATCACTGACAGAACGGGGCTTGCCAGGCGCGTCTTCAAGTTGTCCTGGCTCTCCGAGAACGATGCCAATCCGAAGTTACAACATACCGGCATTCCCATGCATACGACAGCGCAACAGCGCCAGATGTCCCTCTAGGTAATGTGCTGAGAAACTGACTAGAAGCATGCTGAAAACGGAACTATAGGTGAGCGCGATAGCGATCATACGCCGGCATTAGTGAGAGGCAGACGATAACCGTGGCAGTGCTGTAACAAAGTACAATTCTGTTCATGAAGCCGATGTTCGTGAAGCTCATGTTTTCCGAATTGTTAAACGACTTCTGCGATACGTAGCTGCGGTTTGGCTTGTCCAACTGCTGTGGTATTTAACCTGTCAAAACGAAACCAATTGAATCGAAAGCGAAACGACGCCTTTAGACGGGATACAGAGTTCAGCGTGTTGCCGTAGCCATGGGTGCATTTTTGATTTACAAAGCATAGAATAAAGCGCGAGTGTAATATGCCAACTGCAATTTTAAGCAATAACCAGGGATTTCTACCAAGTTGACATTTAAAAATTCCCCGAGTTTTCCAGGTTTTTCCCGAGTGCTTTTGCAATATTCCCCGAGCGACTTAGAACTTTGTTTTATGTCAAGAAGGGCTCCCTACATCATGTCGCCCAATGGTGTCACACTCTAGTGCGCATGTTAAAAAATAAAACAACGTAATCCACTTTGAATAGTAAGCGGCAGTGTTTATTTTATTCAAAAAGGAAACTGAAGGGAGGGGTTAGTAAAATGCACAGCGAATAAAATATCTTCAAAAGAAATAGTAAAACCCATTGCAAATCGAGTCGAACATTCTCAAATGCGAATAAAAATATTCATACAGAATATTTTCGAATACGAGCTATGTCTGTCAACTGATAGCAAGCCAATTAGTATGAGGCCTGAACATTACAAGAAGCGAGATTCTCGTGCAACAGCTGGTAAGTCAACCTCAGCTGTCCTGACATACTCTCAGCCAGAGCACAACGCCTCAGTGTTGAGTTTCACTGTTTAAAAGAGTTTTTTTGCTAGGATGAGGGACACCTCCATTTCGGCGTCAGCCAACACTCTGCTTTTAAGTGCAAGCTCCTTCAAAAAAGCGGCGGCATGCTTCTTTTCCGTTTATTTCTCAATGCGTAGGTCCTTTGTCTTCTCGTTCTCCTTCGGCTGCGCGTTCGACACACGGACTATTTGAAGCATCCTCTTGCACAGTTGTACAGTCGGTGTACGATTTTTCGGAATCCCGAGCGACCACGAAAACATCCAAAAGAATGAATGCATGTCCTTTACAGCCCCTAAGAGCTCAAAGCGCTACAGGCACGCCAGGAAAAGCTCTGAAGGCCTGCCAGTACACTTATTAGGCATATCGCTCGTACTGCGACAGCAGATGGCGGGTGCACGCGAGTATAATCAAGGAATACATACTGCGTCCCGTGACAAATGCCCCATCCCAAGCTTGTTACCCTTCACTGCGTAAATTTTCTGTATTGAGGCGAAGCTAACATTCGGGAACCGGCATTATGCAACGTGCCGTTCTTTCCGAGCTTCGAAGCCAATGGCGAGAACCACAAAGGCGGAGTCGACGCTATTGCTGACAGTGGCGAATTCTTTCAATGAAAAACGTGACACAGAACAGCAAGGAGCTCATTACCGAACCTCGAAGCAGATAGGCCTAGCATGGCCGCGGTGGTGGCTACGGCTGCTAGCGGATCTGCATGCTAGTGTGCCGGTTCGAGGCGGCGACGTTATCGAAATGGCGGCGGTTGTGGCTTTTATTAATTCCGTTTCGGACCTGCGGTCACGACAAGAAGCCCGGAAAATCTGACGGTGAAGGGTTCTTGCATCCGAAATTTAAGACGTTCTCATACATTGACTCTATGGGGAACGTAGTGAGGCCGCGAAGCCGTCCGAATTATCTGGCGTCCGAAAGACGCTCGTTGACTGTACTCTAGCAACTTCTCCAGCCGACGACGCGGCATCAAATACTATTCCTTACGATTACTCTAACTCGAGCCAGCATTACCTCGACTTTCGTTCCCTGTAAATAAAATTGCAGCCAATTTTCCCTGATAGAACAACAAATTCCCCGAGCTTTTCCAGACTACTCAAGATCCCTGAGAATTCCCGGTTTTCCCAGTTGGTAGGTACCCTGAATAACAGTGGACTTTAGTACAGTAATCTAATAGAATACATCAGAAGTACCAAGATTTCAATGCCGCGTCTCGCCACTTACTGGTTTGAGACTTTCTTCGCCAATTTAAGATTACCATTCCTACTTAAATGGCGAACAGCGTGCTGGATTCTATCACTATAAATCATCGTCATTTCATTTCAATCAACGTTCTGGCCAGTTGTCAGTCCCTTCACCACCATTATAACTGAATTGCAAGACCACGAAACACCAAAGCAGGAGTAAAGCTTTCTATACGCTGCCAAAAATGCACTGGTATCGTTCCTTCATTCTTGGTTGTCTTTCATTATTCAGATGCACAAACTAAACTTTTTGGTTCAGTTATACAATTTGAACCAGGAAAGAATTAAGAAAAGTTTGCAACACTCACGCAATTACGTCATACTCGTCTGAGTACGGACGCATTGATGGCACAATCACGGCGTTCGGGTACGCGTGGGAGGTCAAGGTTGAACCAGATTAGTCGGCGAGAGGCTACAATCTGGACTGACACCCTGCAATAATAATAATTTAAGAAAAGGGGGGGGAGAAAAGGGAATTAGCAGATTTATACAAACTCTTAGCAGGCATACATCGGGAACAGCATCAGCTACAATAAAGCCGCTGAAGACTTGTGTGCGAGTCGAACCAAGTTATTAAGACAAGATCGCCGCCAGGCGGCGCTGCTGTGCTACCGCGAGTGCTGCCTGTACACAGTCTATGGGTGTCGCGAAACAACGGCGTAGCTCGTGCTGTCAGCTCTATGGACAGAAGTAAATGCACATAGCGTTCCAATGCGTTTGCAGCGGCACCTGTGCTTTGGGAAGCCAGAGTTCCGTAATGAGCAGCAGAATACTCAGTGAAATAAAGCATCGAGTACAGCGAGAAATTGCGCTAGCTGGTGTTAGCCGGTACCTATTAACTGTTACTAATAACCACGATAGGACAAACCAGACAAAGACAAGAGCACGATGTCCATGTCTAGTGTCATACCACGGTGATTAGTTATAATCAGATTACAACATCACAGATTACAACAGGCAGCAGACTTGAATAAAAGTATTTACTTCGTTATGAGTGCGCAAATAAATAGATTTCGAATCTAATCAAGAAAGAAAAATCAATTTTCAGATATTCGATTCTATAGTCGGCTGTTTAACAGAGTCTTCTGCTTATAAATTTCGTGCAAAAAACATGGTGCTGCACATGCCCAAGAGGCTACTCACTTTATGTAACAAGAATGAATCAGTAACTTGGGTACCTAGGAGTCGGGATGTACTACTATAGTATATTCTACTCCGGTTAAAAGGAACACCGAATTAATATGCCACCACTGATAACTCAGTTTGTATATGGAGGTTTGGAAAACTTATTTTATGCATAGAATTTTAGGCGTAAAGAACCAAGCTTTTTATCCCTCCAAACTGAAGAAACAGCGAAGTTACTCTAAACACCCATGAACTCTTTAGTTTAATAATAGGTCATACTGTGCTTAATGGTAATCTTCTATTGCCTAGGAAGTTTTGCTTTTTAGTTTTCTTCCAGGGAAAGGAGGGTGTTTCCATCTTCACAGCAGGTAGTTTTTGTCGGTTACCAGCTTGCAAAGGCCAAAATGTGCGACGGACAAGAGCTGGAAATGCGCATCACGTGAAAACGCCCACTAAACAACTGCTGCATACAGCAGAGCCCTCGGCAGATACGGCAGATGCTCGCGTAGTTTCAAAACGACGTGCGATTAAAACCGGCAGGGCCCCATTTAGAAGGAGCCAAGACGATGTATATTGTTCTTTCGGTTACATTTAACGGGAACTTGTGGTTAGATGCGCAAGATGTGCCAGGAAGATAAAACCCATTTTCGAACCAGAGTTGTGTCAAAGCATAACTGCCGAAACCGGCTACAATGTCTTAATTTTCCGGCGTTTTCAAGGGAGAGTCCACATATAACCAACTTCTGATACGACAGCTTTTCGCGGAACTATCGAGCTCACTATAAGCCGGTGCGACTGCATGCAACAGATGCAAGTGTGGCGGTTCGGAGAACATGGGAACGACGGGCAATGCAAGAATGCGCCTAAACTCCATCTTGGTTTCAAATACAGCGTCATACAGGTGACAATGAAATTATTGCATGCGTGTACCAGGAATATAACTGCGTAGTAGAGTTCAGAAAAGAGCAAGTGCCTTGACATTGAACAAGATAAAAGCGTAATACAAATAATGTCACTAGAATGTCTGAAGCTTCACGATTGACGATTAAACAAATCCACGTGATTCCAGTGCCACAGTCCACTCTAGTAATTTTTCTACAAAGATACATATGGCCACAAATTGTTTCTCACACCGTGGTCTACAGACTGAAATTATCACCAAGCATCATAGGGCTCGGCAGAGACTCATCTGGACACTGACCATGAATAAGCCTCGCCTAGCAGAACACCTGGGCAATCGTTTGCGACAAAGTTGATTTAAACTGGTGAAGACGGTATTGGGAAACGACAGGATGAGGTATCATTAGTACAACAGGTTGCCGACGAATGTGAAAAGCCAAAAAAATGTTTAGGGGCCTCGTTCATAATCTCATCCCTCGTCACAAACGAGGAATCTATACACATGTCGATAGAATAAGATTGTTTTTATGTTAGTTATCAGTTGTATTAATGGTGTTTTTACCTGACAAGATGGTGTTGCATCAGACTGTTAGAAAATTGGGGGTTAACATTCACAAGGAACAAGTGCACCAATTCCTTGTAGCTTACCGCGCCGGTTCAATATTGCATAATGTGACCTGTGCCGAAGCAACCGGGCAGAAGGCATGGAAAGAGTACACCCATGCTCGCCTTCTTGCCAACCTTTCCTCACGATCAACACAATGAACAGTTCAACCAGAGTCACGGGAAAGAAGGCAGTACTCCTCGGTTCAGCGAGAGGGCCCTCTATTCAAATGAAGATGAAAGGAAAGGATTCGAGGGCACGTATTCTTGTTCTTTCCAGCTGTGGATCTTGGCCCCTTCCAATGAACTATCCATTTCCTGCCTCTAAAACAAGCCCCACAGGAAACGAGCACCAAGCTCCTTTACTTCGTCGTAACAGGTAGCTCTCTCTAAACAAGCAATTCGATTTTACATGCCCGAGCAATAACCATCACGCCATTATTTTTGCCCCGTTCGTTAGTAGGCACCACAGTTTGAAGTCGACATGCAGTGTGGGTTGAGGAATTCGATATGAAGTGACCGAGGGGCTTGAACCGCAGCCTCCCTTGCCGCCCCAGCCACACGTCCGAGCATGCTCCATACGTTGAACTGCCAGCTTCAATCCCCCCCCCCCCCCCCTCTTGGATGAAGCACACTACAGCCCTGTTCTCTGGCTTAACACATTTCTTTTCTCAGCGATTAAACGAACGCAATGAGGGGCTTTATAAAACAAAAAACAAGCAATGTTCAAGAACTGCAAATTGCTAGAATTTTACATTTACGAACCTTTCCCAATCTGTCTGTTGTGGGGTACTGCTTCAATAGCTCATCCGTCTCGTGCATTTCTTGAAGGCTGCGATTCAACGTGTACTTGAACTGAGCTTTCGGCTCTGAAAGGGAAGAAAAACTAAAGCGCCATAAGCCAGGACAGTCGTGGTGGACCTTCAAACAGGGACACACATCAAGCAATCGAGTTGTCATTTCCAACATTTTGGGGATGAGCAAAACATAGGGGTGCTTGTACGCAAAGCTGGGACTGCATTCTCAATCCCCTTCAGGAATGCTTTCACTTTTGCTTAATGTCGCACCCCACAGAAAGAGCCACTAGAGCGACGGGCATTCTGCGTGCTGGCTTAGGCAAAGAGCATTGCTGAAAGATATCCCCAGAAGTGACTGAAAACAAGGTTTGCTGTATTATATCGACAATGTCAGGTCAAAAACATTTTTGCGACGTCCTATGTTCGTCATCGTGTCTGCGAAAGAAATACAAGCATGCTGCTTAGAAGGAAGATCAAAATATTTCCGGTCGTCTGTCACAGTCCGTCAGTGGCTTGCTGTGCCAACGTGTGGTACACGAAATGCTAAATTACACATGCGCCTCACAGTTAATATGTAAACATTATATTGGTGGAATTGCAGGGGATCGGTACAATGGCTGCAGGTAGCCAAGCTGCTGACCAAAAACACGCAGGGATGTCTACGATGGATTGTTTCAAATTGCTCTTGCGGAGCGACATATCTGTCACTAGAAAGCATATTTTGAACAGTGAGCAAACTAATGCTTTTTTGTAACCGGTATTGTCTCGGATCTCGTAAATTCAGTTTTATTATGGTAGAATACGCATTTGTTGGACATGCTTCATTTCGAACTTCATTCAGTATGCATCCGATTCTTCAGACTTCCTAGGTTCTAGAATTTGCCCGGAAGAACACATGCACACAGAAAACGCCATTCTATACGTATTTTTTGGACAAAGAGAGTTAACAGCGGAGTATCAGATCACAACTGCAACGGCGAGATAGCTCTGAAAAGAGGCGTTAGTTTTAAAAATGTCGCAGTTATGTCGGAAAGGTGCAGCAGTGATAGCAATAGCAAAGTATTGAGGGACTACATGAAGAAAGGTTCGTAGTTTTATCGGCCATATAAATTCCAGTTGGACTTGGCACAGGGAAACATGAAAAGATCACTTGATCGTAGACACTTGATGTCACAACACTCTCATGATGAAGAGCAGAAGCACTGGCAAGCAAACACTGTGCGACCTCTAGCTTCAACTTGGTTACACTGTCTCCAACGCTAGGCAGTGATAACACAGCACACAGGAAGCCACCTGCCATCTCGGCTCGACAAACTTTGCACTGGCCGCACCTTGTGCAGCAATGACCAGGCTGCAAGACGAGATGCACCGGCTAGAAGAGAAGACCGCAACCGAAACTTCAGGCATCCTTATACACTGGCTCTACGGGCTAGGTGGCAGTGATGCAAAGGCATACAAATTATGGGGCATGTCTTAAAAATCAGTCAGTTGCAACGAGTTTGTTAAATCAGTGTTCGCAATATCACGGTTCCACTACACAGTTGTACCTTAAAGGAACAAATCTTTTTTAATTTCATTTTAGGGGAAGATTATCGACAATGTGCACAAGCAATGTGTAGACAGGCTTCTAGAGAAAATGAACCGACAAACGTTTCGGGGGTCGACTCAAGTGACTGGAACGAGGATCATGTTGACAGGGCTGTTAATTCTCTCTTGCAGATTCTCACCTGTGTATTCAATACAAGCTGAACTGACAAGTACCTTTAGCACCATTGAAAATTGGGAAAGGAATTTTCAATGAAACAAGTTGCCTTTTGCTTCTGTACCTCCATCTTGCACCTTTTGTTGCTGGCGTTGTCCAGGGTGCACGGCGATTCTCTCATTTTGGTCAGTTTTGCAGCTGCCGTGCCACAAGAAAAATGGACAGTGGCTCTTTGGCAGACCTCGGACAACAAATGAGCAGTACGACGATCTAGTTGCAATACCGGTACGGAAGCTGACGAGACAGTAAATAGTTCGATAAACCATATTGACTTCAAGTGCCTTTCCTGCTTGTCTCGAGACATTCGAGGGCCACGTACGAATACTGGCTACGCTTGTGAATATAGACATTGCCGCTGCCGATTAATCAGCAGCGACAATGGCAGCCCAGTCACGTATCCTGGAGCGTCGTCTGCTGCCACGGCACTGCTGAAATGGCCTACCACTTTGCCGCCATAGAAAGTTCAGGAACTGGGCCTGAACTTTACCGCCACTTATCGGAACAAACAGCGCCATGCAGAGGATGGTATGTTTGCACTGCTGAAACAGATAGTGAAATGGAGAACTACGTCGATTAGTTCACTAAACGAATAGACCTACTACACAATGTCCTAAAAATAAAGATGACAATACGGTCTTCAGTATTCCTACAAGAATTTCACACAGCAGCTGTGCTCAGTGAACTGCCCTCCCCGCCCCCGAAAAAAATCGTAGAGGTGAAATTGTAGAAATTCAAGTACTCACAGAGAGTCTACTCTAATGTCATCAAAGCTCGAGTACAGGGACTCGTTGACATTTGTGTCGGCGAGGCGGTCGATAAATCCAAGGATGTCGACATTAGCCGCGAGGTCAAGCTGAGGATCGGGGATTTCGAAGAGTGAACTGTCCCTGCAGTATCGAAAATCGACAGTCATGTTTTTCCCCCAAAAAGGACCCCTGAAGGCCCTGAGAGGGTATTACACAGTGGGTGGGACTAATACAATTCATGAGCATAACAACAATTAGTAAACATGGTGAAATCCTAACACGTTTGTAGACAGTAGGCACTTGCTCCTTAGCATTGCATAACTTGCTCTTAGCATTGCATAACAAGAATGTAGCAGGCTATGAGTAACTTAGGTACATAGAAGTGAAGATACAGTATGATCCATTATAGGAGACATCAAATTAGTTTGGCAGCGCTGATTACTGCTTAATTTTAGGATGTGAAGGTCTGCCAGTCTTTGCAAGAAATTTCTGTTTAATCGAATAGATTCTCTTTGTTTCTCTAAAACTAATGAATTAGTGATGTTCTCAGCCTAATAGTGGGCCTGTGTTTCGCTGCATTATTTTTATACCGCATAGAGCAGGCGCCAATCATTTGACAAGAGGCAGACCACGAACCTTGCCAAGAATCTGAAATCTGGAGGGTCATGACAAGTTGACACGTTGCTCGCTTGCTTTGGCGTAATTTTTGCCGATGATTGGGGGGAAAACGCCACAAAGGCGAACTCTCCCAATTTGCATAGGAGACTCCTGAATTCTGACTGATCCTCCAGATTGCACAGGCACAGCCGTTAACCTTTTCTCACTAGATTGTAAATAAAGGTGTCTTCAGCAATACGGTGCGTCGTTACATTGGGTCATTGCTAATCTTGGCAACTTTTTGCCATCCGGCTAAAGGCGAGCGATGCCAAGCAAGCATGCTTCACCTGATTCGCCCGAGCGTCGCCTGCACTCGACGTAACGTGGCCAGTGCAGTGCAGGCGCACTGGGGCTCAGAGGTAGGGCTTCGTATCGTGTGTCTTCTGCCAAAGCACAGCATGGTGCTCTGCCGCGCTTTAGCAGACGACGGGAAGCCCCGCCTTCAAGCCTCTGTGCGCCTGCACCGCTTGCTTCGAAGTGCGGTTGTGTGCGCTGACACTCCGCGGAGCGCGGCCAAGCTGCACCGTGTTCGTACTAAGTGTGAATGATACTGTAAAGTTGTTTCACATTCATTGAGAACTGCCTGTACGCACACCAAGGCATAGGTGGCTTAAGGCAAAGCTTGCGTTGTTCTGCCTAATGTCGTCCAAGGGGCAACAAGTTCGCGAAAATATTATGCATTCTTTATATATCCCTATTCTCAGTACTTTGCAACATTTAGTCATAACATAAACGTTTCCTTCGAGTATTTTTGTCTCGTCTTTCAAGGGGTAATTGAAATCTAGAAATATGGGAAATAAAGTGCATGAGACAATCTGCCATTAGTTCAGGATTCAAACCCACAACCTCTGCATGACACGTGCAATGCTCTGCCAATTCAGCTACAGCGGCAGTTGTCTGCACTTAAGTGTACTCCACGAAAAAAATTACAATCTTTGGTGTGTATCTTGCCCCTAAACAATAACCATTGTCATTTTCTTTCCCGAGATACCTACTCTAATTTCCTGTGAAGAATGCTACACCAGGCTGTTAATGTGCATGTTTGTTTATAACCTAGCTGTATGGACTCTGCACGCAGTATTTCAGAAAAACCCACACAAGATACAATAGATTTATTTATGCATTGAATACTGCCAGCCGCCATCGCAGTTATTGTTTGTGGACAAAACAAGCTCCAAGGCAGCAAACATTTCTCCCAGTGAATGGGTGTTTTAGACCCCACCCCGAGAGTTAACTCGTGCCACTCGCAGCTATGGCAATGCATTTAGAGCATCCTTTAAACCAGAAGCGTCGCATGGTATGTGAATTTGGGGGCGAGCAACAGGCTGCTAAACTCTTATTGGTTACATCAGGCTGCAAGAGTTAGTACTTGCCATGCAATGAGCGAAAGGAATTGAGAGAAACCGAGAGGCTTTGTTTTTTTCTGGTGTGGTAGCAACTGTGTGAAGCCAATAGAAGAGCAACAGTTCATTCTGCTTTACGTTGTCATTTCATTGTTACATTATCTGCTTTGCCTTACTTAAGGCTGTGGAAGGTACTAAATTTTTCATATTTTTGTTACCACAGCAAGTTCCTGGAGCTACTGTACACTGAGCAGGCGGGCCAACATTTATTCTTTATTACTTTTCCCCCACCATTTGTATTCACCGAAATTCATTTTCATCCTCTTCAGCGATAATTTACTCTTTTTGCCTATTGTTTCGCGATACTTGATAATATATATGCTCCGTACTAATTTTGAATGTATTGTAACTTGAATTCAGTGCACATGTATAATTTTTCTTGCCCAGAATTCGTAAGCATTAAATTCTGCGACAAATTCCGATCTTTAATTCACTTTTTTTTCTATTCGCTCACCCCTAAAAAGATAGTTGTAATAAGGACTTACGAGTCCATATCCCCTTCAGCCGACAAGGCTGCCAAAGCTTCAGCAAGGGCACCTAAACGAAGACAAAGGCAAGAAATTGAGAGGCGACCACACAAGGAACATGCACCCCCCCCCCGCCCCCCCATACATGTACAACACTGGGGATTGGGACATAATATTGGTCAATATCCAACAACAGATTACTGTGAAAGACAGCTCAGCTTACCGAGATCACTGGGTAATGAGAGAGATTTTTAAGGAACACGAAAGAGGAGCACTAAATCAGTTTGTACTAGTTCTCTCAGATCCCTTACCTTAATTCATGTTGTGACAAGTGGTTCCTTAGAAGTAGGAATGTGCGAATATTCCCAATAAAGTTCCCAATATTAATACTAGAATGAACACTTCAGTTCATTATTCTAAAACTACTGAGAAAGTATTCTGTAAACCTGCAGTCATTAAAATGTAAAAAGTAATACTGTCAAAGCCTAAGAAATACAAAACATTAGCAAAAAATATCAGTTTCGCCATAAGGGTGAAGCAATGAATATGATAGCAACATGTTAGAATATTGCACAAAGTGCAAGAATCACAGCCGTATAGGCAGTATTAACTGAAGTAAACATAAGCCAACAAAGTAGAAACGAGATGTTATGCTTGGGCTCATCAGCTTGAATCCTGCCATCACACAATGTCATTCATGTTTATTAAAGCCAACGTCTTTCCTAGCGACTTTACTTCCACTTTTCAGGTACGTTTCAAACTTTCCAAAGCCGATCCCGGACGTAGTGCATAGCCACACCAATAAAATTGCATTGTTTTCAGGTTTGAGCACCGTTATTGCTTCGCACTTTTAATATTTAAGTCTGAGAAGACTTAAGAAAGGCATGTGCTTTCAGTGTCTCACGACATTTCTTTCTGGGTTGCCAGTCTCAAAATGCTGACAAATAATTTTGTCAAGAACGTAAGACCTGATATGAGCAACTTTTGCGATAGAATGGTGTGGCAATACAACCGGCATGTACCGCATGTCTAGCATACATATACCTAAATATATAAAGAACCTCACGGCAAACGTTAGCTTCGAGTGTCCATATAATTGTTATCGCAATAGAAATAGTTAACTCTGCTCTACGCAAGACGTAGACTGGATATGCAAAACTATTTTGCGACTGCTCCACAGGGGTGTCAAAACTAGCGCTGCTCTATATTCGTAGCAGAAGTCATCCGAATCACAGAAAAACAAATGCTGAGGACATTCATGAACTATTCATGTAACAGCAGCCAAATATTTCACCTGCCCTTTTAAAAGCGACACTGTTGCCAGTAAATCCGACTACCTCAGCGGGCCCGAAAAGTCTGCCTCAGAAAATTGCTCAATGAGCATATCTGCATTTTGTGGAGATCACTTTTGTCCTTGCAAGATGCCTATACGAGTAGTTAAATAATTGGCGTCATTATGACAATCTCAACGAACCACTAGAAATCGGACGTTTTACAATAAAATTTGAGAAGTTGGCAGGCATGCATATTTTATTCGTACTGCATATAAACTGAAAAATTGCTATTGCACACTCCTGCTTAGAGGAAATAAAGGCAAAATTTCCATTTTCTCAATTTCCTGCTGAAACATTACCGCCAGCATGACAACATGACAATGGATTTCATAGCAATTTGCCCCACTTGGGACTAAAGGTGTCCTTCAAATGAACTAGTGAAGGAATCTGGAAAATTATTACCGGTTACGTCGTCAAATTCCAGAGAGGGCTTTGCTTGCACGGGACTCAAGGTAGCCGAGGAACTTAGGTCACCTGACAACCGTATGTCCTCTGGCAACACTAAGCCTTCGGGCCACTTCAAGCGAGCCAGAGGATTTGGGCTGTCTCTGCGACTCGAGCTGGCCACAGGAGAGGGAGGTAGGCTTCGTCGCTTTGGTCTGTACGAAAAGACAGATCGCAAGATGTCCATCTCCGTACATGCCGACGATTCAATTCTGTGTTGCGCCGTCTTGCGAGCACTTGCGTCACCAGCGGCTGCCTTTTGCATCACCTTGGCCACAGTACACCCTTCCTGTAACACTTCCTGCCACTTTTTGCCGGTCGATGTCGGTGAGCAGAGGTGGCGCTTTGAGCCGCCGTCTTTCACACCCGCCTGTGCTGGCCGCCTTTCCTTTGCCGTTAACCTGCACTTGTCCGATGACATTGAAGAAGGCGACAACGGCTCGCTCCGCTTTTTCTCGAAAAAGTAACAGTACCAGCTCTGAGGAGTGCCAGTGCTGGCACAAACTTTCACACGGCTTCCCGGCTAGACAGCGATCTCATTTCTCCTGGAGGGTTGCAACCAATCGTGCAACCTCCTCTGTGAACAGCTTGCAACGAGGGATGGCTCTGAGATGTCCGTCAGCATCTCTACGTGATTAGATCGGCCTCCGGTAGAACATTGGAACACAGTCAATGAAGCCGACGATGTATCATGAGCCTTACGACAGGAGGCATCAACACAGGAAAAGTCGGACAGCAGGACATGTCCGAACACTGCGTGCTCGAGACTGGGACAGTTCGCATGTTTCGGCAAGAGTCTTGTCTGCAGCTGTTAGCAACACGACCACCACAATCGCTTTCTGTGCCATTTTGGGGAGGCCGTGGCCCGATTTCAGTAAACTCCAATTTTCTCCTACACCTCGAAAGGGCGGCACTTTGGTCTCTGCGACTGTTGTCCAATTGGTCCGCTATCGCAGCAGGTGCCTTCACCAAGAGACGGTGGGCCGCCGAGGGACGAGGATCTTCTGGTACAAGAGGTACGTCTCTGTTGCCTTCGTTTACAGTGGCGCCATTGTCAATGCAAATGACTCTGCAGGCAAGTGCTTGGGCACTGACCCGAGGTTCACTTCGGAGACGTCAGCGCTCGTGGCTGTCATAGGCAAACTTTTCTTGAAATAAGAAAGACCGGCAACAGCTTGGTCTCGTTGATCATCTCGGTCTGGCACCGAAATCTTGTCAAGATTTGCCCCGTCACCATTATCTGTCGAGTACTGGCCTCGATCCGTCGCAAGATGCGAATGACTGGCACTTGGTTGCCGCTGGGCTTTGGTCCGACCTTTAGATGCACCTGTACCGACGTGCCGCGTATCTGCATTTTCCTTGGCAACCCTTTCTGGAGAGAACACGTCCGCCAAAAGTGACAGCGAGCTGTCGTATTGAGAAGGTATCTCCAGCTGTGCGGTTACGTTGGAAAGGTTTACAGCCGAGTCAGTCAAAGAGTTCAGCATCTCGGTCGCAGCAGGCATGTTCACCCTTGAAGCTCTTTGACATCGACAATAGCACTCCACTTCCCGTGGGGTCCGAAACTCCTTTGTCACTTTTAGCGATATGGCTAGCAAGATGCTGGAAAGCAATGCCATCTTTGCCAGTCAGGACATTGACAGGCAATGCACTAGGCACAGGAGGGTCAGACTGAGTACACGACTCTCCCACAGCACTTCTCGTAACCTTGCCCATTATATCGCAGGCATTATTGCAGCGGTTCGATGCCACGAAGGCGGAGAGATCGAAGTGCCCAGCCTTGTTTGAAATGTTGCTGGCAGCACAAACACCTCCCGCGCTGCCCGTCTCTTTCACGCCGTTTCCCATGCCTACGTCGCTCGTGTTGGAACAAGTTGCACCACTGGGAGCAGGGACAGATGGGCCAGGTTGGGTGCATGATGCATCTGCAACAGATGCGTCATCTTTGCCCAATACGTCGGAGACTTCATTGCAGCGGTTTGATGCCACAAAGGCAGAGAGATCGAATAGTGCAGCCGTGCGTGAAATGGGGCACCTGCATGGGGCACACAGAGGGGCACCTGAAGCACATGGGGCACCTTCGGAGGCAGCAGTGACGTCCCCGTGTTGAGCGAACACGAGACGCGGCTGTGCTGCCTCCATTAGAACAGATGCCCTTGTCGTTGGGGACGCAGCCTCGGCATCGCTGTTGTCGGCTCAATGGGAGTGTGGTCGTACTCCAATTGGACCACCTTGCCCACCAGGTCTTCGGCAGCATTGCCCGGCAGCATCTTGTTCTGTCATGGCTAGGACCAAGTGCAAAGTGAGAATGCCACGTCTAAAAATGAAGCACCAACATACGAATCTTGGATCTTTTGTGCAAAAGCCCCAAAGGGGCACTGTAGCAGAACCTCCACTCTGTCAACAATTTTCTACAACTGATGGCAGAGTGTCATAATGAAAAAAAGAAGGAATGCAAACGTGATAGGGACACTAGGAAATGATGGCGAGTGCCTTTCTTTGAGTCGCTGTTGCATTTGTTCAAATTTTTTCATTATGCAGAAAGCTCTACAGCCTACTTGGCTTTTCCAACGAGTTCATGCTCACTGCCATAATTAAACAATGTTTAACATTCCGAAAGTGCATAGCGTTACGTGCGACACTGCAGGGAAACGCTTCGGATTAATTTTGATCACCCGGAGCTTCTGAAACGTGCACCCAAAGTACAGTACAATGGGAATCAAACCAGCAGCCCTGTGCTCGGCTGCATAATCCCGTAGCTTCCACAGTCACGGCAAGTACTGAACTGCAGTGCAGACCTGACGCTATGCAAATTCAAAATAAAGGAAATACAAGGATCCGTGGGAACAAACACATGCCTGAAGCGGCTGCAACATACCCAAATCTGTGCCGCTTCAAGATTGTTAAAATTACGAGAGTTCTGCACATAGGCCACCAGTAAGCATTGTCGTGAAGACCAGTTGGTTTTATGAAGGTCCAAGTTGTGGAAATCGCATTTGTCAAGCACATGCGAAAATTGCGCACAATCCGACCCAACGTAGAACAGCTCATGGCCTGCACTGCAGCAACTTACCTGGCCGTGGTCGCCGAGCCAGCTTCCAGTGCGTTCTCTGCAACAAAAAGTACAAGTAGCTTTACCATACAGAAGGTGAAAATAAAAAAAAAATTATGCTGGAGTAACCAGTCACTGCCTTGGCAGGGCCAGAAGTGTAATAGCAAGGTTCAAGAGATGCTTCGAAGTTACACCTGACATACAGGCTAATATAGATAACAGAAAAAAAAATCCTTCACAGATGTATCAGTTGCAGGTTCGCATACATCAAGAGACGACGACGCTGCATAAGCAAGTTCTTTTAAAAGGGCATTTACGAGCTGTTAGATGTGATTCACCAACGCTGTAAGCGTGTTCGCACCGATGACGTATTCTTGGATAATCACTTTCGGCGATGCAATCACCTTCCCGTGACGTAGTGTTCACGCAGCCAATCAGCCCATCCAGGCTTGTTAACCAGCAAATAAGCACGCACCGACAGAGATAATGCCGAAAGCGATCGTCCGAGAATATGTGCCCTGGACACGCAACTGCTTCAGGGTTCCCACACACAGACTGGGTTGCTGGCTGCTCTTTAACACTGCACCCGTATAAACTCGTCGCCGACCTAGAATTTGAAGCGGGTAAAACACAATACAAGAAATAGTTGCAAGTTACCGGCTAAAAAGCACAGAATGTGTCCATTCATGCAAGGTGCATGCAAGTTATTTTAGTCATTGATTTCAAAGCGAAAATTTGGTTGGAGTCCCAAACTGGCCTCATCTCTAGCACGCGATTTCATCATGAGCGCCACGTCTACACTTTCTATGCCATCAGACGAGCAAACTGCACTTGCACATGCTGTTTGCTAAACGAATACACCACGACGAGTTGGGGAAACCGTCTTGCAGGAAAGCTAGCTCTACAATTGTGAAAAGGGTCTGTCACAAACTAAGTGTGGACAGTGGTACTCAAAAGAACACAAATGCGAAAAATGGGCCATTTGCATCTTCGTTAGGGTGTAACAAGGGCAGAGCACCCGACGACACATGCTATGTTGCCAAACATGCAAATTACTTTGAAACCATAAAACAGTAGCCCACTTCAGAGAAAGGCAAAACCAAGCTATTCATATACACCAAAATTATACACTATTTCTCTAAGGCAACAGGGATACAGGTACTGACAATACCTGTCCAATTGAACTTTAAAATTTGTAAGAATACTGTGGAAATTGCACCACAAAGAGGGTGGCAATACCAGATTTTTCCCCCAAGTATACACACATTTTGTGGGATACATACAAACTTATGAAGATGATCTAGGTGCAGCACCCGAGACCTTTCTCTCAGCACCCAAGTAGCAGCAAATTTGAAACGGCAGAGGTTGACAAACAACACACTGGTGTTTTGATCACAGCGACTTTGTTGTTGCCAATTTCACCTGGTTCAGGAAGTTGTGCTAATGAACTTATTTGAAGCAGATGCATCTCTTTTATTTCGCAATTGGAAGACTTGCTAGGGTGTGGTTTGCCCAAATTTCATTCTAGCAAAATATCACGAAAAGTTCACAAAATCGTACAAGCCCGAAAGATAAAGCTTATGGGCAAATTCGGGAAGGCCGGCAGGTATGCGAAGAGCAACCAAAGAAACAATGTTTTAAAGAAATACTGGAGGCAAAAATTTAGTATATCTACACTTAAGTGCACCGAGATGTCCGAAGCAATACTTCTGCAAAGAACAGCTTTTGTAAGCGAGAAAGTGACCAATGCAGGACTAAGGTTGTGTCATTGCCAGAAAAGTTAGGGAAACCAGCTCGGCTGTAGTTGCTATACATTTAACGACTGATAAGTGAAGTATTTAAATTCGCGCTTTACATGATAAAACTATGATCCGATTATCTGGTATGCTGTAGTGGGGTACTCCGAATTCTCACCCCCTGGGGATCTTAAACGTGTACCTAAATCTAAGTACACGGGTGGATTTTGCAACACTTTTTCAGTATTCACTACAATAAACTGACTACCATCATGCACTCACAAGCTGCCATTTGCAAATTGGCTTAAATCCCCGTATTAACTATTGGCAAAGTGCAACACACCGCATGTACTCTTCATGGCATCCTCTGCTGAAATGCACTTCCATATGTCAAATTGTAACAGAGGGCTAAAGTGACCAACACTAATACAGTGAGAGTCACCACATTCGAGTGCACGGATTTGAGGATCGGTCGGGCTGGCTTGAGAATGTCAGAAACGAGCCAAAGAGAATGGCGGAAATGAACCTAAAAGATAAAATGTACATTAAAAACAAAACTCTTCAAAAGTGGGACAAACTGACCAACATAGGTCATGCCTGGCCCACAAGAATGGAAAGTTGAGCAGGTTTGTTCGAGTACATGGTTGGCATGGCAGTGCACGAGAGAATAAGACGGAGGGAAAGACAAGTGGACAGGCAATGGCTTCAAAATAACAGACTGAATGTTGGCCGCAAACTAAACATCAATTTTAGGTCAGTGCCCATTTTATCTCGTTCCAGTTTCTAGTCTAGATAAAAAAATATCTTCGTTTGTTTTATGGGGGCCAATCCAGACAACAAGGAGTCAAGTCTGACCTCTTGCTGAACTACCGCAGTCCTGCTACAACACAGCTAAACATTTACAGATTTGCTGCCGCCTCTAATACATCCACTTTTGTTGTTCCTTTGTGGTTGGACTCCCCTAAATTCTTATGACACGGAAAGGACAAATAAAAGGGAGAAAATTGCAGTCGCGCTATCAGAAACTGCACACGAAAGTGTTACCCTTCCTCACCTGACTGGTTTAAAATTGACACAAAGCGTCAGTCCAGGCATTAGTGCTGTAAATGCGGATACAAGCAGGACTTATCATGTACACCATATTTTTCCGCTGACGGGCAGGTTAAAAGTGTGCACACAGCCCTTTAATCCATGAACTATTACGAAGTGGCGATACAAAAGTCAAAGTTGCAAACATTTATGGCATAACACTGGCAACACCGTTGAAAACAAAATTTCAACTTGAAGGTAGTAGGGCGACGCTTTATGTGCATTCTAGTGAGGCGCTCATAAGTGCAGAGTAATTAGACATTGTAAAAGCAGACATGCAAACTTTTTCGTAAAAGAATCAAATTTACATGAGCAAATTGACTGCAGCCATCATGAGAAAAGCGAAGGCATTATTTTGATGTTGCTGACAGAACGCAGCGCGTCAAACATGCCGGCAAACATAACCGGCGAATCGACTCCGGTTAATTCGGCCCTCGTGGAACAACGAGATTTCTTCAAGTATCCAAAATGTAACATGAACGAAGAACAGCTAATACAGGCGATGCCATGCTGAGCGGACGAAGCAAACCGGTGAGTATGTGGGCGTGACGACACGAAACGAGTGGCTTCACGGACGGAAGAAACACCGGCCACTAAAAGACAAATCAGCAGCACCGTCCGCTAAATTGACATTTTCAAACTTGAAAACGGCTGCACCCATGAGGAGGTGGCGGTTGGGGTCGAAATAACTGAAGCGGCATGCTTGCTCGTTCGAACTAAAGTTTTCCTTCCATAGCCGATGTATGGTTTCTAGCCGGAACTTCCCAGTGCGAGCTAAAAGTCGAACGGAAGTCGACTGTAGTGCTTCTAGCAAAATGGTCGTATGAAGTAATCAACAAATGAGCCACAGTGGGTAAGAAAGACGTATTTACGCTTAGCTCTGCTTGCTTGCCACTACCGGGCATAACTGGCGAAAACAACCTGCGTGCACTGATGTGCACGGAGTGACTGATGCGAACATACTGAAACAGCTTGTGACGGGACATGGCTACACAGGAGACGGTGGTGCTTGACGAGCACGTCCGTGTAGACAAACGAACGCGACTGCAGAAAAACTGTGGACGAGCAGCAGACTAAATAAAGTGCAGTACGATCTGCGGCGCACTCACAGCGATAGCTTGTGCACCGAACCCTTGAGGTTCACAAGACAAAATGAGCAAAAAAAGAAATGCGTTAACGTTTAAACAAGACGACTATTTCTCGGCCACTTGTCAACATCAGCGACAGCCTTCACCGGCTGCATGGGCCCGTCAAATATCCTTCGATACAAGTCACTGTAGCAACTCACCGAAGTACACCGGGGTCGCTTCCGCGAAGTGACGTCGCTAAAAGAAACCGAAAAGAACAAATTACCAATGCCTTTCTGGCTCAAGCCTCACATAGCATAACTAACGGAGCTTTTTTTTTTTTGCGCAGCTGTTAATGGTTTTTCTGAACTATACGTGAATGAGGACAAGTGAAATAGAATTGTCGCACACTTACGGTTCCGTGTTCTCGTCGCTTGCATGCTCGCCCACCACAGGTCATATGTAGTGACGCATCCAGAAGAGCCAAGGCACAGCGCAAGAATCCGAAGCTTGTCCAGTGTAAGAACAACTGCGATACCACTACCGTCCGTTAAACACAACCAGTGCCTTTTATAGAGGAAGCATTGACAGAACAGGTGCGCCGATATTGAAGCGCCAACGATTGTGTCACGTCACCTATTGCGGGCGTCACCGTCATACGCAAAATCAATTCCGTTGCATCGGGCGAGGAGGATAGGGCGCGCGGCGAGCCTTTCCTCCTCTCTGGCTTGGGCGATCCGGTGCGGCGCTGCTTGAAAGTATTGCTGTCGCGTGCTGCTGAACGATTTCGAGATGTTTTAGATCGTAATTTGTGAAATTTACGCCATGTCCGTTCATATAAGGTGGTCAGGGAAGCCTTTCGGTGCATCGGTAACTACCGTAGGCGGAAATATGTCTTGGGGGTGCAAAAATGTGACCGCATTATCAGCCGCGGTGTACGCCGATTATCAGTCGCGGTGTGTGTATGTTTTGTGAACTATTTTGCTTATATCGGTTTTAATTCAACAAAGAAAACCAGTGTATCGGTATTCCCAGCTTTAAATGATAAATCAGCTCACTGTGTGAACGCTTGGCGTAGGGAGTAAACCATAAGAGCGCATGCTCTGCACGGCCAACCTAAGGCAACCACGAAACATCTAAGCGGCAGGCGCTATCAAATATTTGTGATGCACCGGCATCGTTCTCGGGCATTTGAAGTCTAGTATACATTAAATTGCTATGTCTACACTATATAGCCTTCCTGCACGAGGCCGATGGTGCTGCTCAACACAGCAATCACTGCGGTTGGTGAACCAGCACGATACGCAAGTAAGCTCTGCGCTTCGGCATTGCCTCTTTGGCCTTTATACAGCCATAATATATTAGAGGGATCGCATAAAAAGAATGCGACGGCTATTTTTGAGGACAAAATTTCTGTAATACGTGTGAGTGCGTCGTAGATAACGGAACGAACACAACCGCAAAAAAATTCGGTTATCATCCTCTTTCTTCAAAAAGCAAGAGAAAACGGGCTAACGCCGCAATACGACCTCGCATAGTCACGTCGCACAACTTTTATAGATCCATAACCACTGAGGCCGTTTGCTTGGACCATGCGGTATATAGAACAAAGATATCTGTAATCCAGCACCTATCACTGCTTAGGACGCTCGCGCAGTTCGTAAACAGTTCCTTTGCTGGACAAGCTTAATTCAGACTGTAAGGAATGCTGCTATTACTTGCCAAAACTATTTTGTTCAGGGTCGAAAACCTCATCCATCGAACCAAGTAGTCACGCAATGTAACCTGCAGCGAACAGTTTGAATGCTTGTCAAAGTATAACAGCACAACTCCTATCATAGCAGAATGGTACCCACGCTGTTATGATCGTCGAATATGTTTCATGGCTCCGAAACCGCAGCTTTGAAATAGAGGATAATACTGCGATAAGGTCACATTAGTGAATGGAACATTCAGAAATACACAATTGATCTCCGAGGCTGATTGTAGGCTCAAATATGCGCACATACATCGCGCTGCGTGTTCCGTTCACCTCAACGCCAGCAGAAACTCTGGCCATGACGCCTTAAACCCCTTCAGCACGTCTCACAGAACCGTTTAACACGCAGAAGACGCACGCCATACTAAACAGACCTCACGACCGCGAAAAGAAACGCCAGAACCTACCGCCAAGCGTATAGCTGCCATGCGAAACACCGATTTCACCGAAGCCAGTACGGTGGCGCTGCTCATAGGCGGCGCCACTGCGTTCACAATATGGCGGCGCCTACGAAAAAAACTGTCTATGTACAGTGAACTAGAAGCAATTCAGTGCAACGAGCGGTTAGCATACTTAACCGCAACGAGCGGTTAGCAAACTCTTAGCATACACAACTTTAGTCAGATCACAACTAGAATATGCCGGTTTCATCTGGAACCCGCATCAAGCTTATCTTGCCGATAAACTGGAATCACTACAAAATAAGGCTTCTAGGTTTATCACAAGGAAATGCGCTCACTACTCCAGCATCACAGATAATAAATCATCTCTAAATTTAAGCTCACTTGAAAAGCGAAGATTTGTCACCCTGCTATGTCACTTTCACAAGCTCTATCACAATCCTTCACCGTTCACAGAATCTCACATCAAACCAGCACATCGAATTTTCCCCCGATTAGACAACTGCCCCAAAGTGCAACCCAAGTTAGCTCAAGTTAGCTCACACCAAACTTATGCGTCATTCGCCATTGTTCCTTGCCATTTATCATTGGAATAAATTACCTGCATAAA
The DNA here is from genome assembly GCF_023375885.2 of Dermacentor andersoni. Taxonomy (NCBI): domain Eukaryota; kingdom Metazoa; phylum Arthropoda; class Arachnida; order Ixodida; family Ixodidae; genus Dermacentor; species Dermacentor andersoni. Next base: position 209,813,456 of record NC_092815.1, on the reverse strand, counting down.
TCGTTTCCGAAAATAATTACGACGCATTTGTGAACAAACTGAAGTGCTTACTCTGTGCTGGTCCTTAATAGATTATTATCAGAAGTGCATTCTTCTTTACATTGTCTTGAGCATTGTGGTCTACCTGTGTACGTGTCCTCAAGCACTTCTTTTATCCAGATATGTTCCCTGTTTTCCTGAGTGCACGTGTGTTTATGCTTTTCTTATTTTTCACTGTGTTATGCAATATGATCATTTTAATGGGTTTCTTTTTAAAACCCTATGTAATGCCCGTAAAGGGCCCTTAGGGCATGTGAACAAAAAGAGTGCTTTCTCGTGCAAATATTAAATCCGCCTTAATCAGCCGAATTTCTCTGCATGTGCACCCAGCAGATACTGTAAACAAGGTGTCTTTTGCGATCGCGAACATCATGCGAATGTTTGGTCCCGCGAATAAGTATTGCTTCGTAAAATTTAGTACTCGCCAATTATGCCGGTACTGCCATCTAGCCCGAGTTGGTGACTAAGCGTGAAAAAATAAAAAATTGCAGCGCATTGACTGTCCTTCGTCTGCTACTGGTTTTGCTTTGTAATACACGCCCGAAATCTTACGGCCAGCTCAAACACCTCTACGCACATAATGTACCCAAAAAATAATTGCAAACCCTAGCTGAATTACGTTAAAACAGCGTCTGTATACATAACCAAATACGCTTTCTATTTTGTTGTGTGCCACGTACGCTGCAGAGGGGAACCAGGACGAGCTTTCAAGAGCTGTCGATTGCAGCGCCGCCGCTGCAGGTGCCACCGTGCGCGTCAGCGAAGATGCGCGGTCGAGCCACTGGAAAGTATTCTAGGAGACTGTAGTATTGGCCTCGAGCTCCACCGCTGGAAAAGCTGGCACCACCGTCGGCGTGACGTGGCATGAGGGATCACGTGGACACCGCGGCCGCGTCGGCTGCTTCGGAAGCGCCGAAGAGAGCTGAAAACGAAAGCTTAAAGTCGCACCTACGCCACCGTTCTGATTAAGTGCTGTGGCTTTACCACTTTGGGTGTCTGCTTGACATCTGAAACTACTATAATAGGTAGTGGCGGCCTTTGGCGGCGTGCAGCATGGTAGGCTGTTGCGACGGAGACGTCTCAACGCTGCCGCCACTGTTGCGAAGGAGGATCCAAGGCGACGGTGATTAAACGAAACATTTATATGCAGTATGTACAAGGGCGTTACATGAACGGCCCAGAGGCCGGGGCATAATGGACTCGCACTAAAGCGTGCGGTGAGAAACGGGAGCACGCCTCTGCTTGCTGCCGTCGTCGTCGTCCCGTGGTTCGGGCTTTTATAACCACAGGAGTCGATGCAGTTGCCATCGGCTCGAACCTCCAATCAGGACCCACCACGGGTTGCTGTGCGAATTTCGACGAATGGACGAGAGGCACCTGCATCAGGCGATCCCGGTGAAGTGGTTCAACGGCGCCGCTCCGGCGGCGCCACCGGATGTAAACCGAACACGACCCGCCGTCGGGCCGGGCGAATTCGTTCGGCGCCCGGCTTCAGCCGCATGCCGGCAAAGCGAACCTTTGTTGGGAGCTCTAGCACAACAAGGCTACTGCTTGGTGCTGCAGTGACTTCGCTGCTGTGACTTCGTGGTCCGAAACATTGAGGCACTGGATCAGGTTGTAGTCGGGCATCTCGTGCAGGAGGAATGATGCATTGGAAAAGGCGGTGACCAGCATATGATTTCCGCCATGGTGGCATGCTGCCAACAATAGGAATGCTTCCCTGTTCGGTGGTACCGAACCCTCTCCACCTCAACGTCACCTCCGGCGTCATTGTCGGGTATGACGTCACCTGTTTTGTCCTCAGCGTCACCATCATCTTGCTCTGACGTCGCAACACACCGTCGTCTCCTCGACAACGATGAGGCCGCGTCGTCTGCGATCACGAATCCCAAGTCGCAAGATGCCTCTCAAACGCAAAGCTGTCTGTTTCGGCTCAGCGTAAAGACATCTGCGGAGTCTTGTGTCGAAGAAGCAGTTGACGATGGTGTCGCTGTGGCTGCACAAGGTGTTGATGCCGAAGTTCTTCATCTTGTGATGCGCCGTCACCTGGACCGACATGTTCTTGCTGCCGATAGCGAAAAGGCGCGAATCGGACGACCACTCAACGCACGTGACCGCATCGTAGGTCGTACTTAGCACTAGCTCCAGCGCAAACGGCATAAAATCGCGCCTGGCGTAGCCGGGCGTGTGGTACACAAAGACAGAGTTGCCCTTGGCGACAGCGAAGTATTTGCCATCGGGACTGAACTTCACCGTCGACACGGGCTTGCGGAAGTGATGTCGGTGGATGACCGTTCGCGACACGAGGCTGCGCAGCAGGGCTTCGCCGGTTTCGTTGATGGCGATAAAGAGGAAGCCTGAGGGCGCGATGTCAACGGCGGTAAAGTTGTAGCGGCTCTCGATAGGCAGCGTTTCCGATTTGTTGCTGCGCAGATCGAAGAGCGAGAGTCGGTTGCCGAGCGGCGCTGCAATGGTGTTTCCATCCGGCGTGAACAGCAGGTTCCCCTTGCGGTACACCATGCCGATCAGGTTGGAAAACTTGACCGCGAACTTCATCGTCACAGCGGGGGTTTTTCTCGGTACGGAATATAAGCACGGTACACAGATGTAAGAGAAATACACAGGGGTTTCATAGCTATATTATCGTACGCCAAAGACGCAACGAGCTTTGCACTGTGGGCGCCGCCATGTTACTGCTAGTAGGCACGATCACTAAGATGTGTCGCCAGCGTCGCGGTTGCATGCTGTAGCACATATGTGATGCAAAGGCGATGCAATGGGACGACAAAAAAATACAACGTAACACAAAATGTAGAAAAATTTTAGCGCACTGTTCAACGTAGTGGTATAATTGATAATTTTTGTAAAGCATGTCAAAGCAGAACACGTTAAAATGAACTAGTAGCGCCACACAACACCCGTAACGAAAGTAGCGCATGGCATAAAGTTTCTTACATTAATTTAGGACGCTATTCTCGACAGACATGGCGCCTGCACGGCCGCCATTATCCGCCATGTTTGCTCTCTGATGGGCTGTCGAGAGGTCACGTGCTTTGAAATATGTGCCGGGAAGTGGAAGTTTTGCAAAATGCAATTTTGCTTTTTCATCGAGATGACGAAACGTTACGTGGGGCTGCAAATTTTATCGACTAATACATCTTTTGGGTCTTTGGCAGCTATATTGCGACGTTAGCGCTTCAAAAAGAATGTGAGCGGTAGCGTACAGAAGCCAGTGCAATGCATCTGCAATTTCGGGAATATGTGGTGGCAATCCAAGATACGCGCCATGCCAGCTTGCTGATTTGCTGACGGAATATCCCGTGAGGAGCGTCACAGGAAGGGCTGTTTCGTAAACATCATTTTGACGGTGCGTGACGTTGCGCTGGGCCGCCAGTGCTGAGATTTTCCGCCATAATTCGTGGTGCGACGAGCCGCGCGAATTATGCTAATGAGCAGCCATATACAATGGCAGCCGAGAGAAATGCGTATCACCACATTTTCCCCGTCGTTTGGCGCCATGAAAATCTTTTGTTGATAACGCGTGCTCATAGTATTTGCATCGCTCTCGGGTCGTGTTGGAATTTGTCTTTGGGGCCATCCCTATTTAAAAGAACGCGTTTATACGAAATAATATTGGTTGAACATAGCAAACTTTCGGCAATGTTGTCCACTTCTCACTGATGCATTTCTATTGTAATCAAAATTAATGCCTTTTCGTGCAATCAAACGTTATGACAATGGCGTCTTTCTAGTTTATAAAAAGAAATGTACGGAAGGCGGCTCTTGAAGTTTCCTCCCGCGGTGCGAGTAACCAGCGAGGTGAACAAGACATGGTAGCGCCGGCGCTTGCGTCGCGCTAGTGGATATCTCTGGAGCGCGCAACTCTATCGGTGATATTCGGCCGTTTCTCAGCCAGCCGAGTCAGGCTGAGTCACTTGCGTTTCACGAGATAGCGATAACGTGGCCTAGAACGTGCGCATCACCAATGACAGGTCGCGTATGTTGTCTCAAGCAAGAAAACAAGCGCGTTGGCTCCAACATACGATGACTCATTCCATTTCCCGGGGACACGCATCCTAGCTATTGAAGCAGACGACGGCTTGTACGCAGTAGAAAACGGAAGCGAGAAGCGTTTTCGACGGAATAATCATACGCTTTGAGCTACCTGCTTTATTTTTACTGCGGAGGAAAAGTGTTTTGCTTTACCCATAACGCTACATTCAGTGCCTTCATTTCAGTTTCTTAGGCAAAACGTCAATTTGGCGTCACGTTACGAAAACAAAATGGGGCTATCAGCGCCATTTTATTCGCGTCGTCTCTACGTGACGCACCGAAGGAAATGGCGGAATGTCCAGAATAGCGCCCTTGGCCAGTGCCTATTGGCGGCGAGGAGTTAAGGAGTCGCCATCTGTCGGAAGCGCCTCCCTTGCGTAGTATGAGGGATCACGCGGCGCGCTCCCCGTAGGTTTCGCTTACGGCGCTCAATAAAAAACACCACGCGGCAGCCCTCCTGGACATTTATGTAGGTACTTTCAAAATGAGGGAAGTTTTTGACTGTCGATATAACAATCTTGGGCAAACTGAAAGCACAGAATCGTATACAGACGCTATCTCTTTACCGAATAGGTACAGTAACGCCACTGCGCGCGGTCGCCGCGATGGAGTCTCCCTAACCGGCTTCTTGCATGAAAGGTCGGCAATCGCGGAGCGCAAACTATGTGAAATATGTTCTTATAGTGGGTGGTCTGTATAACAAAATGGCGCATAACAGAGCGAAGCCTCAATGCGTGCAGCCATCGCACGGGTTCACGGCGACCGACTGCGCATCTGCATGCATGTCCGTGCACAATGTTTTGCTTTCGCTGTGAGCGCATTTTCGCACCGTGCCTTTAGCTTTAAGCCGCAGCATATGAACATTTCCCAGTACACTAGCAACCATTCTTGCGTGGACGCTATCAGAACTGTTCAAAAATAATTTCGTTACTGAGACTTCGACGCCTACGGCGACTGTGATGTGCCGTCGCGACGATTCAATCTTTTTTTGTCTTCTAAATTCTTGGGCATTTCAATATTATTTCTCAAGTTGCGTCGCACTGCATGTTTATCGGTCTTCTCAGCGTGAGATTTCCCCCTGCTTCCTTTTTGTAATCCAGTGCATTAATTCATAACACAAACATGACATATGCCATGCCTTTCTTTAATATACATCTTACCGCTCCCTTTCCGTTCCAGAGAACTTGCCAGTATCTAACATCAACAAGTTCATAGACCAAACCGTCTTGACATTAGCTGTGCAGCGGGCGCGGGCGAGCGCCTCAGTGCGCGTTTTCTGCTACTCACCGAGCATCGCGCAGTCCCGGCGCCGCAGCAGAAATCTACCTCGCGTGTGTGCTTGCTGCATACGCGATCTGTAGCCGATGGCTGTCTGCCGGTTTTAAATTTCGCCAGCCAAGCTTCACGCAGCTCCTTGCCCTGCGGCTACGTGTGAATAAGGCTGACACCGAGCTCCGTTGCGTACGTCCGGCACTGCGGCACCAAGCAGTAGCCTACCATGCTGCACGCCGCCAAAGGCAGCCACTAACTATTATAGTAGTTTCAGATGTTGCCAAGCAGACACCCAAGGCGGTAAAGCCGCACCACTTAATCAGAACCGCGGCGCAGGTGCGACTTTAAACTTTCGTTTTCAGCTCACTTCGGCGCTTCCGAAGCAGCCGACGCGGCCGCGGTGTCCACGTGATCCCTCATGTCACGTCACGCCGACGGTGGCGCCAGCTTTTCCAGTGGTGGAGCTCTAAGCCAATACTACAGTGTACTAGAATACTTTCCAGTGGCACGACCGCGCTTCTCCGCTGACGCGCGCGGTGGCACCTGCCGCGGCGGCGCTGCAATCGACCGTTCTTGAAAGCTCGCCCTGGTTCGCCTCTGCAGCATACGTGGCACAAAAAAATAAATAAAAAAAATAGAAAGCGTATTTGGTTATGCAGACAGCCACAGTTTTAACGTAATTCAGCTTGGGTTTGCAATTATTTTTTGGGTACTTTATGTGCACAGAGGTGTTTTGAGCTGGCCGTATGATTTCGGGCGTGTCTTACAAAGCAAAACCAGTAGCAGACGAAGGACAGTCAATGCGCTGCAATTTTTTATTTTTTCACGCTTAGTCACCAACTCGGGCTAGATGGCAGTACCGGCATAATTGGCGAGTACTAAATTTTACGAAGCAATACTTATTCGCTGGACCAAACATTCGCATGATCGCGATCGCAAGACACCTTGTTTACAGTATCTGCAGGGTGCACATGCAGGAAATCCGGTCGATTAAGGCGGATTTAATATTTACACGAGTAAGCACTTTTTTTTTAATTCACATACTCTAAGGGCCCTTTACGGGCATTATATAGGGGGTTAAAAAAACCCCAAAAAAGTGGTCATATTGCATAGCAAAGTGAAAAATCAGAGAAGCATAAACAAACATGCGCTCAGGAAAACAGGGAACATATCTGGATAGAAGAAGTGTATGACAACACGTACACAGGTGGACCACAATGCTCAAGACAATGTAACAAAGAATACACTTCTGATAATGATCTATTAAGGACCAGCACAGAGTAATCACTTCAGTTTGTTCACAAATGCGTCGTAATTATTTTCGCAAACGATTTCTGCAGGTAGTTTATTCCAGTGATAAATGGCAAGGAACAATGGCGAATGACGCATAAGTTTGGTGTGAGCTATCTTGGGTTACTCATTGAGGCAGTGGTCTGATCGGGGGAAAATGCGATGTGTTTGTTTGATATGAGATTCTGTGAACGGTGAAGGATTGTGATAGGTAGTGACATAGCAGGGTGCCAAGTCTTCGCCTTTCAAGTGAACTTAAATTTAGAGATGATTTAATATCTGTGATGCTGGAGTAGCGAGCGTATTTCCTTGTGATAAACCTAGAAGCCTTATTTTGTAGTGATTCCAGTTTATCGGCAAGATAAGCTTGATGCGGTTTCCAGAGGAAACCGGCATATTCTAGTTGTGATCTGACTAAAGTTGTGTATGCTAAGAGTTTGGTCGCCTGATTTGCAAAGACAAGTTGCGCCTAATGAAACCGAGGGTTTTGGATGCTCTGATTCTAAAGCACGTGCTACAGAAGACGAAATATGACGCGCAGAAAAAAAGGAAGTAAGAACAACTTCGAAACTGCTTTCTCTGTCCCATACGATTTTATTGCAGGCGCTCTGCAATAGCACAAGAATCATCCTGAGAGCTTTAATGCACTTAACAAGCAGTGTAGAAATTGAGCTAAGTAACTCCGCTTAGCTTAAGGTGCTGTACTGCCTTTCTTTTTGACAGAATATGTGCTTTGTTCAAACATCTGATAAAAAAAGCGGAGCCGTACGGCGACATAAAAGCTGAGTATGCGAGGAGTCAGGCTCTCTGCATGAGCTCTGCATCCTGCCTTCAAGGGAGCGGCACAATGAATCATGTGCAGGATGTCCATTATAGTTTCCCAATGAACTTTTTGTGCACTAAAGCAATTTATGAAAATGTCTTCAAGCTTTGTGATAAAACGGAAAAGTTCTACCGAGGGGTAAAGCAAACCTCCTTCATCATTTCACATCAGTTCACATACCGCGCAGTCTGCGGTTAGCGGCTCGTCGGCTCTATGTAGGTTTCTCTCCCACGTGCACCTCCGTTCCGGGTCTGCAGGCGCCTTGAATAGCGACAGCTTCTTAACGCTGTTAGTTCGAGCGTAGCAGTGGTTGAGACGTTGCTTTGCACTCATTGATGCAAATAGCCGCATTCACATGAGAACTTTTGCGGAACAGAACCGCACAGAACAAACAGCGGCAACCAAGACACACCGCTGAAATGCAATGGTCGTGCGTACCCAGACCGGTCGCCTTCAAGAGTGGTCGACGGCAGCGCCACCGCTTCGGGTGCCACTGCGGGTGACACGCGCCGCAAGGCGCGGCCCCCGCCGCTCGTTGCGCTGAATTGCTTCTAGTTCTAGTTCACTGTACCTATACAGTTTTTTCGTAGGCGCCGCCATATTGTGAACGCAGTGGCGCCGCCTATGAGCTGCGCCACCACACTGGCTTGGGTGAAATAGGTGTTTTGCATGGCAGGTATACGCTCGGCGGTAGGTTCTGGCGTTTGTTTTCGCAGTCGTGCGGTCTGTTTAGTATGGCGTGCGTCTTCTACGTGTTAAACGGTTCTGTGAGACGTGCTGAAGTGGTTTAAGGCGTCATGGTCGGAGTTTCTGCTGGCGTTGAGGTGGACGGAACACGCAGCGCGATGTGTGCGCGCATATTTGAGTCCACGATCAGCCTCGGAGATCAATTGTGTATTTCTGAATGTTCCATTCACTAATGAGACCTTATCGCAGTATTATCCTCTATTTAAAAGCTGCGGTTTAGGAGCCATGAAACATACGCGACGATCGTAACAGCGTGGGTACCGTTCTGCTACGATAGGAGCTGTGACGTTATACGTTGACAAGCGTTCAAACTGTTCGCTGTAGGTTACATTGCGTGACTACTTGGTTCGATGGATGAGGTTTCCGCCCCTGAATAAAATAATTTTGGCAAGCAATAGTAGCATACCCCACAGTCTGAATTAAGCTTGTCCAGCAAAGGGACTCTTTACGAACTGCGCGAGCATCCTAAGCAGTGGTAGGTGCTGGATAACAGATATCTTTGTTCTATATACCGCATGGTCCAAGCATACGGCATCAAGGTTATATATTTATAAACATAGTGCGGCGTGACTATGCGAGGTCGTATTGCGGCGTTAGCCCGTTTTCTCTTGCTTCTTCAAGAAAGAGGATGATTACCAAAATGTTTTTTTCGGTTGTGTTCGTTCCGTTCTCTACGACGCACTCACACGTATTACGGAAATTTTGTCCTCAAAAAAGCTGTCGCATTCTTTTTATGCGATCTCCCTCATATATTATGGCTGTATACAGGCCAAAGAGGCAAAGCCGAAGCGCACAGCTTACTTGCGTATCGTGCTGGTTCACCAACCGCAGTGATTGCTGTGTTGAGCAGCACCATCGGCCTCGTGCAGGAAGGCTATATAGTGTAGACATAGCAATTTAATGTATACTAGACTTCAAATGCCCGAGAACGATGCCGGTGCATCACAAATATTTGATAGCGCCTGCCGTTTAAATGTTTCATGGTTGCCTTAGGTTGGCCGTGCACGAGCATGCGCTCTTATGTTTTACTCTCTACGCCAAGCGATCACACAGTGAGCTGATTTATCATATAATGCTGGGAATACAGAGACACCGGTTTTCTTTGTTGAATTAAAACCGATATAAGCAAAATAGTTCACAAAAGATACACGCACCGCGGCTGATAATGTGCGTACACCGCGGCTGATAATGCGGGTCGCATTTTTGCGCCCCCAAGACATGTTTCCGCCTACTGTACTTACCGATGCATCGAAAGGCTTCCCTGACCATTTTGTATGAACGGACATGGCGTAAATATCACAAAGTACGATCTAAAACATGTCGAAATCGTTCAGCAGCACGCGACTGCAATAGTTTCACGCAGCGCCGCGCGGAATCGCCCAAGCCAGAGAGGAGGAAAGGCTCGCCGCGCGCACTATCCTCCTCCCCGATGAAACGGCACTGATTTGGCGTATGACGGTGACGCCCGCGATAGGTCACGTGACACAATCGTTGGCGCTTTAAAATCGGCGGACGTGTTGTGTCCGTGCCTTCTCTATAAAAGGCACTGGCTGTGTTTAACGGACGGTGGCGGTATTGCAGTTGTTCTTACAGTGGACAAGCTTCGGATTCTCGCGCTGTGCCCTGGCTCCTCTGGTTGCGTCACTACATATAACCTGCGGTGGGCGAGCGTGCAAGCGACGAGAACACAGAACCGTAAGTGTGCGACAATTCTATTCTACTTGTCGTCATTCACGTAGAGGCTTGAGCCAGAAGGGCATTGGTAATTTGTTCTTTTCCGTTTCTTTTAACGACGTCGCTTCGCGGAAGCGACCCCGGTGTACTTCGGTGAGTTGCTACAGTGACTTGTATCGAAGGATATTTGACGGGCCCATGCAGCCAGTGAAGGCTGTCGCCGATGTTGACGAGTGGCCGAGAAATAGTCTTCTTGTTTAAACGTTAACTCATTTCTTTTTGCTTATTTTGTCTTGTGAACCTCAAGGGTTTGGTGCACAAGCTATCGCGGTGAGTGCGCCGAAGATTGTAGTGCACTTTATTTACAGTCTGCTCTGCGTGAAATTTTTCTGCAGTCTCGTTCGTTTGTCTACACGGACTTGCTCGTCAAGCACCGCCGTCTCCTGTGTAGCCATGTTCCTTCACAAGCTGTTTCAGTATGTTCGCATCAGTCACTCCGTGCACATCAGTGCACGCAGGTTGTTTTCGCCAGTTTTGCCCCGTAGTGGCAAGCAGAGGTAAGCGTAAATACAACGCCTTTCTTACCCACTGTGGCTCATTGATTGATTACTTCGACCATTTTGCTACAGGCACTACAGTCGACTTCCACTCGAATTTTAGCTCGCATTGGGAAGTTCCGTCTAGAAACCATACATTGGCTGTGGCAGGAAAAATTTAGTTCGAAGTAGAAAGCATGCCGCTTCGGTTATTTCGTCCCCAATCGCCGCCTCCTCATGCGTGAAGCCGTTATCAAACTTGAAAATGTCAATTTAGCGGACGGTGCTGCTGATTTTTCTTTTAGTGGCCGCTGTTCCTTCCGTCTGTGAAGCCACTCGTTTCGTGTCGTCACGCCCACGTACCCTCCGGTTTGCTTTGTCCGCTCAGCATGACGTCGCCTGTATTAGCTGTTGTTAGTTCATTTTACATTTTGGATAGTTGAAGAAATCTCGCGTTTCCGCGAGGGTCGAATTAACCGGACTCGACTCGCCGGTTAGGTTTGCCGGCATGTTGGACGTGCTGCGTTCTGTCAGCAACAGCAAAATGCCTTTGCTTTTCTCATGATGGTTGTAGACAATTATTGCTCGCGTAAATTTGATTCTTTTACGAAAAAGATTGTTCCGTGTCTGCTTCTACAATGTCTGTTCAGTTACTGTGCACTTACGAGCATCTCACTAGCATGCACATAAAGCGTCATCCTACTACCTTAAAGAAATTTTTTTCAGCAGTGTTCAGTGTTATGCAGTAAATGTTTGAAACTTTGACTTTTGTATCACCAGTTCGCCATAGTTCGTGCCTTGAAGGGCCGTGTGCACCCTTTTAACCTGCCCGTCAGCGGGAAAATATGGTGTACATGGGAAGTCCTGCTTGTATCCGCATTTACAGCACTAATGCCTGGACTGACAATTTGTGTCAATTATAAACCACTCAAGTGATGTATGGGCGACACTTTCGTGTGCAGTTTTTGGTAACGAGACTGCAATTTCCTCCATTTTGTTTGACCTTTCCGTGTCGTACGAATTTAGGGGAGTCCAACCCAAAGGACCACCAAAAGTGGATGTATTAGACTCGGCAGAAATTCTGTAAATGTTTCGCGGTGTTGTAGCAGGACTGCGATAGCTGTCAAGCAAGAGGTCAGACTTGACTCTTTGTTGTCTGCATTGCCCCGCATAAAGCAAACGAAGTTTTTTTTTTTTTTTTGTAGAGACTAGAAACTGGGATGACGTAACGAAATGGGCACTGACTTACAATTGCTGTTTTGTTTGAGGTCAACATTCAGTCGCTTATTTTGCAGCCATTGCCTGTCCAATTGTTTTCCCGTCTGTTTCATTCTCTCGTGCACACCCATGCCAACCATCTACTCGTACAAACCTGCTCAACTTTCCATTCTTGTGGTCCAGGCATGGCCTATGTTGGTAATTTTGTCCCACTTTTGAAGAATTTTGCTTTTAATGTGAATTGTATCCTTTGGGTTCATTTACACCATTCTCTTTGGCTCGTTTCTGAAATTCTCAAGCCAGCCCGACCGATCCTCAAATCCGTGCACTCGAATGTGGTGAGGCTCTCATTGTATTAGTGTTGGTCAGTTTAGCACTCTGTTACGCTTTGACATATGGAAGTGCATTTCAGCAGAGGATGCCATGGAGAGTGCATGCGGTGTGTCGCACTTTGGCTTAAGTCCCCGTATTAACTCTTGCCAATTTGCAAATCGCACCATGTGAGTGCATGACGCTAGTCTAGTTTATTGTAACGAACACTGAATACTGAAAAAGTGATGTAAAAACCACCCGTGTGCTTAGACTTAGGGGCACGTTAAAGGATCCCAGGTGGTGAGAATTAATTCAGAGTACCCCCCCACAGCATACCAGATAATCGGATCATAGTTTTAGCATGTAAAACTCGAGAATTTAGATACTTATCAATTGTTAAATGTATAGCCACTGCAGCCGAGCTGGTTTCCATAACTTTTGCGGCAATGCCACAAGTTTACTCCGGCATTGGTAACTTTCGCGCTTATAACAGCTGTTCTTTGCTGGAGTAACGCTTCGGGCATCTCGGTGCACTTAAGTGTAGATATAATAAATTTTTGCCTCCGGTATTTTTTTTTAAACATTGTTTCTTTGGTTGCTCTTCGCATACCTGCCGACCTTCCCGAATTCGCCCATAAGCTTTATCTTTCGGGCTTTTACGATTTTGCGAATATTTAGTGATATTTTGCTGCAACTAAATTTGGGCAAACCACACGCTTGCAAGTCTTCAAATCGCGAATTACAAGAGATGCATCTACTTGACGTACGTTCATTAGGACAACTTCCTTAAGCAGTTGAAATTGGCAACAAAGTCGCTGTGATCAAAGCACCAGTGTATTGTTTGTCAACCCCTGCCGTTTCAAATTTGCTGCTACTTGGGGGCTGAGCGAAAGGTCTCGAGTGCTGCACCCAGATTATCTTTCATAAGTGTATGTATCCCACAAAATGTTTGTATACTTGGAGGAAAAAAATGAATCTGGTATTGCCACCCTCTTTCTGGTGCAGTTTCCACAGTATTCTTACAAATATTAAAGTTCCATTTGAAAGGTATTGTGAGTACCTGTTGCCTTAGGGGCATAGTGTGTAATAGTGGTGACCATGAATTGCTTGGTTTTGTCTTTCTCTGAATTGCACTACTGTTTTATGGTTTCAAAGTAATTTGCATGTTTGGCAACATGGCATGTGTCATCGAGTACTCTACCCTTGTTACACCCTAACGAAGATGCAAATGGGCGATTTTTCGCATTTGTGTTCTTTTGAGTAACACTGTGCAAACTTCGTTTGTGACAGACCCTTTTCACAATTGTAAAGCTAGCTTTCCTGCAAGACGGTTTCCCCAACTCGTCGTGGTGTATTCGTTTAGCAAACAGCATGTGCAAGTGCAGTTTGCTCGTCTGATGGCATAGAAAGTGTTGGCGTG